>NC_091789.1:143461412-144075698 GCF_029378745.1 Bos indicus
GGCTCTTAGACTGTATTTGTTCATGAATGCTTCCTAATTGCCAGAAACGCTGTGTGGCATGGGTTGGCACGTGAGAAAAATTTTTTGAATTTCTTAATGCATCCTGACCCTTCAAATGCACTGAGACCTCTTTACATAATATCAAGCCATCCTCCAAACCAGAGCTGCACAAAGGTCCAAGGCTGGGCCTGCCTGTGTTTGAGCTTTTGCTCCCATAAATAGCCAAAGCGATTTCTTGAGTGTGTTTGTTAGCTGAAAAGAAATGTCATCATGACTTTCAGTGACATCCACTTCTGCTGGGGAGCGTTAAAGTTCTCAATGCAAAGCATCCTTCTCGGTTCAGTGCCAAGTGGTGGATCGGTGTGAAACACCTGCTGGCAAGACAGAGCAGCAGGATTGGGTCCTGGGAACTGCTCTCCCAGATGCCCTTAATGGTTTATTATGGTGACTTAGCAAATGGAGAAAACTCAAACCATCTTTCCCTCTCTGTGGTTTATGGGATAAAATACATCATAGCAGTTACACCCGAGGCAATCATTCAATGTTTCATTTTTAATTTGATAGGGTGGATTTTAATTGTGACAGTTTTATTCCTTCATATGTGCAGTGTTTACATTTTTTCTTTCAAGCAGGAGAGTCCAAAGTTCTTTTGAGTTTTGAAATAGCATTATCCTTTGAAGGAACATATGAAAATCTAAGGAGTTGAGTCTCCAAATAAACACAACCATATATGGTACCCTTAGAAAATATCTAAAGTTGCTAAATACTTGAGTAAAACCCAATGGAGATTTTGCTTTGAAACAATAAATTGTAAAGGAAGAAGCCCTTTTGGGATGGGTTTGGTTTCTTCATGTAAATGTTCAGAATTGATTGATTTAAAAAAAGTAATATGCTTTTTATGATTCTACTCCTTAGTTTCCGTTTCACTACATACAAAGTCCCAGAAGAAAAAAATTTGATTATTGAGTCATACATTTCATTTTTAGAGTTTTTGTATCGATGGCAACAGTAGTTTAAGAACTTATTAGAAAAATTCTAGTGATCCTCAGTTGGGAAAGGAAATTTATTTTCCAAGTCTAAAAATGAGTAACAAGGAAACTTTCCTATAGCCTGAGATTGGTACCGCTTCCAAGAAGAGAGAAACAACTAGACTGGTGTACACCATGAAGACCAATAATCCTGGGTTATTTTTTATTAGTATTTGTAGCAATTCCAACAACATTCATTCAGTATCCATTGCAGAGGAAGCACCAGCCTAGCTCGTGTTCTGAAAGAGCATAAAGTTGAGTGTGTGAGTGAATGAGTAGGTGAGTGAACGGTCCTGGATATGCTGGTAGGAGTTCCAACTGCAACTGCAGTCAACTATGGGTGGTGGCAAACATCAGGATTTATTGGGCTGGCCAGAAAATTTGTTAAAAGATGTTATGCTGCTACTGCTAAGTCACTTCAGTTGTGTCCGACTCTGTGCAACCCCATAGACGGCAGCCCACCAGGCTCCCCCTTCCCTGGGATTCTCCAGGCAAGAACAGTGGAGTGGGTCGCCATTTCCTTCTCCAGTGCATGAAAGTGAAAAGTGAAAATGAAGTCGCTCAGTCTTGTCTGACTCTTAACGACCCCATGGACTGCAGCCTACTAGGCTCCTCTATCCATGGGATTTTCCAGGCAAGAGTACTGGAGTGGGGTGCCATTGGAGAAACCCTAATTAACTTTTTGGCCAATTCAATATTATCTCACATAAGAAGAAGCCTGGGGGCACAATTTTAGCAGCTCAGTTGCACTTATCCTCTCTCTGGTCCACCATCTTTAGCTGAAGAGGCCACAATCATTTTCAGCAGCTCTTGCAGCCATTATCACATCCAGTCACAAAGAGAGATGTTTTCTCTCCTGCATCTCTTGTCATTATGAAGGAGAGCCTTTTCTAGAAGCTTCCACAAGACCCCCCTTGGGGTCCCTTGGCCAGGATTGGCCCATATGATCTTGACGTAGCTGTGAAGGAGGCCAGTTGACAGAGAACTGCAACCTCTTGAAGTTCCAGGCAGTCAAGTCAGATAATCCCTGCTTTCTGACAATGTGACCAGCCCAAAGACCTGAGGTCTGACAGAAGAGAAAAAGCCAAAAGGTAGAAGCTACACAGAGTCTAGCTTCAAGAGGTCATACAGTGTAGCTCTAGAAATTCAAGGGGCAGCCGAGAATGGAGACATGTTGAGAAGAAATCCCAGAACTTCCTTACCCACCAGAAGTGTTAGGCAGAAGAGAATAGGCATGTTTCTTTGCAAGCACCCAGGATAAGAGGTGGAAATTGATGGCTGTTAGGCAAGAAAAAAAATCTCAGAACAAATATTCACATCTCCAAGTGATCTGCTTTTAGTTTCTTCTTTTAAGTATTTGACTTATTTTGTCTATTTCCAATACAGTTTTTATTCTAAAGTTCTTTGCAACTCTTCAGATACTTTCAAATTTGTTAGCCCTTTGCTCCACATAGCATCCCCATAAAGGAGAAGGGGACAGATAGGACATGCTCAGATTTCCAGATGGAGGAACAGAATCCTAAAGAAGATGGTTGATGTTTCCCAAGTTTACGTTAATTATAAGCAGCAGAGCCAAAACTGGAGCTCAGGAGCTATCGATTCCTGGTCAGATATTCTTTCAACAGCATCCTAATTACTGAAAAGGAATGTGTGTGTGGATGGTCTGCCTGGGTATTTCTTCTTCCGCACTGTGAGCTGCTATTTCCTGTCAGGTCATTCTCTTCACTTTGGTTTCTCTATTAAGTATCTAAATTAATAGAAAATGAATACTCATCCTATTGAACTGAGCCAGTAATTTGAAATTTTTATTAAATAGTAGGAAATGAAATGTGCAAATGTGGACCCAGATAAGAGGAATTATTGGGAAAACAGCACTGAATGCTGTTGTATGAATATTAAAAGTCAGTTCCAGGCATCATTTCAAATTCTCTACTTTCATTTTCCCACTGGCTCCAATTTTCTGAACTATTCCTTTATTTTTTAAACAAACGTGGTTTTATCATGTGAATTCTGAAAGCTGCTTTAAATCATGTTGTAACAAGATGGGCTATGAATAAATTAATTAAAGTAATGGCTTATGTATTATACACTGTAGTCAGTCTTGTGTAATACATAGGAAAATAGTACCTACCCTTCCTGCAATACACAGATCCATACATAGTTAAGCTATATTTTTTCAGTCATTTGTAAATAGTGTCTCCAAGGCAAAATAGTACCAAGAGTCTTTTAGAAAGGAACTGTAGATAGGGTTATAGCACTGACCCTTTCTATTTGCATTGCTTACCAAGTAAAGGTCACATATGCTACCGAAAATAAACGTCAGTAATTGTAATTTGTTAGGAATGAAGCCTAGTTGAATGAGTAAAACTCTGAATTGCAGAATGGTTTTTGAAAATGTATGCAAAGTTATTTTCAAATAATGATCCCTCATGTAAGCTATTCTAATAATGAACCTGAGTTGATCAGAGAATTGATATTGTGATGTTTGCACCACTCTGAAGGCCATCCACTCCAACTGTTTATTCTTAGTGGGAATGGATTTGGCGCTTGGAGCAAAATTTTTTATTACATGTCTAAGCATAGGAAATTTTAAATTAAACTAACTGGACAAAAATACACATAGTTTTCCTAATTTGCTCGTGAAAGTTTCTTTTTAAAAAAAAAAATTATTGTATACATTGTTGGCCTATACCATTTTTTGCTTCGCAGTTCATTTTTTTTTTTAATGAGTTCCCTCTCTTCTCATTTTCACCCTTTGAATTTTACTTTTAGAAAAACTGATGGAATCATGTGTATCTGTTGGGTCATATTGTTTGTAAACATAGTCAGTCTTTTAATTGATTTAATGTATTCAATAAAGTAAGAGAACAGATATTCCCATTCTGGACCTAAAGTCCTGCTCCTCTCTCCTTCCATTCTCATTCCTAGGCCATTGCACTTGGTCACTGAGCTTTAAGTACTATCTATATGTGTGTCCCCCAAATTTCTATGTTCCACCCAGGACTCTTCCTGAACCCCAGACCCTTATTCCTGATCACTTAGTAGAGCTTTCCTTCATTTGGATGTCTCACAGGCCTCTCACTCTTATACCTAAGTGAAGTGAAAGTGCTAGTCATTCAGTTGTGTCCGACTCTTTGCGACCCCATGAAATGTAGCCCACCAGGCTCCTCTGTCCATGGGATGCTCCAGGCAAGAATACTGGAGTGGGTATCCTATCCCTTCTCCAGGGATAAGCCCGATCCAGGGAGCCAACCTGGGTCTCCTGCATTGCAGGCAGATTCTTTACTGTTTGAGCCACTAGGGAAGCCACAGTCCTAGGCTCTACCCCCAGCCTCCTCCTCATCCTGCAGCTTCTCTGTATCAGTAAACAGCAAGCCGGTCCTTCCTGGGAACGTTGACGTCAGCCTCTCTTCTTCATCCCCTGCTCCCTCTCCTCTTCCTTGTCTCTCTCCACCCGGTCGATTAGCTGCTGCTATGGTCTCTACTTTCACTGTCTCCAGGATCCAAATATTTCTCATCCACTCACCACGCTGGCTTGGCCCTCCCTCACTCTCTTCTGGATGTATCGACAACAATTCCCCCATCTGCGCTCCCAGCTTCACCCTTTGCTTCTTTGCAATCTCCTAGCACCTCGGTAGCCAGAGTGATGACAAGTTGTGTTCGTCTTCTGCTCAGAACTTCCAGAGGCTCCCTGCCTACTTCGGTTGAGAGCAGAAATCATTATCATGGAGTAAGACTCCACAACATCTGGCCTTGGTTACCTGACCTCCTTCCTACCACTCGCCTTCTTCCTCTCACTCTGTTCCAACTTCCCTGGCCTCCTCGCTGCTCCTGACTCAGCATCTTGCTGTTTCTTTCTCCCTTCTCCTTGGAATGATTTTCTCCAATTCCTTCCTCCTTTCTGTTCTCTGCTAAAATGTCAGTTTCTCTGACAATCCCATTTAAATGGCACGCTCCCACCCAGGATTCTTTGTTCCCTGTCTTGGCTTTATCTTTCTCCAGGTGATCCTTGCTATGTTTTCTGTTTATTTCTTTAGTGCCAGTCTTCCCATATTCACTGTCAGCTTCAAGGAGATATGAATTCTTGTCTGTTTGGTTTGTTGCTGAATCCCAGAATCCAGTGCCTGGCACTCGGGAAGCATTCACCAAATATTTATGTAATGAATTAAAGGGATGAGGTGGGAAAAGGTCAGAGTGAGACGCACAGTGGTACTGAAGTAGAATGTGTGTGGGTATGACAGCTAGGGGCAGAGATGGGAACAGATTGAGGCAAGCAAGTGAGGGGATGGCTTTGATTAAAAAGGGTTTTGGTCAAGTGTCTTGATCAGAGCATTGTGACAACCAGAGAAGAAATTTGACATACGTGTTGAGGGAAACAGAGAGTACGCAAGTTAGATACTGAAGCTCCAGTATTCTGGCCACCTGATGCGAAGAGCCAACTCATTGGAAAAGACTCTTATACTGGGCAAAATTGAAGGCAGGAGGAGAAGGGAGCAACTGAGGATGAGTTGGTTGGATGACACCACTGACTCGATGGACATGAGTTTGAGCAAGCTCCGGGAGACAGTGAAGGACAGGGAAGCCTGGCGTGCTGCAGTGCATGGGGTCGCAGAGTCAGACATGACTGAGTGACTGAACAACAACAGGTTAGCAAGCTGTTGTATCAAAGGCTCATCTAAGATGGATCTTTGTTTTCGACTAAAAGCTCAAACCAGCTTAAGGAATTTGGAGGCTCACACAGCTGAACAATCTAAGAGCAAATGTGGCTTCAGGCATGGCTTTACCTGGGACTCAAATGATGTCAAGGGACCCCTTTTTCTTTCTCTCCATTTCTTGGAATTGTTTCTTCAGTTGTCAGCACTATCTTCAGGCCCTGTATCCTGTCTCTCCCAAGTCCCTGGGGACTTCTCACAGCTTTGCATTGCTTCTAATGAAGTCACATGCTCATCACTCAAGCACCCATGCTTTAGTCTGGGGATGAAAGACTCATTGGTTTAGGCGAGGGCACACCTCACCCTCAAGCTGAAGGTTGGGGAGCTGTTAGTTTCTCAGAGGGAACTTGCAGTATGACTGTCAGGGAAATGACAGCTGGTAATGGCTAACAGATGAGAACTCCAAAGGGATAATGAGGGCTCAAACTTGGATCATTGCAGCTGGAATGGAAAAAAGAGGGAAGAAGTAACAGGCATCTTGGAGATGAAATCAAGTGGGTTTCCTGGCTCTGAATGTGGAGGGGAAAGGACACAGAGAAGCTTGAATCCAACCCAGCTTTTTAGCCTGTGTGACTAGGGTTTGACAAAGTCATTAATGAAGATTCAGAATGAAGTAGGAAGAACAGATTTATGAAAGGAGGAAAACATTTTGTTGCTTTCTCATCCCTGTTCTTCTTAATAAAATTGTTTCCAGCTTCTTAGAGTTAAGATGAATTGAGTTCTGCAAGAGGCAGGAGGCAAATTCTTCCACCAACCACTTATTCTCAGAAGACTTGTCCCCACAGTTTTTAAGAGTCTTGTCTCTGAGCTCACATGTGAGAGAATCAGAATGAAAATGTATTTTCCCTCAATAGTTGAAATTTCCTTTGGTTGAGCATCTACAGAGTAGAAAACCGTTGGAGCCAAGTTCAATCTTGTTTTCTAGAAAAGTCCTACATGAGTGATTTAGGATTGGAAGGCCGTCCTCTCATGCCCTGAGGATTAAGCTTAGAGAAACACATGATGCTCATCTATAACATTCTAGAGCATGCCTCATCCCACTGTGAAGCAAAAACTCTTAATTGTTGATAGACCAGGATGCAAGAAACAAGTGGAGGCAGGCACTGAATGGCAAAGTGGCATCTGCAAATGTAGTAGCAGCATTTTTTGAGTGTCTGCTATCTGCCAGGTGGTGTTTCTAAGTTCTCAACATGTAATGCGTCCTTTACATCACCACATCAATCAGCCCTTTTGGTGAGTCCTCTTACTGTCTCTAGTTTCCAGATGAGAACACTGAGACCTGGAAAGGTTAGATCCATTGCCCAAAGCCCAACAGCCATATACTGGAACTCAGACACAAGCAGCCTCTGGCTGCAGGGTCTGTGCCCAATAAACCAATCATATGTTCCAGAACCACCCAAGACAGTCCCCATTTCTGCCTGTTGTCTTGGCATAGTTATAAATATGAACTTAGAAAGTGTCCCCATTTGGACAAGAAGTTATGAACACCAGTCCTCTTAACCACGATATTTTGCTCATTCAAAGTCAAGAAAATCGAGTCCAAGCAACAGAGGGTTCCAAGTGGTTAGGGTCTATCTCCAGTCACAAGTGGAGTGACAGTTCACCCCACTTGAATTGAATTGAGTAGTGAATATGAAAGTGAAGTGAAAGTGTTATTTGCTCAGCCATGTCCAACTGTTTGTGACCCCCTGGACTGTACCTCTATCCATGGGATTCTCCAGGCGAGAATATTGGAGTGGGTTGCCATTCCCTTCTCCAGTGGATCTTCCCAACCCTGGGATTTAACCCAAGTCTACTGCATTGCAGGCACATTCTTTACAGTAAGTCTGAGCGACCAGGAAGCCCAGTGAGTATGACTCTCTGGTAATCATCCAGTTTGTTCTAAGAATGAAACTGGCTGCATGGATTGGTGTAGATTTGGTTTTCACCAACAAATCCCTCTGTTCTCTTATAACTTTTGTTGTCTGTGCGACCCCATAGACTGTAGATAACTTTTGAGGCATCCTTTTAGACGCTATTGTCAGCCTGCCAGTGACCACAGTTCACCTCTTGCTGGAGTGGTTTTATTTATGCCTTGACACTTGGTCCGTGCAGGTTCCCCCGGATCTGCAGAATGAAGTGCTGATCAGCCTGTTAGAGACCGATCCGGATGTGGTGGATTATCTACTCAGAAGGAAGGCCTCCCAGTCTTCGTGAGTATGCTTGTTTTGCCATCTTCTCAAATCATCTCGGGGATGTCTATTTCCATTTCCAAAGAATTAGAAAAGTTTACATAGCTCCACGCAGGGTGACTTGAGTGGAATTTTGGTGACTTCCTGGCAAATCTGATCTGTCCCCCTAAAAAGAAAATCCTTGTCTTACCAATTGACTTGTCAAATTACAAAATGCCTTTGGGGATTTTTCTGCTTCATTTTTTGTCTTTTTCCAGCCCCTTGAGACTGTGTTTACCAGAAAAAAAAGAAAAAGCCACTAAATCACACTGGCAGGAAGTGCAGGAACTGACAGTGATATGCATCAGTGATTCCACTTCTACAGTGCTTAAAACTGTGCTTAGCAGCCCCCAAGGATGCGCCTGGATGCATCTTACCTGTGTAACTCACCAGCGGGATAGGTGCATCACCAAACCACAGGACAGGCCTCAGCCAAGGCCTAGGTGGCCATTTGAAATGAGACATGTTCACCCTCTCGACTTGCCCACTCTTTATAGCTAGCATCCTTTTGATAGAAATGCACACTGGTCTCCACAGGCCCCCATGTTTGCAATGAGGAAAATACAAGCCTCCCTGTAGGCTATGGTTTGCCACCATTTTTTCCCCCAAAGAAGAAGCACTGAATTTTTTCTGCTGGTTAGATTTTATGATTTCTCTTCACCATTGGCTATAGAGGCAGAGTGTATGGAGGGCGCCAAATATTTAACAAAGCCAGTTAAGGGGACAATATTGCATCATGAACCAGGAGCGATGTTGCCATCAAGGCACCAAACCCTCAATTTGTGACAGGAAAAGTTGTGATCCTTCGTGAAAGTATCATTTATGCTGTGCTTTTTAATCTACTGAATTTCAACAATTCTAAGACACATTTTCCCCCAGGTTTTATAATCCCTGAAATTAAGATTAATCTTTTTTTTATAAATTTTTTATTGGAGTATGGTTGCTTTACAATGTTGTGTGAGTTTCAGGTGTACAGCAAAGGAATCAGTTACACATATGCACATATCCCCTCTTTTTCAGACTCTTTTCCCATATAGGTCATTACAGAGCATTGAGTAGAGTTCCCTGTGCTATACAGCAGGTTCTTATTTGTTATCTATTTTACACATAGTGGTGTGTATATGTCAATTCCAATCTCCCAATCCACCCCAGCCCTTCCCCTCCTTGGTATCCATAAGTTTGAGATTAATCTTATAATCAGTGACATGTCTTCATAGCATTTTCTCTCTTAGTCATACATAAATACTGTAATGGTCTGTCTTATTCAGTGGTATCTTGGAAAGATGGACATGCATTAAATTGTTCTTTTATACTGATGTTGAGTTTGATGTACTAATTTTCATTTAAAACTATTTCAAATGCTTAAACATTATGTTCTTTACAGAAACTTGGTGGAAAGAAATTGCACACTGCTCAGGCCTCCTTCTTTTCTGGGTCATTACGTCCATAACCCTGCTCAGTTCAGTTTCACTCTGTGTCCTATAGAGCAGTGAAGAATTTTTAAGTGGATCATCCTTTCAAGAGCACTTTTTAAAATCCATTTCTGTGCAAATCATTATCAAGATAATTTCTGCTTCAAGTAAGACATTCTGCCTAGATTCAAGCCCTAAGAGCAAGGGAGAATAAAAATTAATTCAAATTATATACATGGGCTAGCATTTCATGGTCTTACTTTTCATATCAGAAAATTAGGTTTTCTTAAATTTTCCTGAGATACCTAGCTATCATCAAGGTGTAGATTCTAATTTAAACTAACACAGGGCTTTTCTTCGCAGTAGATCTTGTGCGACCAGAATTTAAAGGAACTTATTTCCTTCCCCTGCAAGGGAACAGACATTGTGGCCTTCTCTCTGTGAATCCCCCGTCAAGCTGCCTTTAAACCACTTCTCTGTGGGAAAGCTAGAAAACACACACCTAAAAAAAACACTGATTTTTAACTTGCCGAATTTCTTGCTTTTACATGGCATTTAAAAGCACATGAATGTTATACGTTGAAGAATAGGTGATAGAAGTTATTTCTGTGTGGTTTTCAAGTACACTCTTTGCATATAAACACCAATAAATGGGCCTTTCTTTCTCTGATCTTAGGAAAAGGAGGAATCATATTAAGCCCATCCCAAGCTGTAGAGTGGTTTGGCCTCTTCTGTTGCCTGTCCCCATAGGAACAAGAATCGCAAGGCCTAGGCAAGCTGACCCTATTCCAAGATGTTAGGTGAGTGACAGGGCTTCAAGGAAAGGGAGGTGAGCTCACAGGAGCATGGAAGATGGCAGAGATGAGTGCCATGGAACAGAAATCTTTGGGAGAAGACTGACTAAGTAAGGAGAAGTGAGTGTTTAGTTTTTCCGTCTGGATACAGGTCAGACAGCAGCTCAGAAGGATGATAATGCTGCCAGGAAATGAAAATACATACATTAACAAATAAATATGGATTTTTAATGGCCATTTGAGGCTTGCAAGTCCTAACCCTCGAGCTGTAGATAGTCTCTGCAGGCTTTAAAGTGTGCTTCTCCACTTTACTGTGCATCTGGATCGCCAGGAGTTCTTGTTAAAAAAAACTCTCTGAATCAGTATGTCTGGGGAGGGAGCCTGAGAAACTGCATTTTTAACAGACCCTCAGATGGAACTGTGATATGGCTGGGCCATGGTCCACACTTTGAGGAGCAAAAGCTTAAAATCTCAAGGCAATTTTTTTTCCATTTTTTTTGAAGTATAGTTGAATTACAACATTGTGTTAATTTCTGCCATACCACAAAGTGATTCTGTTGTGCACATATGTACATATATATATGTATACACATATATATACATTCAGTTTTTAGATTCTTTTCCAACATGGTTTATCACAAGATACTGAGTATAGCTCCCTGTGCTCTACAGTAGGACCTTCTTGTTTATCCATCCTATTTATAAAAGCTCACATCTTTAAGAGCTTGCAGGTTTGTTGATACTCCAAGGGACAAATGGTATGTGCTGGGTCCCTGGTTCTCAGCCTTGTCTCCCCATTTGAATCACCTGGGGAACCTGAAGAATACCTCCACCTGGGTGCCCCCCTAGAGATTCGGATTCACTTATTCTGGGGTGCAGTCTGGACACGGGGATTTTCAAAGCCCTCATGTGATTCTCTCTCAAGTGGCCAGGCTAAGAACTGCCAGCTGAGAGCTGCCCCAGTAGATACTACATATTTCCTGTCATCCAGAGAGTTGAGGTTAGGTGATTTGTTACATTCCAAAGGGGGCTCTGTGTTGACAGAGAAGGCAACCAGTGCTCCAGACCATAAATCCACATGAACTTTGGAGAAGAGAAAGAAATGTTTCCTGCTGTCTCATGGATAGCTTCTGAGAAGAGCAAGGATTTGAAGGGAACTTTGTAGGGCTGGAGAGGTTGTCAATAGGCCTAGATGTTTGGGGAGCTTGAACCAGGGCCTGGTCATAAAAGTAAATATGTCAGCTGGCTGGGGACACAGTAAAAAAAGCTGGCCAGCACAGAGGGCAGAAGCCCTTAAATGGCAAGCTTAGAGGTGATGCCTAAACCAAGAAGCAGTGGCGAAGAATTAGAGTGATCATGGTCATGATAGATTACAGTGCTGACAAATTGCAGGACCCCAATGCTGGCAACACTGGCATGCCAATTACCCATCAATAGCACACACTTATATGATATAAAATGCTGGTCATGAGGTTTGAATTCAGAGCCAGATTGCCTGAGTCCAGATCCCATTTCCACTTCTAGTTAGCTGTGCTGTCTTGGGTAAATCAATTTCTCTCTCTGTCTCAGTTTCCTCATCTGTAAACTAGAGATAAAAAGTCATACTGGGATGAGGACTTCCCTAGCAGTCCAGTGGTTAAGACTCTGCACATACAATACAGGGGGGTGCAGGTTCGCTCCCTGGTCAGGGAACTAAGATCTCACATGCCATGCGGCCAAAAAAAAAAATAGGAAAAAGTCGTACTAACTTTATAGTTATTTGGCTATTAGTATCCGGCTTTAAATAAATGCTTAGTATTCGTTAATGATCATTATCACATTGCTTGGCATTTCATCATTCTGTTCATTTATAACTACTTACCAAAGTAGTTGGTAAGTAGGTGTAAGTAGTTTTAAGTGGGGTGTCACTAGATTCTGCCTTGCTGTCCATGAGACAGTAACTTACAAAGGCAACATGGCATGAGAGAACCCATCCATGTTAAGTTGTGGCACTCTGGGAAAAGGCAAAGCCCACCTGATCTAACTGGCATCGGGATGGTGGCATGGTTCTAGAATGGAAAGAGGGGTGAGGACGAAAGGCACCGAAGTTGGGAAGGTGACCTGATCGCGTCAGGCCAGGTAGAGTTTGAAACGGACAGAAAGCGGTTCCGTTTGCAGGTCATGAGGTGGAGGACCTGGATAAGCTGTGGTGCAATGGAAATGGACAGAACTCTTGTTCTGAAGATTTTATTTAGTGAAAACTCAGCTACAAGGGCTATAAAAGGCAAGAATGGAAAGGATTTTCAGGAAGACCACAGAGTGGAAAGCAACAGTAGCTTCTAAAATGAACTCTGTAAGTGCAGTGATATGCACGAGCTCCCTCGTTATTCTCTTCCGACTCTTTGATTTATTTCCTGAAGCTTCTGTTCTGTGCCATCAATTCACATACCTAAATAAGGTTTTAGGTTCCCGTGCCCCACGTGGCAACTGCATAAGATTTTATTTGGAGTGGACAAGTAAATTTTCAAAAGAGTGTCAAACCAAGAACAAGAACATCCTCATCATAATTTCTGTTTTGAAAGATGAAACATTTAGTAATAGTTGGGAATTTCATGCTTCCATTTGAGTTGTTTCCTCTTCTGTATGTGACAACTGAACTGGGGGAGTGAAAGGAGGATTCATTCTTTTTCCTTGTGCTTGTCTACTTACATTTTTGGCTTCAACCAAAATGGAATGCCAAGAGGAGATTAGAAGAGATTTATATTACTAAAAAGGCAAGACTTCTAGTTTTTTAATTGCTTGTCTGGTATATTTATTGGAATTATATGCTCTTTTTTTCCAAAGATACTTAGAATAGATTCCCCCCCTCCTTGATTTAGGGATGTAAGGAAGTAGGGGATGAGAACAGAATCAAAGAAGACAAGGTGTGATAAACACAGGCATTTGCAACAGAACAGAGCAGGGCTGGGACTAGGGTGAGGAAAGTGAGGTGCCAGTTTTAAGGGTGTGCTAAAACAGTCGTCAAAATGAACAACAATTAAATGTAGCAATTTTTAAAAACCAATGTCATCGCCAAAGATCTACAATGAACAAAATAGCAACAAAAATTTTAGGAAACCTGGGCAAGTTCTAATGTCTATCTCCTGGTGGGAGTGTGGATCCATGTCAGCTTCTCTTTGGAGTGGGCTGCCTTTGTCCCTAGGATTCTGCATAAGGGATGTTTTGCAGAAGTGAACATGATGAATGTGAAAATCTTCCATAAATCCAGAGTGGCTATGGCAGTGGATTCCTTTCCAATTACAATTAACAGCGTCAACGATGGTTATGTGCTTTGAGTTCCAACAGACGGAGGGTTTATCAGTTCCCGGCTGAACCAATCATGAAACCAAAGCAAGTCTGAAATCCCCAAGGATGTTGCTTACTGGGGTCGCTCAGCCAGGGGCCGGGCCGGCCATTTCCGGTGATTGAACCGGAGTTTTCCGTCTATCCACAGAACGAGTTCTGTGCCTCCGGCTGCAGTGCAGGCCTGCCCACAGTACCCTGCCAGCGTGTTTACACCCTGACCTGGAAGGACCAGCTAAGGGTGAGAAAGCAATTCGCTCTCCGTGTCCATCTCATGCCTGTTTGGTTGGCCGAGACTGGCCATGCATGCTGTGGATGGTCCCGAGGCTTTCAGGGCTCATGGGAAGGCTCTCCAGTCATGGAGGCAAACCCATGTCAACTGGCAGTGTATCCACTCAGCATTCCCCACCTCAATCCATGAAATTCCAACACCTAGAGAGACAGAACACCATGTGCCTCTCAACGATGTCTCACTGCTTAGAGTAAATATTTTCTATAAATAAACACATGAATATTTTAGCCCTTTACTTGGAGCGCTGAACTTAAAATTGTCTTCCAAGAGGCGAATTAGCTTAGAGGCAAATCTTAGAGAAGATATCAGTGACAGCTTGTCTCATTTTTTTCAAAGATACTCACAGGGAAGGTCCTGGATTTGTTTCCAGTTGATTTAATGATAAAGCAATGGAGTGACACTAAAATTTTTGAAAACTCTGAACTCCCACTATTATAGTGAGACTTCTGAGGAATAAATATAATCATTTTATTTCATTAATTGGTGGGCTCTCGTGTGGAAAGACAAGTCTTCCCAGGTGGCCCAGTGGTAAAGAATCCGCTGGCCAGTGCAGGAGATGCAGGTTTGATCCATGGACTGGATCCTGGGGGACTGGATCGCCCGGGAAGACGAAATGGCAACCCATTCCAGTATTCTTGCCTGGAGAATTCCATGGACAGAGGAGCCTGGCGGGCTACAGACCATGGGGTCTCAGAGAGTCGGACACGACTGAGCGCATACGCACACGTGTAGAAAGACAACCCTTGGGCGTGGGTTCTTGGGCAAATTTGGCCACCACCTTACTGACCTCTGCTGAGAAATTAAAATGATAAATAGGAAATACTTTAAACATATAAAAGAGCCACCAACTGTAAGCATAAAACAAGGCATTTTACTATTGATTTTGAATAATTTTAAACTATACAGTCCAGGGAATTCTCCAGGCTGGACTACTGGAGTGGGTAGCCTTTCCCTTCTCCAGCGTAACTTCCCAACCCAGGGATCAAATCCAGGCTTGCCGTGTTGCAGGCAGATCCTTAACCAGCTGAGCCACAAAGGAAGCCCAAGAATACTGGAGTGGGTAGCCTATCCGTTCTCCAGAGGATCTTCCCGACCCAGGAATCAAACCGGGGTCTCCTGCCTTGCAGGAGGATTCTTTACCAGCTAAGCTATCAGGGGAGCCCATGATTTTAAACAGTATCTATCAAATACATTTTCAGAGTCTTCGCCCCATGCAACATCAACATCCCCTCATTTCTTTCAGTCCTCTCTTGACGTGTGATCAGAGTTGTTAACGGTAACTTCATCCAGTTGCTGCCACACAATGAATTCTATATACACGTCAACTTATGTGCTTCTGCCAGGCCAAGGGGTTGCTTCACATAAGAGGCTACCCAAGCTGTTCGCCATGTGCACTCAACCTGCATCAGCTTCCATGGCTAGGTACACTGGCTGGGGAAAGAGGGATCCCCCACCTGCCCATGTTCCTGGGGGTGACCCCAGCCCCACTGAGGAGGTCCATGGGCTGTGTCTGCCGCTTTCGCCTCCACCCCCAGGGATTAGCTCTGGCCTCCTCCTCCGGTTTCTCCCTCATGGGGGCTACAGCTATGGTGACCTCGGTTGCTTGACTTGGACAATGACACCGAACAGCAGAGAAAGGCAGCTTGGCCCCTCCTGCCCCCTCCCCTTATCATGTTCTGATCCATAACCAGATAGCATTCAGCGATCTGGCTCCTGCAGGCTGGAGCTGGCTGCAATGGGCACGCTCTCTCCTCTAATCCGATGTAGCCCTGCCAGCTGGAAGTCAGAACCAGCCCACTGCCCCCACTGCCAACCAGGGCTGAGGCTGTGGCCAGTACCTGTGGTCTCTCTGCTGACTTGCCTCCGAGGAGATCCATAGCCCACGGTCACATCTATGGGGCGAGGGAGGGCAGGTAGGCTTGGTATCTCAGGTTTGGTATCTGACTTCCCCCAAGTATCAAAATTACCTGGAGGGCTTTTAAAGCCCTGCACCCAGAGGTTCCCTTTCAGTCCTCAGAAGCAGCACCCATTTGGCTTAATGATCTGTTGTCACCATCTTGAAATTCTAGTCATTATTCTCACTGTGGGGCCCTGCGGGTTCACTTGGCCCTGGGCCCTGCTTGTGATTGCCAGTCCCGTCAGGAGATCCAAAGGGCAGCCTGCGAATTCGCATTTCCAACCAGTGATGCATTTCGCAGATGATGGGGACGCTGCCATGTCAGAAGTACTGTCCCTAGTACTTGAGATGTTCAAGAAATTTCTTTCATGGGGTGTTTTTCCTGATGCACGTTGACTGTTGACTGAATCTGCAACTTATGTTTTGCTCTATATATTCTCTTCTGTATGTTTTGTAAGACAGATGAGCAAGATATGAGACCAAACCATTGTGGTCTCCATGAGCTATAATACGACCTTTCCAAAACTCTCTTCCTGTTGTAAGGGGGCCCAAAAGTATCTGTGGCCCTGATAGATGTTTTAATTTGGCAAAGGAATTGACTAGACTCTCTTTAAAACAGGTCATTAAAGCAGGTTTTATGTGCCCACTCTTATCGAAATAACACTGTGACTTATTCTTGCCGAGCAGACATAAGACACTTTCATTAATGAATGGAAAAATGTCAACTAAACAGGGAAAAACAACTGAAGTTAGCCCAGCAATTTGATGTCTAGCCCCGGTCAGAATGTAGAACCCAGATTCTGAGCTGAGTTCTGTGTGGCTTCCAGTTCAACACACTTGTATTTGCTCATTCTCACAGTGGAGTGTCCCCAATGAGAGTCAAACCCCATGATGACAGACAAGGGTCTGTTTGTTTTGTCCTGTGTTCCCTCCATAGAATCAGAGAGAGTTTCCCCCTTTAATTAAATGATGGCAGTTAAATCGTTTTTTTCCTCCACTTTCCAGCAGTAGTAGTAAGTTCCTTTTATTTTTCCTTCATTCATTGGAAGCCTGAAGTTTCTGGAAAACCATCCTCGTGGGTTGTCCTCTGGCTCTTTCCCATAAGGTCGTCAGTCATTGGTTTAAAGAGTAGGCAAGGAAAGGACTGTTTATTCCATGTGGTTAAGAAATTCCCTCAGCAGAAAGTGCTTGGGGCCCTAACTGCCTCGGTGACAGGGAAAGCTTGTCACAGCTGAGTTGCCTTCCCCTGTCAGTAAGCCTGGCCCGAGCCCCCAGTGAAGCTGGACCCCCTGACAGCATCCTTTCTCCTCCTGCATACACAGAACCCTTAGATTAGGAAGGGCTTGCTCAGGCATGTGGTTACCTTCTATAAGATCACCAAGGATTTGTCTTGAAAAATTAATCCAAAAGAAAGTAAAGACCAGAGAAGTGAAGTGGGGCGAGGGGTGGGGGTGGGGGGGCAGCAGAAGCAGGTTTGGGAACTTTTAATCAATCTGTGATCATTTCCCTTTAAGATGTTGTCAGGGCCACTGTTTTGAGGAAAGTAGAAAATACAGATGTTCCCAGGTAAGACTTCAAACACTCTTGTCATGTTCCTGATGTTCTTGTTTCCCTATTCGGCTCACATTTTCCCCATTATTTCTGTTGCTGTGACAACTCATGCTCATATAAAACTTAATGGATACGCTCATTAGTATGCTTTACATCAATTTGTAAAAGCACGCATGCCTTGTAGAATCCTTTTAGGTGTATTTAAATACCATGGATTCCAGTGACGGTCATGTTTATCTTTTTAGCCACCATTTTATCCATAAAACAGTTATTCCCACCACCACCACCATCATCATCGTTGTCAGGAAGGATGGATTGATTGACATTAGTATTTGGGTGAAAGGAGAAAAGGTGTCCATAAACTGCATGTAACGTTTCACTCATAGTTTTGTCTGAATTATTTTTAATTCAGGATATTGAGGAAAGCTAGAGTTATCTACAGTTTTCCCTATTTAACAGATAGTGAGCATCAGATTTTAATTTTTAAATGGAAACAGGGATTGATCCAACAGGCATTTCAGCGATGCACCTTGAAGGGTTTCATCACTTCGCCCTGCCGTTTCCTGTGACATCTGTTGGGTTTTGCTGCCATCTGCTGGCCATTTCATAGAAACGCTTTCACCTGATTGACATGGAACCTTGCTCAGAAACTCTTTTGTTTCAGCCCCTGTGTCCACACATTCTCCTGCCGTCATTTGTAAACCTGTCCGCTGGTTTGAATCTGGTCTCTCATTGCTAACACACTCACGCACCTGTAATTGTCTCCTTGTGCCAGAAGCCCTGACATGCTGAGGTCTGAAGTCTCCTTTTCCATGGGAGGAAGGCACTCGTCCACAGACTCCAACAAGGCCTCCAGCGGAGACCTCTCCCCTTATGACAACAACTCCCCTGTGCTGTCTGAGCGTTCCCTGCTGGCTATGCAAGAGGACGCGGTGCCGGGGGGCTCAGAGAAGCTTTACAAAGGGCCGGAGCCGTGTGCGCGCCGGGTGGGCCACTTGCCCTCCTCGAAGTCGAGGGAGAGTTCTCCTGGACCAAGGCTTGGCAAAGGTAATTCATCCAGTCCCTCTGATTGCACCTGTGGCCTGGTGTGGGCGCTTTGGACCTGGTCTCCAACCCTTCCTTGTTTCATGTTTCTCTAATTCAATGAGCATTTACTGAGGACCTGCCAAACACTCATCCTGGGTCCAAATCCCTGCACACCCAGCTAGGTGGGAAGCAGTCTCCAGCGCGGTGAGCCCCAGACAGTCCCAGCTGACTCTCCCCTCCAGCATCCGAGGAACTTGCTGGCTCCTGGCCTGTGGGCTTGGGTACATATCTTTTAGTCTAAGATGGCACCCCGCCATTGCTGTTACTTTTATACAGAGAACAAGCTGAACTCACTATATAAGGAGCAGGCAAGTTCCAAATAAGTCTCCATGGCAATGATGACTTTTAGGCAAAAGAAGATTTCCATGGTCAAAACATTTGGGAAAGCCTGAGTTAACCAAGTGAACTGTTTCTCTGCTGTACAAGTTCTCAAAAATCTTTACACTACTAGCAGGCACCATGAATTTCCACGATGGGAGGGAGGGGTTGGTTTGCAGCTTTTCTCAAATGGATTTGACCACTGAATGTTCAATTTTGTACTCCCCCTCCACAGAACAATTCCTCAGGGTCAGGACTCGCAGGACACTTTTAAACTGATCACTGGAAGACAAAATACAAATTCTTGCTGCTGTATCACAAATATATAGTTTTCTCTGAAGAGTCACTCTGAAAGGGCTCCCTTTTTTTGGTGTTTTTAATCACAGCAGCTTTATTTTTATTTCACAAATATTTCTTTCAAAAATTTCTTTTAATTTACAGTGAAAACAGTAGTTGGTATTTCCATCAGGCATAACATTTCTTTTTAAAATGTGAAAGTACTTGCCTCATCCGTGAAATGGACTCAGGGACATCTCTTCAGGATTAAATGAGAGAATGAACACATATGAACTGCTGAACACAGGGAAGCACCAGGAGACATTTGCTTCTAGAAATAGTCATTATCATCACGTTGCCGAATTTGTTTGTTTAGATGCTAAGTCGTGTCTGACTCTTTGTGACCTCACAGACTGTAGCCCGCCAGGCTCCTCTGTCCATGGAATTTTCCAGGCAAGAGTACTGGAGTGGGCTGTCATTTCCTTCTCCAGGGGATCTTCCTGACCTAGGGATTGAACCCATGTCTCCTGCATTGGCAGGTGGGTTCTTTACCACTGAGCCACCTGAGATGCTCTTAGGTTTCAGGATTGTAGTAAGGATTAAATGAGATGGTGGGAACACCTAAGATAGAACCTTAGGCTGTAAATATTTACAGACAGATTAGGGAGGGTGTATGAATAAACACATGTAGGACTGTGACTGCTGATGCCACAGAGGAGTATTCCGTAGGCAAGATAAACAAACTATAACCATTGTTCCTCTGTCTCTATGTTGATGCGATTGAAGCTGTTGTCACCCATGACAACTCTACTCATTTCCTAGGGCTGCCATAACAAGTGAACACAAACTTAGTGATTTAAAACAAAAATTTATTATCATACAGTTCTGGGCGTCAGAAATCTAAAATGGGTCCACAGGGCTCTCTTCCTTCTGGAGACTCTAGGGAACAATCTGTTTCCTTGCCTTTTCCAGCTTCTGAGGCTGCCTGCATTCCTTGGTTCATGGCCCTTTCCTCCATCTTTAAAGCCAGCAACATAGCATCTTCTATCTTGCTTCCCTCTTATAAAGACCTTTGTGATTACACTGGGCTCACACAGATAATCCAGAATCATCTCCTTATTCCAAAATCCAGAACTTAGGCACACCTGCAAGACCCTTTTCACTATAACATCTTCACAGATTTTGGGGATCATGACTTACTCTGTCTACCACAGCCATCACAGAGAAAGAGCCTTTTCGTGAATCCCAAATGGAATAGGCCTCTTAAAAGGCAGGTCTGCATCATATTCTGTCTTGTATCCATCACAATCTCGAATACAATACTTCGAGAAGAGGTGTCATAAAAATATTTATTGATTTATTTTTAATCTTCAGTTTTCATTTGGAGTTACATACCTTTTTTTTACACTTCTTCCTAGATATGGCAGAGGAGGCTTTCAATATCTGGGGAACTTGGCATTCAACATTAAAAAGTGGATCCAAAGACCCAGGAATGACAGGTAAAGGATTATATTTTCAAACTAATATTGCACTTATTTTTAAAGTTAATTTTCTTTGCTTTTCACCTTACTATCATCGTATTACATGCTTCTCAGATATTATTTGAAAAATGCTGTGTTGACGTAGGAGGAATATTCACAACCTAAAAGTTGAGTGTTATATTTTATTTGGGGGGAATTTTTAGGACTCCAAGCTGGGGAGACTTGGAGTAGTGTGAGAGAACTGCTCTGAGGAGGCAAGGGAAGGAGCCAGGTTATATAGACGTTTGCGACAAAGGGCAGGTAGTCTGAGTGTCAACAGATTATTGTTAATTAAAGGAAAACCAGATATCTCAAGTTAAGGAATTTAGCACTTTTCTCTGCCTGGGAAGATGCAAGAGCCTGGGCTCACTGAAATCATTCCTTTGATCTGCACCTCAGCTACCTGGGGCCAGTATCCTGTATTTTCATGTCCTGAGCTTCCTCAGGGCTCACCACAGGGAGTGGCTGCAGGAAGTGGCCACCATCTGATGGCTGCTAGATGACAGGTATTCTTTTTTTTTCCTGAGTTTCTTCAGGGTGGCTCACATTGGAAGGCTGCAATCACTGAGGGCTGTGACATCCTTGTTTACTGATATGGCAGGAAATATCCCATTTCCCAGCTGGAAATAGGGAAAAAGGAGATAAAGCTATACCTTTCCACCAAAGTACATCAATCTTTGACTTTCTTTCATTTGCAAGAGTTTTTAAAGATAGTTATACTCATTCTGACTGTGTGCCTTTATATGATTTGTCTACCTTTCATCCTCCAGGCATTTTCCATTATTGTCGTTAAGGGCTGTGTAGTATTTTGGATGCATATTCATAGTTTATAGCCCAGTGTTGGGACCACTGAGTTGTTCCCATTTTTTTTAGTGATGTTGCAATAAGTTAATGTCAGGGACCTCTTTTAGGTACTTTTTGGATTTTGTATTTTAAATTGTAAAAAGAGTTCACAAAATTTTAGAAAGCCAGTTATAAATCTGAAATAGGAAAGTGGGAAAATAGGAAAATCCCTTGGTGGTCCAGTAGTTAGGTTTCCGTGCTTCCACTTCTGGGGGCCTGGGTTCCATCTCTGGTTGGGGATATAAGATCCTGCAAGCTGTGTGATGCAGCCCCCCAAAAAAATACAAAACAGAATAAGAAAGTGGGTCAAAATATAATGAACCTATCCAAGAATTCAGAGGTATAGTCACTTCACATTGCATAGAGGATACAGTGGCTTGTGTTCCATAAGCCATAGTGGCAGTGCCATTTCATGGTACTGTCCATGTCACTTTAATCTCATTGGTATTGCAAATCACTGGGTTTGCATTTGGGTTTCTTTAAAAAACAAAATTGTGTTTATTATTATCATTTGCCTGTATTTCTCACCAGTATTTTTCAATTTTTCTATTAATCAGCTGAATTTCACCCACAGATTATCCTTATGTCATTGGCTATTTATGTATGCTAGTGTTTTTTAAATTGATTCTTACAAACTCTTCTTATAATAAAGGCATTAACCCTTTGACCACATTGTTTGCCACTGATATTCCTTGCATTTTCTCCCTTTTTGCATATCTGGATACTTTTTTAATGGTTTTACACGAGTAATTCTCTTTTGTGTGAATTCTTTCACAAAATTAATCTTAACTTGTACTTAAGCATTGGCGAATTAGTCATCTATACACTTTTCTCCATCACAATATTTCATTATTTTAACACTTAATTCTTTAATCCATCTGGAATATATGTTAATATATAATATGAGGGCTTCCCTGGTGGCTCAGACCATACAGAATCCTCCTGCAATGCGGGAGACCTGGGTTCGATCCCTGGGTTGGGAAGATCCCCTGGAGGAGGGCATATAATATGAAGTGTGTGAATTGTTTTATTGTTTCCCTGTGTGTGTGTGTTCCCTTTTTCATTGTTTTGTAATACTTCCCACATTACATTTTTAAAGCATGGTGCATTTTTATTTTAATGGCCTCTACTCCAGTTTGAGTATTTGAGTATTGAGCCATTATCTAAGTACATCTCCCCTTATCCCATGAGCTGCTTTACTGTCTTTTCCCCCAAGGATAAATTATTCCAAGATATCCTGCTCTGTTTTCCCTCTGCTGGTTCAAGTCTGATCTGTCCCTGTGTACATGTTTATATGCCCCTCTCCCCGCAAAATGATCTCCCTGCTTACTTTTTAAGAAATGAGAGAATAGGGCAAATCAACAGGAGACAGGCAGCCTAGGGACATATGCCCCAGGAACTCCTCATTTGCTTGTGAAACACACTTTTTTTTGCTCTCCTTTCAATTTCCTGAAGAAAGTTGTATCCGTTAGGGAAGGTTACAAACATCCTCTAAATGTCAGTGGCTTAACCTTTCACAGGTTGATTTATCCTCACTCCGCAGTCCAGGTGGGTTGTGCAGGGTAATGAGGGGTGGGAATACTCTGTTCCAGTCATGCAGGGGCTCAGCTCAAGTTTCATCTAGCCAGTGGCTCCCCCATCCTCAGAGGCCTCAGAGTCTTCCATGGTTGCTCCATTGTGGGCTAGAAGTTGAGGGAAGAGACCAAGTCCAGACAACTACGAGTGCATTTGGTGTTTTTCCTACTAGACCAGGCCTAGAAATGGCTTCCATCACACCTCCACATTTGTTAGCCAGACCTTATATATGTGGCCCTCCTAACTGCAAGGGAGGCTGGGAAATATCATCCAGGAAGGAAAGGGGATGATGGGTGAATAAGGAGCCAGTCTCCCCGACAGTGGCAGGGGTAGAATATTCACATGGGCTGCTGCCTTCCCCTTCTGGCACTAAATGGGGCATTTTTGATTCAATTCATTTATTCCTACAGCTTTGATTGACACAAGAGAAACATGGAAACACTGTAAGTATGTCTCTTCCCAATTGCAAGTTGCACTGAACAGGAAGAGAACGTTCCTTTTACTTTCTAGGTTCAGAAAGTTTCCATAAGCACGGCAGAGAGGGGCTTTCCGAAGGCAGAAATTAAGGCACAGGACTCTTTAGTCTCATTTGACAGTGAAGCTGCCCGAGTCCAGGCGTCTGTCTTTGGAGCTGTTACATGAATTGTGCTGATCAGCAAGAAGCATGGTCAGGTCTCTTACTAGGAAGTTTTCTACTGTAGTCAGCCACAGCTAAACATGTCCTGTGCTTTAAAAAAAAGTTTTTTTGTTTTGAAACTTGCAAGGCATCCCGAGAGGGAGGCTACAAACCAATTGCATTTCTCGTCCTTCTCTCTGGCTCCCAGGTTCCTACGGCAACATTTTTGAAAGCAGCTCCCTCCGCCCGGGGCCGTGCTCCCTGTCTCAAGGGAACCTGTCCCCCAATTGGCCCCGCTGGCAGGGGAGCCCCACAGAACTGGACAGCAGTGCGCAGGCTATTCGGAGGACTCAGACCACGAGCCCGGCAGCTGAGGCGAGGGCGCACGCCCCGGTGGCCCGCGTCTGCAGCACGCCCCACATCCAGGGCGGCGGGCAGCCCACACCGAGGCCGAGGCCGGAGCCGTGCTGGACTCTGAGCAGCGCCGAGGACCTCGCCGAGAGCGAGCCGGAGGGGGCCTGGCTGCAGAGGAGAGCCAAGCCCCTGCCCCAGAGACCTGCAGAGGGTGCCAGGCACGACAAGCGGCCTCCTCCTCCTTATCCTGGTCCAGGAAAGTCAACCGTCGCATCCCCGGCCCACCAAGCCGCCGAGCCACCGCTGTGGAGGCCGCGGAGGCTGGAAGAAGGCTCCGGAACAGCTTCGCAAGAGGGAAGCCAAACAGTCGAGCCGCAGCGAGGGCACCAGGCCGCCCAGCAGAAAGCGAGCAGCGCCTACCCCAGTCCCGCCGGCGATCAGAACAGTAAGACCTTGGGGGAACCCAACTGGCTCGACTGGCAGAGGGAGCGATGGCAGATCTGGGAGCTCCTGTCCACCGACAACCCCGATGCACTCCCGGAAACGCTGGTCTGAGCCCCCCACGCTCACCCCTCACCTCCCAAACAGCCTTCTTCCACTCAGTAGGGGAAAAAGTGGGTGTTGGACAATTGGGCACTTACTTATTTTTCTTCTTTTACACTTTAAAAAAAAAACAACACGAGAAACGTCAGTACACTTAAAGATAGAGCACCCTAGGACCCTGACCCTTTATAATAAGATTCTATTGCATAGCCAGCCTTCAGAAAAAAACAAAAATGTATGCTAACGTCCGATCTAAAAGCTATTCACATTGGCTCTGTATAAGATAAAATTCTCGCTTTGGTATAGCTTAATTGTATTTATGTGACTTCAGTTTTGACTCTTGTATATTCTGTAACAGATTATGTATGATAATCCTATATGTTATATTCACAGAAAACAGAAGGAACACATTTTTTAGTCACTTATTCTAAGTAATGAGATTCTATAGAATGTTCTAGAATATGCACAAGCGGGTTTCTGTGCTTTTGCCATAGCTTTTAACTGGGGACAGCCCTTCTTTCAATGCCTAAGAATAACACTAACAAAGCAAAATAGAACAGAATATGAGAAGCCATATTTTTATATAGTAGTGAGATACAAAAAGAATATAGTCACTGAATGCCTTTTCATATTGAATATGTTTTAAGGAAAATATTAAATTTGATACATTATGGAATATATTTTTAGAATCTGTTTAGAAAGAATTCAGTTAATTGAACAAGAGAAAGGCCGTGCCTGACAAAGAAAGAATAATTAAGAACTTGTCCTTCCCATTTTAGGTCAAATTCAACTTTATATAGACCATATATAATATATATTTATAATGTACGATTTCTATGTATTTTTCAAAACTATAAACTGGAATCCAACTATAAAGTGTTTGGGTGAAAAGAGAGTACTCAAATTACAGAACATGGTTTTTCCTTTTGCCCCATCATCAGTATTAACCAAATTATATGCAGCGCTTTGTGAAGTAAATCATATTTGGAAAAAAACGGAGCTCTGTATTTACACTGTGCCAAAGGCTGAGGAAATGTTTTTGGTAATTTTCTGTGCAATGTAAAATGTTCCTACCATACTTCAGTAAAAATTTGAAGTTTTTCAACTGCAAAGCAATTTTTGACCAGCAGGTGGCAATTCGCTTAAGTATTTTATGAGATTTTTTTTTTTCACTTCATAAGGGAATGTGTATCATAGAAAAAGATTTTTTTTTATAAAACATGCTACTCTTAATTTTCATATTGGCAATGACATTTTCAGTGGTGTTTCTTCAAGTTCTTGTGCCATAATGAATAAAAAGTTAAAGCAAAGGCTTTGTTCACTGGCATTGAATCTCATGAATGAACCCACACACCATTCCACATACACACTTCCCTATCTGCAAGTCCAAGTGTAATGAACAGTGGCAGTACTATCCACATACAGCTGAAGAGCTAATAAAAAGTCGTAGGTGGCTTGGAGACATAACCCAGTGAAATTGGTGTTTGTTGCAAGTGAAGGTTGATTGTCATCCACTTGAAACTCAGTTGTTGATGAGGAAGTAGATGGGAACTCGGGTGGTTTCCCACGTGCTGGACAAGTGTTTCCCAACACAATCCTTGTATGTCATATCTACACCACAGGCCTTGGATGCCCCTTCTGTGTCAGGGTTGAAATGATGAAGTCTAGAAATGCTGTCTGACATTTCTTAACCGGGAGGGAGGGCAGTGATGGGGGTCTTCGGGCTCTGCCTGTGGGTCCAGCACTTCTGCCACTGGCGGGAATGTGGGAAGGATTTGCCTGCTGGCCTCTGGCTCTTTCTGGCTGCCCCCACACAGCCCAGATTTGCAAACAAGACCCAGAGCAAATGGTGCCTGATTGTAGCTCACAGGTTGCTTTCCCATGCCACCTCCCCTCGTCCTCCTCCTGTTGACTCTGTGTTTTCTTGGCTTTGGATTTAACCCCCGTCTGGCTAGTTCTCTCTCTCCTTTCTGGATTCAACTGCCTGATATATGGGGCTGCCCCCACCCCCTGCCACCACCGGGTTTTTGCCCTAACAGTCCTTTTTTTCAACTGCCAGATCAGATGGCCCTGAGGTAGATGTCTGTGTCTTAAAAGGTAAAGTATGTCCATCTATTAATGGTCAGATCTAGAATAGTCCAGAAAACATGGCTCAGAATATTTTTATGTAATGCAATTGTGTGTGTGTGTGTGTGTGTGTGTGTGTGTGTGCTGTGCCTGTGTATGCCCACGTATGTCCATGTAATGAACGATATTCACTCTCCCTTTCTTTTTAGATGGTTTAGGCCAGTGGCCATATTGTTAACTCAGTGAGTGAAGGCTTGTTTCTCAGATGCCTTTATCACATTGAAAATAAGCTGTTTTAAAACACACACGCACAAGACACAAAGACCTGAGTCAAAGTTGGAGTCACTTCTAACACCTTGTAAGTGATAGAACACCTGACAAGAAAAAAATAATAAACTCTTTCAAGTTGGACAAAACCATTTAAAAGGCTGTCGAAGTCATTCATTCCTAGGAGCAAAGAGATCCTACAGTCAAGAAGAAAGCTACCTGCTGACACAAGTCTTACGTCTTTGAGTACTGAGTCACCATCTTTATGTGTCGGCAGGAGGCACAGTGATAGGACCCAAATGGCCAAACAGGAATTTGTCTTGATCTAAGTGGCTATTAACATACGTGTGTTGTGGGTTTTCATAGAAAAAAATAATCTCTTTTACCAATGGAGTTTGTGCAAATTGAAGAAATTTCTAAGTAAGCCCAGCTTGCTTCTTTTTCTTATGCACATTTTAATACACATCTGCTTGGCAGACAAACAGCACTGGGATCAAATCAGGTCCCCGTCCAGGCCTATGTGTACATCGCTCTGATAAGCAAACTGCAGGAGGCACCAGAACTGAGAAGAAAAGAAATGACTAAGAGGCACACTGAGATGAAAACAAGTCAACATCTCGACCCGACAGAATTTTAAAACAAGACTAAATCAGCAGCAAATGTTCTTGAGAAAAAAAAAAAAAATCCAAAGCAAAGGAAAATTCCAATAAAGCTTGGAATTCTTCTGCACAGGATGGCTTTGTGAAGGCATGGAGCTCCAGACACCGGTCTCTGGAAGTGCGGACCCCTGGCCTGGTGTGGCCTGCAGTCCCCCATGGTGCACACAGCAGCAGCCCCAACTGCAGGCCCCCCGAGGTCACAGAAAGGTCAGAAGATTCTCTCAATTCAGTTGGACCAACATCTGTTCGCCAGTATTCTTTACGCAGCATGATGAGCTAACATTTATTAAGGACACCCGCTCCGGTCTAAGTGTTTCACTCCCATTAACTCTTTCACCCCCTCACAAGCAGTAGACGGGAATCACAACTATCCTCATTTTCCAGGGAGCACGAAAGACCGCGAGTGACATCAAATGAGTTGCCCAAGGTTGCACAGCTGGAAGGTGACAGAACCAGGATTTGGTGGTGGGCCATCCACGTGTGGGGCTTCCCAGGTGGTGCTAGTGGGTAAAGAATCCACTCGCAATGCAGGAGATGCAAGTTTGATTCCTTGGTTGATTCCTCCTGGAGGGAGGGCATGGCAACCCACTCCAGTATTCTTGCCTAGAGAATCCCATGGACAGAGGAGCCTGGCGGGCTGTGGTCCATGGGGTCACAAAGATTTGAACATGACTGAAGCAACTGAGCGTGCATGCATCCAAGTGTGCAGACCTGCTGTTTGAACTGAACCTTCAGGAGCAAAGCTGTTTCTTGTTTCTCTACAAACAAGATGCCCACATTTGCTTAGAGGGTGTGTGTGTGTGTGTGTGTGTGTGTGTGTGTGTGTGTGTGAGTCTGTTAAGTCACTTCAGTCGTGTCCGACTGTGTGTGACCCTATGGACTGTAGCCTACCAGTCTACTATGTCCATGTGCTTCTCCAGGCAAGAATACTGGAGTAGGTTTGAAGGGAAAAAACTTTCCCATACCCTCTTAATCACCTGGCAAAAAGGATTTATTTCACATGCATACAGGAACCAACAAAGGAAGTATCTGGCTCCTTAAATGGTTAAAGGTTTACAGACCTAACCTAGTAGGGAAAAGGCAGTGGAGAGAAACAATTTCTAAGGGAAAAGCAAATAGGTTTGTTTGAAAAAACAAATGAGTTTTCAGGAAACCAGACAGGAGATAAGAAAGTTTGTGATAAGGATGGTCTATACAGGTATGAACAGTCTTTCTGTCTCCCTCGGAACCATAAAACTCCCCCAGAGAGGGGATTTATAGTAGCTTCATTTCCCACAAGTTGCTTTTAGTCAGATAAGGGAAGCTCTAAAAGGCTTTTTTTTCTGCATCTGTTGAATCTCAAATGTCTTCAGCTTAAAGCCGTCTTGATGCCAAGTCTGGGGTTCTGAGTGGGTCTTCTCTAGCAGAGGAAAATGACTTAGAGAATGAATCAGAAACATGTTGAATCATGCAGGAAAGGATCATGGCAAGTCAGTGTTCAGAGTCCTCCTAAATTCAGATCACTTTACTTGGTCAAAGACTCAGGAGCTGGGTCCGGAATCTGCTTGGGAAAGTCTGCCATGAGGGGAGGCTGTGGGCAGGTGAGTCGCCTGCTTCGTTTTCCTTCCTGGCACTTTGCAGGAGGTGAGCTGGTTGCCTTGCCCTTTCCCTGGCCTCCCACCAAGAGACTTCCATCAGCCGCTGAGACCTGGAGAGGCAGATGTCACGGTGGCCCTGAGCACAGCCGAGCTTGGCTGAAGGGCAAAGACTTGCTAGGGACCAGGGCAGTGCTGGTTGGCCATGTCACTGCTGAGCAAAGTGCGCAAACAAAGAAACAGTTCAGCAGTGACAGCTCTCAGACGCCAGAGGGACAGGCTGCCTGGCCCCGATGAGAAATTTCACAGCCATTCTGCCAACGAGCATGTTATGGGTTGAGTTGTGTCCACTATGGAAAAGATGTTGAAGTCCTAGCCCTCAGTACCTGCCAGCGTGGCCTTATTTGGTAAGAGGGTCTCTACAGATGATCAAGTTAAGATGAAGTCATTAGGGTGGACCCTAATCTTGTATGACTGTTGTTCTAATAAAAGGGGAGAATTTGGACGTGGACATAGACACGTACCCAGAAAGAACAACTTGTGAAGACGGAAGTTCTGGAACCAGCCAAGAACTGCCAGAACTTTGGGAGAGAGGCCTGAAATAGACCTTCTAGCACCTTCTGGCACACCTCTGACAACATTTTGATCTTACTTGTTGCTTCCAGAACCATTTCTATTGTTAAAACCACTTCGATTGTGGCAGTTCATTATGCCCTTGCAATTGAATACGATGAACAGAGCTCAAGGAGCAGAGACCACCCAGAACACCTCTGCAGCTCGAGGGAGTGGCCACCAGGAGAGGGTTTGCCTTTTGAGACCACGACTCACAAAGAAAGAGCACCCACTAACAGAGGGGTTTTCTGTCCCAGCTGAGAAGTCATTCATTGCCTTCACCCCATTGTCATTGTCCTACGCCCCCGCCCCCCGCATCACCTACTGAAGTGATGTGAGAGGGTGAACTTTCCAAGGAAAGGTTTTCATTATGAAGACAAGACAAAGGTGGGATTGTGCAACATTCAGAGCCTAGAGGAGCGGGAGGACTTCAAGGAATCCTTGGGAATAAGCCACAAAGGACAAGTGGCATTTACATGTAATCTTCACTTTCCCATTTCCTACTTGGGACTTTGACCCACGGCTGTGTAAATACATGGCAATTGTAAATACATGGCAATTGTAAATAAATCGTGAAGATGGGGTGTGTGGAAGTGAAGAGGGTTTGAAGGCTGCAGAGTCCAGTGAAGCTCAGACCCTGGTCAGCACCATTAGCATCTCTTGGGCACACTCTCCTCCTAGGAATGCCAATTCTAATGAGACTGACTCAATCAGGCCCCCTGGAGGTGGGGCCCAGCAATCTGCATTTTAACAAGCCCTCCAGGGGATTTGATCTCCACAAAATTTTGAGGAGCATCTAGCTGGGGAGACCACAGATGGGGGAGAGGCGGAGAGGGGGAAAGGCAGCAAGATCCAAAATGCTGCTCTAATGCAATACTTTGCCTGAACAGTATGGAATCATATTTTTTTAAGTCAGGTGAAACAGGTGATCATAAAATGATTTTTGTCTTCTGTTTTAACAGCACATAAACAGACACCGTTTACTAAGTTTCCACTGTGGAGCCAAGGCCATTTCTTTCTCTGGGTGTGGGAGGGCCCACTTTCACATTCTTAATCCATCCACAGCCACTAACATCCCACTTCCAGTTTCTTTGCAGCAAATTGAAGAAACCACCGTGAAACAATGAACCGAGAGTTATCCTGGATTTTTACAATATTTCCCCAACCCTTTCTGATTTCATGGTTGTATTTGTACTGATTCTGCTTTCAGCTCTTCTCAATCATTCCTTAGTATGTATGGATTTGGTTTATGCATTTATATCACATCTTCTTTTGTTTGGTTTAATTAAGTTATTGACTCTTGGTAGACTGACTACTCAGTTAATAGAGGGATCAGCCAGCACATTTTTTCCCATTTTTCAAGTAGATTTAGTGAGCTATAATTAGAAACCAGACACTTCACACATTTAAAGTGTACACTTCAGTGGTTTCCAGTAGAGTAACAGTGGTGCACAACCATCAGTTTTAGAACATTTTCGTCACCCCTGAAATAAAACCCTATACCCATTAGCACTCACTCCCAATTCCTCTCTCACCCAGCTATGGCAACCACTAATCTACTTTCTGCCTCTATATATTGACCTATGCTGGACATTCCTATAAATAGAATCATACAGTCTCCACCCTTTGTATCACTTAGCACATTATTTTCAAGATTCATCCATCTTGTTGCAGGAATCAGTACTTCATTCTTTTTATGGCTGAATAGATTCCATTGTATGGATGGACAACAATTTTTTTTTTTATCCAGTCATTAGTTGATGGACTTTTGGGTTGTTTTTAAGCCCATTTTATAGAGGAAAAAGAAAGCACTGGTTAACCACGAATGGTGTGAAATTTTAAGAGTGCAGCCACTGATGTACTTTATGTAAAAACTAGTCTGAAGTAGGTTTTCAAAGCATTTATTTTTCCTTAGCTTAAAACATGGCATCACCCAGTCCATCAAATGTGAGAGAAATAGGCCACATAAAACCTAGAATTATGGTCAGAAAGGAACCTTTAGGAGGATCTATGGGAAGACCCAAAAGTCCATCAACTAATGACCTGATTTACAAAAAAAAATGTCCTCCATCCATACAATGGAATCTTATTCAGCTATAAAAAGAATGAAGTGAGTTAGCCTTACAGACCTAAAGGGCTTGTTCAAATCCCCCAGCCGATGCAGAGAGTCAATACAGAAATGAAGATTCCCCAAGCCTGTCTTCTTCTGTTACACTAGCCACTACCGCCAGATTTGAAACACCAACCTACGAGAGTGAAGGAAAAATAATGAAATGACAACTAAGACTGGGATTTTATCATTTTTTAGTGATATAATTCTCTAGTGGGCACTGCAGTTTTCTGCAGATGATTCCTCTGGTTAATCTAAGCACCAGGCACTCTCCTGGGAATGCAAAATGGGAGGGGTGTGAGGACACAGGCCTAATGCCAAATTGACCCAAACTGATTAAAGAGAAACATTTTCCATGTGTTGTGGGAGACTTCCACCTCTTATCTATTAGCAATAAGCAAGGATCGTAAAGCTCGGACAGCATCTGTTAATAGAAGCCATCTGATGGTGATGAAACTTAGCCCATTAAATGTTGGTCAGTCACGTCCTACTCAGTGCGACCCCGTGGTCTGTGGCCCACCAGGCTCCTCTGTCCATGGAATTCTCCAGGCAAGAATACCAGAGCAGGTTGCCATGCCCTCCTCCAGGGGATCTTCCCGGTACTTTTCAATACCTGCTATGATTTCAGAAAAAAATATTAGAATACTTTCCACGTGATGCATTGCTTTTGAATTGATTTTGCATACCTTTTACTTTCAGTAAACATAACTTTGTAATGTTTTTAATCTGGAGACATATTAAGTTGGACTTCCCAGGTGACTGAGTGGTAAAGAACCTGCCTGCCAATGCAGGAGACACAAGAGATGTCAGTTTGGTCCCTGGGTTGGGAAGATCCTCTGGAGGAGGAAATGGCAACCCAGGCCAGTATTCCTGCCTGGAAAAAATTCATAAACAGAGGAGCCTAATGGGGGTCCATGGGGTCGCAAAGATTCAAATCAGACAGGACTGAGCAGGCACACACATTTGAAGTTTCCACGGAGGGGACACCTTTGTGATCCTGAGGACACAATGAGCTACATCTCAGGTTAGGAAGCACAACGGCCTAATTACAATCTTCAGTTTTGTCAAGCGGATCTGGCATAGTACTAAACCAAATGTCACCCTGTCATGTTCATGGTTTTTAAAAGGTCAAAGTCTGCTACCCATCTTTTTCCCCTTTAGCGATTTTAAAGATCATGGGCTCCTTTAGAGCAAGCTAATTCTTACGAGTAACCAAAATCAAAAGGAGACCCTTCTGCTCCCTCTCTAGACAGACTCGTCTTGGGAGAAGCAAGGCAAGGGGTGGGTACTGTTTCTCGGTTCTTCTTTGATTCCTAGCCGCGCCTTTTCCTCGTGAATGACTAGCCACAGCTGATGTTCATTAAGCCTTTCCAGGCTGTGGGCTCCGAGTGGGTTCAGGTGATTTGGGAGGTGATTAGGTCAAGAGGGTGGAGCCTCAGGAATGGGATTATCAGCCTGTAATAGACACCCGCACTCTCCCCTTTCAAGAGAACAAGCCCAAAGACGCCATCTCTGAACCAGGGAGTGGGTCCTTCTTACAGACAGGGAATCTTCCAGCGCCTTACTCTGGCACTTTCTGGCCTCCAGAACGGTGAGTGATGAATTTCTGTTGTTTATAAGCTACCCAGTCGATGGTATTTGTAACAGCAGCCCAAACAAACAAAACCGCTCAGTTCTTTTGTTCTTTTTATGGCCAAGAAAGCTGAGGCCAGAGATATTAAGATTACACAGCAAGTGAAGGGCTGAGACGTGGCTCTAAACCAGATGTCTGCCCCCAGGACACGGGTTTGTCTATCCTTTTTAAAGAAATTGAGCTTTAATTGCCATATAATATTGGGCTTCCCTAGTGGCTCAGACGGTAAAGAATCTACCTGCAATGCAGGAGACCTAGGTTTGATCCCTGAGTCACGAAGATCCCCCGAAGAAGGGCATGGCAACCCACTCCAGTATTCTTGCCTGGAGAGTCCCATGGACAGAGAAGTTTGGAGGGCTACAGTCCATAGGGTCACAAAGAGTCGGACATGACTAACACTTTCATACTCTGACCATGTTGAACATTTGTCCTTAATTGCTTTGCAACTGGAAATTTGTACCTTTTAATCCCCTTCACAAATTTTGCCTACCTGAACCCCCACACTCTGGAAACCACCAGTCTCAGCAATCTGTCTATGAGCTCAGGTTTTTGGGTAGTTGTACTGTTTTTTAGATTCTGCATATAAGTGAGATTGTATGGTATTTGTCTTTCTGACTTACTCCACTTATCATAATGCTCTCAAGGTACTGCAATATTTTTGCAAATGCCAAGATTTTATTATCATGGCTGAATAATAGGCATATATGACACACACACACACGCACGCACGCACACTGCCCTGATGGCTCAGCGGTAAAGAATCCACCAGAAACGAAGGAGACCCAGGTTTGATTCCTGGGTGGGGAAGATCCCTGGAGGAGGGCATGGCAACCCACTCCAGTATTCTTGCCTGGGAAATCTCATGGACAGAGGAGCCTGGCAGGCTACAGTCCATAGGGTCGCAGAGTCGGAACAACTGAAGCAACTTAGCATGTATGCATGTACACACACACACGATATAAGACATTTTCTTTATCCACTCATCCATGAGCAGACACAGGTTGTTCTGGGCTGTTGTATATAATGCTGCAGTGAACATGGTGGGGTGGGGTGGAGGTATCTTCTCAAGAAAAAGTATTCTTGATCACCACACACAGCCTCAAGCCTATGGCGACAAAAATGATCCATGGTATAACTCCCATAGTTGTTGCAGAGGTGAGGTGTGAAATGTGCAACTCCTCAGTTGAGGAGTAGCTGATGGGGGATAAACCATACTGGTGTCTCATTAAAAAATTGGTAACTGTATATTCAATATATATTAAAAATATACTTAAGTGAATTTGCATATAACCCATGGATTAACACAAGTCTTTTTAAATCAGCGTTGAATTTATAGACTGTCCTCCCTAAGGTTATGAGTTCCCTGCAGGTGGGGGCTGGACCTTTTGCTTTTTTGTGTTCCCGACAGGATGTAGAGTGTCATAAACATTTCATGAGTGGATGGGAGTTAGGGCACGACTAGGAACACTACATTTTCATCTGCAGTCCCAGTTGGCACCCCCACCTTATCTGCTAATCCTTAGCCTCAGGGGCAGTATGTTGTTCTAATCCTGAATAGCCTATGACAAAAGATGGAGCTTAAAAGCCTGGAGAATATCCAAAATGATTTCAAGTTATAAATGAAACCTCCTATCAGAACAGAGTATTGATCCCTGGATCTGATCAAGTATAATTTAGACACCAAGCAGCTTACGTCCAATAGGCTGCAGTCTTCTCTTCCCAAGTGGAGGGTGTATAAATGTGGTCTTGTCATCAGCTTCGCAAGACAGTTTACTTTAGAGGTGGTTTTTCTCAAGAAATATTAGAATCCTTTAAAAAGGGGTGATTCCCGCCTGTGGCTCAATTTTCAGTTTCCAGATACAACACTTAGTTTCTCATAATAATGCCTTAACCTTTACTTACTCAATGGCATTTAGGACCAAAAAACATGCCAACAGTAACTCCCTTCCTCAGCGGGTGAGAAATATGTGCTGTGACGAAAATGGCTACCTCCAGCACAAAGACTATAGCCGTCCTTTCTGTAAAGATTATTTCTGTCTGATGAAGTATAAAATTACTCTTAATAGATTTTCAAAACCTGTTAATTATCAGCTTTATTTTCTTTGAAAATACACAAATATTTTGAAACGTAGATGTTTAAGATTATTGGATTTTTAAAACTCTACACAGACACACCAATGAAATTCATACCAAATGAATCACTCCAGACTCCTAAGTTCATGTACTAACTTAACTCCACGATATTCAGGATAAATGAGTTACTACTGCTGCTGCTGCTGCTAAGTCGCTTCAGTCGTGTCCAACTCTGTGCGACCCCCATAGACGGCAGCCCACCAGGCTCCCCAACCCCTGGGATTCTCCAGGCAAGAACACTGGAGTGGGTTGCCATTTCCTTCTCCAGTGCATGAAAGTGGGAAGTGAAAGTGCAGTCGCTCAGTCGTGTCCAACTCTTCATGACCCCATGGACTGCAGCCCACCAGGCTCCTCCATCCATGGGATTTTCCAGGCAAAAGTACTGGAGTGGGGTGCCATCACCTTCTCCTGAGTTACTACTATGAACACTTAAAACAAAAACAACCAACAATCGTATTATGCTGCTCTAAGTTGAACAACCAGTGTGTGGGTGACTGATACAAAGAATTTCAGTGGCAAACTTAGAAATCCCTTAAAAAACAGATGTGAACAGAGAGTGAGTTGATGCAACCATTCTACATCTGGGAAAAATATTCTCCTTGTGAATTCTAGCAATGGATAAAATACTGTGTTTTAGAGCAGGACCACTCCTAGCATTGTGACTTCAGCCAGACCTTCAAGGTTCAGGTCAGGCAGACAAGAGGAAGGCTTCAGGCAGGGGAACGGATGAACTCCAGAATGGGATTAAGTTGTCAAATGCCAGAACAGTGAAGCCTGCTTACATGGAACACAGTTACAGGTCAGAACAATGGGAATTAAAAGGAAAATACTTAAAAAGTTAGGACATACTCCCAACACATGTGCGCCATCAAATCATAGGGGAGTTGAAATTATTCTGGATTGAGGTCCAGTCTGAAAAAAAAATCACAACAGCAAGAATCTGGAGAGCAAGACACACACACCTCAGGTTGGTGGAGTACATTGCTGGGGTGTGGCTGTATTTTCTTCAGGGGTCACTACTGTATTTGATGGACTTGAGAAATGCTGGTAACTTGTATAAAAAGCCTAACAGAACACTTTTAAATAAAATATTGGACCAGGTCAAAGTTGAGCATCCTGTGGGCTTTCAGATCTACACATCAGTATTTAAAACAGGGAGGGAAAAGAGCAGCTCTCTTCATATTTTCAGCAAAGGTCTTTTTCAGAAGTTCAGATTTTTAGATCAAATAGACAGACAATACTGCAGTTAAAGGAGAAACTCAGGGAGGGCCTCAACTTAAAATGATGTGCCGTCAACTGCAAGGTACAAACGGTACTCAGAAGAGCACATGCTGAGTACCCTTTGCTAAGTGGCATGGAAGGTAGGATGATCCCCTGGAATCCCTGTTACATCAGGAGCGCAATTCAGTTTGGGGAAAATAGTTTAATGTACTTCTCAGAAAAAAAAAATCGTTTCTATTTTCTCATCTCTGACAAAGCGGTGCTTAGGAAGTCCAGCGCCACCAGGCCACCTTCATCCGGTCCCATACGGCCGACAGCGAATCCAACGCGGGCCGCACGTCCAGGATGGTGAACTGGTAGTCTTGGTTGACCTCACCCCCGTCGTAGTAGTCAATGACATATCTCACTTCCGTCCCGCAACGGTTGATGATCCAGTCGTGCCTGTCGAAAGGCAGCTCGTACCTGGAATGAAAACATGCTGGCGGGGGTTACCATGCCTGTGGGATGCTGAGCTGGGGTTTAGGCGGTGAGAAAGCCAGCAGGGCAGCACATGGGGAGGCTGGCTCTCAGGGTCCACCTTGGATGAGAGGTGAGACTCCGATGAGCATGGTCCACAGTGCTGTGGGAAGGTAGGGCTGGAAAGCAGGAGGCTCCCCCATCAGCAGACAGCTCATCTGCTACAAGGGAAGAAGGTCAATGGCAGGAAGCACAGCCAGGCTGGGGAGGTCAGCTCAGCACCTGCAGAAATGCAGGTGAAAGTGAAAGTTGCTCAGTCGTGTCTGACTCTTTGTGACCCCATGGACTATACAGTCCATGGAATTCTCCAGGCCAGAATACTGGAATAGGTAGCCTTTCCCTTCTCCAGGGGATCTTCCCAACCCAGGGATTGAACTCAGGCCTGCCGCATTGCAGGTGGATTCTTTACCAGCCGAGCCACCAGGGAAGCCCAGGAATACTGGAGTGGGTAGCCTATCCCTTCTCCAGGGGATCTTCTGAACTCAGGGATAGAACTCAGGCCTCCCACATTGTAGGTGGATTCTTTACCAGCTGAGCCACCAGGGAAGCAGGTGGGAGCTGTGAATCCGATGACAACAGGGAGCATGGAGTGCATAGGTGGACAGAGCAGGAGTGTGGGAGGAGCGAGGGGGCACTGCAAGAACACAGAGAAGATGACTCCGGTCAACTCTATAAGAAGAAGACAGGAAGTAACCCCGAGCTGCCCGCCAGCACCACCTTGAGGGAGCACAGGAGGTCTGCAGCTGAAAGTGAAGCATGTTTCGCAAGATGGCACTGCAGTTCTTTGACTGCCTGGTTTTAATGCCAAGAGCAAGCAGACCGTGACCTGAGGAACAGAACGTTTCTGCAGACACTCACCCCATCCAGGAGCGAATTCTTGCCCGTGGCGAATACTCTTTTGCTTTGCCTCCAAACCGGATCAGGGATGGACCACAAGGACACTCACTAGAAATCCCCAAAGAAGAAATAAGATAACTCTCTTTCCCTTGAAAAACAGAATGTTGCAGTTTCTCCATGACACACATTTTTCTGTATATATTTTACATATTAGAGAAAGGTAACTGAAAAACCTCACAGAAATATCCCTATTTGCTTTAAAAAAAAAATGCTGTGCTTTAACTTCTGGATCAAGTGCGTGCCACTCCCTCCCCTTCCCTCTGAGTATCTGTGCTGCTCTTGGCAGGAGTCCGGGGTCAGGGCCTGTCCACATGGTGTACTCTCAGGAACAAAAGGATCAGGTATCAGGCATAAACTCTTCTCTTGCACGAAGAGCAGTTGGGGTTTTTTCCAGATGAAAGTAAGAAAATGCTATACTCCTCTCTCGTTTGAAACCAATGAGCAACCTTCATGAAGAAAGAAAATTGCTGCTCTCCCTAGGAACTAATGTAATCAGTGTTGGGCCATCTCTTTAAATAACTGTACACAAGCTGACAGGTGGGGGACAAGGTCGTGCTGAGACAATCTACTCACTCTCTGGGCAGACCCTGGGCTTGAACTTTCTAGGTGCCCTGCCAGCCCCCACCCCCAAGCTCACAGGGGCCATGGGGGTAGGGGGGGGGGGGAGTCTCCTGGTCATCTGGCATAAGGCACACAGCACTGTCCCCTGCAGGGGGAGTGGAAAATACAAGAGGCTACTTGTCTTGGCAGCTGCTGTCACTATAAAGACAGGATTTGGCCTAAACAGGTCTCTCTAATGAACTGGGATAGAGCAAAGCACCCCACGTGTGATGGGCCCCCGGCTAAGGACTAGCCAAGCTCCTTTCATTCTCAGCTTTAACAACAGCACACTTGCAGCCTGGACTTCCCTGGTGGCTCAGACGGTAAAGCGTCTGTCTATGATGCGGGAGACCCGGGTTCGATCCCTGGGTTGGAAAGATCCCTTGGAGAAGGAAATGGCAATCCACTCCAGTACTATTGCCTGGAAAATCCCATGGACAGAGGAGCCTGGTAGGCTACAGTCCATGGGGTCGCAAAGAGTCGGACACGACTGAGCGACTTCACATTTGTTCACACTTGCAGCCTAAGTCTCCACATTGAGTGGATTTTGTCCAAGAAGTTAATCACATTTTGCCATGTATTAAAAACATGAGCCACCAACCATGATGACATCTGGTTCCGTGGAGACACGCCCCACCCCCTACCCTTCTCCAGGTGGAGCCCTCAAGCAGGCACCATTTTGGAAATGCTCACCCCAGATCGACTGAATCAGAAATCCTGGGAGCAGGGCCCAGCACTCAGTATTTCAACAAACCCCTAGGTGATGCTGAGGCAGCTCAAGTGTGAGGACCACGGCTCTGAACAGACTGATGGCCCATCGCCACTAACTCACAAATGCATTTAGCTAGTCTCCCAGAGAAAAAGTGTGTAGTTTCTTAGTCATGTCCAACTTTGCGACCCCATGGACCGCAACCTACTAGACTCCTCTGACCATGGGATTCTCCAGGCAAGAATACTGGAGTGAGTTGCCATTCCGTTCTCCAGGGGATCTTCCTGACACAGGGATCAAACCTGGGTCTTCTGCATTGCAGGCAGATTTTTTACCATCTGAGCCACCAGGGAAGCCCCATCTCCCCAAGAAAAATGATCATGTGCAAAGATGCCTCTTGATGTTTACTCCTGATGGGGATTCAATACATGCTGCTGTGTGAACAAAATCTTTCCCAGCTCCCTTAGGGCAGAGAGCATTTTAGAGTTTCTCGCCCCTGTGCTCTGCCTGGAATGGACTGTGATGCTCCTCCTGTTGAGATCTGGGGTCAACGGCCCCTCCCCTTGCATGTGGGCAGGCTTGTGACACTATGGGACTTCCCAGACTCAGTCATCACAGGAGATGCAGTGTCCCTGGAGCTTTCTGTAACTCTAGCTCTGGGAACCTAGTCACCATGGTGTGAAGAAGCCAAAGCAGCCACATTTAGAGGCCATGGGCAGGCGTCCTAGCTGAGAGCTGGCATGGTATCACTTACCAGGGGAGTAAATGGGGCCTTCGAAGGCTTCCAGCCCACGGGTGTCCAGTCACCCCTGACCACTAAGTCTCGGTGGCTGAGACCCCACGCATCAGGAGGCAGAGACCAGCCATCCCTGCTCCGTCCTTTCTGCACTTGGGACTCACTGAACCCACGAACATACTTAAATAGTTGGCATTTTACATGACTGAGTAGGGCAGTCTGTCACGCAAGTCACTGAGACAGGCCTGCTACCTAAAATGTTTTAATAGAATAGCACAGTGTTGGACTAAAACCCTTCTGTATTTCTTTCATAGAAAGCAGCTATGAAATTAAGATGCTGGAAGAATGGTTTTTTTAAGATCTTGAACATACTTACGCAGCGTGAAGGGCTTCCCATTTCAAAATCTCCTTCCAAGCTTGCTCATTATTCTGGTTGTGAATCCTAATGATATTATACATGTCTTTCTGACTAATATCCTCATCCTTCCATTTCCACCTAGGAAAGAACATTTGGTAAAACTTGACAAACATTACTGTGAATGCCATGTATTCATTTCACTGTGTCACCAAAAATCCGATTTATCCAAATATCAAGGATCCCTCGATTTTTCAAGTGACACTTTTTTAATTAGTATCACAAATTCCCTTTTTCTAAGTATTTTATATAGCAGTGGTACTTAAAAAAAAGTTACTGGCTGTGATGGGTTAGTTTTATGTGTCAGCTTGTTTGGGCCATGGGGTACCCAGATATTTGGTCAAACATTATTCTAGATGAGATTAACATTTAAATGGGCAGAGCGGGCCCAGCTCTCAAAGCTGAAACAGAACAAAAAGGCAGAGCCTCTGCAAGTAAGAGGGAACTCTTTCTGCCTGCCTGCTTTCCAACAGGGACATCAGTTTCTCTTCCTGCTTTTGGACTTGAACTGAAATATAGACTCTCCTGGGTCTCCAGCCTGCTGAGCCGACTATGGGACATCTCCACCTTCGTAACCATGAGTCAGTTCCTTACCACAAATCTGTTTATATGTATATCAAGATATATACATCTTATTAGTTCTGTTTCTCTGGAGAATCCTAATACATTGCACTTAAGTCTGAAGAATCAGTTGGTTAGTATAAAAATTTACTGTACACCTGGGGGATAAAACCTCTAACATTTAATTCTTAGATTAGATTCATCTAAAAATTAAATGTTAAAAAGGTTAGATTCACAAGCAAATTTATAGCCTCAGGAATATGCTCACTTACCCTTTTCTTAACATCGCATTCCAGAACATCTGTTCAGAAGGATAAACCCACTTTTTATCTGAATCTGCCCTCGGAATAGACGATTCCTCTCTCACAGTAGATAGTGGAAACGGCTGGTCGGGGGCTGGTGTCTGATTAGGAGGTGGCATCTATGTAAAGTAAGTGGGTTTAAAAAAAAAAGGTTGGAAATACAAAGTAGAAACAAGCAACATAATTACTTCCTGGAAAGCAAGGCATCACACACACAGCCCAGTTTCCCCATCAAACCAGCGACATCAGTTTCAGGCCTCTCGGTTGAGTCAGAGCGCAGAAGCTCTTTTCCTTGTTGACTTCACATAAATGGTAAATACATACTACAGTCAAACATTTGGTCTCTTTCTCAAGGATTAGAAAGTAAAAACTAATAACCATGATGGGCAGGCACTACTACAAATTTCTGAAAAAGATGGGGTGATAAATGTGTGTGTATTGATATGTATACAAAACAGAATACCACCACTTTCTCGATGGCATTCTGTCACTGGCGGTCACACAAGGCTGGCACCCAGCTGTGCCTTAAGAGGCACCCCAACCTTGCCGTGTGCCTATGGTGTTTCCCCAAACCAGCAACACCTTTCCGAACTCCAGCCGTGCTGCTAATAGATCTCCCGCCCACCTAATACTCTACCCCCAAAGCAACATCCTCTGGTGTGGCTGATTCCAGGTCAGCCTGCTCTGGCGCTTGGGGATAGTCCATGGCTTTCCTAGGCGCTCTCCGAAACTACACTTAGTGACACAGTCTAGATTTTCACTACGGATGGAATATCAGACTTCTCCATTTTAAAAGCGCAGAAGGATCAATCCCAGCAGCCTGTAGTTTGGGAGCCTGTAAGAGCATCCCTACATTAAAAACTTCTGGGCAGAGGGGCTGGTCGAGGGTTACCAGGTTAGAAGGATCCAGGTTCTCCTTATTCGCGGCCTTGGCGCCGGTGATGGGACACTGCACGTACTCGTAGGCGCGCTCCTGGTGCGCAGGCACAGAGTTCGTTTTGCTCCCACAGGTTGAGTCCGACGGCTCGGCACTCACTGGACAGCCTGAAACGGATCAAGGGTGAAAACACTGTCACCACAAAGGCAGGACATCTGGCTCTCAATCTGGGCCCCAAAAAGTCGAATGTCTGACTAGGGATCACCGGCACAGACAAAGTCAGGCTTCTACTGGTCACAGCTACCAAGCGCTAACATCCGACAGTCCAGGAATAGGCTCCATAAATTAACTTTCCCCTTGGAAGAGAAATGGGTACCCATTCTCCTATTGTGTTACCCACCCCAAGAAAAATAAACCCCCAGAGTCTCAGCATTGGCAGAGTAGGTACTGCCCACAGCAGGGGTTTAGGAACGGAGCAGGGAGTTGCTATGAGCTGTTACAGAAGTACTTCTGGGGGCAGGGCCCCCTGTGAATGGGTCTCCCTGACTTTTCTATTCCCCAGTTCCAGACAAGACCCAACTCCCACCAGGGCACAGGAGGCCAGACCTTCATTATGGATGTCTTCTCTCAGGGACTGGGGACAGGAGGTAAAAATGAGCAGAAGAGCCATCCAAAAGGCTCATAGAGAAAATTCAGGATGTGCTCTGCTTGTGCCCTGCTCCAGGACTAAAACAAGACCACTTGGCCGAGGCTCAATTCGCTGTCAGGAGACAGCGAGTTCATCAAGCAAAGGCACCCACTAAAGAAAACATCCCCCAGTCCACGAGGGATCCAGATGCCACTTTGAGAACAGCAGCGGGCAGGGTAGTCAATGCCTAAGGATCCCAGGTGCCGCTGGAAACAAGTGTGCGGGCCGGGAAGGCGGTGTAGACACAGGAGGCAGGCAGGCAAGGGGAGAGCTATGGCCCAGGAAGACACAGCTGGTGGAAAGGAACCCTTATCTTGGGCAGCAGCAGTGAACACCAAGGAGACACTGAACTCTGGGCGCCCTACACGCAAAAGACAAATTTCTGTTTACTTCCTTTCCTCTGCGAGGACCCTGTAGAGCTGTCTACTGAGGGGTGGAGGGAGACTTGTTCTGCCCCCCTCTCCTCTCCAGTCTCTTCTGGCACACTGGTCCCAACTGGTGTTGGAAAGAAAATCCTGTTTACGTTTTTCATACCAGAGAACCAGTAGCCCCTTCAATCTCCTACAGATATACCCACCTTCTTTCCTAAAGCAAATTCATCTGACTTACAGCTCTCCTAGGAACACAGCAAATGAAATCAGACCCTAGACAGGACTGTGTGACTTTCTAGGGATGCTCAGAACAGACACACACCTGCTTCGTCCACATCTGCCTCCATTTTGCCTGTAAGGAGAAACCCTAGAAGAGCACTGGACTGGTCCTTATTCAAGGCCCCAGAATTTTCGCTGGTTTTGCCACTCACTAGCTGTGTGACTTGTAAGTTTCCTTAATTATGAAACAAGGGGGTCGGGGTAGGGGACGTACCACGCAGGATTTTGAGGATGAGAATGTAAACTCCACTAGGCAAAGGATTTTTTTCTGTTTTAGACACTGCTGTTCTCTCAGTGGAAAAACAAAACACACAGAACCACTCAGTGCTTGGCACAGGGTGGACAGGGAGCAAATTCTTGTGGGCTGACTGAAGGAATGAACAGCCGTAACACAGGAAGCGTCAGCACTAGATAAGCACGCTAACACTGCTTCCTACCCTCATGTCTGGAAACAAGTCGTCACACATCTGGTGGATTCAGAGCATACTTTTACAAAGACAATCTAAAGCGGCAGGTGGACCAATGAAAAAGGAAAGCATTTCAAGTCTCACCTTTGCACCTAAAAAAATGAACAGCAAGTCCATCAGGCAATGACTTATTTTTTACACAGAGAGTAATCCAACAGAGGGAGGAGTAAAGCTGTCTGGATAAAGAAAGACAGCATGATCTAGACCAAAGTTTCTCAGCCTGGGCACTCTCGACATCTGGGGCCAGGTGACTGTTGCAGGGTCTGCACTGTACACTGTAGGATATTTAGCAGCACTTCTGTCTTCTCATTAGACACACCTTCCCCTCTGAGTTACGACGTGCAGAAAGGCCTCCAGGCATTGCCAAGTGTCCTCTGGGCTGAGGGGGGCTTGCCTTCCCAGCTAAAAAACCCGCTAAAGTAGACCACAGCAAATTGTTGGAGTGGGGGCTGATGTATGGAGCAATCCCTCCTCACTTACCCACGATCTCAGTCATGACCACAACCCTGGGCAATTCTATATCCTCAGCTTACAGGTGATGATGGGTTGAGACTTAGAGAAGTAACTTGTCTACAGTCACATACCTTGAAAGTAACAACAAAAGGACCAAACCCAGGTCACCCCACTCCCAGGCCTTAGGAGCCTCACCAGCATGCTATACCACCTCCTCAGAGCTCTTTTGGAGAATTCTTTTTATCTTCTAGATAAATGGTCCATTACCTTTCACTTTCCCTTCGTGCATTGGGCATCCAGACGTTGGGGCTGCTGTCTGATGATCTGAAGCTGCAGGGGTAGAGGTCTGAACTGTAGAAGCAGCAGGGGCAGATGCAGACAAGCCCATGGTGGGACTCCCAGTGTTGAATCCAAGCAATTCTAAATTCACACGGGCCAAACCAGAGAGATGAATGCTTGATGCCTGGATTCCCACTATTCCCTTAGTATTCTTAATGTGGCCAACCCTTGTTTTTCCTCCTTGTCACCTTTATAGAAATGTACTGGGCAGGGGCTCCACTTCACCCTCCACTTTGATGAGGGACAGCTTTAACAGATCACCCCCTTTGGGACATACTAGTGTGAAATCTACACCTTTGAGGGGACGTTTCTAAGGGTGTGCGGACTTGGGGGGTGAAGTGAGGCGGTCCCTGGGAAACTATGTCATAGCGAGGGGGCTGTAGGCCCGGGGATGAAGGGAAGAGGGTCCCGAGGTGGTGATCCGATGAGAGAGGAAGCCCACCGAGTCCATACTAGACACGCGGCACGAGGGATAGGCGAGGAGCTGGGGGTCTGGGAAGAGTACGGCGCAGAAAAGAGAGGAAGGAAGGAAAGGTCAGCGGAGGGCACAGCGCGACCGCAGTCTTCCTCGCACGGTCCCCGCGCGTGGCACCCTCGAGTCCCGGGATCCCAGACACCGCCCCCGGCCTCTGCTTCAGCCAGCCTGCCCCTCCGCACCTGACTCCTGTACCCGGCTGCCGGTCCCGCCTCTAACCGCCAACTCCGGCGCGGAGTGGCAGCAAACCACCGCCACCACCTTCCCCTCCCCTCGTTCGGTCACAGCTGTTGCCCGGGTCACCACCGGCTCTCGCTCACGCCGCTACTTCCTCTTCCGAAGGCAGGACTTCCGGGCCCGTGGGAGGCGGGCGCACCGGCTGAAGGGGGAGGGTTTCTGTCCATCACAATGGAGTAGGCCCCGCCCCTCCTGTCCTCCTCGGCCTATAAAGGCAAGGCCCCTCTCTGGCCCCGCCCCTCCTGGCGAAGCCGACATAGACTTTTCGGCTTGAATAAACTTGCCATAGGGCGAGGCGCTTTAAGCTGCGGAGGCGTTGCATAGGAAGAGTTTTAAAATTTATACCTTTTAAATTGTATCCCGTCAGTTTTAATTATAGTAATGACTCAAGAAACATCAGTAGGTATGCAGATCTGTGGCCGAATCTGGAGATCCAGAAATGAACAAAAGTTCTCGGCTCCGCAGGTCTTCTTAACAGGGTGTGTGGAGTTCAGTTCAGTTCAGTTCAGTTTAATCGCTCAGTCGTGTCCGACTCTTTGCGACCCCATGGACTGCAGCACGCCAGGCCTCCCTGTCCATCACCATCTCCCGGAGTTTACCCAAACTCATGTCCATTGAGTCGGTGATGCCAACCAACCATCTGTGTGGATTTGAAGGTCTGTATTTTCGCTTGCCTCTAACAGAAAGTATTTTTTTCCACCAGGAAGGCAGGCAACAAATCCGGGTAGTGTTAGATATATGTGGCACTGATAGCAATTACAGAGAAATGATGTTACATATGATTGTCATTTCTGTCTCAAAATACTACTATTCATCACTACTTTAAAATTAAAGTAAGTTTATCTTGTTATTTAAAATGTAAATAAAAAGCATGTATCTTTCTATATCACCGTAGTGCACCTGTGAAGTCTCTTTCCAGGAATTGCCCAGTGCCTAAGAGAACTGCTTCAGGAAAAATCATATTCCCTCTGTGGGGATAGGCTGCAGTGCACCTAAGCCCAGGCCCCTTAGCCTCAAGGGGGACAACTGAGAAGGGCCATCGCAGCTTCAGAGCTGCTCCTAGGATGAGCTGAGGCTCCCACTCTGACTGCATTACAGTTCGATTTTTCCCTTTGCCTTGTCTTTCCGTCACTCTCAAAGTTGTTCATGAGGACATTTGTATGCACAAATTTTGTGGAATCTCAGCCTTTTAATAAGTGTAATTTTGCTTAGATTTGATGACAGAAAATGACTACCATTAAAAAGATTGTTTATTATACTCACAGATCCCAAGAGTCAGAGTACATATCACACCATGAGGCGCCACACATGGGGGCACTGGGCACACCACTAGGCAGGGATGGAGAGGGGAACTGTGGGTATGAGCCTTTATTATGGTTTCTGTAGGAAAGAGGGCTTCCCGGGTGGCACAGTGAGAAAGAATCCACCTGCCAGTGCAAGAAATGCAAGAGATACAGTTTCAATTTCTGGGTGGGGAAGATCCCCTGGAGGACGAAACAGCAATCAGCTCCAGTATTCTTGCCTGGGAAATCACAGGGACAGAGGAGCCAGCAAGGCAGGGCAAGCAGGCTGAAATTTAAATAATTTCAGCAGGCTCTGGAGCATAGGAGCTATCCCCAGTTGTTTGGTACCTGGCCCAGGAGTGATGAGGGCAGGTAGATAGTGGCCCAGAATATGAAAGCCCAGTAAGGGAGGTGACTGGGGGCTGTGGGCTTAGATGCTGAAGTCAGGGAACTGACCAGCCTCTAGCCACTGCCTCAAAACTGGATCAAGACAGCATTTTAAAAAACTATATTACTTTGGTGTGTATTTCCTGGGCAACCTAGCCTTTAACCTACACAATCTTTTTTTTTTAGCATGTTAATAACTATATTTCAATATAATAGGTTGATAACTAATAACTATATTTCAATATACAATCGACCTTTGAATAACATGGGCTTGAACTGCAGGTGTCTATTTACATGTGGGTTTTTTCTTTCCAATAAATACTAGAATCTGGGAGTGGTTGAATCATGGATATGGAAGGCTGACTATGGGACTTGAGCTTCTTTGCATTTGGGGATCTGTGGTGGGTTCTGGAACCACGCCCCCATGGATACTGAGGAGCAACTGTAATTGGCTTCTTTTGTAATTTGTTTTATGCACGTAAAAATACTATTTTGAGAAGATAACACATTTCACCAGATTCCAAAGGGGCATGTTTCACAAAGAGGGCAAGAACCTTTGGTAATTGAAGAGACAGGCATGCAGACAAATAACCATATTTGAATCTCAGTATATGGATGTGCAGATTGTTCCTGGACTTTTGGAAGAAGTGACTATTGTGAGGTTGATGTGCAGCAAGTGGATAGGAAGGAAGGAGTAAGTAGAAGAATGCTTTATAGAGAAGGAGCTACTAATACTAATGCTAGGAGTTACAGGAAAAGCAGTAGGTGGGTGAGAAGACTGTGGCAGGACACCTTTGGCCTCAGTTTCCACTCTGAATTGTTTCTTTTTCTTTGTCCCTCCACTAACATGCTAACACAAACATGCACACACATACACATGTATCCCTCCACTCTACCAATAGTTATAAATCATTTTGGATAAATCTTGTTTAGTACTTACATTCAGTTCAGTTCAGTTGCTCAGTCGTGTCTGACTCTCTGCCCCCATGGACTGCAGCATGCCAGGCTTCCCTGTCCATCACCAACTCCCAGAGCTTGCTCAAACTCATGTCCATTGAGTCAGTGATGCCATCCAACCATCTACTCCTCTATCATACCCTTCTCCTGCCTTCAATCTTTCCAGCATCAGGGTCTTTTCCTATGAGTCAGCTCTTTGCATCAGGTGACCAAAATATTGGCGCTTCAGCTTCAGCATCAGTTCTTCCAATGAATATTCAGGACTGATTTCCCTTAGGACTTCAGTATCTACATTATTATGACTATAAAAATATTTGTAATGACTGCTGATGACAGTTTTTCTTGTACAAAATTTCCATTAGAATTTAATCCTTGTTTTTCCTTTTTCCCCTTTGTCTAGTTTTAAATGATTACCTGTCAGCATTCAAATATATCAACTACTCTGTATGTGGCTCAGACGGTAAAACGTCTGCCTACAATGCAGGAGACTGGAGTTCGATCCCTGGGTCGTGAAGATCCCCTGGAGAAGGAAATGGCAACCCACTCCAGTACTCTTGCCTGGAAAATCCCATGGATGGGGGATCCTGGTAGGCTACAGTCCATGGGGTCGCAAAGACTGAGTGACTTCACTTTCACTCTATATGTACGCTCAGTCGTGTCTGACTCATTGCCACTCCATGGACTGTAGCCAGCCAGGCTTCTCTGTCCATGGAATTTTCCAGGCAAGAATACTGAAGTGGACTGCCATTTGTTTCTCCAAGTAGCTACTGTATATGTTTTCTTTCCCCCAACCCCTTGAGTCCTCACTCTTGGATAAACACCTGACCTCTGCCACTGCCCAGTTCTAGACTGTTTGGAAATTATTTCTGCCTGTTGTCTTCCTGGACCTTGCTGTCAACCTTTTCCTGTCTTGATTTGGATCTCTGGTTCTTGGATGTTGTGTATTCTTCTTTGCATTGTTTTGGGAGCACATCAGTTTTAAGGTCTTGGAAATCTAAAATGTCTGTGTTTTACCCTCCCACTTGACTGGCAGCTTGGATATATAATTCTAGGTTTAGAAACATATCATTCCAAATTGTTAAGTAATTGCTTCATTATCTTCTAGTTTCCATTGTTGATATTGAGAAATCAGATGTCATTTCTTTTTTTTTTTTTTTTCTTCTTCGATATTTTTAGGATCTTCTCTTCTTTATAGTGGTCTGAAAAGATATGCTGTTTGCTTTCACTGGCTTTGCACTTGATGGGCCCATTCATTCTGAATACTCATAGCCTTCATGTTAGAGATCTTGTTACTGAAAGGAGTTTATGGTGGCTTTGGCTGCTCGCTGCTCAAAAGCCAATAAACAGGCCAGATTGGTGGAAAGGAAAGGTTGCTTTATTTTAGATGCTGGCAACTGAGGGGGAGGGTGGGGGACATCTGTCAAAAGGTTGATTCCCTCTCTATAAAAGTTGAGAGCTTTTATAGACAGATTTGGTGGTGGTGGGGGTTACATGCAGAGACAGCATCAGATCAGATCAGATCAGTCACTCAGTCGTGTCCGACTCTGCGACCCCATGAATTACAGCACGCCAGGCCTCCCTATCTATCACCAATTCCTGGAGTTCACTCAGATTCATGTCCATCGAGTCAGTGATGCCATCCAGCCATCTCATCCTCTGTCGTCCCCTTCTCCTCTTGCCCCCAATCCCTCCCAGCATCAGAGTCTTTTCCAGTGAGTCAACTCTTCGCATGAGGTGGCCAAAGTACTGGAGTTTCAGCTTTAGCATCATTCCTTCCAAAGAAATCCCAGGGCTGATCTCCTTCAGAATGGACTAGTTGGGTCTTCTTGCAGTCCAAGGGACTCTCAAGAGTCTTCTCCAACAAAACAGTTCAAAAGCATTAATTCTTCGGCGCTCAGCCTTCTTCACAGTCCAACTCTCACATCCATACATGACCACAGGAAAATCCATAGCCTTGACTAGACGAACCTTTGTTGGCAAAGTAATGTCTCTGCTTTTGAATATGCTATCTAGGTTGGTCATAACTTTCCTTCCAAGGAGTAAGCGTCTTTTCATTTCATGGCTGCAGTCACCATCTGTAGTGATTTTGGAGCCCCAAGAAAATAAAGTCTGACACTGTTTCCAGTGTTTCCCCATCTATTTCCCATGAAGTGATGGGATCGGATGCCATGATCTTCATTTTCTGAATGCTGAGCTTTAAGCCAACTTTTTCACTCTCCACTTTCACTTTCATCAAGAGGCTTTTGAGTTCCTCTTCACTTTCTGCCATAATGGTGGTGTCATCTGCATATCTGAGGTTATTGATATTTCTCCTGGAAATCTTGATTCCAGCTTGTGTTTCTTCCAGTCCAGCGTTTCTCATGATGTACTCTGCATATAAGTTAAATAAACAGGGTGACAATATACAGCCTTGATGAACTCCTTTTCCTATTTGGAACCAGTCTGTTGTTCCATGTCCAGTTCTAACTGTTGCTTTCTAACCTGCATACAGATTTCTCAAGAGGCAGATCAGGTGGTCTGGTATTCCCATCTCTTTCAGAATTTTCCAGTTTATTGTGATCCACACAGTCAAAGGCTTTGGCATAGTCAATAAAGCAGAAATAGATGTTTTTCTGGAACTCTCTTGCTTTTTCAATGATCCAGCTGATGTTGGCAATTTGATCTCTGGTTCCTCTGCCTTTTCTAAAACCAGCTTGAACATCTGGAAGTTCATGGTTCACATATTGCTAAAGCCTGTCCTGGAGCATTTTGAGCATTACTTTACTAGTGTGTGAGATGAGTGCAATTGTGTGGTAGTTTGAGCATTCTTTACCATCTAAGCCACTGGCTATACTGGAAGACCAGAATCCCCAGAGTGGGGAAGCTAAGCTTGAGTCTGGCACCTTAGACCACTCAGCCATCCTGATATCCTGTAACTCCCAATCTATACCACAATTCTCTGTTCTTCTCCAGAGTTCAGCATTTTCCTACAATTCTCCATCTCTTTCACAATTCTCCATGCTTTTCCACAATTCCCTTTGTCTCCTGCAATTCTTCTACTCATCCAAAATTTTCTGTTCTTTCTAATAATTTCCTGGTTTCCTTCCAATTCTTTTCTTCTCCCCAACTTAACACTTTCTCTCATAATTTTCCATTCTTACAAAACTTCATTGTCTTTCCCAATTCTGTATCTCAGGGAATTCCCCCTTCTGTCCATAATTCTTTATTCTTTTCTACCATTAATTATAATCTCACCTGTCATTCTCTGTTCTCTGTCAAAATTTTAGATCCCTTTCATAATTTCTTGGAAGACCTGAGGCCCATCTCCAGAGTTTCCCAGGGTCAGGCTTTTGGGAAGAGGGAACACAGAAAGTTTAGCCTATTCACGAATGGCGTGGCCAGAGTGTGGGAAGCAAGCATGGGCCAGCAATGAGGACTTGATGCAGAAGCTAGGGTCTCAGCAGGAGAGCACAGCTACCTTTGCATGGGATGTAGGTGTGGCCAAGCAGGAAACAGGGGTGTGTCAGGAGGACTGTGACCCAGATGAGGCACGTAAAGCCAGGCAGCAAGGAGGGTCATGGTCATGTGGGGGTGGGGAATGGGCATGGAAACATGCAAGGGTGTGGTGGAAGTGGTGGGAAGACTCCATCAGGGTAACAGTGGGAAAATTCATGGTTATGATGGATTGCAGGTGACCTGGGAGGTCATAGCTAGGAGGGAAGGACAGGGGGGTCAATTTCTTCTCTCATACAATACTTTATTGCAGTACATGACAAAAATATTTTGTAATTATGTATTTTAAAGGATATTTATTTTACCTACCTATGGTTACCTACCTATTTTACCTACCTACCACTGGGATTCCCTGGTGGCTCAGAGGGTAAAGCGTCTGCCTGCAATGTGGGAGACCTGGGTTTGATCCCTGGGTCGGGAAGATCCCCTGGAGAAGGAAATGGCACCCCATTCCAGTACTCTTGCCTGGAAAATCCCATGGACAGAGGAGCCTGGCGGGCTGCAGTCCACGGGGTCACAAAGAGTCGGACACGAATGAGTGACTTCACTTTTCACTTTCACCTGCGGTGCACCTGTGGCTGATTCATGTCGATGTATGGCAAAAACCACCACAATATTGTAATTAGCCTCCAATTAAAATAAACAAATTGATTTTTAAAAAAAGAAATCAGAAAATATATTTTAAGGTTTCTATCCCTTATATTTAGGCCCGTCATGGAGGAAGTTCCGGTTTCCGTGGCGCTGGGTCTGTGGCGGCGGCTGAGGATTAGGAGGAGCGGACCGCGGAGGCTGTGCTGCCTCGGTACTGCTATAACCAGAGTTTGGTAGCAAAAGGATCTAATTATTGGGCCCTCTTGACATAGAAAGAGATGTGGGGGGATTCTCGATCTGCTAACAGAACAGGACCTTTTCGGTAAGTGTTAAAATTTGAATATTGAAATGTCTATTATAACAATGTAGATACTGTATAACATTTATGGCCTACTATAAAGAGGGATATTTTCTTTGTGTAGAAATAACTTTGATTTTTTTTCTGATTTTTAAAAATAGAAACTACTTAAAATTTTTCTAGTCATTTCTAGAGTGATCGTCAGAGTGAATACCTAGCATGTCAAGTATTTTGTGTATTAGCATTTTAAAAATATTATCAAAAAATCCCCCAGTTTTTTAAAAATATTTTTTATCTTTTTTAGCAAAGTAATACGTTATATTAGTGCTACTCAAAATGTGTCACCCCAGTGGGTCTAGTTTACACACTGTTATCAGTCTGTCCTGAGATGAGCTTGGACTAGAGGAAAAGTAAGGCATGGCTTCCTTCATCAGGAACCTCTTGCTATGAAAAATATATCATCTCCACTAAAATTGTGCTTAGTGACAGCAGATTTAAATTCTAGTACAAACTTCATATCTCAGCTTGGACCTGGAACTAGCAATTCCTGCCTGGCATTTGAATGGCTAGCACTGTCCTATTACTTACAGCCTAGATCCTGGTATGTAAATGAGCAGTCACTGAAGCAGCCAGTAAGCAGGCAGGGTGAAAGAGAAAATAAATCTTGAACAACATCACTCATTCAACAGTATGTATAGAGCATCTGTGATGCTTTGTGATGTACGCACATCTGTGATATGCCAGGTCTTGTGTTAAGTGCTGAGAATACAAAGGTGAACACAGTGGACAAAGTCCTGACTCATACGGAATTTACCTTCTAAGTAAACAAATAGATCAACCAGCCAATGAATGATCCAGTACATGAACAGATGATTTCAAAGCTGAGAGATACCAAGAAGAAAATGAAACAGGTGGCGCTAGTGGTAAAGAATCCGCCTGCCAATACAGGAGACATAAGAGATGCAGGTTTGATCCCTGGGTCAGAAAGATCCCCTGGAGGAAGGCATGGCAACCCACTCCAGTATTCTTGCCTGGAGAATCCCATGGACAGTGGAGCCTGGCAGGCTACAGTCCATGGGGTCACAAAGAGTCGGACATGACTAAAGTGGTTTAGCACAGCACACAGTGTGACGGGAATTGAAGGGTGACGCTGCTACTCAAAGTGTTGTGGTCCATGAAGCAGAGATTTGCATCTCCTGGGAGCTTGTTAGAAATGTAGAATCACAGCTTCAATAGCATCCCCCCACCACTGAGTCCAAGTCTGCATTGTAGCAGGCTCCCCAGGAGATCAGCATGCACAGGACAGATTGAGATCCTGAATACAGCCTCAGCTATGGACATCAGGAAGACCCCTCTCTAAGTGGTTGGGGCGGGGAGGGCTATTTTACCGGAGACCTGAATGATGAGAAGGACCCAGCATATAAAGATCAGGACAAAGAGCAGTGCAGACAACGGTAACAGTAAAGGAGAGCGTCCTGTGATTGGAGTGAACAGCAGAAGGCCAGGGGGCGGCCCGGGGTGAGTGAGGGCGGAACTAGGAGAGGACGAAGCTGCTGGAGCTCTCTGGGCGGGGGGTGTATTTTCTTCTAAGTGAGATGTGAAGCTGGAGGAGGGTTTTACGAAGAACTACTCACCTGACAACAGGGAGAAGTTTGCTTTTCTCAACTTCACTCTTCACCGCTCTGCAGTAAGGTCCAGGGACCTTCCCTTGGCAGCGCTGCCCATGACCTTCACGGTCTTTGCTGGGGCCTGAATACACGAGGGCAAGTTGCTAAGACAGAGCTGGTGAGCATCCTTGTAGCTCAGGGCTGCACGGGTCTGCCTGGATTCACCGGGACTCTTCACATCTGTGCTCAGAGGGACCATGTCCACATCATGTCTGTCCCAGGGGCCAGGGCTGCCTCACACTCTCTGAGATCAGTGCCCGTTTTCATCAAAAGAATTTGTTGCCAGTAAAATTCAATTACTGGAGGTTATGATTCTGCTTAATATTTTAATACTATTGTAATAACTTCAGAGACTATATTATCGCTAATAAGTTCCAGGCCGTGTGTGTGTGTGTGTGTGTGTGTGTGTTTAGTTTTTATGAGACCAGGGTCTCTTAACATAAACCTCTAAAAAGTTAATTAATTCACTGATTATAGATAACCACCTTTTACCGTGGGTCACTCCCGACTTATCTGAATTCTACTTCCATGTGTCCATATGTACACAGGGCATCACTGTTTGAAAAAGCTTCTGTCATTTATAGCAGAACTTATTTAAGACTGAACTCTCCTTGATACCTACCTGGGAGGGCATTGACAGGCCTGCCATGGGACCACTTCAAAAAACTGAAGGTTGTCCTCTGATGAATGCTGATGGGGAGATGCCCAGCCTTTTACTGTGTTTGGGACTCCATCATGTATGAGGTTTGATAGGAGGCAGGGCCTTGCTTCCATTTACAGCAGTGCTTCTCCAGTGGAGATGGGGTTTTATTGCCCTCATCCCATCCAGTTGGAAATGTCTGGAACCGTTTTTGGTTGTCACACTAGAGGTAGAGATTTGAGAGAGTCAATTCCTAGGCACATTGATAAGAAGTCTGGGGGTCCCCAAGGAGAGAGGTCTGGGGTTCTCGAGGAGCACATAGGGGTCTGGAGTTCTCAAGGAGGAGGAAAGGACAAACTTTTTTTTTTCCCCTCTACATTCCTTAGTTTTAGTCACATAAAACGTTTTTTTCTTTAAGCCTCAAACTGATGATTACATAATAAACAACTCAGTTTAAACTCTGTACTAGGGATTATATAACAATAATGTATCCTGCTTGAGGACAGTTTCTCCTTCCTGAAAACCTTCTGGCTAATCCTGATATTTTAGAATGTATATCATGGGAGTGGGTCTGGTAGGATCTTTCTATTGTTAAATTCTAATCCTGTTATCCTAAAATGTAAATTGTGGGAGTGGGCCTGGTAAAATTTTTACAACCTTGAGACATTCTTTTGATTAATTGCAATAACCAGTTAAAAAAATATGCAACTCCCTTGCTAACACCAGCAAGGGGGGCATTCTTCAGCCCCCTTCTGATGTCTATGTCAGAAGCGTTCTCTGTCCCTTTTCTTACTTTAATAAAACTCTGCTACACAAAAGCTCCTGAGTGATCAAGCCTGGTCCCTGGTCCTGAAGTTAAATCTTCTTGGAGATCACAAATCCAACACCGTTTACTGTAAACTATCAGACTGCCATTGGCATCTAGTGGATCTAAGCCAAGGATGCTGCTAAACATCCTAAAATGTCCAGGACAGCTCTCGCAGCAAGGAATTATCCAGACCCGTGGCAATAGTGCCAAGGTTAAGAAACTTTGTTCTTGGCAAACCAAAGGCCGGAAACGTGCTGTCCTTGATACCTGGCAGCTAGAGCAGGGGCTCCTATCTCCTCAACTTGGGCAGTATACAATATAGATATACATGTACTTGTGCATGTATGTGTGTGTGCGTGTACACTCAGTACTGTAACTGCATTGGGACAATTTAACTGAATTCCTCTTCTTTCTACCCCAGTTATTCTTTTTTTAATTAAAAATGTTTTACATTTAACTTTTTGATTAAAAATGAAGTACAGTAGATTTACGATGTTGTGTTAGTTTCAGGTGTACAGTAAAGTGATTCAGATATATATATATATATATATGTATAGAGTTTTCCAGAATCCTTTTCATTATAGGGTATTATAAGGTATTGAGTATAGTTCCCAGTGCTGTACAGTATATCCTTGTTGGTTATCTATTTTCGCCCAATTATTCTGAAGCTGAAATGGTGGGAAAAGCTAGCGATTAGTGGCAAACTTGTTATTATGATTATGTTACTGTGATGAAATTATTAAGCCAGTTGCTGTCACATCACAAGTGGGCCATTACTGGTGATCAGATTTAACATGGCGGACTGGAAGTGATGGGAGCAGCACTGGTTGTGATGGGTGAAATGCACATCGCTCTGGAGACGAGCTTTGCAGAGCAATGTGACTTACCACCCTCCTAGGCAGGAAACATCAGGATAGTCTTGCTTGGAGGAGTGGGAGATTTCATCCTTCCTTCCCTGTGGAAATAATTGGTATGGATCTAGTTTACTAATAATTGCGTGTATGTGTGTGCTCAGTCGCTCAGTCATGTCCAACTCTTTGTGACCCCATGGACTGTAGCCCTTTAGGCTCCTCTGTCTATGGGATTTTCCAAGCAAGTATACTGAAGTGGGTTGCCACTTCCTACTCCAGGTGATCTTCCTAATCTCAGAATCAAATCTGCATTTTGTGTGTCTCCGGCATTAACAGGTGGTTTCTTTACCACTAGATAATAATTACCACAAAGAAAAATGGAGCAATAATCAGTTCAATTCAGTTCAGTTGCTCAGTCATGTCCAACTCTTTGTGACCCCATGGACTACAGTACACCAGGCCTCCCTGTCCATCATCAACTCCCGGAGCTTACTCAAACTCACGTCCATTGAGTCAGTGATGCCATCCAACCATCTCATCCTCTGTCATCCCCTTCTCTCCTGCCTTCAACTTTCCCAGCATCAGGGTCTCTTCCAATCAGTCAGTTCTTCGCATCAGGTGGCTAAAGTACTGGAGCTTCATCTTCAGTATCAGTCCTTCCAATGAATATTCAGGACCGATTTCCTTTAGGATGGACTGGTTAGATCTCTTTGTAGTCCAAGGGACTCTCAAGAGACTTCTCCAACACCACAGTTCAAAAGCATCAATTCTTTGGCACTCAGCTTTCTTTATAGTACAACTCTCACATCCATACATGACTACTGGAAAAACCAAAGCTTTGACTAGACAGGCCTTTGTTGGCAAAGTAATGTCTCTGCTTTTTAATGTACTATCTAGGTTGCGCATAACTTTTCTTCCAAGGAACAGGCGTCTTTTAATTTCATGGCTGCAGTCACTATCTGCAGTGATTTTGAAGCCCCCAAAATAAAAAGTCTCTCACTGGTTCCATTGTTTCTTCATCTATTTGCTATGAAGTGATGGGACCAGATGCCATGATCTTAGTTTTCTGAATGTTGAGTTTTAAGCCAACTTTTTCACTCTCCTCTTTCACCTTCATCAAGAGGCTCTTTAGTTCTTCTTCGCTTTCTGCCATAAGAGTGGTGTCATCTGCATATCTAAGGTTATTGATATTTTTCCTGGCAATCTTGATTCCAGCTTGTGCTTCCTCCAGTCCAGCATTTCTCATGATGTACTCTGCAGATAAGTTAAATAAACAGGGTGACAATATACAGCCTTGACGTACTCCTTTCCCCATTTGGAACCAGTCTGTTGTTCCATGTCTAGTTCTAACTGTTGCTTCCTGACCTGCATATAGGTTTCTCAAGAGGCAGGTCAGGTGGTCTGGTATTCCCATCTCTTTCAGAATTTTCCACAGTTTGTTGTGATCCACACAGTCAAAAGCTTTGGCATAGTCAATAAAGCAGAAATAGATGTTTTTCTGGAACTCTCTTGCTTTTTCAATGATCCAGCGGATGTTGGCAATTTGATCTCCGGTTCCTGTGCCTTTTCTAAATCCAACTCGAACACCTGGAAGTTCACGGTTCATGTACTGTTGACGCCTGGCTTGGAGGATTTTGAGCATTACTTTGCTAGTGTGTAAGATGAGGGCAATTGTGCAGTAGTTTGAACATTCTTTGGCATTGCCTTTTTGATTGGAATGAAAACTGACATTTTCCAGTCCTGTGGCCACTGTTGATTTTTCCAAATGTGCTGGCATATTGAGTGCAGCACTTTCACAGCATCACCATTTAGAATTTGAAATAGCTCAACTGGAATGCCATCACCTCCACTAGCTTTGTTCATAGTGATGCTTCCTAAGGCCCACTTGACTTCACATTCCAGGAGCAATAATAGGGTTCTGTTAATGAAATTTCCTGCAGGTGTTGGATTTGCTGTCCATTTCTAAAGTATAAACTATAGCCAAGGACCATCTAACATAATTTTTCTTTTGAAGGGGAACAACAATATGGTAGGCTATGTCTGAAATAACCAATTTACTGTGTAAAGAGAAAGCTAAGCGTAAGAAGCTAAGATGAGAGGGAGTATCAGAAATGGCTGCTGATTTTGAGAAATATGTAGGTTTCAGGGCAAGATGAGTTCAGTGTTGGACACGCTGCCATTGTGATGACAATGGCTATGAGCAGTGAAATCCAAAAAGCAATTCGGAGTGTAGAACTGAAACTCAGGAAAGTAAGTGCTGGTTGCAAATAAAGAACTGTAAGTCATCTGGTGTGGTTGGCTGGTAAAACCACAAATGTGAATGGTGGTAGTCTTCAAGGCTTTTTTCTTTGCTATCATTCCATATTTACTAAAGAGCCTTCAGACTAGCTGAGCTTCCCTACTCAGAAGGGCATGCTTGGCTCAACCGCCTAGGCATATTCCTGCCTCTTCATCAGTTTTATTTGTTATTGTAAGCATTATGAATTAATAAATTGGAGAGAAGAAAAGTAAAAATGGAAGGAAAGTCAAGAAGGTAAGTTATAAGCGGCTATAGGAGAAGGACTGGGAAGGCTCTCTCAAGTGGTTTGGATTCACTGGAAAGTGGGGATAAGGAATTAAAGCCAGAGAAGACAAGTTGACAAACCAGTCTTCTACCACCACCACATCAGACACAGTTTTCCAAGAAATATGCTTCAGGGGATATTAAAATTCATGTTTTATCTCTTGAATCCTAGATACAGATGTTTGTGATATTATTTTATTGCATGGTCTCCTTATACAATAAAAACCAAAGATATGCTGGCTCTAAGTGCAGAGTTATTGGTACACATATTTGAAAGATATAATCAGAATATAGCAAAGATTTGGATTTTTTCTCCTTTTTCTCTTTCTCTCTCTCTGTCTGTCTCTCTCTCTTTTCTCTCCAGCGATGGCAATTTAAGGCTTTATAGCCAAAGAAATATACTATAAATTATAAGGGGCTTCCCATGTGGCTTTTGTTCCCCTGGAGTAGGAAATGGCAATCTACTCTAGTATTCTTGCCTGGGAAATCCCATGGACAAAAGAGCCTGTTAGGCAATAAATTGTCAACATAAATGCTAAAATATAATACTCTTGCTCCTCTTCTCTGGAGCCTCTCTACTAATTTGCTCAAGGTTCCTCTTCAGCCGCACTTTCCTTGATGTTACATCAGAAGCAGAGGCAGCCATGTTAGTAGGAAGCCTAATGCATGAGGTTATCTGAGGAGTTCTCTTTTGCCCCAAATCAGGGTTCTCCAAAGAAACAGAACCAATAAGAGGTATAACTAGCTAGATCCTTAGAAATGTGAGGACTGACAAATCTTAAATTTGCAGGGCAGGCCAGCAGGCTGGACACTCAGCAGAAGTTGACGTTGTAGGCTGGAGTCTGAAATCAGCAAAGGAAATATTTCCTGAGCTGCTACCACATGCTGGATATGGGGCCAGTCTTGGAGGCCATGGGATGGGTGGGACACATTCCCTGCCACCTCACCAGTACTCTAGGTGCTGAGACAGATACATCCTCAGGTGATTTCATTCATTGTGGTTACTTTATAAGCTTACTGTGGGAGTATAAAGAAAATGTATTTAGCGTGGTGGCTCAGACAGTAAAGCATCCGCCTACAATGCGGGAGACCTGGGTTCGATCCCTGGGTCAGGAAGATCCTCTGGAGAAGGAAATGACAGCCCACTCCAGTACTCTTGCCTGGAAAATCCCATGGATGGAGGACCCTGGTAGGCTACAGTCCATGGGGTCACAAAGAGTCGGACACGACTGAGTGACTTCATTTTATTGCCTTTACTCTGGAGGAGATGACCTCTGAATTGCCTTTTTGAAAGCCATTTTGGGTGTTTTTAAGTAAGTGTACAATTTAGCGGCATTAAATACATTTATAATGTACAAACATCACCATGAATTGATCTTTAAAGGCTAATTAGGGGTTATTGCAATGTATCAGACCTGTTAGATGCAATATTACACCTATTCTCTTTTTCCTTCAGTTAAGATATCTTGGAGGTTTTCCATATTGATGTGTAAAGTGTTCCCTTTTATTTTTATTTAACAGTTGTACACTCTTCCGTTGTATAGATTAATATACTTTACGTAACCGGTCTCTTACTGGTGAACAACAAATTAGATTGCTTCTAATACTTTCCCATTACTAACAGTGCTGCATTGAGTAATATTGTATTTACACATTGTTTCTCACATGTGAGCACATCTATGGAATAAACACCTAGAATCAAAATGACTGGGTCAAGAGGAAGTTGCTTTTATCTTTGATAGGTATTTCCAAATTATCATCAATAGGTGGTTATACCAGTTGACCTGTCCCTCTTGGAATGCATGTGTTTCCCCACACCTTCATCAATACAATGTATTGCTCTTTTTGTTACTGATTTTGCAGAAATTATTTATATAGTAAAGAAATTAGCTCTTTTTCTAAAGTGTGAGTGTATTAGTCTGCTTGAGTTGCCAAACAGAATAATACAGACTGAAGGGCTTAAACAACAGAAACTTGTTTTGTTCCTGAGGTCAGAGCTTTAGATCAAGGTGCTATCAGGGTTGGTCTCTGGTTTGCTGGCTTGGAGACAGCTGCTATCTTGGCCTCTTCTCCATGCATGTGCAGAGAGCGAGCTCTCTGGTGTCTCTTCCTTTGAGGACACCAGTCCTTTCAGATTAGGGCTGTGCCCTTATGACCTAATTGACTTTGATTACCTCCCGGAAGACGCAAACACCAAATATAGTCATATTTGGGTTAGAGCTTTGACACGTGAATTTGGAGGGGAAATACACAATTCAGTTCACAATGATGAACTAGACATATTTTCTCAGTTGGTCATTTTTCTTTTGTTTTTGTTTGTGGTGAATTTTGCTTTGAGTAATTTTTGTGTACCTTAATTTCACAGCCTTTTCTTTTATGATTTCTAGGTGTGGGGCATGGTTGGAAGTACTTTAAGTCCTAAATGAATTCTTCTGTTTTTTCAAGTTAAAAAAATTTCACCTGTTTACTTTTAAACCCTTAATACGTTTGAAATTTATTCTGGTGTAAGGAATGAAGTACAGCTCTAATCTCCCCTCTATCTTTTTCATTTACTCAATTGTCTCAGGGCTAGTTTTTCAATAAACCATCCCCCTATATCCCCCTACACACAGCGATTTGAGACATCATTGATCCCTGGGTCGGGAAGAACTGCAGGAGGAGAAAATGGCAACCTGCTTCAGTATTCTTGCCTGGGAATATCCCATGGACAGAGGAATTTGGCCGGCTATAGTCCATAGGGTTGCAAAGAGTTGGACACGACTGAGCAACAGAGCATGCATGCATGCTCATTATTAAGACACTAAATTCCCATGTGTATGTGGATCTATTTTGGACTTTGTACTCTGAACCATTATGTCCACAAACACACCAATACTATATTAGTTTAAGTATTGGGACCATCTGGCATCATTCTCCTCTCATTACTCTTTTTCAGAATTTTTCTTGATACTTTGCTTGTTTATATTTTTGAATGAAATTTGGAGTTGGCTGGTCAAGGTTGTTTGTTGTTGAAAATCTGGATGGTAATTTACTGGGATTATGTTAAGTTTCTATATTTAGGAGAACTAGAACTCTTTAGAAAAATGTGTCATCCTATACATGAACATACAGTACCTTTCCAAATGTTCAAGTCTTCTTTTGTGACCCTTACTACAATTTTAAAGTGTTTCTTAAAATCATTTAAAAATGTTGAGTTTATTACTTGTTATTTAAACTTTGTTTTTGTAATGACTGGGAGATCTTTTCCTCTTTTTATATCTTCAAATTTATTGTTGGTATATTTATGAAAGCTTTTGACTACATTTGCCTTGTGTTTTGCAATGTTTTGAATTCACAGGTTGTTGTTAGTCTTACTTTTTGTTTATTATCTTTGATTTTCCAGATTTTCCAGGGATTCTGTCATATAATTTCAACTTATAATAATTTTACCTCCTTATTTCTAACTATAATGCCTGTAATTTTTTCTGATTATGTGGGTTAGGACTTTACAGCAAAATAAAAATATTAACTCAGGGAAGTGGCTATGGATATTCCTAATTTTGAAGGGGTGGGGGCAGTGTGTCTAGTGTTATTTATCCATTACCCATTGGGTTAACTTTTTAGATTGGCATATAGTTTTTTTTTTAAATAATGTTCATGAAATATCCAAGTAGCTGTGTTTTATTCTGAGTTTTAACAAATCAACGAAAGCTTTGGCAAATGGATTTCTGTACAAGATGATAGAAGGGTTGATTTTTTTCATCTGGGTCAATGTGAACTCAGTCAGCCCAGGTAGAAAGAGGAGTCCAGAGGCAGAGGTGACCATAGGAACATAGATCTCTGAGAAGCACCATGTAACTTAGGGAAACTTGATCTTCCCAGGACCTAGAGATTCAGGTGACTTAGATCTTGAGCCCTGGGGGGATAGGAAGGCCAGGCCTAGCTGATGAAGGCTTATACTTTGCTTAAGGGTGATACTATTAAATAAGTATTGCACAAAATATGAGTTGATAATAAAACATTCTATGGTCTTAAAGTTATATGTGTGTGTCTGTGTATCTATACAATTGCTTTTTTAAAAAAAATATTTTTAATTGGAGGATAATTGCTTTACAATGTTGTGTTGTGTTGGTTTCTGCCATACGTCAACATGAATCAGCCATCGGTATACACATGTCCCCTTCCTCTTGAGCCTTCCTCCCACCTCCCAAACCATCCCACCCCTCTAGGTTGTCACAGGGCACCGGTTTGAGTTCCCTGAGTGATGTACAATTACCTTGGATTTTCTAGTTTAGATCAGTGCATCTCACACTTTACTGGGTGTACATATCCTTCAGAGAGGCTGTTAAAATGCAGGTGCTGATTCCATTAGTCTGGATGGGGTGTGAGAGTCTACGTTTGTATTTCTCACAAGCACCCAAGTGATGCCAGTGCTCCTGGTCCAAGGAACATACTTTGACAGTAAGACTTTCGATTCCCCTGTGTGTTGTCTTTGGAAAGAAGAACATAAATTGAAAGCCAGCATTTAGAAAAACTTGGATAGCCATTTAAGAGAATCACTTTATATCTCATGAATCTGATAACAAAGAACTTTGGGGTGCATTTTGTATGTTTGCATCTTGTTTCATCCCATTAGTACTGTTTTGGTTTTTGTTTTCAACCAAAATATTGGTTGGAAATTGATTAGAAATTTAAAAAAATAAAAAAAACCTAGTCCTTCACTGCAGATAGTTCAAGAAGCATTACTTGAAAGTACCTCCTGGTGAGGGAAAATTGCTTAGGTCTCATCTCACATGGAAGCAGGACATTTGCCTAAAGTTTTGCATTACCCCCAATTAATTCAGCTTTATAATATATCTAGTAAGTAGATGAGATGAATATGACTATTCTACCATTTATTGATACAATCATTATATAATTAGCCCCTAGCTTTATCAAAATAAGTTCAAAAGTAATTATCTATGAAAATAATGTAGTTGATACATTTTTTTAAATTCCTTTATAATTTCTCATACTGGCCTTATACTCAATTCCATTACTTTTTGCAGGGTAGTAGCACTGAGCACTGGGCCCTCTGAGGTGAGAAAGGATCAGGCGGCACTCATGTAGCTTGAGGATCCCCTCCAAGGTCTTGCCCGTCCAGATATATTTAACTCAGGTGAGTCTGCTATGGTGCTGGAAATTCTACCACCAAAAAGTGGCTACTAGAAAAAAAATGGGCTACTACTCCTCGGGAAACAGCATGAAATATATCTTTCATTGTATCACGCAGATGCCAGAAATGATTGTATATTATACTGGTGGTTAAATGCTTAAGGGAAATTCCATTTCTGGGAACAGCTTTGAATTTTGTGTTGTTGTGCATTCACGTGCTTTGCTCTCTTCAAACACTTCGACTATGTAGGTAAGAATTGTGTGGTAGGAAAAGGGCTACATTGAAGAATGTTCTATCTGCTACTTTAAAGATTTCCTGAAAATTGTGTGTGTTGGGGGGTGGCGTTGCATTGTTTTATTTTAACAGAGAACAGGTCAGTCTTTACCCCAAAGGACCACAAGAAAACACTGAAAAGCATCACTTTAAAGTATTAACTCTAAGAGATTACATTTGTGCAAAGTCAAATCACTGAAAAAACTTCAAAAGTTTGCTTAGGACATTCATTAAGAAAAAGTGGGTATTTAATTGGTGGGTGGTGCTTATTAGAGAGATAACTTGTTATTGTTTAGTTGCTAAGTCATATCCAACTCTTTGGCCACCCTGTGGACTGTAGCCCACCAGGCTTCTGTCCATGGGATTCTCCAAGCAAGAATACTGGAGTGGGTTGCCATTTCCTTCTCCAGAAGATCTTCCTGAACCAGGGATTGAACCCGCATCTCCTGCATTGGGAGGTGGATTCTTTACCATTGAGCCAGCAGGGGAGCCCAGAGAGATAGTAGGTCCTTGTAAAAGAATGCTTTACTCTCCCTTTCATTTCTTTCTTTATTATTTTCTCTTCTCCCTCACTCTCTCTCTTCCTTCTGTCTTTCCTCCTTCCTTCTGTCTTTCTCCCCCTGCTATTCCCCCTTCCCTTGCTTTTATTTTTATTTATTTATTTTATTTTATTTTTTTTAATTTTATTTTATTTTTAAACTTTACATAATTGTAAGCACCTACTATGTACAGGGGGCTTCCATGATGGCTCAGATGGTAAAGAATATGTGTGCAGGAGTGAAAGTGAAAGTTTCTCAGGCATGTCCGACTCTTTGCGACCCCATGGACTGTATAATCCATGGAATCCTCCAGGCCAGAATACTGGAGTGGGTAGCCTTTCTCTTCTCCAGGGGATCTTCCCAATCCACGGATCGAACCCTAGTCTTCCACATTGCAGATGAATTCTTTACCAGCTGAGCCACAAGGGAAGCCCAAGAATACTGGAGTGGGTAGCCGATCCCTTCACCAGCAGATCTTCCTGACCCAGGAATTGAACTGGGGTCCCCTGCATTGCAGGCGGATTCTTTACCAACTGAGCTATCAGGGAAGCCCAGTGACCTGGGTTCAATCCCTGGGTTGGGAAGATCCCCTGGAAAAGGGAATGGGAACCCACTGCAGTATTCTGGCCTGGAGAATTCCATGGACAGAGGAGCCTGGTGGGCTATAGTCCATGAGGTTGCAAAGAGTTGGACACGGCTGAGCGTAACACACACACACACACGTGCAAGATATTATGCTAGACATGAAAAAGGAAGAAATGATAGACTTTGGCACTAACAATGAGGCCCTTAGATCACCAGGATTCAGGACACTTGGGCAAAAGAGATTTGATGAAATTAATCCTGTAAAGGTGAGGGAAGCAGGTGGCCAGAGGAGGAGAATGTTCTGGCCGGAAAGAAGTCAGGATCTGAGTAAAGGAAGCTGAAGGGCACACACTTCCACTCCGGATTTAGGAGTGGCAGGAATGCTTGATGTGTAGGGGGTCAGCACAAGGTCAGTATTATTTAAAGGACTATAAACCCGGCTTCTAATTTAAAAGCAGAGTGGGGGTGGGGTCTAGCAGGTGGTGAACCCAAAGAATTTACTGTGATTGGAAAAAATAAGCTGAAGTAATAACTCCACTGCTAGGGTAGGGAGGCAAGAACCTTCCCTTTTATGAGTTGAAAATAAGCCTCTTCAGTCTGGACTTGGTTTCTGAAATTCCACTTCCCCCTTTGCTCAAACATGAGGTGAAAAAAAACACTTTATACCAGCCATCAAAAAGCATTGACTGTATTTGACATGAGGCTGTGAGCTTATGAATGCCATAAAAATATTCTTCAGCTGTTCCATACATATACTTGCTCTCTATCTCAAAATAGTTTGTGTTTTTAGAATCGCACAGAGCCTACATTTTGTTCTTCAGAGAAAACATTCAGTGGCTATGGAGGGCAGAGTTCTCATCTCTAACCCACGCAGTCAAGGCTGACTAGGTCTCTAGGCTTCTTGATGCTACCTGCTCAAGGTCTTTTCAAAAGGTATTGGTTTGGTGCTGGTTATTCCCACCTTCTCTGAGAATGAAGCCTTAGAATAGAGACCATATTGAAAAAAATCTTGAAAGGCTCATTTGCTTTGAAAACCATGACAGCAGGTAGTACATCTTATCCATCTTCTCGCCTTGGTATGTCACAGAACATCTGGCACATACCTAATGTATAGACGGTTGGATGGAGGTAATCAGGAAAGAGAAACAAAGCCCACAGCACATGACCAAGTGGATGCAAAGTTATTCTTGCAGTGAAGAAACATTTTTTTCTCTTTTGTTTTCCATACAGTATCTTTCTAAACCTGTCTAAATGGATGAACGGGGGGATGGACTGATGGGTGGGTGGGTAAATGGATAAGGGGATGGGGTGATGGGTGGGTGGATGGGGGGAGATGGATTAAATGTGGTCCATCAGTTCCTACTGACCATGGAAAGACTCTTCAGGATCATTAAACTTCTCTATGCAATGACCCAGGGCAACTCTGTCACCTATTGCTGAGTTTCATCTGGTTGAGGTTTGAAATCACTAAAACTTTTTTATTCCTTAGATTCTGCTACTTCGTGTCTTAATTCATCTGCAGCAGGTCTTGACAACCTGATAGTGATAATTTCTAGTTATTTGTATGGGTTTGAGGTTGGCTTTTACAAAGTTTATGTATATATATATATATAGTTCCAAAACCTTCATAGTTTTTGGCTTTAAATGTTTTCTCGCCTTCTCAGACAACGTTACAAAACATTTTATGGTGGAAAAGTTTACAAAGGGATAGCATGAGTTTAGAAATCATAATGACAGTGTTTTAATTGACTCAGAAAAGTGGAAACCCAAATCTGGATCCTCTCAATTAAAAAAAAACAAACTCATTTGGGTTAATCACTTTGATATTGGAGTCTACAGCTGTGATAGGTAAGAATTTTTTCCTAAGGGCATCCTGATTGGTGAGATCTGTCGATTGCATGATTCTTGTCAATTGCATGAATCTATGACCCTGTGAAACAGCAGCTATAAACTCGACATTACTAACACATATCCACACAAACATTTGAAAATCTGCAGTGTGAGATTTAAAAAAAAAAAATTTGTTTTTAGATGACTTTGGAGGGAAAAGGCATAACCTAAGTTGTTTTGAGTAACTAACACAAAGATTTAAGAAATTGCCACTGGGGGGCGATGGAAGTTCAGAAACTGCCTGCTGGTCCCTGGGGCAACCCAGCACTTCAGCTGGTTTATTTATTCAAAGCTGGAATTTGGACCAGTGAACCACCAAGCTCAGGGAAATTCCTGGATGAGGAACACAGTCCTGGGAAAAACCTACCAAAGATGGAATTAGCACCTTGGCGGACCGCCTTTAACCTAAAGAGTTTTCCCTTCCTCTTGCGTTTTAAAAACTGACTTTAGTTCTATCAGTTTGAAACAGAGGAAGCCAAGGTAAACTGCAAAGAAACAAGACAACGAAGAAGGGTACTTATTTATCATGACCTGCAAACACATGTAAGTGCCCAATATCACTGGCATTAAGGTAACTGCCAGTCACTTGGATCAGAATTTTGGCTGGTGTGGATGGGCCTCGGTCAGGAACTTTCCTGGGGGAGGAGGGAGGTTGTAGAGTTTATCTCCAGAAACGGAGTCATAACTAACACTTCAGGCGACAGTTAAAGAATCTAGTGAGGCAGACTTTAGATGGGTTTAGAAACGTATCTTCTGGAAAACAAAGGAGAAAAACATGGGTCTTCACTGAAGGGGTAATTTTGCAGCCACTTGGTGGTGGACTGTGAGTTTTATCTCTCCTTCCTGGTTACCTCTGTGGTGGGTGGGACCACTGGTAGGATTGGCATCCAACCCCGGCCCCAGACGTTAGCCTGACCACTCTGTCAAGCATCATCAATGTTGGGGGTCCAGCCACTCACCTACTTGGTCTTCCCTTCTTTCCCAAGATTGATACCATCAGTGTTACATGCTCATGGATTTTGTCCGGCTTCCACGCCAAGAAGGGCCAAAGGTCAGGGAGAAATGGAATTTAAGAAAGCAAGTCCAGAATGCACTTTTATGCGTACGAGAAGGCATACATATGGCTAAAAAGTTCATTCAGGTGTTATTGTTTAGTTGCTCAGTCCTGTCCGACTCTTTGCGACCCCATGGACTGCAGCACGCCAGGCTTTCCTGTCCTTCACCATCCTCCTGGAGCTTGCTCAAACTCATGTCTATTGAGTCAGTGATGCCATCCAACCATCTCATCCTCTGTTATCCCCTTCTCTTCCTGCCTTCTTCAATCTCTCCCAGCATCAGGGTCTTTTCTAATAAGTTGGCTCCTTGCATCAGGTGGCCAAATTATTGGAGCTTCAGCTTCAGCATCAGTCCTTCCAATAAATATTTAGGGTTAATTTCCTTTAGCATTGACTGGTTTGATCTCCTTGTTACAAAAACCCAAACAAACTTTTGGCCAACCCAATATACCCAAGAAACTGGGTTGCATCCCATGTCCCATAGGTTCTCCATTTCTAAAGCCCCTGAAGCTGGCAGAGGGAAGGCCTGGGAGTTCTAAGGCTGCAGCTGGGATTAGGACTCATGGATCCCAGTGCTCAGTGCCCTGCACCCTCTGAAAGTTGTGATGCATATTCCTGAGAATACTTAAAAGTCTATCTGGAAGTGTGTTATATCAGTGAGGACATTTGGGGCTTTGAGTGAGAAGCCCAACTGGAATTAGTCAAACAGAAAAAAGAATTTAGTGGTCCACATCCCTAGGAAGTCCAGGGCTGGGTAAGGCTTCAGGAAGGGCTGGATCTGGGGACTCTGCCTCCCTCTCTCAGCCTGGTGTCCTTCTGTGTGACAGCCTCTCTCAGAGCTTCTTTAACATCCTGGTTAATCAGCTCCTATCAGGTCACATACTTTCTTTTGGATCGATGACTATGTCGAGGGGTAGAACAGGGTAATATGATTTGCGGGCAGCCTGGAGTGTTGCAATTGATTACAACCACATGCAATGGGAGACAGGATGTCCCTCAGAGCAAGTGATACTGGACAGACTAAAGCAGCAGGAATTACATGCAAATGATCTGTCTGTATGGACAGGAAGATCAATAAGTCAAATAATAACAAGATCCATTTGCCAACAGTGTAATTAATCCCAATTGTAGTTTTGCCTCCTTAAATTCTACCATAGGCCTAATGAGAAGGCTCTGGATTCTTGAGTAAATAATTTGGGGAATGTCTCTACTAATTCAAAGAGGATCTAAGAACTGGTTTCTATTGACAAATGTCTCTATAAAAAGGAACCCAGGTTATTATCAATACAGTAAGGAAAACACCATGACTTCAATATCAGATGCTGAAAAGAAAAGGGAACATACTGTCTAATAATGAAAAGGACCCACAATTGCATCTGGGACTCACAGTCCCGAGATTTTCCCTGGAAACCCCTTAAGGTCTCCGTAATTATTTGCAAGGCTCCCTTAATTCAAGTGATCTGCTTTCTATGGAAACCCTAATCATACAAAACACATGCAAAACTGAAACAAAGTAAAATTTCAAGAAACTGAACGCCTACAATAACTCACAGCCAGCACTGATAGGGTGTGACTGGAAACAGCCGTGGCCTTTGGGGCCTGAGCGGCAAGAGTCTGTAAGGCTGAGAGGGTTGTCGGAAGCCACAGTGCTGAGGGCTGATACCAACACACAGTTCCAAGGTCTAAGAGAAAAGCCCTAGGCCCTGCGGTGGGGTGGCCTGGAAGTCTTTTCCAGTCTCGTGAACCTTCTGTGCCCTCGATCGAGTTCTTCTCTTGAGCTCTGTGCCTGCGGGCTGTGACTCTGGAAGGCACTTCTGCTCCCAGTGAACTGGCGGGATTACTGATCTAAGGAGGCATCTTGCAGATGGCACCAACTATCACAGATTGGTCGAACCCAGGAGCTGGTGCACTTTTTCTTTAAAGGACAGGAAAGCTCATATTTGGGTCTTCAGGAGCCCTTAGTCTACTCAGCCAGCCTAGCGGGAAAGCAGCCCTGGGCAAAATGCAGATGAATGGGCATGATGGAGGTCCAATAAAAGCTTCTTGACTTAACAAAGATGACCTTTGAATTTGACCCGATGGCCAGAGTGAGCTGACCTCTAGTCCAATTGGTTGTTCTTCCCGTCCTCTAAGAGTTAGCTCATCCCTGTCATCCAATGAATTCTTCTGTCCCTTGTCAGAGAGCACCCTTTTATGGATGGAATTGAGTTTGGGGGGTACCCTTCCCTACCCGCCAGGCTTACCTGGTGGCTCAGACGGTAAAGAATCTGCCGGCAGTGCTGGAGACCCGTGTTTGATCCCTGGGTAAGGATGATCCCCTGGAGAAGGACGTGGAAACCCACTCCTGTATTCTTGCCTGGGAAATCCCATGGACAGAGGAGTCTGGTGGGCTACAGTCCATGGGGTCGCAAAGAGTCAGACATGACTGAGAGACTAACACACCTACACACCCGCACCCTCCCTCCCCCACCCCGGCCAAATTCAATGGTGAAGTCCTAGGTTCAGCTGTGACTGCCTTTGGAGAAGGGTTTTTTCCTTTCCTTTTCTTTTTTTTTTTGAGAAGGTAATTAAAGTTAAGTGAGGTCAGCTGAGAGAGGTACTAATTCGCTAGCCCTGGTGTTCTTGGAAGAAGAGGAAGAAGAAACCCAGCCCCTTCCTTCTCCACCAGAGAGGATGCAGCAAAAGTGGCCATCTGCCGCCAGGAAGAGAGTTTGTACCAGAAACCCACCCCGACGGCCCCTTGCTTTGAGACTTGCAGACTCCAGAACTGTGAGGAAACCAATTTCTGTTGTTTAAGCCCCCTAGCCCGTGATATTTTATAAGGGCAGCCCCAATAGCTTAATACAGGGACCCACAAATTAACTGTATGAATCAGCTTGTCTCCTGAAATTTCTTTCTTCCCGCCCTCCCTTCCTTCCTTCCTTCCTTTCTCTGGAAAAATTTTTACATCACTCAAATGGGGCTAAAAACATCTGCCCTGCCTATCTAACAGCTTTTTTTTTTTTTCCTGAAGCTTAAATGAAATCGGAAACACAAGGTCCAGTATAGTCCAAGTGAATATATTAAAGTATTCGTTTAAGCTCTACCACCTGTATTTGCAAGTATAACGGGACCCCGAGGGTGAGGCCTTCCCCGCCCCACCAAGCGAGGTTACTTGGTCAGTGGAGTGGTGGTATTTGCATTTATTGGCTTGTGTGCTTTTATTTTTTGAGAGGTAGAGGAGCTGCAAGGAGGCTTGGAGGAGATAACACGGCTGAAAAGGGTTCTGCTTCTGTGAAGTGAAAGTATTAGTTGCTTAGCCATGCCAGGCTCCTCTGTCCATGGGATTTCTCAGGCAACAATACTGGAATGTGTTGCCTTTTCCTTCTCCAGGGGATCTTCTTTTCCCAGGGATCAAACCTGGGTCTCCTGCATTACAGACAGATTCTTTACCATCTGAGACACCTCTGGCTAGTCCATAGTGGTTTTCCTCTACTCTTTGATGCTGACCCTCTAGCTGGCATGTGTGTGCACAGGCAGAGGGGTACAGGAGTTTGGGCTCAGAACTGGGAACATTTGAGTGAAGAAAGTAATGACAGCCTCTGAGCAATATCAGGGAGAAAAGCAGCAGGGTCATGTGATAGGAGTTACAGGCCGGGGACTGGCTGTAGATGACAGAAGCCATCTTTATGGCTTCTGCATATTCCCTCTCATCTCTCAACCCATCTCTGAGGTTTCAAGCTCCTAGTTTCTCATGAAAATGTTGGATCAAGATGCTTGTTTTTCCTTTGGTATCATCCATAATAGGGCTTCCCAGGTGGCTCAGTGGTAAAGAACCCACCTGCCAATGCAGGAAATGTGGGTTCGATTCCCGGGTGGGGAAGATCCCCTGGAGGAGGAAATGGCAACCCTCTCCAGTATTCTTGCCTGGAGAATCTCATGGACAGAGGAGCCTGGCCAGCTACCGTCCATGGGGTCACAAACAAGTCAGACACTGCTGAGCAACTAAGTGCACACATGCACACACACACACACACACATACGCACACACACACACACACATCATCCATCATGTATAGTTCACAATAATAGTGACTGTGGTTAACTGTGTAATTCTGACCTGTGTGCTACCATGCTAGGCACTTTTTTTTTATAATAAACCTTTAAAATTAGAGTTGTTTTAGATCTACTGAAAAGTTGTAAAGGCATACAGAGTTCCCATAGCGGCACACTCAGTTTGTCCTATTCTTGTCTCCCATGAGTATAGTGCATTTGTCACAAGAAGTAAACCAATTTTGATACATTAATATTAACATTCACTCTTGATTTGAAATTTTTTGTTTCCAAATAAGGCTTTCCTCTTCGTATTCCTTTTATTTATTTATTTGAATCTTTTGGCGGCACAGTGAGGCATGTGGGATCTTAGTTCCCCAACCTGGGATTGAACCCACCCCCCCGCATTGGAAGGTGAAGTCTTAACCACTGAAACTCCAGGGACATCCCAGAAGTTTGTTAGTTTTTATCTAATGTCCTTTTTCTGTTCCAGAGTGCCATCCAGGATGCCACGACAGTAGATCATCCTGTCCCCTGGAGCTTCCCTTGGCTGTGACGGTTGGTCGGGCTCTCCTTGCTTTTCAAGACCTTGACAGTTTGGAGGAGAACTGGTCAGGTATGTTGTAGAATGTCCCTCGACTGGAATATGTCTGCCCCACGCATTGTTTTTTACTCTCATGGCTAAGCTTCACTGTTGGTATGAATGACTCATTTCATCATCCCAGATGAAAACAGTCAGGCACAGAGAGGTCAAGAAACTTCACCAAAGTCACACAGCTAGCAAATGACAGAAGCAGTGATCAAACTTCAGGTTGACATGCCTTCATGCCATACACTGACTTGGCCTCCCCAGCTCCTAGCTGCTGAATTCTTGACATTGACATCATTCCCTTTAAAGCTATCAGGGTGACCTCTTTGGTGGCTGCTCTTGCATACAGGTTTACATAATTTATTGATAAATTTCATTAGGTGAGAGCTTTTCTCCAGTTGTTATTTGCTGAACTATTTGTGTCCCTTCAATGGCTGCTTTTTAGGGCAGTTGGTTAATCCAGAAAGGATGTCACTAGAAAATATTCAACAACCCATGTTTCTCAGCATGGTTCTCCAACTGCACACTTGGTGTCTACAGTGGTCACTTGGACCACTTGTTACACACGCACTACGCCGGGGTAGGATGTCCTTCTGGGCTGGTTGGCCCAGGATGTGGTGCTAGAAACCCAAATGGGACAGTCTGGGCAATCCTGGGTGGTTTGTCACCCTACCGCAGAGTTCTGGGACTCACTCAGGGCCAGAAATTCTGCTTTTAAACAAACTATGCAAGGAATTATTCTAAGCACAGAGAAGTCGGAGACCCAGTGCATTGGATATGGAAACCAATTGCTGGAATTGCCGGAGATGGATTTCTGGAGATAACTGAGAGGACCTCGATTTTCGTGTCTTTTGGTTTGTCTGATTCTGCCTGGAGTTGAGGTAGAATAATCTCATCCAGCCTCTGGCCCTGATAACACCCGTGGGGATGCTTTTGCCCTCCAGGTAAGAAATAGGCAGTACAGTTCTTCTCCAGTTCCACCTCTGAGTTGAGGAATGATGGAAGCTCTTAGAAGACATAAGGTCCTTAGGAGGTCATTATTTATCAGTTAGGATTAATGAATCTATATTAACTTGGGGTGGTGGTTCTCAATCTTGGCAGCTCAATAGAATCACCAGCGAGCATTTAAAAATTCTAACGCCAGACCAATTTCACCAGACCAATTTCACCAGAATCTCTGGGATTGAAACCCAGGCAGCAGTAGTTTTAGAGTTTGAGACCCGTGGATCCAAAGCAGTACTGTCCAGTAGAAATAATACCTGAGGCATTATATTCCAGTAGTCATATTTTTAAAAGTAAAAGAGAAGCATGTGAACTTTTTAACTCAACATATCTGAAATTGTATTTTAACCTCGAATCATTCTAGAAAACGTGACCAATGTTGCATACATTTTTTCATGCTAGGTCTTTGAAATCTGGTGTGTATTTTACATTTAGAGCACTTTCTCAATTCAGATACTAAGTTTTCATCGGAAATACTTGATCTGTATTTAGATTAATGTATCAGAGTTGTTCCCAACATATTTAGAAGTATTCCAGTAATGGAATAAAGTATTATATTTTAGATTTATATTTTAATAATTATAATAAGGCAGTTTTTCAGTCTCACCAATCACATGTCAGTTGAATAGACAAGTGGCTCATCACCGCTTGTACTGGGTAGCGTGGATCTAGGGCAGTCCTTCTCAGACTTGAATTTGTACATACAGACCACCAGAGAATCTGGTTAAAATCTTGGTATTGATTCACGAGATCTGGGGTGCAGTCTGAGACTCTGCATCTCTAACAAGCTCCCAGGTGGTTCTACTGATGTAGGGACCACACTTGGAGTAGGCAGGGACGAGAGTCGTCATGCAGGAGGGCTGCCTCAGCTGATTTCTTCACTTGCTTAGTGGTGGTATTCACCCATTTCAAAGGCTAGGAAATGTGTGTTGGTATGAATAAATCAGTATATGAAACAGACAGGTAGACAACACAACATAACACACATGAGTATGTATCTGAAGTGTGTGTGTGTATAAAATGTCTAATCATGTCTAGACACATGAGTAAGCTCTGCAGATAGAACTGTTGAGTACTACGTGTGTTATTTATCTTCTTCACTTTCTTTCAAATTCAACTGGCTCTTCTTCGGTTCACTGGAAGGGAACAACAGCTGAGTGTTTAATCTTGATTTAAGTCCCTGTGTTCCCTTGTTTGCTTTTTTAAATGAGTGCAGTAGGTTTCTGCATTGTGTTTCAGTGTTTGAAGGTTTTTAAAAGTATTTGATGACCCAGGCTCTCTGTGGTTTGTGTACAGTTCAGAGTAAATCCCAGTTCCTTTTGTTGCCCTTGTACTCCTCTGTGGAAATTGCGTGCCCCAGTGCTTGTGTTTATTTTTATAGATGCTTTTTTATTCTTCTCTCGACATCACTATGGAAAGGTTATGTGTTGCTTCTGAAGTGTTGTTTCAACACTTATAGAATTACTCAGTTCAGTTGGTTCCTCTGAGCCAAAGCTGGTTTAACTCCTATGCCAAGTTCTAAAAAATGGATAAACAAACAAACAAAAAATTCGAAAAACAGAAACTAAAAATGATCTGAGTTTGCTTTTTGAGGATTTATAATTTGAAAAAGCCGTTTGTATATGAAAGGCAACCAAAATCATAGTGAAATTAGAGGAACTGGCTTTTTTTGTGTGAGCAAACACCATTATTTTTGGCAGTTACTGAATGAAATCAGACAAAAGAAGATAGGGATGTAGCCATTAAAAACTTATGGGGAAAAAGCCAGAGAAAATAACCCACTAAAATTGAAGGAAATAAAATGAGGAATAATAATTGGGTATATCAAAGGAGGATGGAGAAGAAAAATTATTTTTACTTTAATCCCAACTTTAATTTTATTATCTACTATTGACCAGGTGAAGTGGGGAAATTCTTTTTCTTTGTGGAACAGATTCTTTATTCTATACACAGTTGTAGAGCCACCCAATTATAAGGGCTGGCATCATCCATGAAAATGGCTATTAGTTCAAAAGTTTAATTCACTGGGCTAGATTCTAGAGGATTCAAAAGTCCCAAGGGAGATCAAGGTGGAGCTGAATATTAAATTAATATTTTCTTTATTTTTGTTTTAACTGCATGGGTATCTCTGGGAGAAGTTAATATGCTACATTTTTTATTTCCTGTGCATCATATTGCATTTAATTACAGCTAATAGTAATAGTTAATATTCATTAACTGCTTAAAATATCAGGGCCTTATTAATTGCTTTTTTGCATTATTTTATTTAATTCTCATAACAACTTCATGACATAAGTACTATTGGTGTGTAATTTTTAAAGAGCTAAAAGCAGGAGTTTCACACAAATAGAGAATGAATGCCTGTGAAGAATTTATTCAGCTCATTAATGATGGGAACCCTAAGAGGGTTAAGATGATGCCATGGGCATTTTGAAGAATTCAATATTTATAGACAGTTTGAGGGGAAAATAGCATGTTAGAATAATATTGCTAGGGTAGATTCAAAACTGGTTAAAATCCTACAGGGCAATAAAACCATAACCTTTGAGGTCGATGTATTAATATATGACTTCAGAGCATGTGAATTCTAATCAAATAAAAGAAAGTCAAACAGACATATGTCCCTAGATAATTAACTCTTCAGTAGGCAGGTCAGTGCTCCAGTAAGATTTTAAAAGGTCATGCCACAGCCCATTTCACCTCATTCAAAGTTGGTGATAATTTTCTTCAGAAAATTAAAATTATCCACACTTTACTAATGGAGAAAATTGATGCTTACAGATGTTAAAAAACATGATAAGGGAATCACAGTAAGGGCAGAGCAAGACTGGAACTCGGGTCCTTCTGACCCTTTAACCAACCCTTATACTAGTTGAAATCCATTTGACCTGTCTTCCATAATTCTTTGATTATTGTGTGTGTGCCCACGTGTGGGTGTGTATATGGGGGTACACACATGTGGGGAGGGAGGGTGGAAAGAATGAGAGAGGATTTGGAAACTGGTATTCTTAACTGGATATTGTGGGGGCTTTTATTGGCAAAGCTTTTTCAGATGATATTAACCTTTTGACCTTTATTTCCTTTTTTTTTTTTAAAGGAAAACCTCATTATCCCTTGCCCATTAAAACACCTGTCATTAAGGAGAAGGTGTCTCGATCAGTTTCTTAGGGCTGGGGGTAGTGCTTGCACTGAACCATCACACACATTATCCTTGCCCTTGACCACCAGCACACATTTGAGAGCTGGCTGGCTAGGGGAGTTAGACTTTGAAGTTCTGAAATAGGCTTTTCCTTGGTACAAAGCAAAATGTGTTCATGCCGAATCTAAATCCACGAACCCCAGTCTGTAATCAACTCAGCTACCCAGCTTAGATCAAAGAGAGTTAATCCATGCCTTTTAGGTGTAATTTAATGAAGATACACTCTCTAAAATCTAGCAGATTTCATAGAAAGAGAGGGGAGAGAGGGGAAGATGGGAAGAGAGGAAAAGAGAAAGAAAGAGATGATAGTAACTGAAGGTGAAGTTCACTTTTGTACCCATCTAGAAGACCAGAGCAGAGAAGGTGATGGCACCCCACTCCAGTACTCTTACCTGGAAAATCCCATGGACAGAGGAGCCTGGTAGGCTGCAAGTCCATGGGGTCGCAAAGAGTCGGACACGACTGAGCGACTTCACTTTCCCCTTTCATGCGTTGGAGAAGGAAATGGCAACCCACTCCAGTGTTCTTGCCTGGAAAATCCCAGGGACAGGGGAGCCTGGTGGGCTGCTATCTATGGGGTCGCAAAGAGTCGGACACGACTGAAGCGACTTAGCAGCAGCAGCAGCAGAAGACCAGAGACCAGATTTAAAGGTTAAAACATGGGGGTAGGAGGAGCATGTGCATTTAGAAACATGGCAGCCTGGATGGGCTTTGCTCCTTTCCTTGGCTCACCGAGTTCTAATCTCTTTGCCTCCCTTGAGCCAGGGAGTTGCCAAAAAGTGGGTCACTAGTGGGGGTGAGACTGTGGGCTCTGTTGGGGGGGGAGCCCAGGAGCTGGAGAAACCAAGGCTGGACTCATGCACAAGGCAAGGCAGGCACCTGATGATGGCGGGTGGGTGGCAGATTCTAGCTAAGAAGAAGAAGTGAAGTCACCCAGTCATGTCTGACTCTTTGCGACCCCATGGACTGTAACCTACCAGGCTCCTCCCTCCATGGGATTCTCCAGGCAAGAGTACTGGAGTGTGTTGCCATTTCCTTCTCCAGGGGATCTTCCCGACCCAGGGATCGAACCAGTGTCTCCCACATTCCAGGCAGATGCTTTAACCTCTGAGCCACCAGGGAAGCCCAAGATCCCAGCTGGATTTCCTTAATCTATGGTGATGCTACTTGAGTATTCTGGGTGTATGCCACTCCCTGTGAGTAATAAAAGAGACAGGTGTAAGAACTAAGAGTGGCCATGTGACCAGTTGTAGAAATGAGGGTTGTATTAAGGCATTTTTCTTCCTGTTTTGATAGGGATATATCTGTATATATCAATAAAATCCATCCTCCTTCCCACTGTTATGGAATAAGGAGTGAGTGAAACCCATATTTCAGTTTTTACATTGCCCAGTGAAGGTGTTAGTCACTCCATCATGTCTGACTCCTTGAGACCCCATGGATTGCTGCCCATCAGGCTCCTCTGTGCATGGGACTTCCCAGGCAAGAATATTGGAGTGGGTTGCCATTTCCTCCTTCAGGGGATCTGCCCGACCCAGAGATTGCACCCAGGGTCTCCTGCATTGTGGGCCAATTCTTGACCATCTGAGCCACCAGGGAAAGAGCTATTGTGATTAAACTAAAGGACAGTCATCAACTGTTTGTGGATAAAATAACAAACAGGACTTGGTGGCTCCACTTGTGGGGGATGCTTGGTGAGTTTGGGGCGGATAGGGAATCCCTGCAACAAGTAGGACAGAAGCACTGTGTTGTTTATTTCATTTGAAAGTTAAAAAGGGGTAATGGGAGACGGAGGGATGCTGCCTTGACCAAGGAGAGGAATGTGGTGGCCTAGCCATTGTCAAGTAGGTATGATTGCTGCTGCTGCTAAGTCACTTCAGTCGTGTCCGACTCTGTGTGACCCCATAGACATCAGCCCCCGCTAAAGATCGCTTCTACACTGCTGAAGAGCAGGTGGGCACAGCATCCCTTCCAATTCTCTTCCCTGTATGGTCTGGAGTTCAGATAAGTTGCTCAGTCGTGTCCGACTCTTTGCGACCCCATGAATCGCAGCATGCCAGGCCTCCCTGTCCATTACCAACTCCCGGAGTTCACTGAGACTCACGTCCATTGAGTCAGTGATGCCATCCAGCCATCTCATCCTCTGTCGTTCCCTTCTCCTCTTGCCCCCAATCCCTCCCAGTGTCAGAGTCTTTTCCAACAAGTCAACTCTTCGCATGAGGTGGCCAAAGTACTGGAGTTTCAGCTTTAGCATCATTCCTTCCAAAGAAATCCCAAAAAAATCGCAAAGAAATCCTTCAGAATGGACTGGTGGGATCTCCTTGCAGTCCAAGGGACTCTCAAGAATCTTCTCCAACACCACAGTTCAAAAGCATAAATTCTTTGGCGCTCAGCCTTCTTCACAGTCCAACTCTCACATCCATACATGACCACAGGAAAAACCATAGCCTTGACTAGACGAACCTTTGTTGGCAAAGTAATGTCTCTGCTTTTGAATATGCTATCTAGGTTGGTCATAACTTTCCTTCCAAGGAGCAAGTGTCTTTTAATTTCATGGCTGCAGTCACCATCTGTAGTGATTTTGGAGCCCAGAAAAATAAAGTCTGACACTGTTTCCAGTGTTTCCCCATCTATTTCCCATGAAGTGATGGGACCGGATGCCATGATCTTCGTTTTCTGAATGTTGAGCTTTAAGCCAACTTTTTCACTCTCCACTTTCACTTTCATCAAGAGGCTTTTGAGTTCCTCTTCACTTTCTGCCATAAGGGTGGTGTCATCTGCATCTCTGAGGTGATTGATATTTCTCCCGGCAATCTTGATTCCAGCTTGTGTTTCTTCCAGTCCAGCGTTTCTCATGATGTACTCTGCATATAAGTTAAATAAACAGGGTGACAATATACAGCCTTGACGTACTCCTTTTCCTATTTGGAACCAGTCTGTTGTTCCATGTCCAGTTCTAACTGTTGCTTTCTGATCTGCATACAGGTTTCTCAAGAGGCAGATCAGGTGGTCTGGTATTCCCATCTCTTCCAGAATTTTCCACAGTTTATTGTGATCCACACAGTCAAAGGCTTTGGCATAGTCAAAAAAGCAGAAATAGATGCTTTTCTGGAACTCTCTTGCTTTTTCCATGATCCAGCGGATGTTGGCAATTTTATCTCTGGTTCTTCTTCCTTTTCTAAAACCAGCTTGAACATCAGGAAGTTCACGGTTCACATATTGCTGAAGCCTGGCTTGGAGAATTTTAAGCGTTACTTTACTAGCGTGTGAGATGAGTGCAATTGTGCGGTAGTTTGAGCATTCTTTGACATTGCCTTTTTTTGGGATTGGAATGAAAACTGACCTTTTCCAGTCCTGTGGCCACTGCTGAGTTTTCCAAATTTGCTGGCATATTGAGTGCAGCACTTTCACAGCATCATCTTTCAGGATTTGGAATAGCTCAACTGGAATTCTATCACCTCCACTAGCTTTGCTTGTAGTGATGCTTTCTAAGGCCCACTTGACTTCACATTCCAGAATGTCTGGCTCTAGGTCAGTGATCACACCATCGTGATTATCTGGGTCATGAAGATCTTTTTTGTACAGTTCTGTGTATTCTTGCCATCTCTTCTTAATATCTTCTGCTTCTGTTAGGTCCGGAGTTAGAGTCTGCCAAAGAGAGTAACGTGAGCTTTGTTCAGATGAAAGAAATAGAAGTTATTATGATCAGGGGTGATTGCAGCTGCGTGTTGGGCAGGAAGATGACTCACGGTGGCTTTTTAGGGAGTGTTGGAGACCAAGATGCTTTGGTGGTGTAGACAGAGATAGTTGCTGGGGGGAGCCGGGGGTGTTCATAAATTCTTGGATATTGGAGGAGAGTTCTGTAGAGCTTTTGGTAACCACCCATATTACTGGGATGGGCTGGTGGAGTCAAGTGTCTACTTTCCTGCATTTTGGTAGTGACTTTCTTTTTTCTTTTTTTTTCCATTTTGGTATCGGCCTGCTTGACCTCTAGATATTCCAAACCTGATATAAGCCCTAATACTTCTCTATTGCTGGGATGGTTAGAATGACTTGCTTTCCTTGGTCGAATCTAAGCTTATGCAGATAGTTTGAGAAGTGCATCTCTGATTTATTTAAGAAACATGCTATTGGAAGATGGTGAAGATGCACTGAAGAAACGTAGGTGGTGCTGAGCGTGGTTTAAAAGTACAGGGCATGAGAAGCACTGTAATTTTCAATGGGACCTTAAGTTTGGCATCTTCAGTCTGTTTTGGAGAGACATCCATGTTTTATCTCAGGGGTCAGCAAACTCTGGCTTGTGAGCTAAATCCATCCTGTCATGTCACCTACCTTTGTAAAGTTTTATTGAAACACAGCTCTGCCTTTTTTTTTTTTTTTTTTTTTTGACCATGACTGCTTTACCCATCTGGAGAAGGCAATGGCACCCCACTCCAGTACTCTTGCCTGGGAAATCCCACGGACGGAAGAACCTGGTAGGCTGCAGTCCATGGGGTCGCTAAGAGTTGGACATGACTGAGTGACTTCACTTTCACTTTTCACTTTCATGCACTGGAGAAGGAGATGGCAACCCACTCCAGTGTTCTTGCCTGGAGAACCCCAGGGACAGTGAAGCCTGGTGGGCTGCTGTCTATGGGGTCGAACAGAGTTGGACACGACTGAAGTGACTTAGCAGCAGCTTTCCCCATCGTGATAGTTATCTGCAGTAAAGGTCCTGTGGCACACAGAACCAACAACATTTGCTCTTTGGCCCTTTACAGAAAGTTTGCTGACCCCTATATTCTTGAAATTCCAACTGTCTTCAAAAATGGAAGCTTCCTTTCTCTGTCATCAACTTGGTTCAGTTGCTGGGATTAGACTACATAAAAATACTCAATTTTATTTGACAGAGAGATGGAGAATGCCTATAAGACTCTTTCACCTGGCTCCAAGTACTCACTTACTAACACTTTGAACATGGCATTACAACGGGTTATTTTTTTAAATTAATTTTTATTTTAAACTTTTTAAAAATATTGGCATATGGTTGACAAATAATGTGATAGTTTCAGGTGACCAACAAAGTGACTGAGTTATTTATATACACGTATCTATTCTTTTTCAAGTTCTTTTTTCATTTAGATTGCTATATAATGCTGAGTAGATTTCCCTGTGCTATACAGTAGGTCCTTGTTGATTATCCATTTTAAATGTAGCAGCATATACATGTCCATCCCAAACTCCTCCCTCTTCCCCTCATAAGTATCCTTCCTCACTTCCCCCCATTCCATTTTGTAAGTAAGTTCATTTGTATAATTTCTTTTTAGATTCACTGTATAAGGGATATTGTACAATATTTCTCTGTCTGACTTCACTTAGTATGATAATATCTAGGTCCATCTGTGTTGCTGCAAATGGCATTATTTCATTCTTTTTTTATGGCTGAGTAATACTCCATTGTATATATATACCTCATCGTCTATGGTTTCCCTGATAGTTCAGTTGGTAAAGAATCTGCCTGCAATGCAGGGGATGCTGGTTCGATTCCTAGGTCAGGAAGATCTGCTGGAGAAGGGATTGGCTACCCATTGCAGTATTCTTGGGCTTCTCTCGTGACTCTACTGGTAAAGAATCTGCCTGCAATGCAAGAGACCTGGGTTTGATCCCTGGGTTGGGAAGAGCCATAGGAGAAGGGAATGGCTACTGGCTCTAGTATTCTGGCCTGGAGAATTCCATGGACTGTATAGTCCATGGGGTTGCAAAGAGACACGACTGAGTGACTTTCACTTCATCTCCTCTCTCCATTCCTTTGTTGATAGACTGCTTCAATGTCTTGGCTACTGTAAACAGTGCTGCAGTGAACATTGAGGTTCATGTGTCCTTTTGAACCATCAATGTGTCATTTTTAGTAAGCTGAATTCCTTAATTATTTTGGCTCCCTTTGCAGTGTGTCTCTCCCTGCATTGCTTAAGGTAGACAGATAGGCTTTTGCTGTCTTACTGGCTCCCAGAAATCTCATCAGCACAAGGAATTTTCTGAAGGATAGTTCCAGTCTCTAATTGGAATTGTGACTGTCACAAATGCAAGGAGGATTGCTCCCTTCTCTCATAATCTTCAAATAATAACAAGAAGGGTTGAGATGTAGAAGTGGAGTATTTCACATCTTAAAATTCAACATGTTAGGAGCAGTTGAAAAGGTTTGATACAGAAGGAAATGGCAACCCACTCCAGTATTCTTGCCTGGAGAATCCCATGGACAGAGGAGCCTGGCAGGCTATAGTCCATGGGGTCACAAGGAGTCAGACATGACTGAAATGACTAAGCATGCACATGATACATTATTGGAAATAGAGAGGAATAGTGATTAAAATGCTTTAAAAGCAAAACCCTCAGTGAGTCTGTTGAAATTATTCATTTTTTACTGACTGGTCTTGCTGATCCTGTCCCTTTATTAAATAACAAAATGAAGTTTCTTTTCTCTTCTTAAAAGTGTTGCTGTTAAAAAGAAACTTCTGGTTGTTATAAACAGTGCTGCGATGAACATTGGGGTACACGTGTCTCTTTCCCTTCTGGTTTCCTCAGTGTGTATGCCCAGCAGTGGGATTGCTGGATCATAAGGCAGTTCTATTTCCAGTTTTTTAAGGAATCTCCACACTGTTCTCCATAGTGGCTGTACTAGTTTGCATTCCCACCAACAGTGTAAGAGAGTTCCCTTTTCTCCACACCCTCTCCAGCATTTATTGCTAGTAGACTTTTTGGATCACAGCCATTCTGACTGGCGTGAAATGGTACCTCATAGTGGTTTTGATTTGCATTTCTGTAATAATGAGTGATGTTGAGCATCTTTTCATGTGTTTATAATAGCCAGGACATGGAAGCAACCTAGATGCCCATCAGCAGATGAATGGATAAGAAAGCTGTGGTACATATACACAATGGAGTATTACTCAGCCATTAAAAAGAATACATTTGAATCAGTTCTAATGAGATGGATGAAACTGGAACCTATTATACAGAGTGAAGTAAGCCAGAAAGAAAAACACCACTACAATATACTAACGCATATATATGGAATTTAGAAAGATGGTAACAATAACCCTGTGTACGAGACAGCAAAAGAGACACTGATGTATAGATCAGTCTTATGGACTCTGTGGGAGAGGGAGAGGGTGGGAAGATTTGGGAGAATGGCATTGAAACATATATAATATCATATATGAAACGAGTCGCCAGTCCAGGTTCGATGCACAATGCTGGATGCTTGGGGCTGGTGCACTGGGATGACCCAGAGGGAGGGTATGGGGAGGGAGGAGGGAGGAGGGCTCAGGTTGGGGAACACATGTATACCTGTGGTGGATTCATTTCGATATTTGGCAAAACTAATACAATATTGTAAAGTTTAAAAAAAATAAAATAAAAAAAAGAAACTTCTGGGGGCTTCCCTGGTGGTCCAGTGGTTAAGCATCCACCTGCCAATGCAGGGGACATGGGTTTGATCCCTGGGCTGGGAAGATTCCACATGCTGCTGGGCAACTAAGCCTGTGTACCACAGCTACTGAGCCTGAGCACCTAGAGCCTGTACTCTGCAACAAGAGAAGCCACCACAATGAGGAGTGCACACAGCAGCAAAAAGCCTATGCGCCACATGACAGACCAGCACAGCCAAAAATAAATAAATAATTGTTTGAAAAATAAAGAAACTCTGGAGAGGTATAGTTCAGTACACGTTACAGCCATGTTTTCACATTCAGAAAAGATTCTTTAACTTTTGTGATACTGCCTCTGCTGTAACCCATTGAGCCTGTAAATATGTAAGGTAATTAATCTATTGATAAATATAATCCATGTGCACATGTCTTTCATGAAGTCCAGCACATGCTCATTTAGTTCATTTAAGTGTGTGTGTGTGTGTGTGTGTGTGTGTGTGTACATACGTACTTAGTGCCTACTATAATGCAGGCTTTGCTTTAGTTCTGGGCTTGTGAGGACAGGAATCAAATAATGAGAGAAAGGAAAGTTCTGGAAACTTCTCTTTCACTCATCCTTTTATATTTTAGAGAAATAGCTCAGGGTTATACAAACCCTGTGTTTGTGGCTATGGAACTATCAGCTCTCACGTGGCTTAGTCGGGCAGCCCCCTCCACACTTACCCCTGGCATGTATCCTCTTCTCTGCCTTAGCTCTGCTCAGGGGAACTGCAAAAGCACAGAGGAAGGTCACTTTGAATGGCTGTTTTTGTGAAGAGTCAACTCTAAAGTTTGTATTGGACCCAAGTTAAGATGGAGCAGCAGGAAGCCTCTTGCACTTGGCCTTCCAACTCCATAGTCTGATATTTATTCTTCTTGACAGGAAGATAGACTGCCAACTTTGTTTTTAATTATTTGAGTAAAATTACATACATCAGTCTCCCTTTTCTCACGCCTTCCTCTGAAATCCCGTCTTCTGTGTAGCTGATGCTGATGAAATTGCCGGTTTTGGCTTTAGTGCTTCTGTCAGCCAAGGGAGATGAAGTGAGTTAATATCCACACCCTGACATGAAGCCAGGAACGTTTACTCCAGCTTATCCCTCGCTCCCTGCCTCCTTACCTGCCACCCTGTGGACGTACTGCATGTTGAGATTGCATCTAACCTGGCACCTGAATAAACACTTTCCAGTATGTTCTAATTCCCTACCTCCCCCCTCCCCCATTCATTCTTTTCTTTCTTTTTTTTTTTTAACAAAATAGTTGAATCTTCTTTTTGTATTTTAGTGTAAACATGGAACAAATGTGTAACTCATCATAACGGACATCTGTTACATGAATAGTGGCGAGCTCGTATCTTCAAGATTAATCACTGTTTCTATTCATTTGGAGTTAGCAATCTGTGACTTCAAGTAACTCCCTGATGAAACAGAACACACATTCTTTTTGCAGATGTATAGAAAGAGGAATAAATCTGCAATTTGGCAAGTGCTCCAGGTGCAGGACACAGTGCATGCTTATAATAAGAAAATATAATAACTGTCTTAGACTAATACAGGGTAAGTCTGACAAAGAGGAATTTATATAGTCGAAACTTCTTGAAAGTGGCCTCACCTGCATAAGTGTTTTCTAAACTCTAGCCCTGGGGGCCTGGAGTTTCCTGACCAAGTTTTCTCCTGTTATTTGTCCTCCTTGGAGACTTGAAATTCCTCATCACTTAGAAGCAAGATAGAAATTTGGAGGCTGTGAGGCATAACGGAATTATCGTCTGTAGGAGCCAGGGTCTTACTGGCTACCCTTCTTTGTCAAGGGATGTTTTCAGAAAGAGTGCGTTTCTGTGTGCTAGGACTGTGTATCCAAGACATCTGTCATACACGGCCCATTGAGTAATTGAGTCTGCATACGCTAATGATTCACAGTTGTATCCCCCTGCACATTGAGACAGACTCTTGCCCTGTAACCAGAATAAGGAGTCAACGGTGTCAAGTATTTGCTGAGTTCATTTATGCTATGAAATCATGCCAGCATTCATAACAAGGTCATTTGTTCATTCAGTAATCATTTGTTGAGAACCTACTGTCCTGATCTTCGCACTGTTCTCATTTGGGGGATAAAGACATAACCTTTTTTCTTAAAAAAAGAATCATGTAATGCAGGAGACAGATATGTCTATACATGAGGCTGAATCTGTGGCAGATCCTTGAATGGGCATCTGTGCCATGGAATGGCACTCTCTCTCCATTGGCCTGTAGGCAGTGAGAATAAATTCAGCAGAAAACCAGAGGGTTGTTTGTCTGGGTCCTTGGTGAGCATATTGGACATAGCATAGGGACAGAGTGGGAATGTTCTTGTCTTCCATAGGTTCCATTCTGCTGCTTTTCTGCTTCAAGAAGCAAACTTGGTGAGTAGAAGATAGAAGCTGGAAAATTATATAGCAGGGTCAAGATTTGAGAGCAAGAGATGAGGGACAGCTTTGGCCACTTAACAGGTGTCATGATTGGATGGTAGGAGAAACATCAAATGATTCACCTCTGATTTCCTGCAGTTGACTATGTTGAGGACAAACAAGATTGTCTGAAAATGGTAGATTGAAAGTTGTCAAAAGTTGGTAGTTTCCTTAGGTTCAGTCTATTAGCTCTAACATTCATGTACCTGATACAAAAATCCCCCAAAACAAGAGAATGAAAAATATGTGTCAGTTCTGGCCTTTGCCCGTCCATTTCCCTCAGGGAAGACCACCGCTGGAATTCTTTGAGAAGGTAATCTTACATATTCAAGCGTTTCTGTAGTGTTCCATGTTGTTAAAATGGGGCCCTTCCAGGGGCACTTGTGGCTGAGGAGCAATGACGAGGGACACCGCATTCCAAGAGCCCACCAGGCCCTTCATTCTGAGTAAGCCAAAGAAACCCGGAACAGAGGAGTCACTGACGTGGAAGATGAGTCAGGAGGATAGAGGAGAAAGATACATTTGTGAGGGAGTGTTTTTTTTTGAGGAAGTAGCACCGAGAGTCCTACCGTTCCTAACCCCAAGAATGAAGGCAGGGGACTTCTCCCCCTAACCCCTGTCACAGCGAGGAGCACACGTCTGGGCCTCATGCTGAGACCCGTGAGGTCTGTTCTTGCATCCTAGGACCCCACAGGGCTGGAGCTGGTACGTGACTCAACTGCAGAAGCCCACATGGCTTATGGCGGATGGAGAGGGCTCCATCTGGAGCAACTGTTGATTCATGTAGTCCGTAGAGCTCAGCCCCCGGGGGTACAGAGCCAGGCTCCAACAGTGCAACGTGTGCATCTTCTCTTGTCCGACTGGCTCCCGGATGGGGTCCAAAACTGTCAGCAGGCAGATGAGATTAGAAGAAAGGAGAGGAAGGAGAAGGGAGGGAGGGAGGGAAGGAGGGACACGGCCTGCCCTTCGATCACCTTGCATGTCTCTAAAATACGCCAGAGGTCACAGTACATAAGTACAACTTCTTAGTTGAGACACAGAATGGAGTGAAATTCTCAGATCTGGTGGAATCATAAAATGGATGGGAGGAGGTGAGAGTCATCAGTTCCTTGGCATTTGCTCTGGGGAGGATGTGGGTCCCCTGTATGGATCCTCCCCTCCCTCATGTCAAGGCTGCTTTTTGCCTGCTAGATCATGAGCTTGGGGACAGCTTCTCTTTCTCAGAGACTTCTGAATCTAGATGAAAGACAGTTCCAGAATTTTAACCCTGGGCCTTAATTGAAGAAATTAGTCCTGGGATATTTGAGCCTTGGGAGAAAAAGACATGCTAGTGTTGAAGTTTCTGTGGTTTATTTTGTTGCTGGAGATGAATGGTTGATTCCACTTTGAGGATGATTGCTCCTCAGTTGTGGCAAGAAAAATACCCACAGTAAACTTTTTGGTTATGCCAAAGGGAAGCTGTAACTGTGAGCCATGTGCATAATAATTCTTCATAGCAGGCTGGAGTTGAACCCTCACAGGAAGGGAACCTGAGACTGGTAATCAAGGATAAACTAGCGTTTCCTCTCTCTAAGTCCCAGGAGAGTTGGGGTATGGGGGAGACAACAGTCAAAACCCCTCCCAGGATGAGTGGGTAATGGGAGGTGGGCTCTACTCCATAACATGGTGGATACCAGGAGCTGCACTAGTTCCCATCTGATTTCCTAGTAGCCTCATGTAGTCAGTAAAATTTGATTAACTTCTAGAGCCTGGTCTTAGCCATGCTTTGTGAAATTAAAGGAGGGATAGGGTCCCTGTTGGGCTTCCCTGGTGGCTCAGCTGGTCAAGAATCCACCTGTACTGCGGGAGACCTGGGTTCAATCCCTGGGTTGAGGAGATCCCCTGGAGAAGGGAAAGGCTGCCCACTCCAGTATTCTGGCCTGGAAAATTCCACAGACTGTTTAGTCCATGGGGTCACAAAGAGTCGGACATGACTGAGCGACTTTCACTTTAAAGTGAAAGTTGGGGGCAAAACTGTGAGAAGAGTTACTGTAACCTTCTGGGAAAGACTAGGAAATCGTCGGGCACTGAATTCCAGGACTGGCTGTAGGCCCCCAAGGGCACCAGGGTGAACTGAGGGATAGTTAACACACCATTAGGCATCTTGATTCATGGACCTGACATTTGAAGTTCCTATGCAATATTGTCCTTGAGAGTATCAGACTTTACTTTCACTACCAGACACATCCACAACTGGGCCTGCTTTCTGCTTTGGCTCAGCCTCTTCATTCCTTCTGGAACCATTTCTCCACTCTTCTCCAGTAGCATATTGGACACCTGCTAACCTGGGGGGTTTATCTTTCACTGTCTTTTCCTATTTTTTTCCATCTTTTTGTCTTTTCCTACTGTTCATGGGGTTCTCAAGGCAAGAATGCTGAAGTGGTTTGCCATTCCCTTCTCCAGAGATGCCTGAGCTCAAGAACATTCTGTCAGGAGCGGGCATTTGAGCACTATTACAGGAAGGTGGCACTAGTGGTAGAGAACCTGCTGCCCCTGCAGGAGACATAAGAGGTGCAGGTTCCATCCCTGGGGCGGGAAGATCCCCTGGAAGAAGGCGTGGCAACCCACTCTAATATTCTTGCCTGAAGAATTCCATGGATAGAGGAGCCTGGTGGGCTACAGTCCATGGGGTCGCAGGACTTGGACGTGACTGAGAGACTTAGCACAAGCATCAGATCAGTTCAGTCACTCAGTTGTGTCTGACTCTTTGTGACCCCATGAGCTGCAGCATGCCAGGCCTCCCTGTCCATCACCAATTCCCAGAGCCTACCCAAACTCATGTCCAAGCACAAGGATACGCAGGGACATTAAAGGGAAATGTCACCATGAGGTACATCTGGACATCAGTACTGGAAGGACTTGAGTCATTTCTCTAATACTCCATCTTACCCAGCCACTGCTTGGGTGTCTGTAGTCATTCTTTGGTAACTTTGCATGGAGTTACTTAGTAGAAAATCCTTTCCCAATGAAGAGTGCATTCAGGCTTCCTTACTTGCCTCTTTCTAGCTGTCTCTTATGCTCCTCACTTCTGCACTTGTCTCTTCAGTTAAGCATTCTTTGGTCGAGGAGCATGCTGTATGGTAGGAGCGTCACTTTGAAGTCATGAAAACTGTCAGCATCAACTTCACTTCTCATTGGCTGAATGTTCTTGGACAAAGTATGTCATTTCCCCCCGCCTGTGTTTCTACAGTTAATACTTAGAAAGTGTGGATACTGAACTGTAGTCACTGTTTGCTCAGATGTTCATAGATTTGACTAGTAGGAGCCTCTTTAAAGTGGTTCCACTGTCCTTTTGAAATGATTCTATTTGTCTTTGAAATCTTCCTTGATTTCTGGCACTACAAAAATCCTGGGTTCATCTTGTATCTTCCCTGCCACTGAACCAGATCTTGAATTGGCCATTTCTCCAAGAAACTCTGATCCGTTTCAGAAGGGGGGATAAAATTAAAGGCCAGAACCTAAAGGTTTGGACATTTATTTCTACTGGTCATTTTACTCATCAAAACCAGATGGTACATATTTTTTAAATGTATGACTTCATATTAATAATACATATTTCCAACTCAAATTAACAATACTAGTTTGCTGCTATTGCTGCTAAGTTGCTTCAGTCATGTCCAACTCTGTGCAACCCCATAGATGGCAGCCCACCAGGCTCCCCCGTCCCTGGGATTCTCCAGGCAAGAACACTGGAGTAGGTTGCCATTTCCTTCTCCAATGCATGAAAGTGAAAAGTGAAAGTGAAGTTGCTCAGTCGTGTCCGACTCTTAGCGACCCCATGGACTGCGGCCCACCAGGCTCCTCCATCCTTGGGATTTTCCAGGCTAGAGTGCTGGAGTGGGGTGCCATTTCCTTCTCCAACTAGTTTGCTACTTTAATTTTATAATCATAACTGTATTCTCTTAAATGGAAAATCTTTTTGTTTTACTAATAGCATGCTACAAGAAAAATTCAAAATAACAACACAAATATTGCCACAAAAATAAAACAAACAATACAAAGAAGTACAAATATTACTACAAAAAATAAAAACAGAATGAACAGTACCCAGCACAGGAAGCTACTAATTGAAAAATACCAGAATCATAGGGTTGTGATGAGGATGTAATGATGTATGTCAGTTTCTGAGAATAACACTTTGGACAACAGTCAGTACCGGATAAATATTAGCCTTCTACCCTTGCTCTGCTAATTCCCTGTCTATTTCAAACTTTTTCTTAGGGATCTTTTTTTCCCCCAAATTTATTTATTTTTAATTGAAGGAAAATTGCTTCATAATATTGTGTTGCCCTGTGCCATACATCAACATGAGTCAGCCATAGATACACATGTCCCCTCCCTCTTTAACCTGCCCCCAACCCCCCACCCCTCTAGCTTGTTACAGAGTCCTGGGTTGAGTTCCCTGAGTCATGTAACTGTTGGATAAAGCCTAAATATAGCCTGGCATTTTGGCCTTCTGCAAACCTCCTATGTGCTTTCCCTAATGCCCAACTACTCTCTTGTATTCCTGCTGGAGTTCATTGAATTCTTTCAACATGGCATATGTACATCTGCATTTCAGTTTCCTTTCAGTGTTCCATTCCCCTTCTTCCTTCCCTTCCTTTCAAATGCATTGCATATTCTTGCCCTTTGTAATTGAAACAATCACTTGAACAGACATTACATTCTTACATGTTTATTTGAACCTCTTTGTCTTTTCTCATGTTAATGCCATACCCTTTTATGATAGTAACTTTATTACATGTTTTAAAACAATGTTTTTTAATTAATTTATTTTAATTGGAGGCTAAGTACTTTACAATATTGTAGTGGCTTTCGCCATACATTGACATGAATCAACCACGGGTGTACATGTGTTCCCCATCCTGAAGCCCCTTCTCACCTCCGTCCCCATCCCATCCCTCAGGGTCATCCCAGTACACCAGCCCTGAGCACCCTGTCTCATGCATCAAACCTGGACTGGCAATCTATTTCACATATGGTAATGTACATGTTTCAATGCTATTCTCTCACATAGTCCCACCCTCTCCTTCTCCCACAGAGTCCAAAAGACTGTTCTTTATCTCAGTGTCTCTTTGGCTGTCTCACATATAGGGTCATCATTACCATCTTTCTAAATTCCATATATATGCATTAATATACTGTATTGGTGATTTTTTTTCTGACTTACTTCACTCTGTATAATAGGCTCTAGTTTCATCTACCTCATCAGAACTGATGCAAATGCATTCTTTTTAGTAGTTGAGTAATATTCCATTGTGTATATGTACCACAGCTTTTTTATCCATTCGTCTGCTGATGGACATCTGGGTTGCTTCCATGTCCTAGCTATTGTAAACATTGCTGTGATGTTGAGCAAATCTATCTTCATTATTACATTTCAGAAATTTCTTGTAATTTTCATAAAACTTTATAACCATTTTCACCTGATTCTTCACCTCCATGCCAAAGAAAATAATCCCACAGTCCAAATGAAGTTCACTTGGATTCTTGGGGAAATAGCATTAAACCGATAGATTGACCTTTTTTATTCAGTCTTCCAGAAAAGGACCCTGGTATTTCCCTACCTTTTAGAAGATCTTATTTTAATAATTTTAATATAATTTTGTATATAAATATAAATAATGGAGTAATACTAATGATTTAGGAATAAGGAGATGTGGTTCTAGAACTTTTTTGAAAGCCCTTGTGACTAATATTTTGGAAAAGGTCTTTTCTCTGATATAGTTTGTTCTGTTTATTCTCTATGAACATTTCACTGCTATGTTAACATAGTCCCCTTTATGGTGGTATGGCCATCTTCTTTCAGTTAGAGATAGCATGGCAGAGTGAAAACTGCACAGGCTTTGGCATTAGATCTGCATTTAAACGCAGCCTTAGTCAAATTAGCCAACACCTCAGGGACTTGCTTTCTCATCTATTAAATGCAGATGAAAACATAGTCTCAAGGATAAAATTAGATACTGTGTGAAGTGACTAGTTAACTGTTTAATAAATGATAGTTATTAACATACGTATGCAGCGGTTTTACAGTTCTCAGCTTCTAAAAGAGTGAGCCAATGAAGGGATACAAGGAAATAGTTGCATAAATGAGATTTAAAAACTGCAGAAAGGAAATTCAGACTCTGGCCTTGAATTAAAATGAAATTTTAGTTTATTTTTAATGTTTATAGAAGTTTTCAAAGTCACAGCCCATTTACAGTCATTACAAAATATCGACTATATTGCCTGTGTTGTATAATATGTCTTTGTAGCGTATCTTTCACTGAGTAGTTTTTGCCTCCTACTTCTCCACCTCTCTGTTGCCCCTCCCCTTTCCCCCTGGTAACCACTCGTAATATGGATTTTTAATAAAGAATCCAACTCCTTGTAATACATTTAATTATTCAGTATTTTAAGTAAGCCCTCAAATTTATTATAGAACTGTCTAAACAATTCTTTATAACTCGTTCATACTTTGACCAAAACAGAATAGATTTTTCTCTAACAGATTCAGAGACAACTTATCCTTCTCAACATTAATTGTATTTTCTTTAATTCAATTAAATTATTTGTTACCAATTCACAGGAAATTCTGTTTGAAGAAAACACTTAAAATTTGAGGATATCGTTCATTGGAATGCCACAAAAGTAGAGCACAAATTAGAGAAACAGTTTCCAAACCAACGTCTGGGATTTTGTTTGGAATTATCCTCAAAACCCCAATCCTGGAGCTTAGCTGGTAATATCAAATGACTTGCCATGTCAATTATTCCTCCTATCCCCTCCTTGTACCTCTTTGCTGCCAAATAGCTTTTTCCCTCTATGGCATTATTCATTCAGCTAAACCTCTGTGAATGTGAAACGAACTGAAAACTCACATGGTGTCAGAAGTGGAAATAGCAGCTCATATTTTTGATTGTGTTATAATGAGATATGGACTATCCATTGTCGGCCATTTCTGTTGCTTCCTCGGCCAGCAGTGCCTTCCCAGAGTTGGAAATGTGACATATTTCAAGAAGCAGTTCTTTGTGCTAATATTTGGAAGGCAAGCTCCTTTGTGTGGTGTCCCACCCCACCCCATTACTGGTATGAAGCTACATATTTCAAAAATGTCTTGCTTATGAATACCAGGCAGAAAAAGCAACCATGTCAGCATTTAGAGAAGAAAGAAACATACTAAACTGGATGAAGAGCAGCATAAATGAAGTTTGGAAACCCCATTTGTTTTTCGAAAGGAGTTTCCTTTGTTCCTTTGCTCTCTTTTCCTTCCAGTCCTTATGGAGCTGTTCCAGGGCTGGGGGAGAAAAAGGAAAGAAGAGAAACGTTGGATAAAAAAATTCCATAATGTCACAGTATTCTTTTTCTATCTTTGTGTTTTTCTTTTCATGTGGAACAGAGACTAGTTTGTTATATTTTGCCTAATTTCCTTTTGAATTTGCATTTGTAGTGCTTGGCCACTGTGAAGACTTCTTTTTTATTTTTTAATATAAATTTATTTATTTTAATTGGAGGCTAATTACTTTACAATATTGTATTGGTTTTGCCATACATTGACGTGAATCTAAAAATTAATTAATTTTAATTGGAGGATAGTTACTTTACAATATTTTGATGGTTTTTGCCATACATCAATAATAAATCAGCCACAAATATACATGTGTCCTCCCCATCCTGAACCCCCCTCCCACCTCCCTCCCCACCCTATCCCTCTGGGTTGTCCCAGAGCACCAGCTGTGGGTGTCCTGCTTCATCCTTCGAACTTGCACAGGTCATCTATTTTACCTATGGTAATGTACATGTTTCCATGTTATTCTCTCAAATCATCCCACCCTCGCCTTCTCTCACTCAGTCCAAAAGTCCGTTCTTTACATCTGTGTCTCATTTGCTGCCCTGAATGTAGGATTGTCAGTACCATCTTTCTAAATTCCATATATATACATTAATATATAGCATTTGTCTTTCTCTTTCTGACTTACTTCACTCTGTATAATAGGCTCCAGTTCATCTACCTCATTAGAACTGACTCAAATGTGTTCCTTTTTATAGCTGAGTAATATTCCATTGTGTATATGTACCACAACTTCCTTATCCATTCATCTATCAATGGATATCTAGGTTGCTTCCATGTCCTAGCTATTGTAAATAGTGCTGCAATGAACATTGGGGTACACGTGTCTCTTTTACTTCTGGTTTCCTCAGGATGTACACCCAGCAGTGGCATTTCTGGGTTGTATGGCAGTTCTCTTCCCAGTTTTTTAAGGATCTCCACACTGTTCCCCATAGTGGCTGTACCAGTTTGCATTCTCATCAGCAGTGTAAGAGGGTTCCCTTTTCTCCATGTCCTCTCCAGCGTTTATTGTTTGTAAACTTCTTGATGATGGCCATTCTGACTGATAAGATATGATACCTCATTGTAGTTTTGATTTGCATTTCTCTAATAATGAGTGGAGAAATGCAAGCTCCAGTACTTTGGCCACCTGATGCAAAGAGCCAACTCATAGGAAAATACCTTGATGCTGGGAAAGACTAAAGGCAGAAGGAGAAGGGGACAACAGAGGATGAGATGGTTGGATGGCATCACTGACTGAATGGACGTGAGTTTGAGCAAACTCTGGGAGATGGTGAAGGACAGGGAGGCCTGGGGTGCTGCAGTCCATGGGGTCGCAAAGAGTTGGACACAACTGAGTGACTGAACAAATAATGACTGATGTTGAGTATCTTTTCATGTGTTTATTAGCCATCTGTATGTCTTCTCAAAATGGATTAAAGACCTAAATGTAAGACCAGAAACTACAAAATTCCTAGAGGAAAATATAGGCAGAATACTCTCTGACATAAATCACAGCCAAATCCTCTATAACCCACTCCCAGAGTAGTGGAAATAAAAACAAAAATAAACAAATGGGACCTAATTAAGCTTAAGAGCTTTTGCGCAACAAAGGAAACTATAAGCAAGGTGAAAAGAGAGCCTTCATGTGGGAGATAATAGCAAGTAAAATAACTGACAAAGAATTAATCTCCAAAATATGCAAGCAGCTCATGAAGCTCAATTGCAGAAAAACTCACAACCCAATGAAAAAGTGGGCAAAAGACCTAAACAGACATTTCTCCAAAGAAGACATACTGATGGCTAGTAAACGCAAAGATGTCTAAAGCAATGTAATCTCTTACTGATATTTGCCGATTGCAGTCAGTCTCTAGGGTCTTCAGTTTACGCTCAATGTGTTTTCCCTTTCCTTATTCCACACAAGGAAACCTCTTCTTCCTTTCTTGCCTGTCCTGAAGACCATTGCATTTCTAAGATTTTCATCACACTTATTACTGATTTTGGAATCCTTCACAGTTTTGTTGTTCCCCTCTCCTATTGAAGTCTAAGAAATTCTACAATAAATAATACTTTTAATCTTATAGCTTGTCTCTTTGCAAACAGTTTTATTTTCTTTTTTGCTTCATTTAAAGTCATATTAAGAGCAGGATTACAGGCAAGTTAGTCAGGTTTGCCATATGTGAGAAAGGAGGAACTGTTGGATTCAAAGTATAATTGTTCCCATGAATTTAAGGTCTAAAATTACCCATCTCGTTTTGCACATATTCCATTATTTTTTTTTAAATTTTATTTTATTTTTAAACTTTACATAATTGTATTAGTTTTGCCAAATATCAAAATGAATCCACCACAGATATACATGTGTTCCCCATCCTGAACCCTCCTCCCTCCTCCCTCCCCATACCATCCCTCTGGGTCATCCCAGTGAACTAGCCCCAAGCATCCAGTATCGTGCATCGAACCTGGATTGGCAACTCGTTTCTTACATGATATTTTACATGTTTCAATGCCATTCTCCCCAGTCTTTCCACCCTCTCCCTCTCCTACAAAGTCCATAGGACTGTTCTATACATCAGTGTCTCTTTTGCTGTCTCCTACACCGGGTTATTGTTACCATCTTTCTAAATTCCATATATATGCGTTAGTATACTGTATTGGTGTTTTTCCTTCTGGCTTACTTCACTCTGTATAATAGGCTCCAGTTTCATCCACCTCATTAGAACTGATTCAAATATATTCTTTTTAATGGCTGAGTAATACTCCATTGTGTATATGTACTATAGCTTTCTTATCCATTCATCTGCTGATGGACATTCAATGCAATCCCTATCAAGCTACCAACAGTATTCTTCACAGATCTAGAACAAATAATTTCACAGTTTGTATGGAAATACAAAAAACCTCGAATAGCCAAAGCGATCTTGAGAAAGAAGAATGGAACTGGAGGAATCAACCTACCTGACTTCAGGCTCTACTACAAAGCCACAGTTATCAAGACAGTATGGTACTGGCACAAAGACAGAAATATAGATCAATGGAACAAAATAGAAAGCCCAGAGATAAATCCACGCACATATGGACACCTTATCTTTGACAAAGGAGGCAAGAATATACAATGGATTAAAGACAATCTCTTTAACAAGTGGTGCTGGGAAATCTGGTCAACCACTTGTAAAAGAGTGAAACTAGACCACTTTCTAACACCATACACAAAAATAAACTCAAAATGGATTAAAGATCTAAACGTAAGACCAGAAACTATAAAACTCCTAGAGGAGAACATAGGCAAAAAACTCTCAGACATACATCACAGCAGGATCCTATATTCCATTATTTTTTATCTTGCTATATTTATGTTGTCTGTTGGTAAATTTATGTGAAGACAGAAATACAAAATTACATGAAAAGATAAACACAAGGAAAGGGGTTCTCCTTCTCCTCCTCCCCTTCTTCTTTGCCACTGGGGATTTGTCAGTTTCCTTACTGAAGAGCGAAATGTGATATCAAGGCAGAATCCTTACTTGTCTTTACAAAAAAGGAGGGGTCTCCAGTTTCCTCCAGGAATGGATGGTGACTCTGAATGGGAGCACTCACTCTCCAGGTCAGAATGATTGCTTAAAATGGGAGAATTATTTTGCCTTCGGATCTTGGATCATTTCTCTTCTGCTTCGTAGTAAAAAATCATTTTTGAATGTCCACTTTCTCATTGTTTTGGACTCTTTTTTTCCTTTGTATCCTCTTCATCATGTTACCCAGTTCTCCTTAGCCCATTAACTAGAGGAGAGATGTATCTGGAAAAAATTGGGTTGGGATAGACCTTGTATCAAGCAGTGAATGGAAATTAAAAGATTGTCATGTTTATTCAAGCTATTACCAGCTCCTCAATAGCCTGCACACAAGCTCAATTAGGATAAGATTGGAATGATTGCCTGTAAACAGCAGAGTTATTTTTTTAAAGAAAGGTTTAGAACCCAAGTGGATTTGGAGATCAAACATTTTTCCTTTCTGACCATACACTGTTATGCTTGATCTAGGATTAGTTCAATTCCCAGTGACAGAAAGCCAATTCAAACAAGACAAATAAAAAAATAGAATACACTGATTTGTAAAACTAAGGAATAAAATAATTAGGTCTGACTTCGGGCATGGTGGGATCCAGAAAGTCAAACAATGTCAATGGGAGATATATGTGTCTTTCTGTCTGTATGTCTAATCTTTTTTTTTTTTTTTTTAATCTCAATGGTTTTCTGGTTTTTAAAATGTTTTGTGATAAAATACATATAAAATATACTGTCTTCACCATTTTAAAGTATGTTATTCAGTGGTATTACCTACCTTAACAATGTGTACAAACATCATCACTATTTGCTCCAAAAGCTTCTCCATCACCTTAAACAAGCTCTGTTATCATGAAGCAGTAACTCCCTTTTCCCCTCACCTGTGGTAACCTCTAATATACTTTCTGTCTTCATAAAATTACCTATTGTAGATATTTCATATAAGTGAAACTATACAATATTTATCTCTTTGTATCTGGCTTATTTTACATAATGTAATGCTTTCCAGGTTCATCCATTTTATTGCAAGTATCAGTACCTTATTTCTTTTTATGGCTGAATAATATTCCATTGCATGATATACCATAGTTTGTTTATCCACTCATCTATTCATGGATAAGCATTTCCATCTTTTGGCTGTTTTGAATAATGCTAAACAAACATTGGTGTATAATTATCTGTTCCAGCCCCTGTCTTCAGTTCTTGTGGATCTATACCTAGGAGAGGAATTTCTGTCTAATCTTGATTCCTCTTTCTTCTTTGTTCATTTATCCACAGGCAGACAAAGACAGCTTATTCCTTCTCACGTTATTTAAAATCTCAAGTAAGCTTGAGATTTTCTCTCATTGCCCATGAGAAATTCTGGTTGTTTCTATCTTGGTCTCTATCTGTGATGGGTCATTCTACATAGAGAGAAGCTCCTTTGTGACTGTGACTAACAACTCAGAGTGGGAGGGCAGTTCTCTGTAGGAAAGAGAGATTCTGTTTCTAGAAATAGGGGATGCTAGTGGGCAGAGGCGGAGAAGGCAATGGCACCCCACTCCAGTGTTCTTGCCTGGAGAATCCCAGGGACAGTGGAGCCTGGTGGGCTGCCGTCTATGGGGTCGCACAGAGTCGGACACGACTGAAGTGACTTAGCAGCAGCGGCAGCAGTGGGCAGAGGTAGAGGTAAATCTGTCCACTGTCATCTCATTCTAGCTGTGAGCAGGAAACTCATCTTGGCTGTTGATCAGGGATCCTTGGATGAGTGGAATAACTTAAGAATGACATAGTTGGAGTCTTGCCAAAATGAGGGAAACCAGAAACTGTCAGTGCTTCTGATCAGAATACTAATTGCGATCCCCTCTTGGGAGAGTGTTTTGATGTTATCTAGCAGGGGTGGAAGTGTGCAGACACTCTGACGTTCTGTCCTTGATGAAGTCCAATACAGCCTCTAGAAACATGAAGGAGACGCAGCATTGTTTGTAATTGTCTAAAATGGACAACACTTGAAGCTTTTATCAGCTGGCTAAATACATACTGTAGTGTGTTTATAGAAGGGGAAGCTGATGCTGCCTTTAAAAATGACCTCGGTCTCTATGTATAGACAGGCTCAAAAGTATAACACTGAATGAAAAAAAAAATCAAGTTTCAGTATCATATTGATAGCAGCTACACAGATATTGGGATTCCCTGGTGGCTCAGACGGTGAAGAATCTGTCTGCAATGCAGGAGACCTGGGTTTGATCCCTGGATCAGGAAGATCCCCTGGAGAAGAGAATGGCCACCCACTGCAGTATTCTTGCCTGGAGAATCCCATGGACAGAGGAGCCTGGTGGGTGATAATCCATGGGTTCATGAGTAACAGTTTCTTATAGATATTAGAAAACATATAACACTATATTCAGCATTGTTCTAGAATATATGTATATAAAATAAAAGGACAAAGCCCTGTATAGGGAAGACTCCCAACAAATTTGATAATGAGAGGTAAATAGGACAAGGGGAAAAATCAAGGGGATTTCAAGGTTTCTCTGTATTCCTTTTTTCACCCTAAAATTAGCTCTGTTAGATTGGAATTGACCCACACTGCTGTATATAAAATAGATAACTAATAAGAACTTACTGTATAGTGCATGGAACTCTACTCAGTACTCTGTAATGACCTATATGAGAAAAGAATCTAAAAAGAGTGGATATGTGTGTATGCATAACTGATTCACTGTTCTGCACAGCAGAAACTAACACAACATTGTAAACCAACTATACTCCTATTTTTATGCTTGGGGCTAGTGCACTGAGACGACCCAGAGGGATGGTATGGGGAGGGAGGATGGAGGAGGGTTCAGGATGGGGAACACATGTATACCTGTGGCGGATTCATTTTGATATTTGGCAAAACTAATACAATTATGTAAAGTTTTAAAATAAAATAAAATAAAAAAAAGAAAACTGAAAAAAAAAAAAAAGAATGTGAATACAGATAAAAAATAGCTCTGTTAAATTGACTAAAAGTCAGTTATTTCAGGCTGTTTGATACTGTATTTTCCCCTCAGTGTCCTATATCCATTTTTTAAGGCTTTTCACAATTAAAAAGTAGCACATAGTTAGAGTTCAAATGGAATACAAGTTTTTTCTTTCATCTTAAAATTATGGAATACATATGCAGAGAGAGAAAAGGATACTTGATTAATTAGTAGATGAAATAGTGTATTTTTTTTTAACTTGGTGTTTTTTCAAGTAACCCTAAGAATAGGCTCTTGGCAGAATCTCCCTGCTGAGCTGTACTTCTTCACACCATTTTCTATCATTTATGCGTTAGAGAGCGTTTTGTCCTTAATCTTCCCTGTGCCGTGGTATTCCCCTAACTAGCAAAATGCCCAGTGTGTTTCCTATTAACCTCAAAATTCCTACCAGGATTTAGTCCTAGAGCCCTGAAATGCCTCCTATCATTTTAGCAAACAATCAGACTGCTCCCTGCACGTCAAAAGCTGGCAGAAATAAACTACCCAAATTGGTATTCCTGGGAGAAGAAAGTCCTGGGAGGTGAAGATAGATTGCAGAAATCCTATTCATACCAGGAGGGAAAAGTCATTAAATAATTGCGCATGAGGCAGTTGATGACAGCCTTGTCTCTTTTGCTTTTGTAAAAACACTAACAGAGATTTGCAACCTCTTGCCCGATTCTGAAGTGGTTAACATTTTATAACAGGAACCTTAACGGCCAGGAAAAGAATCTCAGAAACAGCGTTGCTCGCTGGGCCCTGACATCACTCTACGGGAATGAGTATTGTCTTACACGATGGAATGTTCTCTATCCGTCCTCCGAGAGGGAATCTGGCTTGGTATGCAAATTAAAATATTGTTTGGAAAAATCTGTTGCCTCAAACGACAGAAAATTTTTTTTGTCTAATCCAGCTCTTTGGTCCTTTGTTGGCCACGCAGTTAACAGCAGACTCAGCCCGGCAGTTCCTCTGGGCCACGCTCTTGCATTTTGTGACGGAGCACAGTCCTGGCTTTTTGTGATGGCAAAGAGGCAAAAAGCCCTACATTCTTGAGACCTAAAACAAAGGAAGGGATCATGGACTTGAAATACTTGTACGCCCTTAAAAGCGTTTAGAATTTGAGTGTGACTTTGTTCTCTCTGTTGGCAAGTCGGCGAGTGAGGTAGTGAGAAGCCGGCTTATTTGGATAGGTGGCCTTTCTCATCTCCCTTCAAGCTTCCTTGAAGGGGGTCTACCCCCAAATGAAGTCGTCTAGTCTCAAGTTCTGCAAGCTGGAAATAATTTGAAGTTATTCAGAAATGTCATACATTTCGCATGCTCTGCTCTCCATTGTTTGACTGGGGTTGAGCCTGAGTTCACAGGTGGGGATTCAAGGAGAGGCTAATGCTGTCGCTTGCAGGCATGACTCCTGCATCCCTCAGGCAGTGGTTCTCTGAGAGGAGTCCTGAACACCATCCTGAGCATCATTTGGGAGCTTGTTAGAACTATAGAGTCCACCTTAAACCTACTGGGAGCGAGACCCAGAGATCTGTGATGTAACACACTCAGGGCATGGCAACCCACTCCAGTACTCTTGCCTGGAGAATCCCTTGGAACAGAGGAGCCTGGCAGGCTACAGTCCATGGGGTCATGAAAAGTTGGACCTGACTGAAGCGACTTAGCAGCAGCAGCAGCCAGGTGACTCAGATACACACTCAAAGGTGAGAACCACTGCTTGAGGTAAATCTGTCTACTTGGATGGAGAGAAGCCCAACTCTGAGCCCTTTAGCTCTTCCCTTCCCCACTGTGGCTAAAATCAAACTGCCAAATTTGTCATCAGATTATTTACAGTGGAGTAATTTTAAGTTGCCATCATGTGCAAAGGACTTGAGGCGTTACTGCTTTGAAATTGGCAAGAAGATGTCTTTCCTGAGAAAGTAAATGTCTCCTCCTTAGTTGTCAGAGGGAAATGGGAGTCTGGGGTTAGTGCCCTTACAAAAGGGGCCGGGGAGACCTGGCTCCCTCTTCCTTTCTGCCACATGAGGTAATAGTGTCCAGTTAGCACCCATGTGGTGATCCCTTTGTGCATCAAGAGATAAACTTGAAATTAATATTAGGAAAGTCTTTTCTTGATGGTGTATCTCCTCTAATGACTTCTATTACTTAATTGTGTTGCTTTGTACAGGACTCTTTGAAGTGGAAGTCACTCAGTCATGTCCAACTCTTTGCAACCCATGGACTATATATTCCATGGAATTCTCCAGGCCAGAATACTGGAGTGGGTGAAAGTGAAAGTGAAATCGCTCAGTCGTGTCCGACTCTTTGCGACCCCATGGACGGTAGCCTACCAGGCTCCGCGGTCCATGGGATTTTCCAGGCAAGAATACTGGAGTGGACTGCCATTTCCTTCTCCAGGGGATCTTCCCAACCCAGGCATCGAACCCGGGTCTCCTGCATTGCAGACAGATGCTTTACCATCTGAGCCACTAGGCAGCCTTTCCTTTCTCCAGTGGATCTTCCTGACCCAGGAATTAAACCGAGGTCTCCTGCATTGCAGGCGGACATAAACAGGCCTCTGCAGAAACCAATTTGGCATTTCAGACAGATACTGACATTTCTGGTTGCAGAATATACATATATTATGTACATAGGAATATCTAAATGCAAGGAATGGAGAACTATATGTTTTTCAGCTCCTACTTTTCCTGGTGTCTATCTTTTAAAAGGCTCAATATGGAAATAATGCCATAATTATTGATGGAAGTGATTGAGAACAAAAACTGACATTGACCAAGAACTTAGAATAAGTGAAGTGCTTACCATATGCTATCTTATGTAGTGTACCAAGCAGTTCTGAGAATAAGTCATTTGCCCCAATTTACAGATGAACAAACTGGATCTTTAGATACTTATTGTAGCAGTTCATCGGCTGTTCAGTGTGTGCGTGCATGTGTGCTCAGTCTGTCCAGGTGTTTGCAATCCCCTGGACTGTAGCCCACCAGGCCCCTCTGTCCATGGGATTATCCAGGCAAGAATACTAGAGTGTGTTGCCATTTCCTCCTCCAGGGGCTCTTCCTGACCCAGGGATGGAACCTGTGTCTCCAGCATCTCCTTCATTGGAAGGTGGATTCTTTACCAATGAGCCACCTGAGAAGCCTGGCTGTTCAGTGGTGGTTTCTTTATTATTCTTTTGTTAACAGAGGAATCCAGAATTATTGTGGGCAGTGTGTAGTTATGTGCTCAGGCACAGAGGGCTCAGTCTCAGGATATGAACTATGTTTGAGCTTAAGTCAAACATTATTCTCTTTCCCAGTGATTCACTTGAAGGTAGCTATGTGACCTGGTTCTGGCCAATTAAATGTAAGGGGAAAATGTGGGAACTGCTGTGAAAACCTATCCTCCCTAATAAGGTAGAGACCTGCATATATAAAAGACCTCTTTCCTTCTTACTTGGACTGCTGTCTTATAAGGATGTGGTGTTTTGTTGGAGCTGCAGCAGCCATATTGCAACTATGAGGTAAAAGCCAGGGGAGAACTGTTAAAGTTTTCTTCCTTGGCAGTCTTCTGTTTCTGGGTTTCTGGTTGTGTGAGTGAACAAACCCCTGTTGTTTAAGTCACTTTTTGTTAGGCATCATGTTGCTGGCTACTTAAAGTATACATTCTAAGGACATATGTGTTTATCAGGTACCAAAATAGGGATTAAAACCCACATTTAACTGATGGTAAGCACCATCCTGGTGTGTTCTTTCTCTTACCACTTGCCTTCCTGCCTTTTAACAAAGATAAAGTTGGTCTGATACTAGCCTGCTAAATTTGAATTCCTAGGAAAACGACCAACAATGAGGGTATTTGAAAACATCCTATTAAGTACAGTTTGTTCTAGACTACATTTTGACAAGTAATACTTTATCAGTATTTTTTCAGGTAGCCTGGTAAATTTTAGGTATGCATGTAATAAACACATTCTTCTGGTAAAAATTCAAATATTACACAAAGCCAAAATTGTCCACAGCTTACTCAATTCCACTTTCCTCTCTAGAAGTAATCATCCATCCCCTGTTCATAAGGTATCGTCCTGGATTATTTTCTATTTAGTTGGATTTTTACAGGCTCAGATTGAGATACTTTTTATTATGAGAGTCAAATTGCACTGTACTGCATATATTGTATCATGATTTGTTTTAACTTCACAACATGTCTTAGAGATTTTTTCCCACATTAGTTGATTAGGTGTTTTTTATTCTCATTACATGCAGCCCAGTGTTCTGCAGTAGTAACATACCAAGATTTTATTTAGTCATCCCTTTGGCTAAAAATGATACCTGACACAATAGCCACTTGATAAACATTTGTTAAGTAAACTTGTCTTTGAAATTATTTAGGGTGTTTCATAATTTTTCCTTGTTTCAAACAATTTTCTATTGAAATGTAAATTTTAGAGTCAATTTGCCTAGAAATATTCCTGTTAGGAGTATGTAATTTTATTTGTAAGAATTGATATTTCTATAATTTTTTCCATACTTTTTTTTTTTTTTTTTTGGTACCCGTGTATTTCTGTCATACAGGTACCTTGGAGAGAAATTGATTCAAATGGGATATAAATTTGTAAGGCTTAATAGTTACAGCCAAAATTCTTTTCAATGAAACTTCTATATTTTCTGTGCTATCACTAGTTTATGATGGTGACAGTAATGGTGATGATTATAATGATGCAGTAATAAGGGTGACGGTGGTGATTGTAGTGAGGGTGACAATGTTTGTGATTATACTATGCTGAAAATGAACCCAGGGATTTTCTGTAATAGTTCAGTTTCACTCTGCTTATCCTCAGATATCCTATTACCTGCTATTTTATCACTCATTCTGAGTCTGGAGAGAAATCCTGATGCTTCAGCTAAAGCGATGTTAGGAAAACTAGGCTTGATTGATAATATACATTTTATAATTGCTAACAAAATATTGGGCCAGTGCTCAGTGAATGCTTGAGAATTGCAATGTTAAGTGATACAGACTTGCTTTTTAGGAATAAAGACTCCCACAACCTTGAACAAGTGTTATAATGTCCTAGGATGACAGAGTTTTAGACTTTTAGAAGGGAAGGCAAGCAATGAAAATAAAATAGTTGACTGCTTATGTAAGTGCTTATATAGTTGTGTTGCTGAGTACCAGAAATCCCAGCTCAACTCCTCCAATCTGTTTCTTAATAAACCCCCAGATTTCTGTATTTAGGTAGATTCCTAAACCTTAGAGGCAGCACTTAACTGGATTCCTCCATTTACAATTTATTTATACATTTTTAAACTGGTTAAGCAAAATTTAGAACTCCTAAACTTTGTTCAACTATGATGGGCTCATCTTCTTTATTTATTTTTTTTAAATAATTGTGTTTGAGGTCTCCCTTTCCCAGGCTTCAAGGTTGAATTCTTTCTTCCTTTTGGTTTCTGCCCTCCTAAGGTTGGTCCAGTGGTTTGTGTAAGCTTTGTATAGGGTGAGACTTGTGCTGAGTTTTTATGTGTTTGTTTTTCCTCTGATGGGCAAGGCTGAATGAGCTGGTAATTATGTCTGCTGATGATTTGCTTTGTATTTTTGTTGTTTAGGTGAGGCATCCTGCACAGGGTGCTACTGGTAGTTGGGTGATGCCAGATCTTGTATTCAGTTCAGTTCAGTCGCTCAGTCATGTCCGACTCTGCGACCCCATGAATCGCAGCATGCCAGGCCTCCCTGTCCATCACCAACTCCCAGAGTTTACCAAAACTTATGTCTATTGAGTTGGTGATGCCATCCAACCATCTCAACCTCTGTCATCCCCTTCTCCTCCTGCTCTCAATCTTTCCCAGCATCAGGGTCTTTTCAAATTAGTCAGTTCCTTACATCAGGTGGCCAAAGTATTGGAGTTTTTCAGCTTCAATATCATTCCTTCCAATGAACACTCAGGACTGATCTCCTTGCAGTCGAAAGGACTCTCAAGAGCCTTCTCCTACACCACAGTTCAGAAGCATCAATTCTTCAGCACTCAGCTTTCTTTATAGTCCAACTCTCACATCCATACATGACTACTGGAAAAACCAAAGTTTTGACTAAACAGACCTTTGTTGGCAAAGTAATGTCTCTGCTTTTTAATATGCTGTTTAGGTTGGTAATACCTTTTCTTTCAAGGAGTAAGCGTCTTTTAATTTCATGGCTGCAGTCACCATCTGCAGTGATTTTGGAGCCCCAAAAAATAAAGTCTGACACTGTTTCCACTGTTTTCCCATTTGCCATGAAGTAATGGGACCAGATGCCATGATCTTCGTTTTCTGAATGTTGAGCTTTAAGCCAACTTTTTCAGTCTCCTCTTTCACTTTCGTCAAGAGACTCTTTAGTTCTTCACTTTCTGCCATAAGGGTGGTGTCATCTGCATATCTGAGGTTATTGATATTTCTCCCGGCAGTCTTGATTCCAGCTCGTGCTTCATCCAGCCCAGCGTTTCTCGTGATGTACTCTGCATATAAGTTAAATAAGCAGGGTGATGATATACAGCCTTGACGTACTCCTTTTCCCATTTGGAACCAGTCTGTTGTTCCATGTCCAGTTCTAACTGTTGCTTCCTGACCTGCATACAGGTTTCTCAAGAGGCAGATCAGGTGGTCTGGTATTCCCATCTCTTTCAGAATTTTCCACAGTTTATTGTGATCCACACAGTCAAAGGCTTTGGCATAGTCAATAAAGCAGAAATAGATGTTTCACTGGAACTCTCTTGCCTTTTCAATGATCCAGTGGATGTTGGCAATTTGATCTATGGTTCCTCTACCTTTTCTAAAACCAGCTTGAACATCTGGAAGTTCATGGTTCACATATTGTTGAAGCCTGGCTTGGAGAATTTTGAGCATTACTTTACTAGCATGTGAGATGAGTGCAATTGTGTGGTAGTTTGCGCATTCTTTGGCATTGCCTTTCTTTGGGATTGGAATGAAAACTGACCTTTTCCACTCCTGTGGCCACTGCTGAGTTTTCCAAATGTGCTGGCATATTGAGTGCAGCACTTTCATAGTATCATCTTTGAGGATTTGAAATAGCTCAACTGGAATTCCATCACCTCCACTAGCTTTTTTCATAGTGATGCTTCCTAAGACCCACTTGACTTCACATTCCAAGATGTCTGGCTCTAGGTGAGTGATCTCACCATTGTGGTTATCTGGGTCATGAAGATCTTTTTTGTACAGTTCTTCTGTGTATTTTTGCCACCTGTTATTAGTATCTTCTGCTTCTTTTAGGTCCATACCATTTCTGTCCTTTATTGAGCCCAATTTTGCATGAAATATTCCCTTGGTATCTCTAATTTTTTGAATAGATCTCTAGCCTTTCCCATTCTATTGTTTTCCTCTATTTTTTTGCACTGGCCACTGAAGAAGGCTTTCTTATCTCTCCTTGCTATTCCTGAAACTCTGCATTCAAATGAGTATATCTTTCCCTTTCTCCTTTGCTTTTCACTTCTCTTCTTTTCACAGCCATTTGTAAGGCCTCCCCAGACAGCCGTTTTACTTTTTTGCATTTATTTTTCTTGGGGATGGTCTTGCTCCCTATCTCCTGTACAGTGTCACAAGACTCCATCCATAGTTCATCAGGTACTGTGTCTATCAGATTAGTCCCTTGAATCTATTTGTCACTTCCACTGTAAATTGTAAGGGATTTCATTAAGGCCATACCCAAATGTTCTAATGGTTTCCCCTACTTTCTTCAATTTAAGTCTGAATTTGGCAATAAGGAGTTCATGATCTCAGCCACAGTCAGCTCCCAGTCTTGTTTTTGCTGACTGTATAGAGCTTCTCCGTCTTTGGCTGCAAAGAATATAATCTATCTGATTTTGGCGTTGACCATCTGGTGATGTCCATGTGTAGAGTCTTGTCTTGTGTTGTTGGAAGAGGGTGTTTGCTATGACCAGTGCATTCTCTTGGCAAAATTCTATTAGACTTTGCCCTGCTTCATTCCGTATTCTAAGGCCAAATTTGCCTGTTACTCCAGGTGTTTCTTGACTTTCTACTTTTGCATTCCAGTCCCCTATAATGAAAAGGATATCTTTTTTGGGTGTTAGTTCTAGAAAGTCTTGTAGGTCTTCATAGATCTGTTCAACTTCAGCTTCTTCAGCATTACTGGTCGGGGCATAGACTTGGAATCACCACTTGTATTCAAATGGTTTCCTTTGTGTGAGTTCTCACTATTTGATACTCCATAGAGTTATATGCAGAGTACATCATGAGAAACACTGGGCTGGAAGAAGCACAAGCTGGAATCAAGATTGCTGGGAGAAATATCAATAACCTTAGATATGCAGATGACACCACCCTTATGGCAGAAAGTGAAGAGGAACTAAAAAGCCTCTTGATGAAAGTGAAAGAGGAGAGTGGAAAAGTTGGCTTAAAGCTCAACATTCAGAAAACGAAGATCATGGCATCTGGTCCCATCACTTTATGGGAAATAGATGGGGAAACACTGGAAAACAGTGTCAGACTTTATTTTTTTGGGCTCCAAAATCACTGCAGAATGTGATTGCAGCCATGAAATTAAAAGACACTTACTCCTTGGAAGGAAAGTTATGACCAACCTAGATAGCATATTCAAAAGCAGAGACATTACTTTGCTAACTAAGGTCTGTCTAGTCAAGGCTATGGTTTTTCCTGTGGTCATGCATGGATGTGAGAGTTGGACTGTGAAGAAGGATGAGTGCCGAAGAATTGATGCCTTTGAACTGTGGTGTTGGAGAAGATTCTTGAGAGTCCCTTGGACTGCAAGGAGATCGAACCAGTCCATTCTAAAGGAGATCAGTCCTGGGTGTTCTTTGGAAGGACTGATGCTAAAGCTGAAACTCCAATACTTTGGCCACCTCATGTGAAGAGTTGACTCACTCGAAAAGACCCTGATGCTGGGAGGGATTAGGGGCAGGAGGAGAAGGGAATGATAGAGGATGAGATGGCTGGATGGCATCACCGACTCAATGGACATGAGTTTGGGTGAACTCCGGGCGTTGGTGATGGACAGGGAGGCCTGGCGTGCTGCAATTCATGGGATCGCAGAGAGTCGGACATGACTTAGCAACTGAACTGAACTGAGAGTTAGTTCTCTGGTAGTCTAGGGTCTTGGAGTTAGTCCTCCCACTCCAAAGGCTCAGAACTTGATCTCTCTCCAAAGACCAGCCTAGGTCCAGTCTACCAAGAGGAATTTCACCCGAAGTGAAAGGGCCTTTACTTCAGTTCCAAAAGCCAGTGCACAAGAATACAATGGAGATCTCTGACTCAGCAGAAACCGCCGCACTGCCCCCAGCCTGAGCCACTAGCCCTTAGAACGTAAAGAGAAATGCTGAGAGCTTGGAGACTTGGAAGAGCTTGGAAACTAAAGCCTATTTTTTAAATTAATTAATTAATTTTAATTTCAGCATAACCACTTTACAATATTGTGATAGTTTTTGCCATACATCGACCTGAATCAGCTATGGTATACATGTGCCCCCCATCCTGAATCACCCTCCCACCTCCCTCCTCACCCCATCCCCTGGATTGTCCCAGAGCACTGGCTGTGGGTGTCCTACTTCATCCTTTGAACTTGCACAGGTCATCTGTTTTACATATGGTAATGTACATGTTTCAGTGTTATTTTCTCAAATCATCCCACCCTCGCCCTCTTCCACTGAGTCCAAAAGTCTGTTCTTTACATCTGTGTCTCTCTTGCTGACTTGCATATAGGATCATTGTTACTGTCTTTCTATATTTCATGTATATGCGTTAATATACGGTATTTGTGTTTCTCTTTCTGACTTCACTCTGTATAATAATAGGCTCCAGTTTCATCCACCTCATTAGAACTGACTCAGAGGGGTTCCTTTTTATAGCTGAGTAATGCTCCATTGTGTATATGTAGTACAACTTCCTTATCCACTTGTCTGCTGATGAATATTAGGTTGTTTCCAGGTCCTAGCTATTGTAAATAGTGCTTCAGTGAACACTGGGGTACATGTGACTCTTTCACTTCTGATTTCCTCTGGATGTATGCCCAGCATTGGGGCATATGCTGGGTCGTATGGCAGTTCTCTTCCCAGTTTTTTAAGGAATCTCCACACTATTCTCCATAGTGGCTGTACCAGTTTGCATCCCCACCAAAAGTGTAAGAGGGTTCCTTTTTTTCCATGCCCTCTCCAGCATTTATTGTTTGTAGACTTTTTGCTCATGGTCATTCTGACTTGTGTGAGATGATACCTCATTGTGGTTTTGATTTGCATTTTTCTAATAATGAGTGATATTGAGCATCTTTTCATGTGTTTATTAGCCATCTGTATGTCTTCTTTGGAGAAATGTATGTTTAGGTCTTTTTCCCACTTTTTGATTGGATTGTTCCTTTTTCTGGTATTGAACTGCATGAGCTGCTTATATATTTTGGAGATTAATTCTTTGTCAGTTGTTTCATTTGCTATTATTTTCTCCCATTCTGAAAGCTGTCTTTTCACCTTGCTTGTAGTTTCCTTCGTTGTGTAAAAGCTTTTAAGTTTAATTAGGTCCCATTTGTTTGTTTTTGTTTTTGTTTCCATTACTCTGGGAGTGGGTCATAGAGGATCTGGTTGCGATTTACGTCAGAGAGTGTTCTGCCTGTTTTCCTCTAAGAGTTTGATCTAGCAAAACTATGAGCTGATTGAAGACTTCTTTTGCTGTCACGTTGTGTATGTTGTTGTTGTTCAGCCACTAAGTTGTGTCCTACTCTTTGCAACCCCATGGACTGCACCATGCCAGCTTCCCTTTCCTTCACTATCTCCTGGAGTTTGCTCATGTCCATTGAGTCAGTGATGCCAGTTAACCGTCTCATCCTCTGTGGCCCCCTTGTATGTTTTGGTTGTTTGTGGTTTATTTTTTCACAAAATATTCATGTGGTCAAGGACTAATGCCACTTATCCAGTTAAACCTGATCAATTGCAATAAGTCTTCTATGTCTTTATGTTAAGCACTGGTTATTTTTTGTTTTGCATATAAAGTTTTTCCTAAATAATGAATCAAGTGCTTAAATGGTTGGGGAATTTATGAATATTCTGAATTATTTAGATTCAGTGTCTCAAGTGTATTTTTCTTTAAAAAAGTTTCTGGAATTCTTGGGTAAAGATCACATCTTAAATGTTTTTTGAATGATTCAAGAACTTGGATGCCAAATACCATGCTGTCATAATCTTACCATCTCTTAGAATGCTGTTGCCAAAAGGTCACTCTGGGGTAAAATATCTTTTCCGTTGTGTCCATCTGAGAATCATCATTGTACCCAGCAGAGTCAATGGGGAAGGAAGCTGTTTTCCCCACTTGGTTATGGAAGCAGGCTCTGACCCATTCCAGAGAGGAACTTGCTGACCTGCATCCCTATTTCTCTGTCAGTCAGGATGTATATCCTAACTGATGTGAGCTGAAGTCTTGGTGAAGCTCCTGCCTATGACTCATTGTCTGATCCTAGATGCTTCTGGAAGGTCTGCCTACTCTGTGGAAGCTACTGATCAATGGGAGTCCTACAGATGGATGATGGGAGGACATGAGAAGAGATGGAATAATTTTGAATTAATCTATGAAAACTAAAATGCCTTTCCAGGTTGTTTATTTTTAATTCCAAAAGCTAACCTTGGTCCACTGCTGGAACCCTAGCTTGCACGTTTAAACCTGAAGCAGTCAAAAGCTGAAGCCTGGACTGAGAATTCACACATGGAGAGCGGCACCTTCCAGAAACTGAAGAGAAAGGAAAACTTTGGCCTTAAAATCAGTGTGGACTGTGGACCAGCAACACCCTAGAACCTGGGAACTTGTTAGACATTTAGAACCCTGGACTCCACTCCAGGCTTGCTCAATCATCATCATAATTTTAACAATATTCCTTGACGTTTCCTATGTACAAACAAGTGTGAGGAGTGCCATTTTAGGCAGTATTAAGACAAGCTGCTTGTTTTCTCACCTGCAGTCACCCTACTGCATAATACCACTTTCTATCTCTCTAGGAGGACTCATTTTGGAGCATGTCAGAGGAGCCTTACGGAAAACTGTTTGCCTGTGTGGAGAAGTTAAGATCAGAAATGGCAATAACAAAATAAGCAGTAGAGCTCTAGCACGCCATACATTGATAAGCTCTGTGCAGTTAGAGTGGGAATCCCCAGTGTTTTAAGGGCTGACCCTGAGCAATTAAAGGCTCACACTGAGAGGTTATAGCAGTGACACATCAGCAGGTTTTGGATAACTCAGCATGAGATAACACTGGGTAGAAACAGATGAAAGGATAGAATCACTCATGAGGTGTGGGATTGTGCCCTTTTCTAGCAGGTCCCGTCATGTCTGCACCTGACTGTCAAAAGCTCTGAATAAGAGAAGTGCTGTGATTGTTTTATATTGACCTTGGGTGGCCTACAAGACCTGGCATTTAACTCTGATATTATGGACTCAGTTTGGAGCTGACTCATTCACGTACTCTGAAAGAACAATATTTAACCTTATACCTTTTAAAAGCGAGGTATAATTAAGCTCTAGTAAATTGCACAAATCTTCATTTCAACTAAATTTTGACAATGACATGTATTAACCATCCAAAGCCAAAAAAATAGAACATTTCTGTTATCCCAGAAAGCTCTCTTGTGCCCTTCACTGGCTAATTCAACTTGGGGTTTATCACCATGCATTATTTTTCTTGTTTTAGAACTTCGTATAAATGGGTAGATTCATGGGTACTCTTATGCCTTGCTTCTATCACTCAGCATATTTCTGAGAATCATCTATGTTTTTGATTGTACAGGTAAGTCAGGTTGCTGACTAGTATTGTACTGTGTGAACACACAAAACTTTACCTACATGTTGATGAACCCATAAGTAGTCTCCAATTTTGAGCTCATCAGTTACACTGCTTTGGTCATTTGTAAATAAATCTTTTTTTGGACATACATTTTTATTCATCTTAGATTATGACCCAGGAGCGGAGTGTTGTTTCTTAGGACTGATGTGTGTTTGACTGTTAGAAATTGGGACAACCCAGAGGGATAGGGTGAGGAGAGAAGTAAGGGGGTTCAAGATGGGAGGGGGACACATGTATACCTGTGGCCGACTCATCCTGATGTATGGCAGAAACCATCACAATAATGTAAAGTAATTATTCTCCAATTAAAATAAAGTAATTAATTTAAAAAAATGGCCAAACAGTTCTCCACAGTGGTTGTACTGTTTTAAACTCTGATGAGAAATGTACAAGAATTCTAGTTGCTCCCTAACCTCACCAGTATTTGATGTCAGTCTTTTCAGTTTGGGTTTAAGGTCACATTTCCTTGGTAATTTGTAGATTCTTATTGTTCTTCTATTGCTGACTTACCAGGAATGTCATAGGTTAATTTCTCTCAACTGACAAGCCCCAGGCCTTTGGGACCTCAGAGTCCAGAGGGTCACGGGTACACTTTAATCAGGTCTGGTTTTGGAGATGGGAGATGGCTGCCTTGCACTTGTTCAGTTGCTCAGTTGTGTCTGACTCTTTGTGACCCCGTGGACTGTAGTCTGTCAGGCTCCTCTGTCCATGGGATCTCTCAGGCAAGAATACTGGAGAGGGTTGCCATTTCCTTGGGAAAGGCCCTATTCCTCCAATGGGGAAATCCATTTTCTGTCCTGCCCCAACCTTTGGCACAATACTCCTGAGAACTTTGTGACACACTGTGGGAATGATTTGATGGCTCAGCATAGACTCGCTCTGTGGCCGAACTCTTGGTGTTGTCCACGTGTCCGCCACACATGACCACTGAACTTTCACTGCAACTTGGCTCCTTTCTCCTTACGCTTTCCGTCTGAATTTCATCTCCATTTGTCATTCTGCTGTGAGTGAGAACACTTACGGCTCTCCTCTCACTTGGGACTAGCTCATTGTTTTCTAGAAATTTGTTCCTTTAGGGTTCTTTGCATCTTTGCTCTTGAAAGGAGTTTATAAAAGTTTGATTTTTGTAGCCATCAGGGCTATTTTGGTGGTTGGAGTAAGAATGATGCTCTGTTAGGACTTTGTACATTTTAGCCAGAATCAAAAGTCGTGTACTCCCCACCCCACCCCACCCCACTCCATTCTTCTCTGTGATGTGCCAAAAATCTTCTCTGGATTAAAGCCTAAAGACTGACATTGCTTTAGAAATCACGAGCCAGGAGGCTCACAGTAACCCAGTGTGGAAACCCTGGAGCTAGTAGAAGAGCCAAACTATGTGACACTTTCATGTTAATATTTTAAAGATTAAAATAGCATCCATTAAACCATGATAGCTGTCACCCCCAAGCACATTACTAAACATCACTGGGTCAAATTTCCTTGTCTATAAAATGAGAATAAAAAGAGTACTTGTACCATGGTCTTGCTGTAGACTTATAGAAATTATATATGTAAAGAGCTTAGAGGTGTGCTGCAAATGCCCGAGAAATGAAACCTTGGCTGTTATTAATATTAATATATTAGGACTAATGACAGTTAGTAGTTATAGCATTGGAAGTTTTGTTTTTAATCAAGGACTTGCTTCTTCTCGCCCTTTTGTATTGCAGTGTGTGCATGTGTGCTGTGCTTAGTTGCTAAGTCATGTCCCACTCTCTGTGACCCATGGACTGTAGCCCTCCAGGCTCCTCTGTCCAGGGGATTTCCCAGGCAAGAGTACTGGAGTGGGTTGCCATGCCCTCCTCCAGAGGATCTTCCTGACCCAGGGATCGAACCCAGGTCTCCTGCATTGCAGGTCTTTACCACTGAGCCACCTGGGAAGCCCTAATTAAATCTTCAAGCTTTCTCTAGGGATTACTAAGAGTTAACAGAGCCAACCAACACTATAGTCAATATTCTAGTTCCATAAACAATGAGATCAGAAAATTGTGACTTAAAACTTCGTGCCTGTGGTAACAGTTAATATTATTCAGCAATCTCTGGTTCTCCTGCCTTTGGGTGCGATTGTACCTTCGTGCCCCCTTGACATGAGGCAGGCAGGGCTGCATGACTTGCTTTGACCAAAGAAATATGGCTGCAAATACATTGAGTCTTTAAGAGCTCATTTGTAACACCTCATGCTTTCTTCCTCTAGCTGTGGGGACCAGGGATGTTCCAAGTGGTGGAGCCTCTGAGCAAAGGTGTTTTGGAGTAGAGTCATAGCTGGGCCATACTGAACATGTAGGATAAGCTGAACAAACCTCAACTTTAGATGATGGAGAGTTTGGAGCTATTTGTTACACGCACATCACTAAGCCTATATTGACTGATGGATAGGGTACTTTTAGGATATGGTTCAGACTGTTTGCTTTGCTCTTATTAGGTAGGATTGCACCTGATGGAAGCACTGGCCAACCAGAAAACTCCTGGATGCCAAAGTTTGGATGGAGGGGGAGCCAGCGGCACAGGTGCCAGAGAGTGAGTTGAAACCATATTAAGGCAAGGTGCCAAACATCAGGGTGTCCAAGTTTGTCCACAGATCAGGTGTGGGACTGGTGGAGAGAGGCAGGAAGTAGAACCAGAATATTTGGAGCTGAGAAGAGGCAGTGATGGAGCAGGAACTGAGAAAGAAATCCTGGAACCAGGTAAGAGGGTTTATCCATGGAGTCTCATTACCAGCAAAGGGAGAGCCAAGGCAGTCTCCTTGGGGACAGCTGTTGGGTGTGTGGTGACCTGGCTGAAGGTCACGGGGTCATGTCAGCAAGTCCTCGGGGTGCTTTCTCTTTGGATGTACCCATCTTCACACCAGCAGGATTCCTGGGTCTGAGGAACAGCAGAGAAAGTCCTGTTCTGGACACCTTTTGTGCTCATTCTTTTTCTTATGATGAGGCTCTCCAGCTCCAGATTTAAAGAGAGATCTCTCTCTGATTAGCTGAAGAATCACACTCCCTTTGCCAGAGAGAACCACTTCTGGAACATCAGAACACATATCTTGGCTCCCTTTTAGGGCACCTTGTCATTTAAATCATACAGAATGTTACAAATACAGAGCTATCCATGTATGTTTCTAATTGGGTCAGCGATGTTAACGTTGCAGCAGTGTAAGCAGAGCATTTAAAAAAAAATTCCTTCAGTCCTTTTGGAATTCAGCTCATGGGCTTAACAGACATGTATTGACATAACTAACTTGTTCAACGTGTCTTTCTGTAAGTTATAAGTGAGGGGAAAGTAAAGCTTTGCATTAAGCTAACAGATGAGATTTTTGTATTAGGGATAATATACTTGATACACACTAAGAGGATACATAACCCAAAGTGCAGTTTCATCATTTAAGGCAAAATGACCTCCTCCTGGGAACTGAGGATTATTTTACAGGAAATAGAAATAATAGGAAGACTTTCTGGGCACTGAGTAATAACCTAGGATGTGAAATAACTTGACATGTGCCAATGGCCATGTATAGTATCCTTTGGTAGAAGATGATCGTCAAGATTGTATGGCAAATGGGTTACCAGGGCTGGAGAATGGACAATTCCTGTTATGACACACCAGGGACCAGGCTTTTTAAAAGCGTGTTTCATTCTCTTGCTTCTTAATCAGCTAGAAAGGTAGAAAATGGTCTCGTAAGTCTGTTTTTATCTGTGGCTATGAAGTGTATGCGGAGAAGGCAATGGCATCCCACTCCAGTACTCTTGCCTGGAAAATCCCATGGACGCAGGAGCCTGGTGGGCTGCAGTCCATGGGGTCACTAAGAGTCGGACACGACTGAAGTGACTTAGCAGCAGCATTAAGTGTATGACTTTTTTTTAACATTATAGCTTATTATTGCTTTTATTTTGACAATTAGCTTACTATGATAATAATATGCATTGACACACCAGCACATCCATCTATACAGAGTAGATGTTTAATAAATTCTTATTGAAATTCATTGTAGAAATACATTTATAAAGTCGGAAATCTCCTTTGCCAGAAAGCTGAGAACTCTTCTGTAAGAAAAAAATTCAGTGCAATAAGAAACATTTCAGTAGTTTGTAATATATGTGTGTATGATATGTATCACGTATATGTTATTCATACATATATAGGCACACACATACTTTATAGGAAACATTTCTAAAGAAATATTATCAAATGATCTTTAGGTGTTTAGAGGAAGATTTGTACAAGAAAGGTAGATTCAAAAAGAAAAGCTGCCTTAACTTACTTTATTGCTTCTTTGCTAAAGGTATTTATTCAGAACATCAGAAGTAAAGCTTTAAAGTCAAATGTCTGGAGAAATTTAAATATATGTGAATGCGTATGTTTAAATTGAAGAAGAATGTTGACAGAAATAAATCACTTTTAGAGAGAATTCCCAGGACCTGGTCCCTTTTAGGAAAGCTCTCCTGGTCCTTGTGCAAATACATGTTCCTTTAAAGTACTTGCCCACATAATTTATGGGTTTATGTCTGTATGCCTCTGTTTATTTTCGGTATAAAAATCCTTGCTTATAAAAAGGGTAGTTAAGTATGGTACTACATAACTGTGAGCCCTTTGCCTGACTTAAGAGTTTGGACTTAAGGAACATAAACTAAAGTCAGAGGTAATTCAATTAACATTCTGAACGCACAAAGGTATGCTCGCTTCTCAGCTTTAGGGCACAAAACAACCCCGTTAAATTATAGCAGTAATTACACCACACATGCACATTCTTTAAAATTTCATGAATCACAAGGCTGAGCTCTAATTTGAGATGTTTGTGTCTGTCTCTGGAGAATCAACTGAAATAGAAATCTTGAAGCCAAAGAGCTCAACTCCATGTCCAGATTCACAAAACAAAACCCATCACCTTCCAGTCTCAAGACACATTCCAGATTCTCCCAGTTTCCTTACCACTCATTCTAACTCATCACTAAACTCTGTGGATGATAGCTCTGAAATAGCTCTTGAATCTGCCTACTTCTGCCCATCTTCCTTGCCATCGTCCTGGTCCAGGATGCCATCTTCTCTCGTTCATATCCGCATCAGTGGTCTTCTGCCTGTTCTCTCTGCCCCCATTATTGTCTTCTCCAGTCTCCATTCCACTTTGCATACACCCAAACTTTTAATGAAATAAGATCACACCTGGAAGGCTGCTGCAAACCTCAGTCTACATGTCACTTCTCCAGGCCTTTTCCTGGGTTCCACTCCCTTGCACCACCCTCCTGAAACCCCTTGTAATTCCTATGTCATAACAAGTGTCACATAGGATTGTAACTCCCTGGGTACTTTTCTTTTTCAGTATATCATAAGTTCTGTGAGGGTAGGGACTCTGCTCGTCTTGTTAATCCCAGAACCCTTGGCTTCCAGCCTGGGGGTGAACTCTCAAAATTTGAAGGAATTTATCATAACTTTTTAATATTAGGCCAGTTTAGAACCACAACATGTACCAACACTTTTTAATGTGCTGCTGCTGCTGCTGCTAAGTCGCATCAGTCACGTCTGACTCTGTGTGACCCCATAGACAGCAGCCCACCAGGCTCCCCCATCCCTGGGATTCTCCAGGCAAGAACACTGGAGTGGGTTGCCATTTCCTTCTCCAATGCATGAAAGTGAAACGTGAAAGTGAAGTTGCTCAGTAGTGTCTGACTCTTAGCGACCCCATGGATTGCAGCCTACCAGGCTCCTCCGTCCATGGGATTTTTCCAGGCAAGAGTACTGGAGTGGGGTGCCATTGCCTTCTATAATATCCTTCTAATACACTATTTTTCTCATGCTAGAACATTTATGGCTCTAAAGGAAAGTTCCCCAAGGTGTGGTGTATCCTAATAGCCCTTATTTTAATAAGAATAGTAAAATTTTATAAATTTTTTCTTGCACTAAAGTTACCAACTTAAATTCCTTCTTTTGACTTTGAGTGAAGTGCTAATCATGAGATTTTAAAGTGTTTTTATTTTAGGTATGCTTTATGATATCTTACTGTGAAGTTATCTAGAACTATGGTATAAAATGTGATAGGGAAATCTGCCCCTGGAATGTGTGGAGTAGGGTGTGGCATTGATTTCCTTAACCGTGTTAATGTGTTAGATGACCTTTCATGTGTTTTTCTTATTTCTTCCTTTAACACCTTATTTATAGATTTTTTTTTCCCCATGACCAAAAAAATCTGGTTTGGTTTAGGCTTAGAAGAATGTGATGCAAGAAGAAAAATTACATATGTCTTTCTGTATGTGTGTTTGTATGTATGCATATATGATGATTGATTAATGACTATTATTAGCCATAAGAAAAATGGAACATGTGGGAGTTCTTGGAAAAGTTCATTCACAGCTCTATTGTTAAGGAAAGGTCATTGTTAGTTCAAGTGCGTTCTTTTTTCCCCTAGCTTTATTGAGATATAATTGACATATAACATTGTGTAAGTTTAAGGTCAAATGAAATCTTGTCTTTATTGCAAATGTTTAAAAATGAGTACTATTGAACAGACTCAGTCTATTTTACGCAAATATTAGGAAATAAAAGCAATTCTCCTGGCAGAAGTCAAAACAAATATTTAATTACTGTTGTTATTCAGTTGCTAAGTCATCTCTGACTTTTTGCAACCCCATGGACAGCAGCACACCAGGCTCCAGTGTCCTCCACTATAGCCATTGATAAAACTGTCCTAAAATCCCACAAGAAATATAAACCTAAGCATATACGTATATACAGAAATAATTGTAAGTGGCATGGTAATAACCCAGGGTGAGGAGGAGAGGGAAAAGTAGGTAAGGGTATGGAAGAAAATAAGAAAGGTCCTGAGTTGATAGTTCTTGAAACTGAGTGACGAGTACATGGTGAGTTATTATATATTCTTCTGACTTCTGTATATGTTTGAAAGTTTCCATATACAAAGTTTTTACAGAGGAAAGAATTATGTAGAAGTAAAAACATCCTGAAGCTGATAAAGCTTAAACCTGAGGACCACCACTGGATGGGTCCCTTCTAGAATGCTGGCAGGAGCCTCTGTCTTCAAATGGTCATATGTTTGTGTAAAATTTGTGAATGTAATATATTTTAACTAGAGTGGGCTAAAACTGCTGTCTCTTCCTATTTCAGAACCCCCTCTGTTATACTTCTCTTCATGGTGTCCAAGAGGTCATGGGCTTTGGGAGGACCTGCTAAGGGAAAGTTGAGTTGGGGATACAAATACAAAACTTTTGGTGTGTTTACTTGTGGATGAAAAATGCAGATATAAAATCCCAGCTGTGACTTTGACACCCCCATGGTTATTGGAATATATTTATTATAAGTCTCTTCTGTGTATATTACCACTAGTTGTGCTAGCGTAGGAATGGTTTCCAGGAAGACTCCAGTCTCCGTCCCTCTGATGACTCACTCTGTGTTATGACTTGAAGCATAGGACCACAGATTGTATTGGGGTATGAGTGTGCTCCACGGAATGTGGCAGAAAAGTGTGTAGATGGTGGGGAAAGAAATAAAGTTTGAAATGTATGAAGCCAGAAATCATTCTGTGGACATTTTTGCTAATCAACAGATGTGTAAAATTATACGCATTGGTTTTGGTTCTCATTGATACATAGTTAAACTGGAAATCCTCTCCAGTCAGAAATATACTCAATGTTACAAACATAATTATAAATACATCCTATTTTTGCATTTTGATTGAAGTCAAGAGAAATATAATTTATCAAAATGTTGTGCCGATAGTGTACAGAACTCTACTACCAGAAGCATAAATTTGAGTTTCCTGAAGTTTGTTCAAGTTGAGTGTGTGTAGCTGCTTGAATATCCAGTCATTGGATCTTATCTAAAGCATTTTTCCCTGAAGAAGTGTGGGATCCTAAATTTAAAGAAACAGAAAACTGCCTCTGATGCAAGAAAATTACTTGCACGCATGCGCACACACACACACAGTGGATTGAACCAGCAATCAGTATTAGAGGTATTCAGACATTAGTAAGTGGATGAAAATGTTGCAGTATAGTGAGTACTCTTGTGAACTGAAAGATTTTTGGATGCCCCCTTCCAGAGTGACTTAAAATACATAATGCACTCCTTGAGGATAAAATTTAAAATAAAATGAAATCAGATGCGTTTCTAGGTTTGAAACCAGTTTCTTACAACTTCAAATTTGAGCCCTTTGTGAAGATGGTTTCAAAGATAACAATCTAAGTGTTTTTTTTTTTTTTTAAATAGTCCCTCCAGAGAACTGAAGCATAGCCAAATCCCTCAACATGGAAAATTCACTTAAAAGAGAAAAGCAAGTCTTCCTGTTTCACTTGGTTATTTTACCTTCCAAATATGGGATATAGGAATCTAGAAAGCAGGGTAACAGTGAGTTAATATTCATCGTGTTTTGTTTATCTTCGCTTTTAAAATACACATTTCTTATATTTCTAGCTTGTATAATTTCTAAATATACCCAAGCAGCCTTATAGCTTATCCAAGTTTTCACTTAAAAATGAAAATCTTAGTCCATTTTTCTCCAGGTTTCCTTCTCTTTTCCCAAACATTGTTCATCATTCTTTTCTAAGAGTTTGTTTACTCAGAGCATGCTGGCAGGGTAGTTTGTTTTTCAAACAAAATTTAAACACATTAACACACAATCAATGATGTGTATAATATGTATGGGTGAATGCAATTACATGATCCATTTATATCTTCCATAGCTAAATACAGAATGCCAGTTGTTTGTTGGTGTGTAAATGGTTATGCTTTTGATTAAATTACCTCCACTAGCTATGCTAATAATGGCACAGAAGTCTTTGCTTTTTCTTGAATTTTCTAGGATATTTTAATGTGTGGGGCTTCTCTGAGACAAGATTCCTCAAATATCCAGGAAACTTCTCACAAACCTACCTCTCATGACTACATTCAAATAAAGCTGCAATTAATGTGGTCAAAATTCTCCAAGCCAGGCTTCAGCAATATGTGAATCGTGAACTTCCAAATGTTCAAGCTGATTTTAGAAAAGGCAGAGGAACCAGAGATCAAATTGCCAACATCCACTGGATCATCAAAAAAGCAAGAGAGTTCCAGAAAAACATCTATTTCTGCTTTATTGACTATGCCAAAGCCTTTGACTGTGTGGATCACAATAAACTGTGGAAAATTCTCAAAGAGATGGGAATACCAGACCACCTGATCTGCCTCTTGAGAAATCTGTATGCAGGTCAGGAAGCAACAGTTAGAACTGGACATGGAACAACAGACTGGTTCCAAATAGGAAAAGGAGTACATCAAGGCTGTATATTGTCACCCTGCTTATTTAACTTATATGCAGAGTACATCATGAGAAACGCTGGGCTGGAAGAAGCACAAGCTGGAATCAAGATTGCCAGGAGAAATATCAATAACCTCAGATATGCAGATGACACCACCCTTATGGCAGAAAGTGAAGAAGAACTAAAAAGCCTCTTGATGAAAGTGAAAGTGGAGAGTGAAAAAGTTGGCTTAAAGCTCAACATTCAGAAAACGAAGATCATGGCATCCGGTCCTGTCACTTCATGGGAAATAGATGGGCAAACAGTGGAAACGGTGTCAGAATTTATTTTTTGGGGCTCCATAACCACTGCAAATGGTGATTGCAGCCATGAAATTAAAAGATGCTTACTCCTTGGAAGGAAAGTTATGACCAAACTAGACAGCAGATTAAAAAGCAGAGACATTACTTTGTCAACAAAGGTCCGTCTAGTCAAGGCTATGGTTTTTCCTGTGGTCATGTATGGATGTGATAGTTGGACTATAAAGAAAGCTGAGGGGAAGAGCCAAGATGGCGGAGGTGTAGGATGGGGAGAACACTTTCTCCCCCACAAATTCATCAAAGAAGCATTTAAACACAGAGTAAATTCCACAAAACAACTTCTGAATGCCGGCAGAGGACATCAGGCACCCAGAAAAGCAACCCAAGTCTTCAAAAGGAGGTAGGAAAAAATATAAAAGACAAAAAAAAAGAGACAAAAGAGGGAGGGACAGAGTTCCGTCCCGGGAAGGGAGTCTTAAAAAGAGAGAAGTTTCCAAACACCAGGAAACCTTCTCACTGCCGAATCTGTACCGAGCTTTGGAAGCACAAAGGGCAACATAACAGGGAGAAAAACAATTAAAACCCGCAGATTGTGAGCCCTACGGTAACTCCTCCAGCGGAGAAGCAGCGCAGACGCCTGCACACGCCATTAGCAAGCGGGGGCTGGGCAGGGAGTTGCGGCACGTGCTGCATCACTTAGAGTAAGGACCTGGCCTGAATACCCTGAGCGCTATCTGAGTGAAATAATTTGGGCTAGCAAACCAGACTGTGGGATATCTACCACGCGAAAAGCCAGCCCCTAACCTAAGACACCGCCAGGCCCGCACACGGAACAAAGGACTGAACAGAGATAGCCGGCTGCATCTGGTGACAGGCAGCCAGAACTGGAAGGGAGCAATCGCAGCCCCAGAGAGACATTATCTATAAAACTGTAAGCAGGCTTCTTTGCTAACTAAAACTTCTTGAGGGTCTGGACGGTCAACATCTGCCTGAGAAGGTGTGCCAGTGCACACCTAGATAACCAAGCGACGGGGAGGCGATAAGTCGCAGCAGTTGCGCTCGCCAAACACCTCATCACCTGAGCTGCTTGGACCTGGGAAGGGCACAAAACGCAGGCCCAACCGAGTCTGTGCCTCTGAGGACTACCCGAGTGTCTGAACCTGAGTGGCTTGGAACTGGGAGGTGCAGGCAGCCCAGGGCCGGCCACGGATGGTTCCCAGCAGAGCAACCTAGAGCCTGAGCAGTGTGGGCAGGGAGGCTACACGCGCCGTGAGCGGGGGCAGACCCAGTGTGAATGAGGCACTTCGAGCACACGCCAGTGTTATTTGTTTGCAGCATCCCTCCCTCCCCACAGCGCGACTGAACAAGTGAGCCTAAAAAAAAAAAGTGTCCTCCACCGTCCCCTTTGTGTCAGGGCAGAAACCAGACACTGAAGAGACCAGCAAACAGAAGAAGCTATAACAGAGGGAACCACCTTGGAAGCTACAGGCAATAGATTAAAACCCTGTGGTTACTACCTACTACATAGGAAGGGGTCTATAGATCTTGAGAAATATAAGTCGGACAAAGGAACTAACCAAAAATGAACTGAACCCACAATACTCACAACAAAACCAGAGAAAGTCCTAGATATATTTTTACTGTTTTTACGATCATTCTTCTTTCTTTTTTTTTTTTTAAATTTTTTAAAAAAATTTTAAGTCCTCTATTATTCCTTTAATTTTCACTTTTATAACCTATTACTTTGCAAAAAAAAAGACCCTATTTTTTTTTCTTCAGCAAACTTCATATATATATTTTTTATAATTTTTTGACCTTGTTTTTTTTTTTTCTTCTTCTTCTTTCCTTTAACATTGTTTTGAAATTCCAAACTCTACTCTAGATTTTTAATTTTAGCTTTTTGGTATTTGTTATCAATTTTGTACCTATAGTTTTTCTTATAATTTCTGTGACTTTTTTTTTCTCTGTTTCTTTCTTTTCTTCTTTTATATAACATTGTATATCTGAAATTCCAAACTCTACTCTAGGTTTTTAATTTATGCTTTTTGGTATTTGATATCAATTTTGTACCTGTATTTTCTTTATAATTTTTGCGACTTTGTTTTTGTTTTTGTTTTTGTTTTCTCTCTCTCTTTCTTTTTCTTCTTCTTTTTTTTAACATTGTATTTTTGAAATTCCAAACTCTACTCTAGATTTTTAACTTTTGCTTTTTGGTATTAGTTATCAATTTTGTACCTATATTTTCTTTATAATTTTCGCGACCTTGTTTGTTTTTGTTTGTTCGTTTTTTCTCTCTTTCTTTTCCTTTTTTTCTTTAACATCGTATTTTTGAAATTCCAACCTCTACTCTAGATTTTTAATTTTTGCTTTTATGTATTTGTTACCAATTTTGTACCTTTAGGAACCCAATCTTCAGCACCCATTTTTCACTAGGGAGTGAGATTACTGGCTTGACTGCTCTTTCTCCCTTTGGACTCTCCTTTTTCTCCACCAGGTCGCCTGTGTCTCCTCCCTAACCCCTCTCTACTCTACCCAACTGTGTGAACTTCTGTGTGTTCCAGACAGTGGAGAACACTTAGGGAACTGATTACTGGCTGGTTCTGTCTCCCTCCTTTTCATTCCCCCCTTTTATCCTTCTGGCCACCTCTGTCTCCTTCCTCCTTCTTTGTATAACTCCGTGAACATCTCTGAGCAGTCCAGTTGTGGAGTGCACATAAGGAAGTGATTACTGGCTAGCCCACTCTCTCCACTATTGATTCCACCTCATCTCATTCGGGTCACCTCTAACTCCCTCCTCCCTCTTCTCTTCTCCATGTAACGCTGTGAACCTCTCTGGGTGACCCTCACGATAGAGAAACTTTTCATCTTTAACATAGATGTTTTATCAGTGGTGCTGTATAGAAGGAGAAGTTTTGAAACTACTGTAAAAATAAGACCAATAACTGGAAGTAGGAGACTTAAGTCCAAACCCTGACTCCAGGGAACTCCTGACTACAAGGAACATTAATTGACAGGAGCTCATCAAACGCCTCCATACCTACACTGAAACCAAGCACCACACAAGGGCCAACAAGTTCCAGGGCAAGACATACCAAGCAAATTCTCCAGCAACAAAGGAACACAGCACTGAGCTTCAAGATACAGGTTGCCCAAAGACACCCCAAAACCAAAGACGTCTCATAACTCATTGCTGGACACTTCATTGCACTCCAGAGAGAAGAAATACAGCTCCACCCACCAGAACACCGACACAAGCTTCCCTAACCAGGAAACCTTGACGAGCCACCTGTACAAACCCACACACAGCAAGGAAATGCCACAATAAAGAGAACTCCACAAACTGCCAGAATACAGAAAGGACACCCCAAAATCAGCAATTTAAACAAGATGAAGAGACAGAGGAATACCCAGCAGATAAAGAAACAGGATAAATGCCCACCAAACCAAACAAAAGAGGAAGAGATAGGGAATCTACCTGATAAAGAATTCCAAATAATTATAGTGAAATTGATCCAAAATCTTGAAATCAAAATGGAATCACAGATAAATAGCCTGGAGACAAGGATTGAGAAGATGAAAGAAAGGTTTAACAAGGACCTAGAAGAAATAAAAAAGTCAATATATAATGAATAATGCAATAAATGAAATTAGAAACAATCTGGAGGCAACAAATAGTAGAATAACAGAGGCAGAAGATAGGATTAGTGAATTAGAAGATAGAATAGTAGAAATAAATGAATCAAGATAAAAGAAAAATGAATTAAAAGAAATGAGGAGAATCTCAGAGACCTCCAGGACAATATTAAACGCTACAACATTCGAATCATAGGGGTCCCAGAAGAAGAAAACAAAAAGAAAGACCATGAGAAAATACTCGAGGAGATAATAGTTGAAAACTTCCCTAAAATGGGGAAGGAAATAATCACCCAAGTCCAAGAAACCCAGAGAGTCCCAAACAGGATAAACCCAAGGCGGAACACCCCAAGACACATATTAATCAAATTAACAAATATCAAACACAATGAACAAATATTAAAAACAGCAAGGGAAAAACAACAAATAACACACAAAGGAATTCCCATAAGGATAACAGCTGATCTTTCAGTAGAAACTCTTCAAGCCAGGAGGGAATGGCAAGACATACTTAAAATGATGAAAGAAAATAACCTACAGCCCAGATTATTGTACCCAGCAAGGATCTCATTCAAGTATGAAGGAGAAATCAAAAGCTTTTCAGATAAGCAAAAGCTGAGAGAATTCTGCACCACCAAACCAGCTCTCCAACAAATACTAAAGGATATTCTCTAGACAGGAAGCACAAAAACAGTGTATAAAATCAAACCCAAAACAATAAAGTAAATGGCAACGGGATCATACTTGTCAGTAATTACCTTAAACGTAAATGGGTTGAATGCCCCAGCCAAAAGACATAGACTGGCTGAATGGATACAAAAACAAGACCCCTACATACATTGTCTACAAGAGACCCACCTCAAAACAGGGGACACATACAGACTGAAAGTGAAGGGATGGAAAAAGATTTTCCATGCAAATAGGGACCAAAAGAAAACAGGAGTAGCAATACTCATATCAGATAAAATAGACTTTAAAACAAAGGCTGTGAAAAGAGACAAAGATGGTCACTACATAATGATCAAAGGATCAATCCAAGAAGAAGATATAACAATTATAAATATATATGCACCCAACACAGGAGCACCGCAGTATGTAAGACAAATGCTAACAAGTATGAAAGGAGAAATTAACAATAACACAATAATAGTGGGAAACTTTAATACCCCACTCACACCTATGGATAGATCAACTAAACAGAAAATTAACAAGAAAACACAAACTTTAAATGATACAATAGACCAGTTAGACCTAATTGATATCTGTAGGACATTTCATCCCACAACAATGAATTTCACCTTTTTCTCAAGCGCACATGGAACCTTCTCCAGGATAGATCACATCCTGGGCCATAAATCTAGCCTTGGTAAATTCAAAAAAATAGAAATCATTCCAAGCATCTTTTCTGACCACAATGCAGTAAGATTAGATCTCAATTACAGGAGAAAAACTATTAAAAATTCCAGCATATGGAGGCTGAACAACACGCTGCTGAATAACCAACAAATCACAGAAGAAATCAAAAAAGAAATCAAAATTTGCATAGAAACGAATGAAAATGAAAACACAACAACCCAAAACCTGTGGGACACTGTAAAAGCAGTCCTAAGGGGAAAGTTCATAGTAATACAGGCATACCTCAAAAAAACAAGAAAAAAGTCAAATAAATAACCTAACCCTACACCTAAAGCAACTAGAAAAGGAAGAAATGAAGAACCCCAGGGTTAGTAGAAGGAAAGAAATCTTAAAAATTAGAGCAGAAATAAATGCAAAGGAAACAAAAGAGACCATAGCAAAAATCAACAAAGCCAAAAGCTGGTTCTTTGAAAGGATAAATAAAATTGACAAACCATTAGCCAGACTCATCAAGAAACAAAGGGAGAAAAATCAAATCAATAAAATTAGAAACGAAAATGGAGAGATCACAACAGACAACACAGAAATACAAAGGATCATAAGAGACTACTATCAACAATTGATTATATGCCAATAAGATGGACAACATGGAAGAAACGGACAAATTCTTAGAGAAGTACAACTTTCCAAAACTGGACCAGGAAGAAATAGAAAATCTTAACAGACCCATCACAAGCACAGACATTGAAACTGTAATCAAAAATCTTCCAGCAAACAAAATCCCAGGTCCAGACAGCTTCACAGCTGAATTCTACCAAAAATTTAGAGAAGAGCTAACACCTATCCTGCTCAAACTCTTCCAGAAAATTGCAGAGGAAGGTAAACTTCCAAACTCATTCTATGAGGCCACCATCACCCTAATACCAAAACCTGACAAAGATCCCACAAAAAATAAAACTACAGGCCAATATCACTGATGAACATAGATGCAAAAATCTTTAACAAAATTCTAGCAATCAGAATCCAATAATGCATTAAAAAGATCATACACCATGACCAAGTGGGCTTTATCCCAGGGATGCAAGGATTCTTCAGTATCTGCAAATCAATCAATGTAATACACCACATTAACAAATTGAAAAATAAAAACCATATGATTATCTCAATAGATGCAGAGAAACCCTTTGACAAAATTCAACATCCATTTATGATAAAAACTCTCCAGAAAGCAGGAATAGAAGGAACATACCTCAACATAATAAAAGCTATCTATGACAAACCCACAGCAAACATTATCTTCAATGGCGAAAAATTGAAAGCATTTCCTCTAAAGTCAGGAACAAGACAAGGGTGCCCACTTTCACCATTACTATTCAACATAGTTTTGGAAGTTTTGGCCACAGCAATCAGAGCAGAAAAAGAAATAAAAGGAATCCAAATGGGAAAAGAAGAAGTAAAACTCTCACTATTTGCAGACGACATGATCCTCTACATAGAAAACCCTAAAGATTCCACCAGAAAATTACTAGAAATAATCAATGACTATAGTAAAGTTGCAGGATATAAAATCAACACACAGAAATCCCTTGCATTCCTATACACTAATAATGAGAAAACAGAAAGAGAAATTAAGGAAACAATTCCATTCACCATTGCAACGGAAAGAATAAAATACTTAGGAATATATCTACCTAAAGAAACTAAAGACCTATATATAGAAAACTATAAAACACTGGTGAAAGAAATCAAAGAGGACACTAATAGATGGAGAAATATACCATGTCATGGATTGGAAGAATCAATATAGTGAAAATGCGTATACTACCCAAAGCAATTTATAGATTCAGTGCAATCCCTATCAAGCTACCAATGGTATTCTTCACAGAGCTAGAACAAATAATTTCACAATTTGTATGGAAATACAAAAAACCTCAAATAGCCAAAGCTATCTTGAGCAAGAAGAATAGAACTGGAGGAATCAACCTACCTGACTTCAGGCTCTACTACAAAGCCACAGTTATCAAGACAGTATGGTACTGGCACAAAGACAGAAATATAGATCAATGGAACAAAATAGAAAGCCCAGAGATAAATCCACGCACATATGGACACCTTATCTTTGACAAAGGAGGCAAGAATATACAATGGATTAAGGACAATCTTTTTAACAAGTGGTGCTGGGAAATCTGGTCAACCACTTGTAAAAGAATGAAAGTAGAACACTTTCTAACACCATACACAAAAATAAACTCAAAATGGATTAAAGATCTAAACGTAAGACCAGAAACTATAAAACTCCTAGAGGAGAACATAGGCAAAACACTCTCTGACATACATCACAGCAGGATCCTCTATGACCCATCTCCCAGAATATTGGAAATAAAAGCAAAAATAAACAAATGGGACCTAATTAAACTTAAAAGCTTCTGCACATCAAAGGAAACTATTAGCAGGGTGAAAAGGCAGCCTTCAGAATGGGAGAAAATAATAGCAAATGAAGCAACTGACAAACAACTAATCTCAAAAATATACAAGCAACTCCTACAGCTCAACTCCAGAAAAATAAATGACCCAATCAAAAAATGGGCCAAAGAACTAAATAGACATTTCTCCAAAGAAGACATACAGATGGCTAACAAACACATGAAAAGATGCTCAACATCACTCATTATCAGAGAAATGCAAATCAAAACCACTATGAGGTACCATTTCACGCCAGTCAGAATGGCTGCTATCCAAAAGTCTACAAGCAATAAATGCTGGAGAAGTGAATGTGGTAAGGTAATCAGTACTCTCTGTAGTGACAAGTAAGCCATAAATCTCTGTGGCATAACCCAAGCACAGTTGATCTGGTGCCGTGGAAGGCTGTATTACATTCACCCATTCAAGGGCCCAGGTTCCATACATTTTATGGCTCTCCTCTCCTCGGAGGCCTCAGAATTTTACAGGATTATTTTCAACCAAATGGTAGAACAAAGAGAGATTGCCTGGAGAACTGTTTTTAAGAACCTGACCTCATAGCTGATGGACATCACTTCCACCCACTCTGTGTAGGCCAGGATTCATTCATATGGCCTGGGGGCATCACAGAGGAGGCTAGGAAATCAATAACATGGAGTCTAGGTGGATAAGAAAATGGAGTCTGGTGAGTTCATGGCATTGTCTCTCCCACCATTCAGGGTGACCTGCTCTGATTTCAAAGGTACCAGCAAGGTTCCCTAACTATTCTCCTGTGGGAAACTGATTCCTTGATTTAGCTTGCATCGAGGCTGAATGGAAAAAAATAGATTTCTGTTAGGTGAGACTTGAAAATATTATCAGTCACTGAAGCTCCCGTGCAGAGGAGGCTTTGAAAGCAGATCTCATTTGAGGGTAGGTAGGAAAAATTCCCAGGGATATGGGGTACCATTTCGATCATGGGAATGAAATACTGCAGGGTGTGTGAGATGATTGATTCCTTTCCTGCTTACAGTGGTCTAACTGCTGACTGCCCAAGAAGGACAGTGTTAAAATCTGCTGGACCCCATCCTTTCTCATTGCCACCACTATTGTTGGTTCATTTCCTCTCCTGTAGTCTTAGTTGGGCTTTCCAGGAAATAAAGTCTGAGATGGAGATTTTCCTGCAAATAATTCATTGGTGAGTGCTGTCAAGGATAGAAGTAGGATAGAGAGAGGGAAGAGTTGAAATGGTCACGGGCTAGGAAGCTTTAGAGCTTTGAAAGTGTGTGAAAGTGTTCGTCGCCCAGTCGTGTCCGACTCTTGGCGACCCCATGGACCATAGCCCGCCAGGCTTCTCTGTCCATGGAATTCTCCAGGCAAGAATACTGGAGTGGTTGCCATTCCCTTTTCCAGGGGATCTTCCCGACTCAGGGATTGAACCTGAGTCTCTTGCATTGCAGGCAGATTCTTTACCATCTGAGCCACCAGGGAAGCCCTTAGAAGTTTGACAGGTCTTCAGAATTGTCATGCCTTGAGACAAGGGGACCAGGATTTTATAATATACATCTCTCCATTTGGCAGTCATTGAATGCAAGCTGCACTCAGACAGGGAGTGTTAGCTAGGGTGAGGCCACTCTCTTTGGTAATGAATCATTCCTACAGAGGAACTCAGCTGTGAGTCACCAGTATCCCATATGCCAGCAGTTGTGAGTCTGGGTAGCACACTACAGCATCTACTACACTAGTGAAATCTATCTCTAAGAAATAGATTTAGACCCAAAGTTCTATTTCAGAAATGATAATGCCTAGGCCTCTACCATTGCTTTTCTGTAAACCACTCCGCCCCACCAACTCAGAATACTTTATGAGAAAGAGTATGAAAAAAGAGCCCAAAAATGTGCTTTCAATGGCCATGGTTCTGATGGGCAAAGTGCTCTTGCTTTGCTCAAGCTGCCTTTCACATCCACCTCCTACTGGCGTGGGATGGCCTCCTCATGTTGACTAGCTTACAAAAGGTATCCTCACTGAGGCACTCTCTACTTACCAGCATTCTAAGGGAATTCACACCCATCAGAAATCTTTTCTAGTAATTGTTATCTGACTTAGACATCTGCTACTCATTAGGTACTGTTTTACATTGCTTGCTATCCTTTCCTGTGTATATCTTTACCCCAAAAGGGAAGTAGTTGAGGGCAAAGGTTATGTTTTGTATTCCGTGAATCATTATCCATGTTTAGTAGAGTGCAAATCTCAAGTTATTTCATTAGCCTGACAAATATTTATTATGCACTTACTATGTTTAAGGCACTATGTTGGCAGCTAGGGGTAGTTAGGTAAGAATTGACACTCAAGAAGATGATTCTTGAGAGCAAGAGAGACAGACCTTTAGTTCCAATGCAAGTTGTACTGATAAAAATTTAAGGTGATATGGTGGGATCTAAACTGTCTGATGGGAAGAGTTGGTACAAGGGCTAGGGTTGAGGGCATGAATCAAGGAAGGCTTCAAAGTGATTAGCAACAATTAATGTGAGGGTATAAAGAACTCTGAAGCCAAGGTGTTTGATTCAAATGATGATTATTATGGTAGAAGGTTGAGAAGCAGGAACAGACAGAGCGTAAGACTTTATGGTAGTGGGCATTAATTTGTTGAACCATGGGTTTAGCCCAGGGTTTCTCAACTGTGGTGCCATTGATACTTGGGGCTTCACAATTCTTTGTTATGGGGGCTGTCCTGTGCTTGATAAGTTTTTAGCAGTATCCCTGGCTTCTACCCACCAGATACCCATAGTTCTCCTCAGATCTGACAATCCAAAAATTCTCCAGATACTGCCAAATTGTCTCCACTAGAAGTCCAAATCATTCCTAGCTGATTCCTAGCTGAACAACTTGGCTAGAAACTTTAGCAATAGGCAACACTTGCCATGATAGCAGCTTCTCCATGAGCAGTGGAGTGTGTGAGAGAAGTTAGGAGTGTTTAATGCTAATGGAAGTCCAGATGCTAACACTTTCCCTTGGGAATAATGCACTTGTGGTGGGTGTTGTACTATGTACTCGTGATGATCTTTCCACCTCACAAAATATCTCTAAAGTTGAAATCTGGTATATGGACCTTATTTTCCCCAAAGTTAATAGCTCGGCCTTCTCAAGTGTTTTTTATGGAATACATGGTCATGGAATAAAAAGATCAGAGTTAATAATCATTTGTTTATTATTTTTTGGAAACTTTGACCAGCAGGGAAGTATGAGGATTTTTAGAAATCACCAGGGTACAGTGAAAGTTGCCAATAAAAATGTAAAATAATACAGATGTTGTTATGAAGCAGAAACATGTTATGTTTTAAATAAATCAGTATTCTTAACTATTAGCAAGAGAACTTGAGGTTTTTTTTTTTTAAAGAACAATGGTATTATAATTTTATTATCTTTTTCCTACACATCTGGAATTTCGAAAAAAACTTTTTGAATAAAAAAACCCCATTAGATTATTTAAGTCACTCTTGAGTTTAATTGTACTTTTGAGAATATATGGAAAAGTTCTGCCTCCAATCTCTTCTCCTTTTACAGAATCTTCCTAGTATTTTAAAAGAATTTACTGATGAGTTACTGCCTGATATATATATATAGGCAAAATTCAGGAATAGTCTACAAGTTTGCTTTTAAAGTCACACATTCGTTTTCTTATATAACTATAAAATTTTCAAAGAGAGGCAAGTATGAAAAAGAAAACAAATATAATTTATAATATTCTTATTTAATTTTTGTAGCCTTTTTCTTTTTATATTTTAGAGGTTCCTTAATTCTAAAGTGCATAGAAATCATAGTGAGAACTTGTTTAAAAAGCATCTTCTACATGTACTACAAAAGAAGGGTAAAGTGTGAGAATTATATTATACCTGGTAAACAGCATTTTACCAGGTTGATCCTGATTCAGATGGTCTATAAAAGCATTTGGAAAAACTGATATGGCATTCTTATGTTGCCATCATCTCTGTATTATACATTGACTAATTAGAGGAGGGAAGAAATTATGGATTTTTGCATTTGTTTTGTCTAAAGGAATCCTGGCCCTTGTAAACATTAATTCTGCAACAGTAAACATCTATTTAAAGACACAACATTCATTTCAGTGTTGCTGCAGCCTTTGGGTGATTTTCCCTGGATTGGTAATTGTTCAAAGTTTTTTTGCCTTTGTTATTTGTAACAGTTACATGACAAATGCATTTTAAGATTAATAATCTTTGGGTGGGAATGTAAATTTATATAGCCACTGTGGAGAGCAGTAGGGAGATTCCTTAAAAAAACTAGAAATAAAACTACCATATACCCTAACATATAACCGGAGAAGGCAATGGCACCCCACTCCAGTACTCTTGCCTGGAAAATCCCATGGACGGAGGAGCCTGGTAGGCTGCAGTCCATGAGGTCACTAAGAGTCGGACACGACTGAGCGACTTCACTTTCACTTTTCACTTACATGCATTGGAGAAGGAAATGGCAACCCACTCCAGTGTTCTTGCCTTGAGAATCCCAGGGACGGGGGAGCCTAGTGGGCTGCCGTCTATGGGGTCACACAGAGTCGGATACAACTGAAGTGACTTAGAAGTATAATCTAACAAGCCCACTGCTGGGCATATACCCTGAGGAAACCATAATTGAAAGAGACACATGTACCCCAATGTTTGTGGCAGCACTTTTTACAATAGCTAGGACATGGAAGCAACCTAGATGTCCATCGACAGATGAATGGGTATAGAAATTGTGGTACATATACACAATGGAATATTACTCAGCTATAAAAAAGAACACATTTCAGTCAGTCCTAAAGAGGTGGATGAACCTAGAGCCTATTATACAGAGTAAAGTGAGTCAGAAAGAGAAAGACAAATGTCATATATTAACACATATATATAGTATCTAGAAAGTTGGTACTGATGAACCTATTTGCCAGGCAGCAATGGAGGCTCAGACAGAGAGAACAGACTTGTGGGCATGGGGTAGTAGGGGAAGCAGAGGGTGGGACAAATGTGGAGAGTAGCATGGGAACATATAGGTTACCATGTGTAAAATATATAGCCAGCGGGAATTTGCTGTGTGACAGAGGGAGCTCAACCCAATGCTCTGTGACAACCTGCAGAGGTGGGATGGGGTGGGAAGCGGGAGGGATGTTCAAGGTGAGGGGGACATGTGTATACCTATGGCTGATTCATGTTGATGTATGGCAGAAACCAGCGCAACCTTCTAAAGCAATTATCCACCAATTAAAAATAGATAAAGAATCTTAAAAAAAGAAATTATTCAAGTTAAGCACTTTGAACAGTATTTGGCCCTCCATCATCATTATTGTCCCAGATAAAGGGAGGGAGGGTCAGGATGGAAAACACATGTACACCCGTGGCTGATTCATGTGAATGTATGGCAAAAACCACCACAATATTGTAAAGTAATTAGCCTCCAATTAAAATAAAAAATAAAAAAAAAAAGAAAAGAAAACCTTAATAGAAGTTTTCTTTCAGAAGGATTATTCATCTTCCTTTACTCTTTGACATGTGTTTATCTTCCCTTTGGCTGTTAACATTTATTCACCAATGAAAATATAGCACCTCTTACAAAAAATAGAATAATCTTTGAATAACTTGAAGACTTGTATTTCTCTTGATGTTAACTCTACTCAGGAGGTAATGGGGATGTGAAACACAGTGTCAGTGAGGAAGGGGAGGAGTGGCATAGACCTGGATGAATTTGGGAGGCAAAATCTGTAGTAGTTAACATCCGTTAAGCTTCAAGGGTGAATGAGAAAGGGATGTTCTGGGTGACCTCAAGTTCATGAGCCTGGGCAGCTTGAGGAAGGCGGCAAAGAGGAGCTATGTTAAGGAATTTGGGGGTTTGGGGGCAGGGAATGTAAGAAGATTAACATGATGCAAAGTTGCAGGGATCAGAGTCATCTGTTAGCAATGTGTACATGTTAGCGATGTGTACATGTTAGCGATGTGTACATGTTTAGTGATGTGTATAAGTAACTTAGGAATGTTGAATCATGCTTAAGAAGTTGATCAGTCTGAAAGAGAAAAATAGGAACTAAAGGACTAAATAGACTAACCGAAAGAGGGTAAATATTAAGAGGGCCAAAAACTAAGCTATGCGGTGTGTCTTTATTTAGAAACCTGAGGAGGAAAAAAGGAATAAAGACAGCTAAGGAATGGACAGAGAAGAAATAGGAACACCAGAAAAAAAAAAAAAAAAACCTGTTCTGAAATAAACACCTTGGGAAGAAGATGTGTCCAAAGCCAGAAGAATCAAAAGAAGGAAAAGGTTGAAACAAACCTGTTGAGCCTGGTGTCCAGAATTTCATTGGTGACCTTTGATAAAAGGTCATTCCTTAAGTAGATTTAAATGAAGTCAGGAACTTAAGACAATTTAAAATTCTTCATCATTAGGTTCCTTGTGTTTGTTGTTGATTTCTGCCTGCAGGGTACGTATTCACCTGCAGTCTTCCCTTGGTAACCCCTTCAGTGTGACCAGTTTAGTATTCTGATGCTCTTCTGTGACCCTTATTTGAAGCTCTGTGAATTAGGTGGGATGCTTTGGTGAAGTTAAATGGCTCAACTGGCAATTCACACCCAAGGCAGTTTATCTTCTCCCCAGTGACCTCTTTTTTTTAATTTAATTTTATTTTATTTTTAAACTTTACATAATTGTATTAGTTTTGCCAAATATCAAAATGAATCCACCACAGGTATACATGTGTTCCCCATCCTGAACCCTCCTCCCTCCTCCCTCCCCATACCATCCCTCTGGGTCGTCCCAGTGCACTAGCCCCAAGCATCCAGTATCATGCATCAAACCTGGACTGGCATCTCGTTTCATACATGATATTTTACATGTTTCAATGCCATTCTCCCAAATCTTCCCACCCTCTCCCTCTCCCACAGAGTCCATAAGACTGTTCTATACATCAGTGTCTCTTTTGCTGTCTCGTACACTGGGTTATTGTTACCATCTTTCTAAATTCCATATATATGCATTAGTATACTGTATTGATGTTTTTCCTTCTGGCTTACTTCACTCTGTATAATAGGCTCCAGTTTCATCCACCTCATTAGAACTGATTCAAATGTATTCTTTTTAATGGCTGAGTAATACTCCATTGTGTATATGTACCCAGTGACCTCTTGATGTGCCAGGAAATGAGAAAATGAGAGGGGAGTTGAACTAATCATCTATAACCCTTTTATCTGAATCCATGGTGTAATACCTCTCCCTTTTGCTCACCTAACACTACCTCAAATTTCAAAACCACCCAGTTCAACCTACCGGATCCCTGAAACAGCTTTGTTGTTGTTCAGTCACTCAGTTGTGCCGACTCTTCATGACCCCATGGACTACACACTTCCCTGTCCTTCACCGTCTCCCAGAGTTTGCTCAGACTCATGTCCATTGAGTAGGTGATGCCATCCAACCATCTTGTCCTCTGTCATTCCCTTCTGTTTCCCAACATCAGGGTCTTCTCCAATGAGTTGGCTCGTTGCATCAGGTGGCCACAGTGTTAGAGCTTCAGCTTTAGCATCAGTCCTTCCAATGAATTCCCTGGAATTCCCTGGTGGCTCAAACAGTAAAGAGCCTTCCTGCAGTTTGGGAGACCCAGGTTTGCTCCCGGGGTCGGGAAGATCCCCTGGAGAAGGAAATGATAACCCATCCCAGTATTCTTGCCTGGAAAATCCCATGGACAGGGGAGCCTGGCAGGGTACAGTCCATGGGGTCTCAAAGAGTTGGACATGACTGAGTGACTTCACTTCTTCACTTTTCCAGTGAATATTCAGGGTTGATTTCCTTTAGGATTGACTGGTTTTAAACAGCTAAACAAAATGATATAAAATGATATAATTCAGATATTTGGAAAAAGCACATGATGGGGTTGATGTGTACCTGTTTCCTTTCCTTTCAGTGAGTCCTGTCGCATTGTCTACTTCTCTACTGGCATGACTTCTAGCATGGCATAAGGCCATGAACCTTTACTTAGTTTTAAAAAGCTAAGTCATTGGGAAGTTGCAAGTTGAATTTGAGCCCTGACTCCATTGCCAATAATATTTCCACCATACCATGCTACCTTGACATAATCTTTCAAGTTTTGCTTTAAGAATGGATAGTTAACATTTTCTTCCTGCTGCCTCCTATGGTACATAAATACAGTTAAGAAATAAAGCCAAGAAAATGCATATTAGCTAATTGATTATGTATGACCCAAATGCTTAGGAATGAAAAATTTAGCCTTATGCCCATTCATACAGCATATGCAGCTAAGAACAAGTCCTAGTTTCTTAATGTACCTTTTGATAAGCTAAAAAAGGACCATAATGAACTTATCTTCTATAACACATCTCTTATGTTTTAAATATTTGATATAATGTCAATTTGTGGCATTAAACTTCTACAGCCAGATTATGAGATCTGACAGATCCCTCTTTGTAAGGCGAAAGTTGAAAATGTCTAATTCAGAAGCATCATAAATTACTTATACATAAGTTAAAGTTTTTAAAGTCTCATTTTTGGATTGTCCTCATTTTCAGAGAAGGAATGAGTTTGGAGAGCAAGTTGTAAGTATAGTTTTATGAGCTATCAACTTATTTCTAGATATGGGGATGTGGAATACCCGTAAAGCATGCTGGGGAGCTGTGTGTTCTTTCTGGATTGGAAGGTTGTAAGGCATGGACTAGGGTCAGGTTGAAGACACCAAGTCTAGGGAAAAATGAGAGTTGGGTAAGGTATGGTAATGTGTCCAGGTAATGTGATCTGGCTGCTGGGTCAGAGTGGTAGTCACTGAGAGGACAAACGTTCTGGTTGTAAATGAGTCCCCCAGAGAAGGCTCTCGGTTTATGGGAAATGGCACCCATCAATCACTCAAGGGACAGAGTTGGCGAGAGTTGGGAATGGGTAGGGATGGCAGGATAGTTCCAGGCCATCCCGGTGGAGAAACCAGAGGATAAAAATGATGGCTGTAATGGGAATTATGGGAATTAGGATGGCCAACAATTGGGTTACACTGTCTTCTCCTGGTGGTAGGATTTGGTACTCTGCGACTACATTGTCACAGAATCCCCATGGCATTGAGCCTACAGTGTTAACCCCAGCTACAAAAGGCTGAGAAAAAGAGAAGCTGACAACTTCAAGTCTGTTGGTCTTTGATCCTGTAGTTCCATGGCCACAAATACTTTTGTATGTGTTTGTGATTAGGTCTCCCAGAAGTCAGCAAGGCATTGTGAATATGAGCATAGACTGCCTGGGTTCAGTTGTGGGCCCTTAGACAAGTTATTTGACCTCTTTGTTGTTCAGTTTCCTCAACTTACACTTGAGGATGATAGCACCTACATCATTAGTTGTGAGGACTAAATGTGTTAATACTGGTAAAGTATTTGTAACCATGGCTGGCCTACAGTGAATTCTGTCGTTATTGTGTTGTCAGAACTGAAAATAAAACTTCATCTGGGTTAGTTGGTCCATTTGTATCAGCCTGTCTCCCAACTCATTCCTTCTCTGAAAATGAGGACAATCCAAAAATGAGACTTTAAAACTTTAAATAGGGGCATTGTTTAAAATGCAGGTTCTGGAATGTTATACCAGACTTAGTCAAATTTTTAAAGGTGATTCTAGGAATCTGTTTCTATTTCAATATATTTCTAACAAGTCTGCCAGGAAATTCTATTGATCAAAGTCAGATTTGGGAGTTAAATAGGCCATGTCTCTGGTTCACTTTATGTTTAAGGTCATTAGCAAATTATTTTTTCATTCACTTCTTAAGAAAGACCCTCAGTACATGGGACCAAAGCTTGCTTACTTAGTCCAAATCTTATTTCTTTGGTATAAGAAAGAATATAAGCAAACTGAACTTTCTCCCTCATCCTACTCCAGGTGCAAATATATCACTTATGAATTTTAGAATCTAGTCTCAAGCAACATTTTGGCATGTCAGTTACTGAAATTAACCTGGACTTTGATTTGGAGTATAAGTGTTTTTCAGTTCAGTTCAGTCACTCAGTCATGTCCAACTCTTTGCAACCCCATGGACTGCATCACACCAGGCTTCCCTGTCCATCACCAACTCCTGGAGCTTGCTTAAATTCATGTCCATCGAGTTGGTGATACCATTCAACCATCTCATCCTCTGTTGTCCCCTTCTCCTCCAGCCTTCGATCTTTCCCAGCATCAGGGTCTTTTCCAGTGAGTCACTTCTTTGCATCAGGTGGCCAAAGATAATATAATAAAGGAAATGTAGTTATTCTGTATGTTAGAAGTCTCTAAGCAGATTGCTTTTTGCAGTGTTGTGTTTTCTTTTAGGAATTAGGCAATTGCTAATTTTTCATGGGTACATTTGTGAAAAGTATAGTCATGATAGAAAATCAAATGATAGAGCCTCTACAAAGACTTGGCTAAATGTACGTGCAAGAGAGTAACATTGAATTTTTAGCAATAACATGGCATGTTCTTAGTTAAAAGAAAAACAAAAACCTGATCTGTTCTTCTATAAATGAGTTCAGTAGAGCAGTAAGATATAAGTAATTTACTTGGAAAGAAAACAGAAAATAATTTGCTTCTCCTGTTACATAAGTATTTGTAGGCCACCTTTATTTAGGCAAAGAAAAAGTCCTGATGTATCTATTTTTTTCCTGATCTTTAATAGATCGTGTGCTAGTGGAAATAGAATTACACTGAGCTATTCTTTTTATTGTCTGGTTGCCCTTGTTAGCAGTATCATTTATTTTCAAGGTGACTGGCGCTGGTTAAGGGCTTATTCCATGACCTTGAAGCAAAGCAGAGTTAATTGATGTAGCGAAGGATTTGTTAGCACTTGTAGCTCAACCATGAAACCAGATGGGCAGGGTAACCTAACTGAGAAATTAACTGTATCTTTTCTTGCCTGTGGACTTTTCACACACAGATAAAGGAAGCATTTTTTCTTCTTCTTCTTTTTAATGTAGGAAGGCAGGTATGGCAAATTCTGTTTTGTCAAACTATAGTCCAAGACATGGTCCTCTAGAACCATGCCATAATCCTATCAAGAGGTATAATCAATTTCTCCTCCTCTGAGCCTGAGTAGAATTTTGGATGGGTCGATACATAGAATGTAGTGGAAGGGACACTGTGTGAGTTCTGAGGCTAGGTCATAAGTAGTGTTATGACTGTACCTGGCTCTCTCTCTTCGGGACAGTGATCCTTGAAACCCAGCCACCATGGTGTGATGATGTGTCAGCCACACGAGGACACCATGTGCTCATTCCTGACTTGGCAGCACCAGCCGGGACCTCTGCCCCCCACTCTGCCCCAGCAGCCACCAGAAACGTTAGTGTCCTAGCCTCCAGATAATTCCATATCCCAGTCCTCAGCCTTTGAGCAGTCCCAAGTCGAGGGGTTCCCAGCAAAATAAGAGTTGTTATTGCTTAAGATGCAAAGTTTGGGGATAATTTGTTAATCGGGATGACAGCATTCTGGAACCTCAGGGCTTCCTCTCTGGAGGTGTGTAGGTTTTTGCTTCAGGGGACAGAGAAGAGGCCCTTGTTTTGAGAAGTCAGGGAGGACAAGATCAGGGCTCAAAGAGTTGAAGAAGTGAGGCAGCAGTCCAGCCCTGAAGGAACAAAGTTCCCAGCTCTGTGGGCTTCCCAGGTGGTTAAGTGGTAAAGAATCTGCCTGCCAATACAGGAAACTCAGCTTTGATCCCTGGGTCAGGAAGATCCCTTGGAGGAGGAAATGGCAGCCCACTCTAGTATTCTTGCCTGGGAAATCCCGTGGACAGAGAAGCCTGGCGGGCTACAGTCCATGGGGTTGCAAAAGAGTTGGACATGAGTGAGCAACTAAACAACAACAGTGTGGATAAGAGCTGGGAATTCTGAGAGCAGTGGATAAGGTGTCCCACTTCCAACTGGGCCTTACGGGAGTGGCAGAACCTCTGACAGAACTGGCAGTGTGGGAGCCTGTGGACCAAATACCGAGCTCAGTGATCTTGGAAGTAGTGGTAAAGGCTGTCATGATCTCTTAGGTGTGCGTGTAGGTGTAGTGGGCAGAGGGTGTCAGAAAAGCCAGCTGCCTTCAGATGTGAGAACCAGAGCAAAGAGAAATGGCAGAGATACAACCTAATACTGAAAGATGTCCTTGGAATTCTCTCTGATCCTGAGAAGTGGTAGGGACTCTCAGGATTTCTTTTTCAACATTTATTTATTTGGCTGCACCAGGTCTTAGTTGAGGCATGCAGAATATTTAGCTGCAGCATGTGGGATCTAGTTCCGTGACCAGGGATCAAACCGGGACCCCCTGCATTGAGAGTGTGGAGTCTTAGCCACTGGACCATCCGGGAAGTCCATCAGAATTTATTCTGATGAAGGCTTTATACATATGTATATAAAAATTATTATTTGTTATAATGTCATTTGTCAACTGGCAAATTTGCAGGTTAATCCTTTTCTTACACTTGAAAGAATCTATTATCATATACCAAATATTTTTATGTATTTGATTTTGCTATTTTCACTCTATTAATTTATCTGTAACCACTAAAATGACTCCATTTTAGTAATTATGTACTTATATTTTTTTCCTGAAAGTCTCTTGACTCTCTCATGAGTGAATTCCTCCAGACAGGCTCTCAAATCATTTGGAGAGATTATCCTTGCAAACTCTGATTGTGATGGTCTTCTATGCAAATAGTTAAGAATGGCAGATTGAACACATACGTACTTTCATGGCTCTTCTTCCCAGAATCCCACTAAATGAGAGGAAAGGAATGTTAAAAAGAAGATACGAATAGACAAGGACAAAGAATGAGGAGACAATAGCGACAAAATCTTAGAGGCCAGTAGGAAGGTAGATGGGAGTTAAATGACTTCCCAGACATGAGAAAGCTGAATCCTAAGCTGGAAGTTGGGAAAGGAGAGAAATGACCTAATGTCCATTGCAGAATCCTCCAAAGGAGCATTATTTGGCAGGTGGAAGAACTGGTTGAAAGACTGTTTAAGAATTTAGCCCCTCATATCTCCATTCCAAATTTCGGCAGCTGAGCAAACATCCCTCTCCTGTTCTGGCCAGAGACTTGAGGTTTATTCTGTAAAGGAGATAAACAGATGATCTTTGAATGAGACAATATGAGGCACATGCTAAAACAGACCAAGTAGAAAGCATGGGGATTAAGATAAACCTTATATATGAGACTTGAGATCTCCAGCCTTCTCCCCTCCCATGGCTCAAGAGTTTTGGCAGCCAGACATGTACTTTCAACGCAGGAGGTCAGAAGTTTCTTCTCTGGAAATCTAAGTTGCAAAAGAAGTGAACAGAAGATACTCAAATCAGAGATCTTCCAAATATCACCAGAGAGACCAAAGCACCATTGACAACCATTGTTCCCAAGAGCTCCCAGTTATCTTTTTAGTGCCTCATCCTTAAATATGACCAGATAGTCAAGGACTGCCAGTTACTTTAGTTACTTTTTAAAAAATAACTTGAAATACCAATAACAATGGAAAGAAAATATGCAAAATGATTTTTATTAATATCTTCAGAGAATATATAAATCTATGAAGCAAGAAGTGGATACTATAAAAAAATTTAGTGAACAGAAAATCTTAGACATTAAAAATATGGTAACACACACTGTTAGAAGACAAAATCAAGGGAACTGTCCAGAAAATAGGATAGAAAATACAGAAGAAAATAAGACAAAAATTTTAAAAAGATAGAGATCCATATAGGGTGTTCTAGAATAATTGCTGTTCTATGACTTGAGGACAGATATCAGAGAAAAAGAAATCATCAATAAAATGATTCAAAAAATTCCCCCAGAATTAGAGAACTTGAATGTTCCAGTTGAAAGGGATGTCTAAATGTACAGAACAAAGGATGAAGCAGACCAAATCCAAGGCACATTATCAACAAGTTTCAGAAACCCAGGGACAGAAAATAGATTCTACAAATTCTCAGGAAGGAAAAAAATGTTTATACTAAGTATTAAGTATTTGAAGACATTAGAGTTACTACTAGCAACAGTAGAAGCAAAAAAGCAGTGTAGTAACACACAGTGAAAATTCTGAGGAAAAGCAACTTCAAACTGAAAATTCCACTGCCAGTGTCTGCAAAACAGAACTTAGCTTCCCAAGCAATCCTTTTCAGGAAGCTATTTGAGACAGGCTTCTGCAAAATTAGGGAGTTAATCAAGAAAGAAGTCAAAGGCCAGGAAACAGGGACTCCAACCCAAGAGAAGGTTTAAGGAAATTCCCATGATAGTAATGGAACAGGTTCTTGGATGGCTTCCAGTTACTAGGTGTAGTAGTAGACAGAATTCTAAGACACGTCCTGTCCAGGATTTCCAATCCCTGATAGACATGCTCTAAATAGTCCCCTCCCTTGTATCTAGGTATGACCTGTGACCCTAATGTCACTTTCATGATTAAGTTTTACGGTGAAGGTGAAGAGATTTTGCAGATGTAATTAAAGCCCCTAATCAGTTGATTTTAAGCTCCTCAAAATTGAGGTTATTTTTGGTGGGACTGACTGGATCAGGTGAGCCCATTCAGAGGGTACAGAGATCATCAAGTGAAGAAGTCAGATTTGAGGTATCAGATTGACTCTGCTGTTGGCTTTAGAGAAGCAGACAGCCATTTTATGGAGAGGATCACATGTTAGGGATTGGTGGGTAGTCTGTAGAAACTGAGGGTCTGTTTTATAACCTTAAGGAAATGAATTCTGCCAAGAGTCACATGAGCTTGGACGAGAACTCTGCCTCAGATGAGAATGTATCCCTGACCACCATCTTGATTTCAGCCCCCTAAGACTCTGAATAGAGAATCAGTTATGCCACGCCTGGACCCCTGACCTAGAAAAACGTTGTGGTAATGAATGAGTATTGTTTTAAGCTAGTAAACTTACGTCAGTAGATAAATAATGAGGGTAGAGTTAGAAGTGGATCCAGATTGGAGCAGCTCAGAACATTCTGGAGGGATTTATCCAGAGGCGTCAGTATGTCCTAATGTCTGGAAAGGTGTACACAGCTTGAGGATAATTAGATGTGCTGATATTAAGTACATACAGAACTAAGCAGTCAACCACAAGACCATTAATAACTTTAAGAAAAACAAAATGTTGCATGGGAAAGCAGTCATAGTATATAACATGACTCAGTTATAAATAGGATTTACAGAGACATAATAATCTAAAAAGCACATGACAGTCTAAGCAAAATCACAGGATGAATACTGTTGAGGAGGAAAAAGTTTTCTTCCATCCTCTTTGGGTTCCTGGCTGGGTCTGAAAATTGGACAAAAACAGGTTGACAGGAGAACAGCATACAAATTTATTTAGCATGAGTTTTATATGACACAAGAGCCTTCATAAGGAAATGACCCAAAGAAATGATTGAATGGTGAGTGTTTTTGTGCCAGGTTTGATGAAGAGTAGACAGTTGTGGAAAGATATGAGAGGACAAAGGGTATGAAATTGGTGTAGTGAAGTGAGGGAAACTGAACAAGTCATTGATTCAGATTCCTGTCTTGGTCCCTTCGACTTTGGAGATAGGGATGCTCTTTTCAGTGGCACTAGGGGTCAAGAACCTGCCTGCCAGTGCAGGAGATACAGGAGATCTGGATTGATCCCTGGGTCGGGAAGATCCCCTGAAGAAGGAAGCACAAACCCACTCTGGGATTCTTGCCTGGAGAATCCCATGGACAGAGGAGCCTGGCACGCTAGAGTCTATGGGGTCACAAAGAGTTGGATACGACTGAGTGACTAAGCACACTTGCACGCATGCGTTGGGAGGTTACCTCTCACAGGAGGGTTTTCTGACCTGCTCCAGGGCAAGGTCAGAAAATTCTTCGCACACGTGCCTTTCCTCAAATCCCTTCAGCTGGAAAATGCACTGTGATAAGGTGCCATGTTTGGGGGTAGCGTGTCCTGAGCCCTCTGAGTACTTTGAAGGGTTGGAGATGGGAGCTGTCTGCGGGTGGAAAGAGGTGGGCGGAGGAGAGGCAGGAACCAAAACCTTCGTCTTCCATAATAGATAATGACTAGAGTGAAAATATTCAGAAGTAGCAATACATGTGTCTATAGGAAGGAGAAAATTGGAGTTGAGAGACTTTTCAGTGAATCGGAGACCTTGTTAAAAACTTGTGGAGGTACCTGACTCTCCATGTGATTGTACAGATGGGACAAAAATGAAAGTGAATCTGAAAGAATTGAAAGTTCAGTAGATGAATTTTAAGGTACCCAAGATTGGTTCTTGAGATGACATTTTCATATAAGTGCACGTTCAAATTCGTCTCCCTTATGGGTTGTTGATAAATGAACAAGATTATAAGCAGTGAAATTCAATTAGCCTCTTCGATGTGTAAACAGATACCACAAAATAAAAGAATTTCTTTTTCTCCCAATTACATGCAGTGCCCTTGAAAAATGACCTTCAGGAAGCTAACCTGACAAAATAAACAAGAGCTGCCACTTCTCAATTTTTAGCCCATCATAGAGTGAAGGGGGTTGTATCTGTTTATCCATTTGTTCCTGAGAGTAGTTAAGATACCTGTGATATATTAACAAGCTCTGGTGAAAGATAGAACACTTCTTCAATGTCTGCCTTTTCGACAATCAGCTTCTTGTTTGAAATAGCAGGAACTCTAAATTCATTTATTTTCACTTTGTACTCTCCAATGGACATGAATTTGAGCAAACTCTGGGAGATAATGCAAGACAGGGAAGCCTGGTGTGCTGCAGTCCTTGGGGTCACAGAGTCAGATACAACTTAGCAACTGAACAACAGCAGTAACTATCCAGGAGCTGTGATTCAGCTAGATCAGGAAGGCCATGTGTTGTAGTTGTTCCTGTGTTTTCTAGTGAATAGTATTGACTAGCTGTGCATCAGCAGTGTGTACCTTTTACTGTTATACACAGTTTCTGTGCAAGTTTCTAAACTCTGTTACACAGCTATTGCTGTTTTCATCTGAAGGATATAGTGATGGCATGTAGGATTCTTGACTGGCTTAAATGAGGTAAGGGTGTGAGGACTTGTTAGCACAGTGACTCACACAAACTAAGCTTCACTGGTGGCTCAGACAGTAAAAGATTTGCTTGCAATGAGGGAGACCCGGGTTCAATCCCTGGGTTGGGAATATCCCCTAGAGAAAGGAAAGGCAACCCAATCCAGTATTCTTGCCTGGAGGATTCCATGGACAGAGGAGCTTGGCAGGCTACAGTCCATGGGTTACAAAGAGTCAGACATGACTGACTTTCACTTTCGCTTTTCACATAAAGTGAAGGTGAGAAATCAACAAGTGTTAGCTGTTGTTATCATTGTCTTTCAGGGGAACAGAATAGTTAGTAATAAGCATTTGTATTTGTGTTAAATAAGTGGAAGAATGAAATTCTAACTCTAATCCAGTAGAGGCTGTTCAGTTCTGTAGATGGAAGTTTTGGCACCCACTCCAGGAGATAAACAGTGAATAGATCCATTTCTACCCTCTTTCTGAAACTAAATTAAACCTACAAAGCATGGTAATTCACATGTTATGGGAAAACTTTAAGCAACTTTTTGGCCAACCCAATACATTCATGAAAGATGGAACTTTGCAGACTTAGAATTTAGTAACAAATTTTGTTTAAAATCCTCATGCTCTTCAGGAAGCTGATAAGGAAATTATGTTTAGATATCATTGATTTCTAATTCTTAGCTGATATAAAATAATTATTTTATCTCATCTAGAAAACCACAGCACTCACTATCTGAGACCACTATTTGCATATGGAAAGCAAGAAGAAAGTGCTAAAGATTTATCCTTGTGAAAAACGTGACTCTTTAGTTATTAATTAAGGCTTTGTTCAGGAAAAGAGAGGGCAAAAATGGATATGAATGAGTTTCCAAGTTCAGCTTTTCTCATCAACTTTACCCATTTATTTCTTGCTCAAAAACAAAATTTAAAGCACAGATACAAGGGGTTTCATATTTCTGGGGAAAAAAAATGAATAAAAATTCACTTCAGCAGAATGGTCATTTCTCAGGAAAGATTCCTAATATGAATGTAAAGAGTAAGAACCTACAAAGACATATTAATTTTTGTTCTGATTTATTCCTGTTGTTCCATTGCAATCCCATAAAGACACATGAATTAAGAACTTTTGAGTTAGGGACTGCTAAGTCGAAGATGTCTCTTGAATAGTTTCTTCCTTTAATAAGCCCATGGAGCCTAAATGCAGATATTGCTACCACAATATCTATGTGCACAGTTCAGTTTTTAGAACAGTTGTCAGGAAATTCCAAAAGTTCTCCAGCCCAATTAAGTGGGTGTTGTGGCCTGAATGTAATTTTTCTACTCCTCTCTCCCTTGTAAGCTTATACTTTCAGTGCAGTCCTGTTCATGTGGTAAAAACTGTGTCATAATTTACCCAGACTATATAATATGTCCGAATTCTCATTGTTCCTAAGATCCTTAACTAGGCATTTCCTGACTTTTGATTCTTCACCCTTTAAACACTTTTGCATTAATGCATTCCATACAGAATATCAGCTTGAGAGAATAGGAGGTAGGAGGATAAGTAGATTTATAAACGCATGGCGTCCACAAAAAACAGTTCAGTAAGACCACGTTTGCTGTTAGAATAAATACGCTTTGTGGGGGCAGTCACCTGGTCCTTCTAAGCATAATGAGAGGAAGAGAAAGACATCGTTATTTTGTATTTTGTACAAAAGCTAGACAAGACTTGCCTCATTTATCATAGAGCTACAAAATGGAAACTTTTCCTGTGTTCACTCACAACTCTAATTTTTCAAGAAAATGGTGCAGAGGTTTGAACAACTCCCACTTCTTCTGAGTGGTCAACATGAAACTCAAAGTTTTTAGAACTTAGAAAAAAATAGAAAAAAATTTCAACAAGATAAGAAAGAGTTTTATTTGGAGATTCAAACCATTAAATAATGGGGATCTTGAAGGGGATTGGCAATGAAGAGAGATCAGAGCTGTCCACAAACCACAGTTGAAATTAAGTAGTTCTGATGTGATGCAAAGATAAACTGATGTTACCATAATTAGTTAGTATCAAACATGAGTTTGAGCAGACTCCAGCAGATAGTGAAGGACAAGGAAGCCTGTTACCCAGCCTGTCATGGTTAGCAGGTTCCCACTCTCTTGGGTGATCCCAGACTCCCAATTTTGTTCCATGAGACTTAGGAGACTGTCAGAAGTTCTGCTCAATTTCTCAGCTCCTCATTCCCTTCTCGTGGACTTGACAAATGTTCCAAAGGGAGAAAGAGCACCCAAAAGGCAAGATTACCTCTTTGCGACTCTCTCTCTAGTTCCTTGATTTTAAAATGGTTTTCTCCCTTGTTAGTTGCTGAATGCCATAAATCAGCTGTTTTAAATACTCTCACCACTACGATTCAACATAGTTTTGGAAGTTTTAGCCACAGCAATCAGAAAAGAAAAAGAAATAAAAGAAATCCAGATTGGAAAAGAAGTAAAACTCTCACTGTTTGCAGATGACATAATATTCTACATAGAAAACCCTAAAGACACCACCAGAAAATTACTAAAGCTAATCAATGAATATAGTAAAGTTGCAGGATATAAAATTAACACACAGAAATCCCTTGCATTCCTATACACTAAAAATGAGAAAACAGAAATTAAGGAAACAATTCCATTCACCATTGCAACAAAAAGAATAAAATACTTAGGAATAAATCTACCTAAAGAAACAAAAGACCTATATATAGAAAACTATAAAACACCGATGAAAGAAATCAAAGATGGCACAAATAGACGGGGAAATATACCATGTTCATGGCTCAGAAGAATCAATAGAGTGAAAATGAGTATACTACCTAAAGCAATCTTTAGATTCAAAACAATCCCTAACAAGCTACCAATGGTATTTTTCAGAGAACTAGAACAAATAATTTCACAGTGTTTATGGAAATATAAAAAAACCTCGAATAGCCAAACCAGTCTTGAGAAAGAAGAATGGAACTGGAGGAATCAAATTGCCTGCCTTCAGACTATACTACAAAGCTACAGTTATCAAGACAGTATGGTACTGGCACAAAGACGGAAATATAAATCAATGGAACAAAATAGAAAGCACCTGTGGACACCTTATCTTTGACAAAGGAGGCAAAAATATACAAGCAGCTCATGCAGGTCAATACCAGAAACATAAACGACCCAATCAAAAAATGGGCCAAAGAACTAAACAGGCATTTCTCCACAGAAGACATACAGATGGCTAACAAACACATGAAAAGATGCTCAACATCATTCATGGTCACAGAAATGCAAATCAAAATCACAATGAGATACTATCTCACACTGGTCAGGATGCTGCTATCCAAAAATCTACAAGCAATAAATTCTGGAGAAAAGGGCACCCTCTTACACTGTTGGTGCGAATGCAAACTAGTACAGCCACTATGGAGAACAGTGTGGAGATTCCTTAAAAACTGGGACTAAAACTGCCATATAACCCAGCAATCCCACTGCTGGGCATACACACCGAGGAAACCAGAACTGAAAGAGACATGTGGACCCGAATGATCATCACTGCACTGTTTACAGTAGGCAGGACATGGAAGCAACCTAGATGTCCATCAGCAGATGAATGGACAAGAAAGCAGTGGTACATACACACTATGGAATATTACTCAGCCATTAAAAAGAAAACACTTGAATCACTTCGAATGAGGTGGATGAAACTGGAGCCGATTATACAGAGTGAAGTAAGTCAGAATGAAAAACACCGATACAGTATACTAACACAGATATATGGCATTTAGAAAGATGGTAATGATAACCCTGTATGTGAGACCGCAAAAGAGACACAGACGTACAGAACAGTCTTTATTTTGGACTCTGTGGGAGAAGGCGAGGGTGGGATGATCTAAGAGAATAGCATTGAAACATGTATATTATCATATGTGAATCAGATCGCCAGTCCAGGTTCGATACATGAGACAGGGTGCTCGGGGCTGGTGCACTGGGATGACCCAGAGGAATGGGATGGGGAGGGAGGTGGAAGGGGGGGTTTAGGATGGGGAAGATGTGTACACCCGTGACGGATTCATGTCAAGTATGGCAAAAAACCACTACAGCATTGTAAAGTAATTAGCCTCCAATGAAAATAAATACATTAAAAAAAAAATAAACTACATTCCTTTGCTAAAAAGGGCCTAATCAATGCTGGCTTTGTGACCTCCAAAAACACCATTCTTTTCCTTCCTTTCTTCCCTCCTTCCTCCCCCCTCATTCTTTCCTTTTCTTTCTTATTAAAAAATTGTAAAAGTTTGCTTTCCATTTATACTTATTACAGAGTACTGGCTCTATTCGCCATGTTGTACAATACATCCTTGAGCTCCTCTTACACTTAACACAGTGTGCCTCCCACTCCCCCACCTCTGTATTACCCCTCCCTCTTCCCCTCCCCGCTGGTAACCAGTAGATTCTTCTCTGTATCTGTGAGCCTCCATTTTTGTTATATTCTCTACTTTGTGGTGTTTTTCAAATTCTGTAAGTGATATCATACAGTATTTGTCTATCTCTGTCTGAGTTATATTACTTCATAGTATACCTTCCGTGTTGCTGCAAATGTCAATATTCCATTCCTTTTATGGGGCAACTTCCTTCTATGCCTTTGTAGCAAATGGCACCGCCACCGCACACATGACACGGCTCCCTGGCTCAGTTTCCATCTCTGCACGCACGCAGAGAAACACCAAGTCCTCTTCCTCTTCTCCCATGGGAAGTATATCTTTGAAGCTGAGTCTGGAACCAGTTCTTCCCCCGCTACTTTCTGGCAAACTGGACCTTCTGGTCCCATCTCCAACCCCACAGGACCCATCTCTCTCCCTCTTCACACATTTATCCCTGCCCTGCCCTCCCTGCCCCCCACTCTCAGAGAACTCGGAGACAAACATACTTTCACATCAGGTTGATTTTATTTTCATTCTTAATGTATGGAGTTGGTATAATAGTCAACGTCTGTACTGTTGGCCAGTACTCAGCGGCAAGACCCCCAAAGATTTCTGAGGTCTCTAGCCATACCTTCAAGTCACTGGCTGCCCACCGGTCCCGCTGGAATGACAGGCGTCTCCACACTCTCTGGGACCTCCTCTGGTCCGTTCTGATTCAGCTCTTCATTCACCTTGGAACCCTGGCTACAGAGCTTTGAGCCTCCGATTTTTCTAAGGTTCCTCGTGGTGGGCAGTTTCTGAGAAGTTTTCTTGGTCAGCTTTGCCTGTAGGTGATTATTCACTCTCGCACTTGCCTTGGCCACCTGGAGAAAACAAGAGAGGGGTAGAGAATGGCATTGGTTTGGGGAAGAGGGTGAAGGTGGACAGGAACGACAGCTTCAGAAGGGGTGTGGGCAGAGAAGGGTTATGTGCCAGGCAAAGACAGGAGAGGGGGTCTTATGGGGTGGGGTCAATGGGCAAGAGGAGTTTAGGTGGCCTCAGCTCACCTTGACATTTGTTTTGGGCCTCAATTGAGAGGAGGTCTTCATCCTTTTGCCCCGGGTAACAGGAGGCAGGTGTTTCCTAACTACTCTGGAGCCTTGGGGCTTCCCAGTCCGCTTAGTCATTTTGAGGCCTCCCAGTGGTCTGCTCCAGAGCCCGTGAGCACCACTATATATACCCCTCCCCAGGGAGACACACCCTCATGCTTTATGAGGTCAGCAAGTCTCCTGCCCAGCCAATGGTGGCCCTGGGTGAGCCTTGACATCACAAAGTCCCATCCTGACACCTCTAGTGGAGGATGGGGAGCAATTCAGATGTTTTGGTGGGAGAAATGAGGCATTTGTAATTCCCCTAAAGAGGCCTGCAAACTCCCTGCCATCCTCATCTCTTTAAGTCAACTCTGATGGGGTCACACGGCAGGGAGAGTGTGTCTCCTCCAAACCTTGTCTATTATATCTATTTATGACTGTAAAAGTGTAAGGGAATTAAAAAAAAAATCTGAAAAAGATACAGCTTAAGCAGCCCCAGTTAACATAAGTTTATTTTCTTTGTTCCATAGTCTCAAAATAACTGACAATTAAGAATGAATTTCATTTAAAACCTATTTTTCAAATTCAGCAAATACTTTGTGTTCAAATATAAGACGATTTTGTTCTTTTCAAGCTAAAAAAAGTTTGTTCCTTGCAGTGAATACTTTGTTTCACTGATTTAGACGTAAATAAAAGCACATCGTGTGTCTTCTGACAATTTTTGTGGTATCACCGTGTATTTAGAATCAACTGTTTGAATGTGGGGTGCCTATTAGTACATTCCCTCGGGGACTGCAGGCTGTGCAGGAAGTGATCTCAAGGTCTTGCAAACCATTAAGGATACTCTGGGGAAGGGAGCAGTGGTAACCATGGCAGCCTGTGTTGGTGACAATTGTTGAACAGGGTCTTCTCTTAATGAACTCCCTCATAGAAGACAATGAATTGTTAAAAATCAGTGCTAAAACTGTGGCCGTGTGAACTTATATATATATATATTTATATATACATACACATACACACATATGTGTATGTGTTTGGATATATATATATACACACACACACACGCATGTGCGTTTATATATATATACACACAAACATGTGTGTGTGCATTTGTATATATGTACACTGAAACTTTGTACCTTGGGAATAATATGTAAAATATTAAAACCTGACATATATGACAACCAACTTTTCAAACTTAAACCAACACAATTTGGTTTTGCAGAGGAAAAGTATTTAATTAGTGACATTATTTTAGAATACTGGAGTATGGAGATGATAATCAAAACAGAACCGGTGTTTACTTGGTTTTATTCTTGTAATAAAAGTCTTCGTTGGCAATGCCCCCCAGTATTGCCCGCACAGGATGTGTGCTATTCCCCCTGCCCCACCTGTGGAGCCCACAACTCCATTCTAAATTCCTTTGCTCTGAAGAAGACATACAGATAGCTAACGAACACATGAAAAGATGCTGAACGTCACTCATTATCAGAGAAATGCAAATCAAAACCACAATGAAGTACCATCTCACGCCGGTCAGGATGGCTGCTGTCCAAACATCTACAAGCAATAAATGCAGAAGAGGGTGTGGAGAAAAGGGAACCCTCTTACACTGTTGGTGCGAATGCAAACTAGTACAGCCACTATGGAGAACAGTGTGGAGATTCCTTAAAAACTGGAACTAGAACTGCCATATGACCCAGCAATCCCACTGCTGGGCAGTGGGAAACCAGAATTGAAAGAGACATGTGTACCCGAATGATCATCCCAGCACTGTTTACAATAGGCAGGATATGGAAGCAACCTAGATGTCCATCAGCAGATGAATGGATAAGAAAGCAGTGGTACATATACACAGTGGAATATTACTCAGCCATGACAAAGAATACACTTGAATCAGTTCTAATGAGGTGGATGAAACTGGAGCCGATTATACAGAGTGAAGTAAGTCAGAATGAAAAACACCGATACAGTATACTAACGCATATACATGGAATTTAGAAAGATGGTAATGCTAACCCTGTATGCGAGACCACAAAAGAGACACAGATGTACAGAACAGTCTTTTGGACTCTGTGGGAGAAGGCGAGGGTGGGATGATCTGAGAGAATAGCATTGAAACATGTATATTATCATATGTGAATCAGATCGCCAGTCCAGGTTTGATGCATGAGACAGGGTGCTCAGGGCTGGTGCACTGGGATGACCCAGAGGGATGGGATGGGGAGGGAGGTGGGAGCGAGGGTTCAGGATGGGGAAGACGTGTACACCCGTGGCGGATTCATGTCAAGTATGGCAAAAACCACTACAGCATTGTAAAGTAATTAGCCTCCAATGAACTCCAGAAAGCAGGAATAGAAGGAACATACCTCAACATAATAAAAGCTACATATGACAAACCCACAGCAAACATTATCCTCAATGGTGAAAAATTGAAACCGTTTCCTCTAAAGTCAGGAACAAGACAAGGGTGCCCATTTTCACCATTACTATTCAACATAGTTTTGGAAGTTTTGGCCACAGCAATCAGAGCAGAAAAAGAAATAAAAGGAATCCAAATTGGAAAAGAAGAAGTAAAACTCTCACTATTTGCAGATGACATGATCCTCTACATAGAAAACCCTAAAGATTCCACCAGAAAATTACTAGAAATAATCAATGACTATAGTAAAGTTGCAGGATATAAAATCAACACACAGAAATCCCTTGCATTCCTATACACTAATAATGAGAAAACAGAAAGAGAAATTAAGGAAACAATTCCATTCACCATTGCAACGGAAAGAATAAAATACTTAGGAATATATCTACCTAAAGAAACTAAAGACCTATATATAGAAAACTATAAAACTCTGGTGAAAGAAATCAAAGAGGACACTAATAGATGGAGAAATATACCATGTTCATGGATTGGAAGAATCAATATAGTGAAAATGAGTATACTTCCCAAAGCAATTTATAGATTCAACGCAATCCCTATCAAGCTACCAACAGTATTCTTCACAGAGCTAGAACAAATAATTTCACAATTTGTATGGAAATACAAAAAACCTCGAATAGCCAAAGCGATCTTGAGAAAGAAGAATAGAACTGGAGGAATCAACCCACCTGACTTCAGGCTGTACTACAAAGCCACAGTTATCAAGACAGTATGGTACTGGCACAAAGACAGAAATGTATCTCAATGGAATAAAATAGAAAGCCCAGAGATAAATCCACGCACACATGGACACCTTATCTTTGACAAAGGAGGCAAGAATATACAATGGATTAAAGACAATCTCTTTAACAAGTGGTGCTGGGAAAACTGGTCAACCACTTGTAAAAGAATGAAAGTAGAACACTTTCTAACACCATACACAAAAATAAACTCAAAATGGATTAAAGATCTAAACGTAAGACCAGAAACTATAAAACTCCTAGAGGAGAACATAGGCAAAACACTCTCTGACATATATCACAGCAGGATCCTATATGACCCACCTCCCAGAATATTGGAAATAAAATCAAAAATAAACAAATGGGACCTAATTAACCTTAAAAGCTTCTGCACATCAAAGGAAACTATTAGCAGGGTGAAAAGACAGCCTTCAGAATGGGAGAAAATAATAGCAAAAGAAGCAACTGACAAACAACTAATCTCAAAAATATACAAGCAACTCCTACAGCTCAACTCCAGAAAAATAAATGACCCAATCAAAAAATGGGCCAAAGAACTAAATAGACATTTCTCCAAAGAAGACATACAGATGGCTAACAAACACATGAAAAGATGCTCAACATCACTCATTATCAGAGAAATGCACATCAAAACCACTATGAGGTACCATTTCACACCAATCAGAATGGCTGCGATCCAAAAGTCTACAAATAATAAATGCTGGAGAGGGTGTGGCGAAAAGGGAACCCTCTTACACTGTTGGTGGGAATGCAAACTAGTATAGCCACTATGGAGAACAGTGTGGAGATTCCTTAAAAAACTGGAAATAGATCTGCCTTATGATCCAGCAATCCCACTGCTGGGCATACACACTGAGGAAACCAGAAGGGAAAGAGACACGTGTACCCCAATGTTCATCGCAGCACTGTTTATAATAGCCAGGACATGGAAGCAACCTAGATGTCCATCAGCAGATGAATGGATAAGAAAGCTATGGTACATATACACAATGGAGTATTACTCAGCCATTAAAAAGAATACATTTGAATCAGTTCTAATGAGGTGGATGAAACTGGAGCCTATTATACAGAGTGAAGTAAGCCAGAAGGAAAAACATAAATACAGTATACTAACGCATATATATGGAATTTAGAAAGATGGTAACAATAACCCAGTGTACAAGACAGCAAAAGAGACACTGATGTATAGAACAGTCTTATGGACTCTGTGGGAGAGGGAGAGGGTGGGAAGATTTGGGAGAATGACATTGAAACATGTAAGATATCATGTAAGAAACGAGTTGCCAGCCCAGGTTTGATGCACGATACTGGATGCTTGGGTCTAGTGCACTGGGACGACCCAGAGGGATGGTATGGGGAGGGAGGAGGGAGGAGGGTTCAGGATGGGGAACACATGTATACCTGTGGCAGATTCATTTTGATATTTGGCAAAACTAATACAATTATGTAAAGTTTAAAAATAAAATAAAATTTAAAAAAAATAAATACATTAAAAAAAAATAAACTACATTCCTTTGCTAAAAAGGGCCTAATCAATGCTGGCTTTGTGACCTCCAAAAACACCATTCTTTTCCTTCCTTTCTTCCCTCCTTCCTCCCCCCTCTTTCCTTTTCTTTCTTATTAAAAAATTGTAAAAGTTTGCTTTCCATTTATAGTTATTACAGAGTACTGGCTCTATTCGCCATGTTGTACAATACATCCTTGAGCTCCTCTTACACCTAACACGGTGAGCCTCCCACTCCCCCACCTCTGTATAGCCCTTCCCTCATCCCCTCCCTGCTGGTAACCAGTAGATTGTTCTCTGTATCTGTGAGCCTCCATTTTTGTTATATTCTCTACTTTGTGGTGTTTTTCAGATTCTATAAGTGATATCATACAGTATTTGTCTATCTCTGTCTGAGTTATATTACTTCATAGTATACCTTCCGTGTTGCTGCAAATGTCAATATTCCATTCCTTTTATGGGGCAACTTCCTTCTATGCCTTTGTAGCAAATGGCACCGCCACCGCACACATGACACGGCTCCCCGGCTCAGTTTCCATCTCTGCACGCACACAGAGAAACACCAAGTCCTCTTCCTCTTCTCCCATGGGAAGTATATCTTTGAAGCTGAGTCTGGAACCAGTTCTTCCCCCGCTACTTTCTGGCAAACTGGACCTTCTGGTCCCATCTCCAACCCCACAGGACCCATCTCTCTCCCTCTTCACACATTTATCCCTGCCCTGCCCTCCCTGCCCCCCACTCTCAGAGAACTCGGAGACAAACATACTTTCACATCAGGTTGATTTTATTTTCATTCTTAATGTATGGAGTTGGTATAATAGTCAACGTCTGTACTGTTGGCCAGTACTCAGCGGCAAGACCCCCAAAGATTTCTGAGGTCTCTAGCCATACCTTCAAGTCACTGGCTGCCCACCGGTCCCGCTGGAATGACAGGCGTCTCCACACTCTCTGGGACCTCCTCTGGTCCGTTCTGATTCAGCTCTTCATTCACCTTGGAACCCTGGCTACAGAGCTTTGAGCCTCCGATTTTTCTAAGGTTCCTCGTGGTGGGCGGTTTCTGAGAAATTTTCTTGGTCAGCTTTGCCTGTAGGTGATTATTCACTCTCGCACTTGCCCTGGCCACCTGGAGAAAACAAGAGAGGGGTAGAGAATGGCATTGGTTTGGGGAAGAGGGTGAAGGTGGACAGGAACGACAGCTTCCGGAGAAGGGGTGTGGGCAGAGAAGGGTTATGTGCCAGGCAAGACCAGGGCAGGGGGTCTTATGGGGTGGGGTCAATGGGCAAGAGGAGTTTAGGTGGCTTCAGCTCACCTTGACATTTGTTTTGGGCCTCAATTGAGAGGAGGTCTTCATCCTTTTGCCCCGGGTAACAGGAGGCAGGTGTTTCCTAACTACTCTGGAGCCTTGGGGCTTCCCAGTCCGCTTAGTCATTTTGAGGCCTCCCAGTGGTCTGCTCCAGAGCCCGTGAGCACCACTATATATACCCCTCCCCAGGGAGACACACCCTCATGCTTTATGAGGTCAGCAAGTCTCCTGCCCAGCCAATGGTGGCCCTGGGTGAGCCTTGACATCACAAAGTCCCATCCTGACACCTCTAGCGGAGGATGGGGAGCAATTCAGATGTTTTGGTGGGAGAAATGGGGCATTTGTAATTCCCCTAAAGAGGCCTGCAAACTCCCTGCCATCCTCATCTCTTTAAGTCAACTCTGATGGGGTCACATGGCAGGGAGAGTGTGTCTCCTCCAAACCTTGTCTATTATATCTATTTATGACTGTAAAAGTGTAAGGGAATTAAAAAAAAATCTGAAAAAGATACAGCTTAAGCAGCCCCAGTTAACATAAGTTTATTTTCTTTGTTCCATAGTCTCAAAATAACTGACAATTAAGAATGAATTTCATTTAAAACCTATTTTTCAAATTCAGCAAATACTTTGTGTTCAAATATAAGACGATTTTGTTCTTTTCAAGCTAAAAAAAGTTTGTTCCTTGCAGTGAATACTTTGTTTCACTGATTTAGACGTAAATAAAAGCACATCGTGCGTCTTCTGACAATTTTTGTGGTATCACCGTGTATTTAGAATCAACTGTTTGAATGTGGGGTGCCTATTAGTACATTCCCTCGGGGACTGCAGGCTGTGCAGGAAGTGATCTCAAGGTCTTGCAAACCATTAAGGATGCTCTGGGGAAGGGAGCAGTGGTAACCATGGCAGCCTGTGTTGGTGACAATTGTTGAACAGGGTCTTCTCTTAATGAACTCCCTCATAGAAGACAATGAATTGTTAAAAATCAGTGCTAAAACTGTGGCCATGTGAATTTATATATATATATATATTTATATATACATACACATACACACATATGTGTATGTGTTTGGATATATATACACACACACACACACACACATGTGCCTTTATATATATTTATATATATATACACAAACACATGTGTGTGTGCATTTGTATATATGTACACTGAAACTTTGTACCTTGGAAATAATATGTAAAATATTAAAACCTGACATATATGACAACCAACTTTTCAAACTTAAACCAACACAATTTGGTTTTGCAGAGGAAAAGTATTTAATTAGTGACATTATTTTAGAATACTGGAGTATGGAGATGGTAATAAAAACAGAACCAGCATTTACTTGGGTTTATTCTTTTAATAAAAGTCTTCATGGGCAATGCCCCCCAGTATTGCCTGCACGGTATGTGTGCTATTCCCCCTGCCCCATCTGTGGGAGCCCACTGCTCCATTCTAAATTCCTTTGCTGCAAAAAAAGACATACAGATGGCTAACAAACACATGAAAAAACGCTGAACATCACTCATTATCAGAGAAATGCAAATCAAAACCACAGTGATGTACCATCTCATGCCGGTCAGGATGGCTGCTATCCAAACATCTACAAGCAATAAATGTTGGGGAGGGAATGGAGAAAAGGGCACCCTCTTACAGTGTTGGTGTGAATTCAAACTCGTACAGCCACTATGGAGAACAGTGTGGAGATTCCTTAAAAAACTGGAACTAGAACTGCCATATGACCCAGCAATCCCACTGCTGGGCATACACACCAAGGAAACCAGAATTGAAAGTCACATGTACTCCATTGTTCATCACAGCACTGTTTACTGGATGAACTGTTTGGACATGGAAGCAACCTAGATGTCTATTGGTAGATGAATGGATAAGAAAGCGTTGGTACATATACACAATGGAATATTACTCAGCCATTAGAAAGAATGCATTTGAATCAGTTCTCACGAGGTGAATGAAACTGGAGCCTATTATACAGAATCAAGTAAGTCAGAAAGTAAAACACCAATATAGTATAGTAATGCATATATATGGAATTTAGAAAGATGGTAATGATAACCCTGTATGCGAGACCACAAAAGAGACACAGATGTACAGAACCGTCTTTTGGACTCTGTGGGAGAAGGCGAGGGTGGGATGCTCTGAGCGAATAGCATTCAAACATGTATATTATCATATGTGAATCAGATCGCCAGTCTATGTTCGATGCATCAGACAGGGTGCTCGGCGCTGGTGCACTGGGATGACCTAGAGGGATGGGATCGGGAGGGAGGTGTGAGGGGGCTTCAGGATGGGGAACACATGTACACCTATGGCTGATTCTTGTCACTGTATGGCCAAAACCACTACAATTATTGTAAAGTAACTAGCCTTCAATTAAAATAAATAAAAAAAAAAATACCTTGTTGTTTTCCTTTGGTGGAGGGGTGGTTCCAGTAATCTAATCTGCTATTATTGGAATCCTTCACCTTTTAGATTCATTTATACAGCATTCCTTTGTGATGTTATAAATTATCTCTGATACCCCTACCTTCTAGGCACAATTCATCATGTCATCCCCTGTGCCAGCAAACTCCTAGGCATATATTTGTATACCCATATAATTACTTATTTAGGCATCTTTTTGTCCTAATAAACAATTCCTGGGTAAATGGCACCAATTATACCCAACCCATATTTATGTTCTCAGTGCCTAAGTTAATGTATATAGTAGGTGCATAATAAGTGTTTATTGGTGGAAATGGTTGGTATTTCATCTGAATTTCATGTCTATGTAAATTCATCTCAAAAATCACTTAATGGCTATCCTTCCACCACAGGAAAATAAAATAAGGGACAACAGAAGAAAGAGCAGAACTTATTTGTCTCTTTTAGAGTGATTCTGATATGAAAAAATTTTTCTCTTTTTGCTTTATGAAAGTATGATAACACATTTACAGGAGACTTGGAAAATACAGAACAAAGTTACATAAAGTTCCACTATGTTACAATTATTTTTTTAAGTAGATAAAGATTTTTAGTTGGAGTTTCAATATCAAACTCACAAAAATTAATAGAATGAATAGAAAAGTAGAAGGCTATAGTAGACCTGAAAAGCACCATGAAACAGTTCAACATAATTAAGATTTATACAGTTTTAACACAAGAGCAGGATACAAATTCTATTCAAGTTCCCATAGACTATAAACCAGGAGACACTGGAACATATCCAGGGACATAAAACAAGGTGCAAAATTTTCGTGGTCTAAAGATATTGAAATCATATGGAATCTGTTCTCATATCACCATGGAATTGTGTTAGAAATCAATATCAGAAGATGTTTGAAAATAACCCACCTATTTTCAAGGGTAATGTGACAGTTACCAAGAGAGATCTTTGACTTAGCTGTAGAAAGCCTCAGTAAAGTTAAAAGACTGAAAACCCATGGAGGGCAATTGCAGAGAAGAAAGCATTTGAATGAGAAATTAGTATCAAAGATGCTTTAAAAACCCCATGTATTTGGAAATTCAGTGTCCACTTTTTAAATGATGGGTGCTGATATGGACATTTTTAAAAGCAAGGGTAGTCTGCTTTTATCAAAGGAAGGATGGCAAAATAGGAAGAGAAGTATAGTAACCATCAAGGTTAAGAGAAAAATGCAGGAAGGAGTCCTGATCCACAGATTTGAGGGCTGATGTTCCAAATGCTAGCCTGTTGGCATCATTCACCCTCTTCATGTATGCCTCTGTCCCCCAGAAGAAAATCATAAGCTACCCAAATACCTGCCTCCAACAGTTTACATTTACCCAGTGTCTGGTAGAATGGAAGTTCAAAAGTTATTTGGACAATTGTCCTTGGAGGTATCCATCTCAGTGTTTAGGTTTTATACATGGATATTTGATCACTGAATTTTGTAGAAATACATAAGAGTACAGGAAAAAAGTGCCCTTTTGGCATAAAGTGTAGATGGGAATGAATTAAAGAAGTACTAATTTTTCCTCTCAGTGGGCATTCTTTGGTAAGTTAAGAAAAACTGCCTTGCTTACAATAGATTAATTATAACACATGGCATAAGCAGATGGAATTTGTGGATGGAAATTTATCACAATTTGTGTCTCAATTTATCAAATGGTGGGAGGAAGTTTATACCACAAACAGAATGTTGCCATGAAAAACCATTGCCAGATGTGATATTTTCTTTTTTCACCTATTAGACTATGAAAGCAAGTGGAAAAACATGAGTAAGGGTAAAAGAATGAGAATTTGTCTTTAAAATGAGAATTTTAAAGTTTGGAGGATTAATACCAATTGTACTGTTCTCTCTTATAAAGCATATAGAAGAAGACAGATACTTTATACCCATTTTTACCATTTCCTTCTTGTGTCCTCATTTTTTTCTCTATACCTTCCCTTATAAAGTCAAAGAAAATAGACATATGAACAGTTTCTCTGTGTGGTTTAAGGATGTCCCGTTCTTGGAACAGGAACACTATTCTACAGTGATGTTTCTAAGTTCAAATTTTACAGTAAAAGCAGCAGAAGCAAACTCTACCACCCAGATAGGATGTGTAAGGCATGAAAATCATGGTGTGACAGCCCTAAAATTGCTCTTAAAACAAAAGGGGCAACAGGCTTCACTGTCACTTGTTCATTCAGCAAACTTTTTTAAAAACCCAAGGAAAGGTAATCTACAAGCATTAAACACACCAATCTGATAGTCTCTCCAGTAACCTGTGTAGTAGGTGATATTACCTTCTTGAAACTTTGAAAGACAAGGCTTCCAAGAAATGTAATGTCACACCCAAGGCAAGGAAATGAGAGAGGAGAACCAGAACACAAACTCCAGGATGTAGACTTCCAAAATCTCTGCTCTCTCCGCTTGACAACACTGTTTTGAGTCCTGAGGCAAGGCATGGGTGGGTCATGGTCGTGACATCTAGAAAGATGAATCCCTCCAATGTAATACAAAATAAAATAATGCCAAATCCTCAAATAAGTGCAGAAACTTCCCATGAAGTTTTTCATTTTCCCCAAAGGTGATATTGGGTCGGCCAAAAAGTTCATTCAGGTTCTCCCATACCATCTTACAGAAAAACCTGAGTGACATTTTCAATATTGTGTTTAGTTACTATGGAAATAGCAGCAATCAAATATTTTCAAAGAGCACCTCCCCACCTCTGTTTCTCCCCTCCACCTTGCTTTGGTATTGTCATAAAGTAAAGTGAAAGTGAAAGTTGCTCAGTTGTGTCCTACTCTTTGTAACCCCATGGACCATAGAGTCCATGGAATGCGGAATACTGGAGTGGGTAGCATTACCCATAAGCACATGCTTTATTTTTCATTTTTGTAATGTAGTACTAAACTTCTCTTTGGGGCAGAGGTTCTCAAATAAGGTTAATGGACCAATAATCAGCCAACAGATGAATTAAGATATCAGTGAGACCCCTAATAGTGTGCAGAATGTTGTGTATATGGGCAGTTTTGTTGGGTGAAGGCTAGAGCATCTCTTGTTATCCCCAAAAGATAAAGAGCCACTGCTCTAAAAAGTTGGAGATTCTGGGAATTCCTCAAAGCATGGAGAGGACACTGAACAACAAATAAAAAGATAGCTTTTTAAAGAGAAATGCTAGACATTTCACTTGTCTGCTTGGAAATTAAGAACAAGGATTATAAAATTCAGTAGCTACCAAAAGTAAAGATGATGTTTGCTAACTTATACACCCAGCAATGTTCTAAGCATATTACCTACTTTCACTTACTTCTCCCCAGTTGTTTTTTAAATGTCATATTTTTATTTAATTTTTGTCATAATATAGGTGATTTACGACATTGTGTTAGTTTCAGGTATACAGCATAGTGAATCACACACACACATCTATTCTTTTTCAGATTCTTTTCCCATGCAGGTCATTACAGAGTATTGAGTGGAGTTCCTAGTGCTATATGGTTGTTGTTGTTGTTCCGTTACTAAGTTATCCTTCACTATTTCCTGGAGTTTGCTCAAACTTATGTCCATTCAATCAGTGATGCCATCCAACCATCTCATCCTCTGTCATCCCCTTCTCCTCCTGCCTTCAGTCTTTCCCAGCATCAGGATCTTTTCCAATGAGTTTGCTCTTTGCATCAGGTGGCCAAGTATTGGAGATTCAGCTTCAGCATCAGTCCTTCCAATGAATATTCAGCATTGATTTCCTTCAGGTAGGACTGGTTTGATCTTCTTGCAGTCCAAGGGACACTCAAGAGTCTTCTCCAGCACCACAGTTCAAAAGCATCAGTTCTTTGGCACTCAGCCTTCTTTATGGTCCAACTCTCACATCTATACATGACTACTGGAAAAACCATAGCTTTGACTATACAGACCTTTGTTGGCAGATATCTCTGCTTTTTAATATGCTGTCTAGGTTTGTCATAGCTTTTCTTCCAAGGAGTAAGTGTCTTTTAATGTTGTGGCTGCAGTCATTGCCCACAGTGATTTTGGAACCCAAGAAAATAAAACCTGTCACTGTTTCCACTTTTTCCCCATCTATTTGCCATAAAGTGATGGGACCAGATGCCATGATCATCATTTTAGGATGTTGAGTTTTAAGTCAGCTTTTTCACTCTCCTCTTTCACTTTCATCAAGAAGCTCTTTAGTTCTTCTTCACTTTTTGCCATAAGGGTGGTGTCATCTGAATATCTGAGCTTATTGATATTTCTCCCAGCAATGTTGATTCCAGCTTGTGATTCACCCAGCCTGATATTTCACATAATGTACTGTGCATATCTACTTCGGCTTTATTGACTATGCCAAAGCCTTTGACTGTGTGGATCACAACAAACTGTGGAAAATTCTTAAAGAGATGGGAATACCAGACCACCTGACTTGCCTCCTGAGCTATCTGTATGCAAGTCAAGAAACAACAGTTAGAATTGGACATGGAACAACAGACTGGTTCCAAATGGGGAAAGGAGTACATCAAAGCTGTATATTGTCACCCTGCTTATTTAACTCATATGCAGAGTACATCATGAGAAACGCTGGGCTGGGTGAAGCAAGAGCTGGAATCAAGATTGCCAGGAGAAATATCAATAACCTCAGAGATGCAGATGACACCACCCTTATGGCAAAAAGTGAAGAAGAACTAAAGAGCTTCTTGATGAGAGTGAAAAAGTTGGCTTAAAGCTCAACATTCAGAAAACTAAGATCATGGGATCTCGTCTCATCACTTCATGGCAAACAGATAGGGAAACAATGGAAACAGTGAGAGACTTTATTTTTGGGGTCTCCAAAATCACTGCAGATGGTGACTGCAGCCATGAAATTAAAAGACACTCCTTGGAAGAAAAGTTATGACTAACCCAGACAGCATATTAAAAAGCAGAGACATTACTTGCCCACAAAGGTCTGTCTAGTCAAAGGTATGGTTTTTCCAGTAGTCATGCATGAATGTGAGAGTTGGACTATAAAGAAAGCTGAGCACTGATGAACTGATACTTTTTTTTTGTGAAGGTTTCAAGTATACTTTATTTCTTCAAACATGCTATATTTTAATGGGTACATAGTACTTTTACTTGGAATTAATTATGAGTTGATTTTGAAACAATTCAGTATTAAATCAGCTGGGATGATTACTGTTCTCTCCATTCCTTTGGGGTGACTCTGCCAACAGGCGATGGGTTCCACTCTATTCCAATTTGTGTTGCCATATATACCCCTACAGCAACACAGAAAGTGGCTCCACTAGCTAATACAGCATTACCATATTTGTCATGGAAATCAGGTGCCCGCTTTTGATGGATCTGCTTTGCCACTGCTTGCTGAATGCTTTGAACTCTCAGATGACTTAGTGCGTTTTTGGCCAAGGGAAACATCCTGAGGTTGAACATAAAATGGCTGCAACTACAGCTGCTGGTCTCTAGCAATTTGGCGTCTAGTACCCTTGCCGAGTCCTGAAAAACAACCTGAACTGATACTTTTGAACTGTGGTGTTGGAGAAGACTTTTGAGAGTCCCTTGGACTGCAAGGAGATCCAACCAGTCAATCCTAAAGGAAATCAGTCCTGAATATTCATTGCAAGGACTGATGCTGAAGCTGAAACTCCAATACTTTGGCCACCTGATGTGAAGAACTAACTCATTGGAAAAGACCCTGATGCTGGGAAAGATTGAAGGTAAGAGGAGAAGGGAACGAAAGAGTATGAGATGGTTGGATGGCATCATTGACTCGATGGAAATGAGTTTGAGCAAGCTCCAGGAGTTGGTGATGGACAGGGAAGCCTGGCATGCTGCAGTCCATGGGGTCTCAAAGAGTCAGACATGACTGAGCAACTGAACTGATACATACACACAGACATATACACACACAGATAGAAGTATGTATATGTCAATCCCAATCTTATATTAACTTATTGTCACAGGAAACCAAATGAAGTTAGTGTTATCGTCATTTCCATTTAAAGTGAAGATATTCTATAAATAAAAGTATATGATAATTCTATATTCCTATCATACATAATGGAGAAAAAGAGAGGAAGGGAAAGAGAAATAGAAGGAATAATAGAGCAAAGAAGGAATGGTGGGTGAAAAGGTGAGGAACAGGAATCTAGTAGTGAAGTATTGTAGAAAAAAAAGTCATAACTGCTAAGACCATAGTGAAAAACACAATTCTGGTATTTGCCAAAGTCATATACATTAACAGATTAATCATTTTAGAAGAAAAAAGAATATGTAAACGATTAGATTAAAAACATGTATAAACACTGTCAAATTTTATTAGAAATGTTTGAATTTCAGCGTAATATTTGGAAATACAGACATTTCTGAAATGTTGGCTTTTCTTCATTTGATGGAGAAAATCCTTATTCACACAGTGTTGAAACAGATGGAAAAAATAGTAGTTTTGTCGAACAAACATCCATCTTCCATTTGGTCTTTTGGATTTTAATTAATGGAGCCTCATAGTTCATACTGTATATTGCTGAAATTAAGCCAAGAACTATATGGAGACCCCAGATGAATGCTAGTCCATTCTTCCTTGCTAGCCAAGTCTACCATGAAATTGAACCTGACCTGTCATCATTGGAAAGTAAATTATCTCTATTGTACTGAAATGCTCTCAATAGGTTTAAAGTAGCCCTGTATACTACCTGCGATAATAAACATACTACTGTGGAAATTTTAACTGGATTCTTTCTCCTCCTTAACAAAAAATTGAGGAAAACAGTGAATGCATTTAGTGTAGGGAAGTTCACATGATTTCCCTATCAAAAAAAGTTCACTATGCAAAAGGGAGTGGATGACTTAGGCTCAGTGTCACATTTTTCATTTTATTTGTTCATCTTTAAAAATGTGGAGTGAAGAGTGGAGTTGAGTATTAAAATAGAATTTGTTGTCCTACCTTTTATTCTCAGTGATCAGGGTAGCCCTTGGATGTCTTTTTTGAGTATTTTCTAGTATATTTGCTATTCATTGAATTAAGCCTCCCCTCCCTCACTCTTATCACCTGCTTAGACTGTCTACAAGATTATGGGCCATGGTATTGTACAACTTGAGGGACTGGAGTGGGGATCTGCCATTCAGGTACTCTGTCAATCATCCCGTTTACAGAACTTACTGGTTCATAACAATTTCAGTTAAATGGCTATCAAAGATTGATGTTAAATCCCTTGAATTGGCTCCAAATGACCAGTTTCATATACATTTCAAACATAGAAAGGGGACTTGCTTGCTCATTGTTCTCTTTATGTCCACTTATAAAAATATGTACTCCCTACTTGCCTATTCATTTCATGGATGCAGATTGTTGTCACAGTCAACACATGAAGCTGTCAGCAGGCCCATGGAGACCATTTGATGATGTCAAAGTAGAATCAGAGTAACACTGATGCAAATCCCATGGCTATTAACAAATCTCATTTTAAATGACTTTTACAGTTGAGATCTCCTCTCTAGCCTCTTCCTCATGACCGTGTCTCCATTTGAAAGTCACATCATTTATAATATCACAGGATCCTGAATTCAAATTGCTTGTGTATTGCTAATCTTGGGAAGACTCACGCTAGTGTTCTAATTTCCCTTAGGCAGAGTAGAAAACCACAAACTATTTAAATGGTTTTTAGTGTTGGTTAGACACCTTGGTGAATTATAGTGCTATATTATTGAGTCAGAATTTAAAATCTTCCCTTGAATTGGAGGTGTTGAGCCAAAGAGAATTCAACCAATGGTATATCACTGAACTATTTGCAGATAAAGAGTATTTCAACTAAGATTTCTTCCACTTTTACTCCTATCAAGAAGAACATTTATTAAATGCTTCAGTTCAGTTCAGTCGCTCAGTCGTGTCCAACTCTTTGCGACCCCATGAATCGCAGCACGCCAGGCCTCCCTGTCCATCACCAATTCCCAGAGTTCACCCAAACTCATGTCCATCAAGTCAGTGATGCCATCCAGTCGTCTCATCCTCCTGCCCCCAATCTCTCCCAGCCTCAGGGTCTTTTCCAATGAGTCAATTCTTCGCATGAGGAGGCCAAAGTATTGGAGTTTCAGCCTCAGCATCAGTCCTTCCAGTGAACACCCAGGACTGGTCTCCTTTAGGATGCACTGGTTGGATTTCCTTGCAGTCCAAGGGACTCTCAAGAGTCTTCTCCAACACCACAGTTCAAAAGCATCAATTCTTTGGCACTCAGCTTTCTTCACTGTCCAACTCTCACGTCCATACATGACCACAGGAAAAACCATAGCCTTGACTAGACGGACCTTTTTTGGCAAAGTAATGTCTCTGCTTTTGAATATGCTGTCTAGGTTGGTTAAAACTTTCCTTCCAAGGAGTAAGCGTCTTTTAATTTCATGGCTACAATCACATTCTGCAGTGATTTTGGAGCCCCAAAAAATAAAGTCTGCCACTGTTTCCACTGTTTCCCCATCTATTTCCCATGAAGTGATGGGACCAGATGCCATGGTCTTTGTTTTCTGAATGGTGAGCTTTAAACCAGCTTTTTCACTCTCCTCTTTCACTTTCATCAAGAGGCTTTTTAGTTCCTCTTCACTTTCTGCCATAAGGGTGGTGTCATTTGCATATCTGAGGTTATTGATATTTCTCCCGGCAATCTTGATTCCAGCTTGTGCTTCTTCCAGCCCAGCGTTTCTCATGATGTACTCTGCATATAAGTTAAATAAGCAGGGTGACAATACACAGTCTTGACGTACTCCTTTTCCTATTTGGAACCAGTCTATTGTTCCATGTGCAGTTCTAATTGTTGCTTCCTGACCTGCATGTAGGTTTCATATGCCAGATATTGGTTGCGTGCTAAATAAGGAGAATAATAATGCAAAGAAGGATCAAGCACACCCATGACAATGATGGGTTTTATGGAATTTATGAGTTGAGGAAACACAAATACACAATTCCAAGACAGAGGTCACAGTATAGGTATGCTCCATGAGATTGAGAGCCCAGTGCCTGAGGGAATCTGCTGTGTCTTGGAAGGAGGATATGAATTCAGTCATCAAGAAGGAAGGATATAGTGGATGATTGTTGCCTAGAATCTTAAGAACACTCTTGTAATAATTGAGAAACTTCTGGCCTCCCAAAATGGAAGGCAAAAAACTCCTCCAGCGTCATTTGGAGCCAGACACTTGCCCATGACCTAGGTTTCTGCAGTCAAAGATGCCCATTGGATATGCTGACATAGAAATCAGCAAACTAAATGTGTGGGATTTGCCTTCTGAAGAGAAAAGGAGAATTTTGGTGTGAGCTATGCAAGGATGGGAAAGCTGTGATGTTGGCCTCATTTGGAAGAGACTAGAGTGGTTGGGTATTGTCTTGGCTTTCATGTAAACAAACTGGTCCTTGTTTTTCTTAAAGATTCTGTACATTTCCTCATACCATTCAATATGTTGTGTGAGCTACTAATATCCCATAAGTAGAACAATTTTTCCCCCTATGAGGTATGTCTATCAGGTACCTGGGGAATTGATCTAGGATGCAGCAGGGTGATCATCTACTGGATTCAAGATGGGCCCACAACTCCGTGGAGTTAATCCTCCCATGCAGCCTCGCATGAAAAGGAGAGTCAAGCCAGATTCCTGGAAATTTTCCCTTGGAAATTTAAATTAGGAATTGCAAAATGAAGGGTTGGATTTTTCCTTCCAGCTCTTCTATAGGAATGATCAAAAGCCTAAGGTAAAAAGTAGTGAGGTACAAGGAAGGCCATGAGCAGGACTCCCACAGTGGTGCAGTGCAGAACCTTGGCAATGAAACAGAGAGGCTGTGGTTAGGAAGATTCACAAGTCATGAGTTAGCTGAAGCTATGAGGTAATGAAAAGATAAATGAAGTAGGGGGAAAAGAATGAACTAATATTCACAGTGGCTGCAGGGAGGCCATCCACCCTGGGTTCAGATAGGAGAAGGTACATCGTATACAGATAATTTTAGGAGATGAATGCATGTGTGTATGTTCACTCACTCAGCTGTGTTCAACTCTTTGTGACCCCATGGACTATAGCCCAGCAGACTTCTCTGTCCTTGGGATTTCCCAGACAAGAATACTGGACTGTGTTGCCATTTCCCTCTCTATAGGAGACTAACAAAACTGGCTAAAAGTTAGTCTTTTTTTCATTACTACCATGTACCTGTGATTGTAAATGTCAGTGATAAAATACCACTGACTCCCCTCCCTGCCACTTTGGTACACCATTGGTCAATGGTGGCAAGAGAAGGAAATAGAAATACAGAGTGAGACTCGACAAGAAAAGGACCACGTGGGTATGTTTGTGTGTGAGAAAGAGAGACAGACATAGAAGAAGAGAGAGACGGAAGTGGGCATAGTGGACAAATTGAGGGTTCCCAGGAGATCCAAAGAAATGACTGACCCTGGAATCCAAATTGGGAAGGGCACTTTATGAGTTTGTTTATTCTATTAGCTGATTACTATGTGCCTGATTCTCACCAGGTCCAGTGACTTTTCTGTCCCCAGATTTCTGCTTCGTTAAGGAAGGACTTAAGAAAGGAAGTGACAGCCTTCAAGCCTGACTCCTTGACTCTGCTTTCCTAGACTCCCTGTCACTAAAAGGCTTCCCTTGTGGCTCAGACAGTAAAGAATCTGCCTGCAATGCAGGAGACCCAGGTTTGATCCCTGGGTCAGGAAGATCCCCTGGAGAAGGAAATGGCAATCCACTTCAGTATTCTTGCCTAGAGAATTCCATGGACAGAGGAGCCTGGCAGGCTACAGTCCATGGGGTCACAAAAAGTTGTTCATGACTGAGCGACTACACTTTCACTTTCTATCAATAAAAAGGTCTGCAGTCTCTGGCCTCTGACAGTCCAGTCTCTGAAATGCATTTGATTTTCCTGAGTATTTTTCTGTCCTTTGTTACACAAAGGACATGCTGTTGTTCCCATGCCTTAGATTTGGTCTTGGCCTAGGTGAAACATTTCTTCTCAGATTCATGTTATACAAGCGTTCTGTTTGATAAAGAAGAAAAACATCAATTAAGGTTGGTTTGGGAAGGGGAGAAAATGGGGTGGATGAGAGAAGGAAAGAAGGAAGAGAAAACGGGGAATGGAAATAGGAACAAAAAGAAAAATTTTGAGAAGCTTGATACAAAAAAGTTAGGAAGTTCATTATGGCTGAAAGGCTGTGGGGAGAGGTCCTTAGGAAGTCTCTAAGATTTAAAAAATGATAATATCCAATTCTGGAGGGTTGAAAAGGGTACTGTGCATTGCTGAAGGCAGTAAAAATGTGTATGGCTCTTCTGGCAAGTATCTAGAGTTTGGCAAGAGCCTTAAACATGTTGATATTGTTTGGCTCAATATTATACCTCTGTGAATGTAGTCTAAAAATATTTCTAAATTTTGAAATAAAATGTACAAATATTTATGTACAAAATTTTTTCTAAGTAGTGTTTGCATGTGTGAGTAATGAGCAAGAATCAATATGACTAACAGTAGACACATAATTAAGTAGTTTTCACAATGAAGTAATTCTTGTCACTTGATTGAATTTTAGGTAGCTAATGAAAATGGTGATTTCGAAGACCATGTCACATAGAAAATACTATGTCAAACTGTTATAATAGCAAACTGCCAAGGGCTGTATGATTCCATTATGTTTATAAATGAAGAAAAAAGTATGATAAACATTCAGAACACATCTATATATTAATAGTGGTTGTGTTTGAATAGTGAGATTGCAGGCTGTATTTGTTTTTCCTTTTTAACAAAGCACTTTAAAAGAATTAAGGTATTATTTATACATTATAAAATTCACCCATTTTTGGTATACAGTATAATAAACTGTGATGTTCAGTCTATTATCACCATCCCAGTCAAGAAGTTCTCAGTGCCCTTTTATGGTGAATTCCCTCTACCCACCCCTAGCCCCAGACAACTGATCTTTCTGTCACTAAAATTTTGCACTTTCTTGTTTTTCATTTAAATGGGATCATATAGTATATAAGACAATAGTTTTTCTTTTTTTAATTGGAGGATAATTGCTTTACAGTATTGTGTTGGTTTCTGCAATACATCAGCATGAATCACCCACAGGTAGAAATATGTCCCCTCCCTTCTGAACCCACCTCCCATCTGCCACTGCATCCCACCCCTCTAGGTTGTCACAGCACTGGGTTGAGCTCCCTGTGTCACACAGCACATTCCCACTTGCTATCTGTTTTACATATGGTAGTGTATATGTTTGCGTACTATTTTCTGAGTTGGTCTCACCCTCTCCTTCCCCCGCTGTGTCCACAAGTCTGTTTTGTATGTCTGCATCTCCATTGCCTCAAATAGGTTCATCAGCACCATTTTTCTAGATTCCATACACATGCATTAATATACAATATTTGTCTTTTTCTTTCTGACTTACTTCCCTCTATATAATAGGCTCTAGGTTCATCTACCTCATTAGGACTCAAATGCATTCTTTTTTTAGCTGAGTAATATTCCACTGTATATATGTACCACAATTTCTGTATCCTTTCATCTGTCAATGGACATCTAGATTGCTTCCACATCCCAGCTACTGTAAAAAGTGCTGAATGTTGGGGTACATGTGTCTCTTTCAATTATGGTTTTCTCAAGGTATATGTGTATGCCCAGTGGTGGGGTTGCTGGGTCATATCATAGTTTTAAAGTTTTGATCTACTATTAGAATGTTTCTTCAATGACCACATTAAAATATAATTTTTTAATCATGAAAAAATGATTTAGAAATCAGAATCTAAAACATACCGATTTCAACTTTTTCTACTAATGGCAAAGCAGGAAAGAAATGAAGAACTTTGATTACATGGGGTTGCAAAGAGTTGGACACGACTGAGCAACTTTCACTTGATTACTTAAGAGACAGTTAGAACAGACCTGCTTTATCAGGGAGCTTGTGAAATCTCTGACTTAGAAACTGTAATAGATTCATACTCACCAAGTGCTGGTGGAAAACTGACCTTCCTTCAAGGCTGACTGAGATGGAGTAGAAGATAACTTTTTTAAACCATTCTTTTTAATTGAAGTTAGTTAATTTTCAAGGCTGTTAGCTTCGGGTATACACCAAAGTGATTCACCCCAAAACTTTCCTTTTCAGGTTATTTTCCATTATAGGTTATTAAAAGATATTGAGTAGAGTTCCCTGTGTTACACAGTAGGCCCTTGTCATTTATATTATATATGATAATGTGTGAGCTCAGTGGTATCCAACTCTTTGTGGCCTCATGGACTGCAGTGTGCCAGGGTCCTCTGTCCATGGAATTCTCCAGGCAAGAATACTGGAGTGGCTTGCCATTTTCTCCTCCAGGGATCTTCAACCCAGGGATTGAACCTGTATATCTTTATTTCAAACTCCTAATTTATCTCTTTCCTGCACACCCTGCTTTCTGCTTTGGTAACTATAAGTTTGTTTTCTGTGTGAGTTTATTTCTGCTTTGTAAAGAAGTTCATTTGTATCTTTTTTTTTTTTTTTTAGATTCTACATATAAGTAATATTGTAGGATGTTTGTCTTTGTCTGACTTACTTCACTTAATATGATAATCTCTGGGTCCATCTGTGTTGCTACAGATGGCATTATTTCATTGTTTTTTATGGCTGAATAATATTCCATTGTGTATATATACCACATCTTTCTTCTATTAAATTGAAGTATAGTTAACTTACAATGTTGCATAGGTTTCCAGTGTATAGCAAAGTTATTTAGATTGCTTCCATGTCTTTACTGTTGTAAATGGTGCTGCTACAAACATAGGGGGGAGCATGTATCTTTTTGAATTGTAGTTTTCTCTGGATATATGCCCAGAGGTGGGATTGCTGAAGCATATGGTAACTCTCTTTTTAGTTTTTTGAAGAATGTCCAAATTGGCTGTACCATTTTACATTTCCACCAGCAGTGGAAAGAGAGTTCCTTTTTCTCCACACCCTCTCCAGCATTTATTATTTTACGTTTTTTTTTTTTTTTTTTTTTTTTTGTCATTTTGACTGGTGTGAGAGGTGATGCCTCACTGTAGTTTAGATTGCTTTTCTCTAATAATTAGCAGTGTCGAGCATCTTTTCATATGTCTGTTGACCATCTTAATGTCTTCCTTGAAGAAATGTCTGTTTAGGTCTTCTGCCCAGTTTTTGATGGGGTTATTTCTTTGCTTGTATGTTGTATGAACTGTTTGTATATTTTGGAAGTTAGTCCTTTGTCAGTAGCATCATTTGCAAATATTTCCTCCCAGTCTGTAGGTTGTCTTTTGTTTATGGTTTCCTTCACTGTGAAAATGCTTTTGAGTTTAATTAGGTCCTATTTGTTACTTTTGTTTTTATTTCCATTACTCTAGGAGACAGAACCAAAAAAATAGTGCTGTGATTTGTGTCAAAGAGTGTTCTGCTTATGTTTTCCTCTGAGAGTTTTACAGTATCTGATCTTGCATTTAAGTCTTTAATCTACTTAGAGTTTATTTTCTGTGTGTTGTTAGAGAATGTTACATGTAACTGTGCAGTTTTCCTGAAACCACTTATTGAAGAGACTGTCTTTTCTCTACTGTATTTTCTTGCCTCCTTTGTCATAGATTAATTGACCACAGGTGCATGGGTTTATTTCTTGGCATTTTATCCTGTTCCACTGAACTATGTGTCTGTTTTCATGCCAGATCATACTGTTTTGATGACTGTAGCTTTGTAATATAGGCTTAAGTCAGAGAGCATGATTCCTCCAGCTCCATTCTTCTTTCTCAAGATTGTTTTTGCTATTTTGGGTCTTTTGTGTTTCCATACAAATTTTAATTTTTTCTTTCAGTTTTTTTAAAAAGTGCCATTGATAATTTGACAGGGATTACATTGAATCTATAGATTGCCTTGAGTATTTTAACAATATCGATTCTTGCAATCCAAGAACATGGTATATCTTTCCATCTGTTTGTGTCATCTTCAGTTGCGTTCATCAGCATCTTACAGTATTTAGAGTAAAGGTCTTTTGCCTCTGTAGGTAGGTTTGTTGCTAGGTATTTTATTCTTTTTGGTAATAATGATTATGATTAATTTCTGTTTCTAATATTACATTGTTAATATATAGAAATGCAACAGATGGCTCATCAATGAATTCAGTAAAGCTGCTGAATACAAAATTAATATACAGAAGATAACATTTTACAGTTTATTTCTTTTTTTATTTTTTTATTTTTAATTTTATTTTATTTTTAAACTTTACAATATTGTATTAGTTTTTCCCAACATCGAAATGAATCTGCCACAGGTATGCCTGTACTCCCCATCCTGAACTCTCCTCCCTCCTCCCTCCCCAGTTTTACAGTTTATTTCTAACCTGATAAGAGGATAATGGGAGGAAAAGAGAAAGAAGACACATCTCTCAGTAGAAAACTAAAGGAGGCACACTTTTTCATTCCTCTGTATTTTCAATGTACACTATTATAAATTGAACATTCTGGAACATTAAAAAAATGCAAAGTTTCTGTGATCACCTGCTGTGTTTCTTTCCTTTTAAGAAAATATTTCTGCACATTGGTTCTTCATATTAGGCCATATTGTTGTGAGGTGAGTGGTGCTAAGTTGAGTATCATTATGACCACCATGAACTCAAAAGTCCTTTTTAGTAAAATTGCAGTTTGATTAATTGTCATCCTGTGATTATCTACATGAGGATCTGTGCACTTTAGATCAGTATGAAGTATAGACATAAATATTCTAAATGTCCATCAACTGAAGAATGGATAAAGATGTGGTGTGTGTATATACACACACACACACACAATAGAATATTACTCAGCCATTAAAAAAAAAACCCAAATAATGCCATTTACAGCAACATGAATGGACTAAGAGATTGTTATCAGTTCAGTTCAGTTCAGTCGCTCAGTCGTGTCCAACTCTTTGCGACCCCATGAATCGCAGCACGCCAGGCCTCCCTGTCCATCACCAACTCCCGGAGTTCACTCAGACTCATGTCCATTGAGTCAGTGATGCCATCCAGCCATCTCATCCTCTGTCATCCCCTTCTCCTCCTGCCCCCAATCCCTCCCAGCATCAGAGTCTTTTCCAATGAGTCAACTCTTCACATGAGGTGGCCAAAGTACTGGAGTTTCAGCTTTAGCATCATTCCCTCCAAAGAAATCCCAGGGCTGATCTCCTTCAGAATGGACTGGTTGGATCTCCTTGCAGTCCAAGGGACTCTCAAGAGTCTTCTCCAACACCACAGTTCAAAAGCATCAATTCTTCGGTGCTCAGCCTTCTTCACAGTCCAACTCTCACATCCATACATGACCACAGGAAAAACTATAGCCTTGACTAGACGGACCTTTGTTGGCAAAGTAATGTCTCTGCTTTTGAATATGCTATCTAGGTTGGTCATAACTTTCTTCCAAGGAACTAAGCGTCTTTTAATTTCATGGCTGCAGTCACCATCTGCAGTGATTTTGGAGCCCAAAAAAATAAAGTCAGCCACTGTTTCCCCATCTATTTGTCAGGAAGTGGTGGGACCGGATACCATGATCTTCATTTTCTGAATGTTGAGCTTTAAGCCAACTTTTTCACTCTCCACTTTCACTTTCATCAAGAGGCTTTTGAGTTCTTCTTCACTTTCTGCCATAAGGGTGATGTCATCTGCATATCTGAGGTTATTGATATTTCTCCCGGCAATCTTGATTCCAGCTTGTGTTTCTTCCAGTCCAGCGTTTCTCATGATGTACTCTGCATATAAGTTAAATAAACAGGGTGACAATATACAGCCTTGACGAACTCCTTTTCGTATTTGGAACCAGTCTGTTGTTGCATGTGCAGTTCTAACTGTTGCTTCCTGACCTGCATACAGATTTCTCACTGAATGAAGTAAGTCAGATAGAGAAAGACCAATACCATGTGAGATTGTTGATATGTGGAACCTAAAGAAATGGTACAAATGAACCTAGTTACAAAACAGAAGTTGCATCACAGATATAGAAAACAAACTTTTGGTTATGGAGTGGGAGGGAAAGAGGAGGGGGGATAAATTGGGAAGTTGGGATTGACATATACACACTGATATATATATATATATAGAAGAGATAACTAATAAGAACCTACTAATAGCACAAAGAACTCTAGTCAGTATTCTATAGTGACCTATATGGGAATAATACCTTAAAAAGAGAGAGAGACTGTGTGTGTGTGTTAGTCATTCAGTGTGTCTGACTCTTTGCGACCCCATGGACTGTAGATGCCCAGGCTCCTCTGTCCGTGGGATTCTCCAGGTGAAAATACTGGAGTGGGTTGGGACATTGCCTTCTCCAGAGTGTGTATATATATATATATATATATATATATATATATATATATATGTATAATTGAATCACTTTGTTGTACAGCAGAAACTAACACAACATTTTAAATCAGTTATACTCCAATAAAATTTAAAGTATTAAAGAAAAATGCTATATACACATATATGTTTATATGTATGTGTACATCCATATATTTGTGGCTAGAAATGTTAAAGATTTTTTACTTTTTAAGGAAAAGATAAAATTTTAAATGTTTTGTTGTTGGTCACTCTTTAATAACTTTATTTAAAACTGTTTCAATTGTAGTAAAATATACATAACAAAATATACCATTTAAATCATCTTAAATACATGGTTTTTAATACACATTGTAACTCCAATACTTTGGCCACCTGATGTGAAGAACTGACTCATTGGAAAAGACCCCGATGCTGGAAAAGATTGAAGACCAGAGAAGGGGACGACGGAGGATAAGATGGTTGGATGGCATCACTGACTCAATGGACATGAGTTTGACCAAGCTCTGGGAGTTGGCGATGGACAGGGAGGCCTGGCGTGCTGCAGTCCATGGGGTCTCAGAGAGTTGGACACGACTGAGCGACTAAACTGAACTGAAATACACTTAGTAGCATTAAATACATTCATACTGTTGTGCAACCATCACCCCATCCATCTCCAGAACTTTTTCTTTTTTGTGTAAAACTGAAATCATGTATCCATTACCCAGTAACTCTGTTTTCCCCTTTTCCTCCAGGCCCTGGCAACCACTTTGTCTCTATGACTCTGACAACTCTTAAGTACCTCTTATGAGTGATAGCATACAACATTTGTCTTTTTGTGTGTGGCTGATTTAACTAGCATAAAGTCTTCACAATTCATCCATGTTCGAGCGTATGTCAGAATTTCCTTCTTTTTTAAGGCTGAGTTCCATTGTATGATTAGACTGTTTTGCGTATCCATTTATCTGTTGATAGTCACTTGATTGCTTCCACCTTTGAACTCTTGTGAATATGTTTCTTAATAATAGAACATTTCAAAAAAAAAAAATAATAGAACATTTCTGGTAGCATGCTTCATGGTGATACAGGCAGGGAAGCTGATCCTCTAAATAATACAAAGATGCCCAGGACTTCTTTTTCTATGTATCATGATGCTACATTGTTAGTTATTTTGTGACAATAGTACTGCATCTGGGAATCTGATTAGTTCATGGTATGCTACTTTATAGTCATATGTAATAATAAAGTGAGGGCTTCCCTGGTGGCTCAGATGGTAAAGTATCTGCTTGCAATGCAGGAGACCTGGGTTCGATCCCTGGTTTAGGAAGATCCCATGGAGAAGGGAATGGCAACCCACTGCAGACAGAGCAGCCTGGCAGACTACATACAGTCCATGGGGTCTCAAAGAGTCAGACCGGTGGAGCCCACTAACAGTTTAACTTTCTTTCATAATAATAAAGCAGAGCAATTCTCAACTTGACTTAAGGGCTCCATTGTGTTACACATTTGACAGGAATTTTCAATCTGGAGAGTTCTTAATTTCTGGGAAATTTATGTGTTATTTCTTGCATACTTTTCTACCTACAATAGTCTCTGTTCTCTCTTTCTGAAATTTCTATTAATTTGAAGTTTGGACTTAAACTTAGCTTCTAGTATTTTTACCTTTCTCTCTAGTTTCCCCAATTTTTTGTTTTACTTCTTGGGCAATGTTATCAACTTCAACTTTTAATCCTTCTCATATATTTAATGCCTATTATCAGGATTTTACTTTCTAAAGTCTATTTCTTTCTAATAATACCACCCAGTCTTTCCTTCCTGAGTGCCATACCTTTTCTTACCTCTTGGTTGATATTTTAATTTCTTAAAGTGTCCTCCCTGCCTCCCTATCTTTTCCTCAGTTCCTCTTTGGTATTGATCTCTGTTATTCATGCTAGAGGCTTTCTGGAAGGTCTATGGATAGTTGGTGTCCAGCTTGTAAAAAGGAGCTAATTGGTTGCTCTGGATTCCTGTGTGCCTTTTGGGAAAGGAGGGCCTTTTAGAGGAATGGGCTTCAATGTCGATCATTGGGAGGAGTTATTTTTTGAGGGTCCCCCACATCTCAGGGTCAGTGAGTTTTTTCTCTGAGACGAGTTTTCCCAGGGGGATGTTCCCCATCTCCTTCTTGGGAGATTTAATGCTGGTTGGAAATTTCTCACTCATCATTCAGTGGAATTCTAAGTAATGGCCCTACAGCATCCTTTCCCTGACCATCCTGAAGTCCAGACCACCTGCAACCCATCCCCTCCCAAAAATATATCTGTAATCTTTACCAAAATGAGTAGTTTCCAGATCACCTGGATTAGGGAAAAGATACATGTCTTTAACCACTTTTAAAAATGCAACTAATTGTACTATTTTCTGCCTTCTCCATAACCCAATTTTAAAGATAACTAGTGGCTCCAATTCCTGAATGATTCTGGCATCCTGTGGTATAAATTAGCTTGCTTTGAGGATTTCTCATTGCCATTTCAATTCTATCTGTATTCCAGACTCCAAAATGTTGTGGGTATAGCCTTTCCCCCCATTTCTTTATTTTTGTGAGTTTTGGCCATTTTATAGCTCTGTAATCTTAGTGGAGTTTGGGGAGGGTGTAGAGGTAAATATGTATATCCAGGCTGATGTGTGATACTGGAATTTAGATGTGTGATTTTTTAATTCATAATGTATTTTTTTCTGTCATTTAAAGACTTATAGCTGTACCTTGATTGCATTCTTGCCCAGACCTTGTGTGGTTAATTTTGAAAGTTTTAATCATTTTAGTAGGTGTGTAATTGTATCTTGTGATTTGAATTTGTATTTCCTTAATGACTCATGATATTGAGTATCTTTTCAAGTGCGTATGTTTTTTTTCCTATATGTGTATCTTACTTTTTAAGTGTCTTCAAATCTGCACATTTTTATCTTGTTGGGCTGTTTGTTTTCTTATTATTGAGCTTTGAAAGTTCTTGGTATATTCTGCATACAAGCCTTTGATCAGATAGATGACATGCAATGATTTTCTCTAAGTCTGTGGATTGTCTTTGAGTTATGTCTCCTAAAAATAAGCACAGAACTACTTTTGTTGTATTACTCAGTTGGGGAATATCCTTTTAGAGTGGATTTGATTTGTTTGTATTTTTTGATTGTTATGATATATAAGTTTATTTCTCTTATTTTTTCTTTTCCAATTTTTTCTCACTTTTTTGTTTGAGTTGTTTTCAATCTCTGTATATTTCTCTGCCCTTTGGAATTATTGCATTCTGTTAACTTTTTGTTAGCCTTAAAATGAAAAAAGCATATATGACTTCTGTGCCAGGTGGATTTCTTCTGGTCACCACATGTTATGCCTCTGGATTTGGAGCAAAGTCCACTCTGGCATATGGGGCTTTTTTTTTTTTTTTTTTAATATGGGACTCTTTTAAAGGGGGCTTTTATAGGGAAAACTGAAGCAAGGAACTGAAAGATGCAGTTCTCCCTTTGATCCACCATCCTGCAGAGAGCTGCCCTGGGCCCATGGTGCTGCTGAGCCTGTAGTATGTGCCTGTGCTTGGTAGTAGGAGTGTGCCTCTTCCTATAGGGCAACATGGAAGGCATCCTCAACAATCAGGGTGAACACACAGGCTGCTTTCAGTTTTCTGTCTAGATTTGGGGTGTGTGCATGTGTGCTAAGTCACTTCAGTTGTGTCCAACTGAGTCTTTGTGACCCCATGGACTGTAGCCCACCAGGCTCCTCTGTCCATGGGATTCTCCAGGCAAGATTACTGGAGTGGGTTGCCATGCCCTCCTCCAGGGGATCTTCCCGACTGAGATTTGGGGTGGCAGTTGATAGGAATTCTGAGGTTCCAGCTGTCCATTACTTCCTGTGGAGCCCAGTCCCAGCCTGCAGCCTGTCTGCAGCCCAGATGGGTTTCTGTGTTCTCATTCACTTGATGCTCACCACTGTGCCTCGTGAGTCACTTTCTACAGTCAGCCTCTTTCCAAGCGATACAAGACCTTAGAACTCTGATTATTCTCTTTACCATATTCATGTTACTGTGATCTAGATTTTTAGTTCCAACTTATTGGTACTATACCAGTTAGTCAGAGTCATCGTAATGTTCAGAATTATCCTTTACAAGAAGAAATTGTTTACATTATCACATTTTCCTATTTGTTCCTTCTTGCCTCTCACGTGTCAATTTTCTTTCCTGAGTTACATCTGAACTTCGGCAGTCCTTTCATTAAAGGTCTGAGAATTGGAAATTCTCTCAATCTTGTTTGAGAAATACCTTTATTTTCCCACCACTTCAAATTATACTTTTTCTGTGTATAGAATTTTAGGTTGGGGGCTTCTGTGGCAGTCCAGAGGTTAAGACTTCATTCTTTCAATACAAGGCACATGGCTTCAATCCCTGGTTGGAAAACTAAGATCATATATGCCATGCAGTGTAGCAAAAGATAAAAAAAAAATATAGGTTGACAGTTGTCCTCAACACATTGATGATGTTTTGCCATTATCTTTAACTTCTGTTGAGAAGTCTGCTTGAAGTCTAATTGTGTTTGTTTGGTTTTTATATGAAATCTATCTTTTCTCCCTAGCTGCTTCTAAAATTTTCTAGTAGTCTTTGGTGTTGTGTGGTTTCCTAATGATATTTCTATGAATTTATTTTTCTCCTCCTTAGGACTTACTGTGTGACTTTGAATAGATCATATAATTTCTTGGACTAGTATTCACATAACACAGGGCTCCTATAAATTCATTATCAGACCACCCCCATGCCAAAGCAGAACAGACCCCACTCTTAATAAGGCATATGCCCTCTTGTGACACTTTAGTATCACTTTACTCATTTACTTCTCTAGCTTGAGAGTCCTTCTCCCCCCCCACCCAAACTTTTTTTGGAGAGGATTTCTCTCTCTACTTTCCTTACATCTTCATTCCCTCCCTATCTTCCTTCCTTACTTTTTTCCCTTTAAAATTGGCTGTATACTAAAGTGTTTAAAATTTTATCCAGCATTTATATGCATTTATAGCATTACCATCACTTCATGGCAAATAGATGGGGAAACAATGGAAACAGTGACAGACTTTATTTTCTTAGGCTCCAAAATCACTGCAGATGGTGACTGCAGCCATGGAATTAAAAGATGCTTGCTCCTTGGAAGAAAAGCTATGACCAACCTAGACAGCATATTAAAAGCAGAGACATTACTTTGCCAACAAAGGTCCATCTCGTCAAGGCTGTGGTTTTTTCAGTAGTCATATATGGATGTGAGAGTTGTACTATAAAGAAAGCTGAGCACCAAAGAATTGATGCTTTTGAACTGTGGTGTTGGAGAAGATTCTTGAGGGTTCCTTGGACTGCAAGGAATCCAGTCCATCCTAAAGGAAATCCACCCTCCATATTTATTGGAAGGACTGATGCTGAAGCTGAAGCTCCAATACTTTGGCCACCTGATGATCGAGGAACTGATTCATTGGAAAAGACCCTGATGCTGGGAAAGACTGAAGGCAGGAGGAGAAGGGGGCGACAGAGGATGAGGTGGTTGGATGGCATCACTGACTCAATGGGCATTAGTTTGAGCAAGCTCTGGGAGTTGGTGATAGACAGGGAAACCTGGTGTGCTGCAGTCCATGGGATTCAAAGAGTTGGACACGACTGAGCAACTGAACTGAAGTAATAGCAGCATCACCTCAGTGCTACTGTAGCTGGAAATTTCCTGTATTTAAATCTTTAATTCTTCTGAAATTTACTTTGGAATATATTTAGCATTTTTCATGAGGATAAACTCTGCTTTTGTCACAGTACTGTTTGATGAATTTGCCTTCCTTTTACCACTAATCTATAATATGTAATAAATATCTAATAAATTCTTATGCATAAAATTTCAGTTCAGTTCAGTCGCTTAGTTGTGTCTGACTCTTTGTGACCCCATGGACTGCAGCACACCAGGCCTCCCTGTCCATCACCAACTCCCGGAATTTACTCAGACTCAAGTCCATTGACTCAGTGATGCCATCCAATCATCTCATCCTCTGTTGTCCCCTTCTCCCGCCCTCAATCTTTCCCGGCATCAGAGTCTTTTCCGATGAGTCAGTTCTCATCAGGTGGCCAAAGTATTGGAGTTTCAGTTTCAACATTGGTCCTTCCAATGAATGTTCAGGACTGATTTCCTTTACGATGGACTGGTTTGATCTCCTTGCAGTCCAAGGGATTCTCAAGAGTCTTCTCCAACACCACAGTTCAAAAGCATCAATTCTTCTGCGCTCAGCTTTCTTTATAGTCCAACTCTCACATCCATACATGACTACTGGAAAAACCATAGCTTTGACTAGACGGACCTTTGTTGGCAAAGTAATGTCTCTACTTTTTAATGTGCTGTCTAGGCTGGCCATAACTTTTCTTCCAAGGACTAAGCATCTTTTAATTTCATGGCTGCAATTCACCATCTGCAGTGATTTTGGAGCCCCCCAAAATAAAGTCTGACACTGTTTCCACTGTTTCCCCATCTATTTCCCATGAAGTGATGGGACCAGATTCCATGATCTTAGTTTTCTGAATGTTGAGTTTTAAGCCAAAGTTTTCTGAATGTTGAGTTTTAAGCCAACTTTTTACTCTCCTCTTTCACTTCATCAAGAGGCTCTTCAGTTCTTCACTTTCTGCCATAAGGGTGGTGTCATCTGCATATCTGAGGTTATTGATATTTCTCCTGGCAATCTTGATTCCAGCTCTTGCTTCATCCAGCCCAGCATTTTTGCATGATATACCCTGCATATAAGTTAAATAACAAAGGTGACAATACTTTGACTTACTCCTTTCCCCATTTGGAACCAGTCTGTTGTTCCGTGTCCAGTTTTAACTGTTGCTTCCTGACCTGCATACAAATTTGTCATGAGGCAGGTCAGGTTGTCTGGTATTCCCATCTCTTTAAGAATTTTCCAGAGTTTGTTGTATCAAATTTGCATACATGTATGTAATTTACTATTTGGTAGATCACACTTTCTCACACTTCAGTCTTTTTCTCTTTCAAAATTTTATTTTATGTAACACCCATTTAATCTTCTTGATATAAATTTGAATCACTTTTAAAAGACTCTTCAAATGGACTGATGAAACTGTAATTGGAATTAGATTAATATTACTGTTGGGGAAGAATTGACATCCTACTAATTAGTCTTTCCATCCAGGAAAATGGAATGCCTTTTCATGCTTTTGAATCTTACATCTTATAATAGATTTAACAATTTCTTTATGTTTCCTATTAATCCTAGATTAAATCTAGATTATTTTTCTCATGTTATGACATTATATTATTACTGGAGGTATATAGAAAAATATTTTATATTTCTATTTTTTATTTTGAGGTACTTTATTATATTCTGATTTTTGTACCAGTACTAGCTTTGTTTTGTTCATTTTCTGCATAGGTAAGATCAGTCACAAAGTAAGAGTTTTCCCTTTCTATGGGAATAGCTGTAAACGTTCTTTTCTTTCATGTGTTAGTACACTGGCTACAACTTCTAGGACAATTTCAGGAAATGTGGTGATATTGGGCATTCTGAATTGCTCTTGATTTTCATGAGAATTCCTTTTTGTGCTGACATTCAGTTGTGAGACAGACTGTTTTCCTAATGGAGATGTTAATTATTATCTTATGGAAGTACTCATATTTCTGGATTCTACAGTTTTTAAGAATTGGCAGCAAGTATTGAATTTAACAAAATATCCCTCTAATGTGTATTTGAAATAACATTTTTATCCTGTGACATATTTAAGTGATCAATCAAAATAATAAATTTCCTAATAGGAAATCTTAAATAAATCCCATGTTTTAGGTGTGTCATTCTAATAATACACAACAGTTGTTTTAATACACTGTCTTGATTTGCTTCTGTTTAATGTTGATTTTTGTTTATGAATTTAAGAATGATTTAGGCTCTAATTTTCTCTATAATCTTTTCTTGTTAGGCTTTTAATCAGCCTTTCGTTTACATATTATGGTCTGAAATTTTTCTGAGGCAGCAGTATTCTGTCTCTTGAAGATTTGATAGACCTCATCTGTAGGACTCTTTAGACATGGTAGATTTTGGGGGAGATAATTTTTGATAGCCATAAAAGACATTTTAAAATTAGTGTTACAACCAGAAGTTTTCTATTCTCATGTCAGCTTGGTGATTATACTTTGTTAGCAAATAACACTTTATTAAGATTTTAAGCTGTTAGCATATTATATTTTAACAATATTTTTCTCCTTTTCACATTTTTGTGTTTGATACTTTTCAATATTTTTCACTAAAACTTAATTGAGAGCTTTCCCTTTATTATTTTCTTTATTTTTCAATTTCTCAGACATTTAGTTTCATAATTATGACTTCTATTTTCTAATTCATTAATTTTGCCTTTCATCTTTATAATTTCCTTTCTCTGAAGTTTACCTTGTTCTGTTCTTGATTGCATTGAGTCATGTAGTCACTCATCACATGTGGCTTCTTAAATTTTTAATTTTAATTTCAGTTAATATACCACTCTAGCTGTATTTTCCATACTCAGTAGCCACACATGACTAGTAGGTACCATGTTGGACAGCACAAGTATAGAATATTTCCATTGTCACAGAAAGTTCTATTACACAGTATTGATCCGGACTGTTGTATTTTATAGTGAATTATACTTTTCATAAGTGCAGCATTGCTGGATTTATTATTTATTACACTCTGAGTAGTGCTTTCTAGTTTTGCTTTTAATGGCTTGGTACATATTAGCACATCCTTTTTATTTGTAAAGTTTCTACGTCATTTTGTTCTGTGTATCAAGTCTCTTGTAAATAATAGATAATTCTATTGCTTAAATATTTTTAAAACAAGTTTATGTTTATGTTAATATATTTGAGCTTCTAACATCAATTTACATGAAAAATATTTTTTCTGTTGTCCTTACCGGTTTCCATTTTTTGATGCATGTGTAGCATGTTAAGACCATCAGCTCATTTCAACATTTCAAGAATCAGTAGCTCTTAAATTCTTTGTACCTCAATGTCTTCATTTGTACAGTTTGTAAAGTGGAGATAAAAACAGTACCCATTTCATAGGTACTATATTTACCCATTCGGAGGACCATATAAATAAATACCTTGAAAGTGCCTGGTATATCGTAAATATTCATAACTATAATTAGTTAATTCCTGACCTGTTTTCCTCTGGAAACACTGAATGTATTTTAATTATAATGCTATGCTATGCTGAGTCACTTCAGTCATGTCCGACTCTGTGCGACACCAGAGACGGCAGCCCACCAGGCTCCCCCGCCCCTGGGATTCTCCAGGCAAGAACACTGGAGTGTGTTGCCATTTCCTTCTCCAATGCATGAAAGTGAAAAGTGAAAGTGAAGTCGCTCAGTCGTGTCCGATCCTCAGCGACCCCATGGACTGCAGCCCTCCAGGCTCCTCCATCCATGGGATTTTCCAGGCAAGGGAGTTACCATTAAATTAAAAAATGAAGCTTGTATATCTCTAATTGTCAGTCTCACAAAGGAAATACAATTATTTGAATCCCGTGTAAGATGAGGTCATTAGCTTGCTTTTATTTTTCCTTCCCTGTGTATATGCAGTCCATGATTTTTGTTGGAGTTATCTGAGTTGTGGAGCCCTATTATTTAATATTGAAACTATTTTAACCCATACCTCTGCTTTCAAGAATGATGCATTATTTTGGATTCTCTAATATAAACATATGTATGTGACTCACCTTGGATCTAAATATTTTCACTGCTTACCAACAGACAAAAGGTCTTTCTTAAATTCTTTTTCCTTTACATATTTACAGTTGTTGGCCAAACAGTATCAACATTGTATAAATTTTGAATCTGCCTTTATTTCCTTAACAGTCTTTAAGAAGCAGAATCATCCCAAGAGTAAAAAATAAAGTTCAAATGATAGACAAAAAAAAATACGAAATATAACTGTCCAGCCTCTTCTGTTGAGTCACGTGGCTTGGATCATAGAGTTATGTATGTTTGGGTGTTTCCCATTTGGCTGTTTCAACATGGGTGTGTTACTCTTTACATGCTTTGCTTGGAAGCTGAAATTCGTCTCTTCTCTCTGCTAGGGTCAACTGGATCATCATATATGATTTCAGTTACCACGTGTACCTAGGTAACTTCTAAGTCTGCGTGTCCATTTCTGTATTCTCTTCCTTTTTCTAGTACAGTAACACCCGGTTTTAATAGGTTATTTCCAAGGTCTCTTATCCAGAAGATGTGTATTTCTTTGCCTATAAATAATGGGATTAGATTAAATATCTCAGAGATTTATTCCAGGAATAAAAGTCTATGATCTGTAGCTGCCCTTCTTTTATTATTCTACCAACAGTGCTCTTTAACATTCTTTTAATCTCCTCCATCTGAATTTGTTCTTTTTTTCAATATTGGTCTGGAAGGCGGGCATTATTTCTCTAATAAATTTACTGGAGCATATTGCCTTTGTGAAACACTGAGCGTCTTTGATTCTCTCAAACCCACCCTGTTACAATTAGTAGCTCCAGGATCCAGATGGAACATAACTCGCAATCGTGTTCTCAGCATTCAACCTCTCACCAATTTTCTTCTTTCTTACTTATCCACAAAGGCTCTCAGTTCTCCAAGCCACCCAATAACTCACCTTTGGGTGCCACTCAGTAAGCAGAGTCGTAAGAGCTGACACCAGTGGGATGAAGGATCAGCCCAAGGCTTGGTGGCTTTCCCTCCATTTCTGTTTTCTCTGCCTTTTCAAGATTTTCAGGAGAACCCGACCACCAATCACTGGCACACTTCTTTCTTGGTTGATACTCACTATAGTCAGAGAGTTCAAACCATACCTCTCACCTCAGAAGAACTGGCACAGTTTTAGTCCAGTAGGTAAAGCGCATGTCACAGTACTGAGAACACCCAAGAGAAGGGCAAACCTCTCTAGGGGCTGGGAGGGTCACTTCAGTGCAAGGGTGATGACCACTGGGCCATGATCTCCAGAGATGATTTCTGGTTCCAGTGGACTTGTCTGGTCAGAACACCGCTTTTTCAATCTCTGCCAATCTCCCACCCCTTCTTGCCTCCCTTCCCTTCTCTCCCATTTGACAATAGTTTTTGTCTCTAATCTATACTGGAAACTTCACATTAGTAGTTTTTTAAGCTACTAATATTCCTCCCACTACTACTGCTACCATTGCTATTAGACTGTTGTTGCTGCTAAGTCACTTCAGTCGTGTCCGACTCTGTGCAACCCCGTAGACGGCAGCCCACCAGGCTCCCCCGTCCCTGGGATTCTCCAGGCAAGAACACTGGAGTAGGTTGCCATTTCCTTCTCCAATGCATGAAAGTGAAAAGTGAAAGTGAAGTCGCTCAGTCGTGTCTGACTCTTCGAGACCCCATGAACGGCAGCCTACCAGGCTCCTCCGTCCATGGGATTTTCCAGGCAAGAGTACTGGAGTGGGGTGCCAGTACTGCTATTACTGGGCTTCCCTGGTAGCTCAGATAGTAAAGAATCCACCTGCCATTGCAAGAGACCCATGATCCAGGGGTTCGATCCCTTGGCTCAGGAAGATCCTCCAGAGAAGGAAATAACAACCCACTCCAGTATTTTTGTCTGGGAAATCCCATGGAGAGAGGAGCCTTGTGGGCTACAGTCCATGGGGTCTCAGAGATTCGAACACAGCTGAGCAACTTTCACTTTTCACTGCTGTTACGGTTAGGGTGACCATTCTTGTCATCACTACAGTTGTCATTCTTATCACTCTTACTCTATGCCATGAAATGGGTGAAACCTTGACATACATCATCTCATTTAATCTTTACAATGGCCCCTTTGGGTAATTTTCATTATTGTCTCTTCTTTCAAGTAGGATTAATCATCTTAGGGAGGTGAAGTAAGTTTCCTAGAGTGTCTGAACTTGTAAGTAGTGGAGCTGTGCCTTTGAACTGAGGTCTGGTGGATCACAGAGCCCACTCTCTTAACTGCTACCAGGCTCTGAGCTGGAAAATTCCTGCCTGGGAGCTGACACCCTCTCTTTCTGGAGAACTGTCAGATATTGCTAAGAAACTCCAACTTTTTTTCTGCCCAGATATGATCTCAGAATCTTTCAGAAAGGGCCTATGCAGCCAGTAACGAAAATCCATCAGCTTTGGCACGTGAGCCAAATCTGAACCAATCCTGTTCGTGAACCGTGTAGTATGTGACACAAAATGGTGTCCCCCTCCTCCTCTGCTTTCCATTTCATGGTTCTCTTTTGGAACTGAGATGACAGGGAACTGAAAACAAAGCCCAGTCGCTTGGAAGACACAATGATGTAGAGCCAGCAGCAAACACTGAAGCTCTTGTCATGATGTACTCGTGTCCCTTCCCTTGAATGACATGTACTGATGACTGTTCCGCATACTTGAACAATGTAACTTTATTCATTGTGTAATAAAATAAAACAGTTTATTCTCTCTTTTTTATTATATTCTCCTTTAATATTTTTCCAGGGCAGGCAGCTCTGTGCTTCCTGCACCATTGATCACACCACCTCTCCTCACTGGAACCCATTCTCGTTATTTAGAGAATGGAATTTGCAGTACTTTGAGCTTTCTGTAACCAGAACACTTTGAAATCATGAAATATACATGTATGAGAAGCACCAGGAAGTTCAAGTTAGTTATAACTGACACAGTGAAGCAAAGTTAAACTAAAAATGCTTATCTTTATGACTGTACCCTTAGAAAAATGCCCACTTATTCTTTGTGTTGGTATAAGATATGTCAATTCAAGAAGAAGAGATGTCTTCCTGTTATGATGAAGCATTGCCAAAAAGAAAAGATCAATTATTCTCAAGACGCATTTAGTAGAGCCTTCTTCCCACATACTAAATACTTATGTTTATGTGAGTTGTACATCTGTACAATGCAGCAATTGTTTCATCTTTCTCAGACTAATAGAGATGCTAGAAACATCTGGTAGTTGATAGTTAATTCATTTTTTCATTGCACCTTTTCATAGGAAGCAGGGAACGCAATTCAATATATCCCCTGAGAGAATCTTGCATTTATGACAGGTGTGTATTTCTTAACAAGTCGTTGTTTGACACCATTGCTTTTCCTTGGTCCAGCTGGAAGTACATTCATCTGGCAAAAAAAGAGAAGGGAGGAAAAGTGAAATCTGAAAGAAAGTTGGAGTTTCAGGTGGTGGTTTCATAAAGCATCCAGTTCACTCCAGTAATATTTATTCTGCTTATTTTGTGCAATTTCCTGCAACTGCCTTTTGCAAGTCTGTCACCGTGATGACTCTCTCTGTTTTGAACGTTCCTTAGGTGCATACTACTCATTTATTTGAGATGGGGAAATGAGGTTTCTTTTCAGCATGGGACTAGGAATTAATTCAACGTTAGGCTTTACCTGTGGGACAGATAGCCTCCTCCCAGCCCCGTCTGAGGCTTGGAAAGAGCAGGCGGATGTAAGATGAATCATTGTATCCTGGATTTCCTGACCCCTTCTGAGTATAACTCTTTGATCTCTAAAGACTTCTTTTTAGCTCCTTGTGACTTCACCGAAATTATCTTTGTCTTCCACAGGAGTGATGGTTAGTGAGGGTTATTTTTACTGAAAACTTCTCAGGTCTTGAAGTAGGAGGGTCAGGATGCTGCATTCTTGGTGGAGGGCCCAGTGTTTGGAATTCTTCCCTTGATCTGACTCGTGAATGTTAATTGTCCTGCCCTTGGGCCATGGCAACCGCAGCTGGCTGAGCCTGAAGAGCTGGTGCTACTTAGGGAGGGTTCAGGTCTCTCCAAGAAATGTGCATTAGTAGGCACATAGTGAATGTAGGGCCACCTTGATGACCAAAACTATGGCATCACCCCTACTGGCGTAGCTACTTCCTCAGTTGAAGGCTTGGATTGCCAGATAGCTATAGAATATTTATTATGAAAGCATCAGTGCTTAGTGCCGTTTACGTCACTCTCACTTATCTCAAACTTCTCAGATTCCTAGGAACTGTTGAGAATCCAACCTTTTAGTTGGCTTAAATTACTCTTTCTTACATGTGCCTGTGCGCATGCGCACACACACATTATTTTCTCTCCTTTTCTCTCTCTCTCTGAAGAAAAGCTCTGCTGTTAAAAGAAACATTTGATTGATTTCCTTCTAATGGTCAATGTCATGCACAATAGGATGCTTACCCCCTGGCTCAGTAATTTCCCATTCAACTTCATTGAAAGAGACTTGGAATATGGACCACTTTTAATTGGTTCTTCAAGCTCAAAATATCTATGGTGCTCTGCATGTATGGCAAAAACCATCCCAATATTGTAAAGTAATTATTCTCCAATTAAAGTAAACAAATAAATTGAAAACATAAAAATACCTTGCAAATTGTAGAATGCCCAGCTCCTTTCATCCATTTCTCTCAGGAGTCATCCCGTAATAAGCTGACGATAATATTCCCACTGGACTTATGGGATCACTGGAGCAATGAGAGATTTAATCCGTTGACCAAGGTCAATGGTAATGAACAAAGTGGCCATGCCTCCAGGTTAAATTACCTGGCCAGTGCTGGTCCTATAATTTAACTGAGTGCAATAAATTATTTGGATTTCCTTGAAGCATCTCTTGTAAATTGGTAGAGCTAATCCAAATAAACAATCGGATTTGGACGGCAGTGGAAAGTAGGAAAGTTGCTGGAGCTGAGATGAGCTCAGTGCCCAGGCATCTGTATCCCCTCAAAGCCTTCTCCTGCTGATAAGTTCAGGAAGGCTCTTGCTCAGTCACACTCTCCCATTACCGGGCATGCCCTCCCTTATCCCTACCGCCACTTAAAGGCTATAAAGCAATGTGTTTTCGTGAGATACCCACTTAGAAACGGCTTTAATAATTGGTGTTTGTGCTGCCTCCAAGTCAGTCGTCTTTTCCCTGTCATTAGGGGTGGTCTGATGGCCTCAAGAATGCCACAAATGTGAAGAATGTACCGAAGTCTGGGGCTCTGATTTCAAGGCAATTTCACCTGAACCCCCACCCCCCGCCCACCACCTTCCTTTGTGACTGCAGTAAAGAGAACTTGAGTAATTAGGTTAATCTCTTTAGGAAAAATTTCTTTGGAGAGGTTGTGTGTCAGCAACACTGGGAAAGTCACTACAGACAGGTATTCTGATTCGTCTTGGCCATTCTGTCTTAAAAGTTTTCTTTGTCTTAGAAACCAAGGCAGTAGTTTGTGGAATGACCTAATAAGTGTTATATTTCTTCCATAGCAGGAAAGAGAGAAATTTCTTTTCCCAAGTATGGTCTTCTATTCCTCTTTTCTTTAAGTCTCAAGAGTGGTATTTAGTCTTTGAGAACTTTATGCTTTGCATATGGTAAAGATTGCTAAAACCATTGGGGAAATTTACCAGGAAATTGGTGATTTTTTTTTCCTTCTTCCTTTTCTTCGTAGGACTAACAATGATCCTAACACTGTTTTCTGTGATCGAAGATTCCAGGCTTCCAGGATTCCACCAACATCTGTACAGACTGGCTTTGCTCTTCTTGGCTAGGTGATCGGCAGTGGAGCTTCATCTGAGGGAGATGTACCATAATCACCCAGAGAGCTCCTTGAGACTTAGATAGCTGTCTTCTACCCCCAGAGTTTAAGACTCACTGTGTCTTGGGTGAGTCCCAAGGATTTGTCCATCTAACAAGTTGCCAAGGTGATGCTGATGTTGCTGGTCCCTGGACCAGTTTTTGAGAATCCCTGGAGAAGGAAGTAAGGGTATATAACACATGCCACAGAGCTAACATCTGGAAGCTTCTTTTCTTGTGCTAGGGTGACCTATGGACTTAGTATGTTGGAAGTGTCAGGACAACCTATGCTACTACCAGGAAGTGCTTAATTCTGTTGTCACCCTGTTTGAAAAATCGGCCAATGATATATTCATAAAATGTGCCTCTAGCTTCTAAAGAGAGATTCAAGATACCCTTATTTTTTTTAACTTTTATATTGGGGTATAGCTGATTAACAAACAATGTTGTGATAGTTTCAGGTGGACAGCAAAAGCGCCCAACCATACATACCCATGTATCCATCCTCCCCCAAACTCCCCTCCCGTCCAGGCTGCCACATATAATTGAGCAGAGTTCCCTGTACTGTACAGTAGGTCCTTCCTAAAGATATCATCATTTTGTTACTTTTTGTTCCAAATCCTGTCTCTAGAAGTGTTGTGTTGTGAGAAAAATTACTAGAAAACTCACCAGGAAAGGAGGTCTTAGTACCATATTCAGTCTAAGTCTTCTTGGAGAAGGACTTTTTTTTTCCCTGTGTCCCATGGCTTAAAAGTTTAGTTAACCAGGACAAGCCTCATTGTGTCTGGACTGAGCTCATGAGTAGCTGAATAGTTTACCTGTAAGTGCAGAGTAATCCTCATGACTATATGATATTATATGGAAAATAATCAACAGTTTTAAAAACTGACATCACCCCACCTATTGTTTTCATTTGACTTAACTGAGAGTTCCTACATGCCTTGAAAGGAAACCTGGGCTAATTAGTAGAGGTGGGACAAAGCACCTGGCCAAGAGGCCCAACTCTAATGACATTTGCAAGCCCAGCCACAGGCCTCAGGCACAGCATGCGGCGCTGGGGGAGAAAACAGTGCAGTAAGAAGCCAGTGCCCAGCAAGAATGAGAGGTTGAGCGTGCTGCCAAGGGTCATAATGACAATTTCCAGCAATGTCACAGATGCTTTGCGGAAGGAATAACCAGATGATAATAGGCCAGCTGTTGGAAGTGAAGTTAATGATAGTGTCTTCCTCTTTCAGACGGCCTCTTGGGAGAGGCTAATACGTATACATCACCCTGACAACTTAGTGATGAATCAGTAGTCTCCAAATGCACAAATGTCAAGCGTTATACAGCTTTAGGTAAAAACTAGTTTGTGGTATTTCATGGCAGGAAACAGTACAAAGCTATAACCTGGGAACAATAGGCTACCAAATTATTGATGGTGAAAATTAATTTCTTTTTTCATCTTCCAGCTCAGTGCTCTGTGTTGTTCAGTGAGATTCTTCATGTTGGGTTAAAGCACTGGAGGATGATCATAAAGCTTCTAGGCTCTGGATGCCTCCTACCATGAGGCACTTGCTATCCTCTTCTTTAGAAGACACCTAGAAAGGAAAGCCTGGCCAACATTTGACCAGGGACATGAAAGATCTTTGTCTCCTGGCATTTCCAACCTCTGTTTCTCCAGGGCTGGTGTTTTCTCATTCTGTCACCCTCCCCTTGTTAACTGGAATCTCCACCCTGCTTTCTGTTCCCGTTCTGCCATGGTCCACACCAAAATCAGAGAATTGGAAGATCCCAAGTGATTCTAGTGTGACCTCTAAATGACCTCAGCTTTTTGGGTTCCCAGACCCAAGGAAATCCTGCCATTTCAGTTTTTGTTAATTGCTCAGACTAGGCTGGAGAACCTAGATGCATTCTGTAACTTACAGACACAACTTCCTCCAAGGCCCCAGGCACAAATAGAGAGCTAAAGATAATAAAAATTATATCCAACATATATCATTCACTTTGGCATTTTTCTAAGCCTTTTCTAAGTGGCAGAGTACAATTAAAATAGAAACCAATTTTCACATCCTCAAAACATACAACTTTATAGGAGTGTATTTGAACCTGTTTAACACTTTATTTTTAGAAAGAAAAGGTCAAAATAAGAAATCAGGATTCAAGACAACTTTCTTAAGCAGGAGACTACTGAATTTGGCTTATTTTGCTAAATTTAAATGAAAAAGTATACTAGATCTAGAAAAAAATCTTTAAAAATGAGACTTGGTGATTTTCATTTTGAGATCATCTAGCAAATATTTATTGAGCTCCTACTGTATGCTTGGTGGTGAAGAAATAGCCCTGAACAAAAGAGATATTTGTCTTCCTGGTGGTGTTTAAAGTCTAGTGGGAAAGACAAACACCAAAATTAAGGTAAAATCTGATGTGATTTACGTTGGTGGAAGATGGAAGAAGTATTCATTAGGGGACCTAAGCATGGTAGAAGTAAAGGTCTTCTAGAATATTTGGCATCATACTGAGATTGGAACGATTTGGAGGCTCAGCCTCAGCCTTCAAGCATTTCAAGTAGAAGCAACAGGATGTTTGAAAAATCAGAGGTGGGAAAGTGTATAGTGTACTCAAATAACTGAAAGATTGTCTAGTGCTCAATTTCATTTAGCTGATGAGGACATTCCAACCTGTGCTTAACCGCTCAGTTGTTTCCGACTCTTTGCAACCCTTCAGACTGTGGCTTACCATGGGATTTTTCAAGCAAGAATACTGGAGTGAGTTACCAATTCCTTGTCCAAGGGGTCTTCATGACCTAGGGATCTAACCCATGTCTCCTGTGTCTCTTGCACTGCAAGCAGATTCTTTACCCACTGAGCCACTGAGGAACATTCTCACCTAGAAGGGTGAAGAAGGTGTCCAATGGAGCCAGGTATGGGATGCAGGTCACTTGACTCGAAGAGCTGGCATCTTGCCCAATACCCCATGGCCTTCTGTAGACTGAGTAGACCTTTGGGGAAGGGCTGCTGCAACTCGTATGACACCTTTGCATGAAGGATAAATAGAATTTCTTTCTAGACTTCTGTAATATAAAATTTTTGCTAGAAAAAGTCCTCTGTAAAATGGCAATAAATATTCGTATCTACAGTGTCTGCCATCTTAATGGTTCCCTCTAGATGTACAAGTGCATTATCACATTGGCCTCTAAGGATTCAGATCAATCCAACTTAAAAGGTAGTCATCTCTGAACCTTCTGTGAGGGAAGAGTCCATAACTATCTCCCTCCAGTGGCTTTTTAATGGTTTCTGATGGGCTGCCCAGAGTGGAACCACTGACCTTGACCTCCTCTTAGGCATTTGTGTTCTCTTATCTCCTGATTTATGACCCATTGCCTGCTGTGACCTTCCACATTCCTATCTGTTCTCCCACCTGCTTGCCTTCTGATTTTCTGATTTATTACTTTCTATGATCTGGTTCATTTTCTGCCTGAAATGAACATAACCATCAAATCACAGAATCAGATATTTAATTTTGAAATTTTCCTCCTTATTGGGTTTCTCTCCCTCTCCTATTTAGTCTCTCTCTCTCTATTTTTTTTTTTTTTTTTTTTTTATGGTTGACCATAAACCCTGTGGCTTTGTTAGAGAAGTTCACTGGAATCTCTTTTATAAAGGACAAGCTGGAGAAAAGAAGAAAAGCTGGACTCAGGTTAAAATAGATTTTCCCAATTGTGGTATGTGTTGTTGTTCAGTCGCTGAGTTGTGTCTGCTCTTTGCGATCCTGTGGACTTCAGCACGCCAGGCTTCCCTGTCCTTCACTATCTCCCAGAGTTTACTCAAACTCATGTCCATTGAGATGCCATCCAACCATCTCATCCTTTGTTGCTCATGCTTGGGAAATACTAACCCTGCATCATGTTCACAGGTGTTCAACAAAGAGAGGGAAGAGTCATTAGTCAGATAATCTTGGGTAGCTGCTGGGTGGAAACAGGCAACTGTTTTTCTACACTGCAATCTTCAGAGTCATTATTATGCCAGTGTGATTATGCATATGCAAGAGTATGCAAAATTTGTAAGGTTTATTTATCTGTATAAGTAATGAGATTCTTGTGTTCCATGGAATAGATCTTGGAGCTCTAACCAGGCCCTAGAAGGACTTGATTCAGAAGAAGGAGACCGTAGTCCATTCCTTGATGTTCATAGAGGCATGGCAAAGTCAGGGCTCATTCTGGGCAGGCTGCACAATCCCAGGCAGTATTTACTGGCAAGAGACAGAGTGGCCAGGGAAGGCCAGAGGCAGTGTGCCACCCAGGGAAACAGATATGGTCAAGTCTGATGATCACAGCTTCTCTTAGCTATTCAGAGCAGGGTTCCAGCTGCACTGAGAAACTGGAGTGCCCAGCTGGAAACAGGGGCTGAGGATTATGGACGGGGATAACTGTGGTGCTCCTAATGGCTACCTGAAGGCCTTGGCAGAATGGCCAAAAGCCCTAAATCAAGAGTCACACAGAGTTTTTTTCTGTCTCATGGAAACACTGAGATTCAGTGGCCCATGGCCATGTTGAAGCATAGACAATTATATATGTATACATATTTAAAAAAAAAAAACACAAATGTTAGCATATGTATATAATGTTCTAGAAGGAAATGGCAACCCTCTCCAGCATTCTTGCCTGGAAAATCCCATGGGCAGAGGAGCCTGGTGGGCTACAGTCCATGGGGTCACAAAAAGAGTCAGACAGGATGTAGCGACTGAGCACATGGTGTTCTGCACCTTGTGTTGTTGGTTTTTGTTTTTAAACTTGGCATTCTATCTGTGAAGTCATCCTATATAAAGCTGTTTCAGGTTTTAAATAGCAATACAGAATTCTATTGTATGGGTGTACTGTATTTACTTAGTCTTACATTAATGGACATGTATGTCATTTCCAATGCCAAAACGAATATTGAACATACATAATTTCACACGTGTGAGAGTCTCTCTGCAGGATAAACACTTAGGACTGGATAAACACTTAGCTGATGGAGAAAGAATTCACACTTTAATTCTAACAGGTATTTCCAAACTGCTTTCCATAGTTGTTGTTCTGTCTCCCAGTCATCTCCGACTCTTTGCAACCCCGTGGACTGCAGCTATGGTTTTTCCAGTGGTCATGTATGGATGTGAGAGTTGGACTATAAAGAAAGCTGAGTGCCAAAGAATTGATGCTCTTGAACTGTGGTTTTGGAGAAGACTCTTGAGAGTCCCTTGGACTGCAAGGTGATCCAACCAGTCCATCCTAAAGGAAATCAACCCTGAATATGCATTGGAAGGACTGATGCTAAAGCCGAAGCTCCAATACTTTGGCCACCTGATGCGAAGAACTGACCGACTAGAAAAAACCCTGATGCTGGGAAAGACTGAAGGCAGGAGGAGAAGAGGACAACAGAGGATGAGATGGTTGGATGGCATCACCGGCTGGATGGACATGCCTTTGAGCAAGCTCCGGGAGTTGGTGAAGGACAGGGAAGCCTGGTGTGCTGCAGTCCATGGGGTCGCAGAGTCAGACACAACTGAGTACACACACACACCTAACACGGAAGCCATACTTTGGTGCCATTTATCATCCTGTATATGTAAAATGTGTATATAGAAGAGTTATACATTTATACATAAATATACATAGGAGAGTTAAGAGGAAAGTGAAATATTTCTTGTCTACAGTAAAGACGGAAATGGGTGTCGACTATAGATGTATTAGATAGAGAACTCCAACAGCTCTTTGCCCAGTGCCCCAGCATATAGGAAGCCCTCGATGGAAAGAGGTCTATTACCGGTTGGAGGACAGATTAATTGGGATTGGGCTAGCATGGGCTCGCCTCTGGGGGCCTTTAGTACCTACAAATGAATGGAGTTGGAGACTCTGGGGCTGACATTCAATACATGTTTATTGAATGAAATTGAAAAATCTAATTTTAAAAATGATTCTTAAAACCTGGGATCCTTTTTGCTAACCAGGCATGTATTTTAAATGGTGTAGTTTTACAATCTTGATTTAGGATTAACATCCTGTCAAAAAATAAAGACATAAAGAACAAGGAAAGGAGCTTCAGATATAAATAGTGGAATGTAGGAGATTGAATGTGAAGGCCTTAGGTCTAATATTTTGCATTCCTCTAATATATCATAGAGAGCTAGGCTTTTATTTCCTCCTTAGCTCTGTATTTACACTGTATGTGTTCCAGGCAGTCTGATTCCAGAGGAGACTGTACCACGATTGTCTGGGCGAGGGAGGGCTCCTGGGGCTGCCTTTGTCTCCTAATGTGGTGCCAGGCAAGTCAAACCACCTTGGCTTCACTTTCCTTCACCGTAAAGGGGAAAGCCTTGAACTTAAGAAAACATATTTTCTGAAATAGGGAAGTGAGGGTGCTGTGATCTCTAAGCATTGGTGAGACAACTGATAAGTTATAAGAAGAGTTACTCCACTTTCCTCACGCCTCATGGAGTTGGATGGGTGGGGGTCATGGGAAGTCTTCCTACAGCTTTGACTTCTTAGACCATTCCCATGTGAGCTGGAAAAATGGGTGAGTGTGGACATGGATGTCCAGCATGTTCCCAACGATGTAAAAAATACCCACAGAAAAGTACAAGACCAGAGCAACGGCACTGCAACCCTCAGGCAGGTGGTCCTCTCTGAGCAGTGGCGTGAGTGACAGTCACCATGTTTCTTTTTTGTTGTTGTTAAAGATTCCAGCCTTGCTAAAAGGCGTGTTACTTTGTGATCAGAAAGTTGTTAAAGTACATGCATTTCTCTGAAAATAAGAAGGGAAGAGGGTGCCAGTGACCACCACCAGGGTTTATCTGACCACTCTGCCTCCACTGCTTGTGTGGTCCCTCCAGAGTGCTTGGGTTTCCCACGGATGGCCTCCCGTGTTCACAAGGTGACTTCCTGATGGTGTGGGAGTGCCTGCCGTCTCTCCCCTCCCCTCCTCTGGTCTCAGTGGGGAGGAATTTGCTTGCTTTTAATGACCCCAGAGGAACTACTTCCACTGCTGATATCTCTCAAGGGCGTGGCTGCTGCAGTTGCCACCAGTGGCCTCTGTCGAGAGTGTGTGTACTGGCCACCATGTCACCAGTATGGTCGTCAGAGTAAAGGAGCCCCTGCCGTCAATACCTCCTCCAACACCAGCTCCTCCTCCACCATCACAGATTCTGTGATCCTTTGCCCTTTCATTAGCTCTCAGAAATCTTCCAGAAACAATTTTGGATTCTAGTGGATATTTATTAGAGTTTCATTGGCCAGAGACTCAGGGTGACTCCACACTGAGCAAACAAGAAAGTCATTCTCTTCTAGGACCTCTGGTGTGCTCAGAATGACCCTTTCTTTCAAAGCACACCCGTTGTCTTTGAAGCACACTTCTGTGGTGGACCCTTGGCTCTCTTAGGGTGAGGAATCTTCCCAAGGGCTTCTTGGGCTCTTTTGTGCCTAGAAGCCCTGGTAAGTTCACACTGCTGGATCTTCTTGAGTCACAAGGTGCAAAGAGAGATTGCTCTGGCTGCCGCCCAGGCCTTTGATTGCTGATGGAGGGAGCCCTCCATCCTCAAAAGGAGCTAGAGGAGAAAGAAAACAGAGGAGAGGGGAAACGGCACCAAGGGATGCTGGAAATGTCGGGTTGTGGAAAGAGGATCAGACCGTCCCCCTCCTCCCTCTGCCTCTGTGATTTTCATTCCGGAAATGATCCAGAGCCAGAAAAGGGGAGGGAAGTGCTCTTTGTTGAAGGCCTGTGGAAGGCCTGAGAAGTGCTTCATGGCCGACCTGTGCTTTAACCCTTGCAGATTCCTGGGCAGATGTTAGGACCCAGGAGCTGGCACTGGAGGAGGCATAAATGGCAGAGGCTACTTTATCCTGATAGCCACACTGACAGGGCGGCTACCACACACACTGAGACTGAGAAATGTGGAGTAACACACAGCTCTGGAGAGGCGGGCTCTGAATTGTGACCATGAAGTACCCACCTGGCTCTCTCCACCTGTGTCCTTGGCCATGTATTCCGGCTGCTTCTCCACCACCAAGCTGACCTTTGGGATGGGCTCTTTTTAGGTCAGGCTTTCTCAGCCTCGGCATGAAGGACATTTGAGGTCCCATAATTCTCAGCTGTTGGAAGGTCTCCTGTACGTGATAAAATGTTTAGCAGCATCCCTGGCTACTACCCACCAGAAACGAACAGCATCCGTGCCACCCCCCAAGTTATGACAACCAAAAGTGCCTCTAGATGTTGTCCACGCTGTCGTGGTGGGTGCAGAACTGCCCCTGGTCGAGAACCACTCATTTTTACGGGCTTCCAACTGTAATACGTTTCTTCTTAAGTGACTCCTCTTTTCTGCTCATGTCTTTTAACACTTCTTCATTACTTGCTCTAGCCACATTTGCCGTGATAATGGATGGCTCATTTCAGACAAGGGGATAGAGCCCTGTGTGCAAAGCAAATTAGGCTGAGTCAACCACCCAGGCTGCAGACAGAGCCTGGGTAAAAGCGGCGGCCCTGAGGGATGAGCCAGGTGGTGAAGGAGCAGGGGCCAGTGGGGTGGGGGTGGGGGTGGGGGCTCTGGGTAGGACAGGCTGATGCTCCACTGCTCTTCTTCTCACTTCCTTCCTCCTTGAGTGGGCAAGAAAGTGGGTAGGGCCTTGCCTATACCTCTTCCATTCCCGTCCTTAATAGATTTTGAATTTGGGCCTCCAATTGCTGGGTCTCTCCTGCCCTGTGTTTCCTGTCCCCTTCACCTTTTTACTGCCCTCTGCCCCTTCCTGGAGAGTTGGGGCATCCCAAGTAAAAGGGGGGCGATGCATCGGAATGAGCTGAGTTTTGTGTCTCAAAGGAAGCACCACATCCTTCACGTTGACTTCATTCCCTCCCAATGACACCAACTCTCTTCACTCAGCAAATTCCACAGCTGTACTTGCCAACTGTGATTAGACACATCACCGCACACATGGACACATGTGTGCTTTAACGCAAACACAGATAACAGTGCTTTTGCTCCCACTGAAATAGTATATTTTTGTTCCTCTACTCTATTGTCTTATCTAGACACCTCTTCATGTAGGACAGCTTCAAAAGTCACCTTACCTTTGATCATGTCTGCACCAAACTACAAATAGCAGCCCCCTGTCTGTGTGGCTGTCTTTAAAGAACACTCGAGGAGGATGACTCAGTCCTGATGATTGGCTTTGGTGAAGGACAGATGGAAGGGCACTTGGGTACTCATGTGTGTTTAGTTGCTCAGCCATGTCCAACCCTTTGTGACCCCATGGGCTGTAGCACAGCAGGCTCCTCTGTTCATGGGATTTCCCCGACAAGAATACTGGAGTGGGTTGCCATTTCCTTCTCCAGGGGATCTTCCTGGACCAGGGATCAAACCTGGGTCTCCTGCATTGGCTGGTCCAAAGAATACGGATGCCCGGTGTTTCCACCCTGGGTCTTGGTGTCTTCTCATGTTGGATTGTGTCTGGGAGTCCCTGACATCATGGTGAGCGCTACAAGCCATTGTGTTATGGTGCTCTGTTAGGGCATCTTCATACTTCTGGTCCATAATTATTGGATGGAGAATTTTGCAGACTCTGGGAGATCAAGTCCAGATCTTAATTTTCTGTTCTTGAAAAAATGCCTCTTGCTCACATCTTCTTCCCAGCATTACGGATTTTGTAGTCTCTTCTTTGTTGGCACTTGGAAGTTGACCTACATCCACGACTTGCCATTTCTTTTGACTGCACCCCTCTCTTGTCTTCCCTTTTTCCTATTGTCCTCAACTCTTCTTTGCCCGTACTTTTGTCCTCTCTGCTCAGCTTCTCCTAGTTAATAGTTTTCGCTCTGTAAAAATGTTTTGCATCTATGTTCCAGTTATAGATAACATTTGTTGCTGGTGAATTTGGACATGATGTTGCATTAAGTATTACGAAAAGCCTAAATACAGACACGATTCTTGCCCTACCATTGAGAAAATTTGTAACTTGAATTATAATAGAAGACAAATTATAAAACTATATTTTAATCCATTAATTCCACAAAAATTGAATGAATTAAATATGTTTGAGGCATGTTGGGGGCATTGGATGCACAGTGGAAAATAAAGTAGACCCACCTTGCCTTCACACAGCTTATAATCTCAGATGTCATCAGAGATAAGATGCAACATCAATTTAATAATAGAGTTTTCAGTAGCAAAATCTGAGTTAAATGTTCATTGCAGTTGTAAGATACTCTTAGACTTTAGAAGCATTTTTATGTGAAAAATAGGTTTATATTCAGTTTGGTCTCCAGAAACTCTGAAATGAGGGTCTACATGTAGGTGATGAAGAAAATGCTTGCAGGTAATGAGTTTCTGAGGCTGGGCAAGCAGGCAGCCAGGGTAGAAGGCAAGCAGGGATATGATGTTGAGCAAAGTCTCATCCTCCTGATATGCCACAGGGTACCTCTAAGAGCAGCTACTATCTCAGAGGTTGCCACCTCCTCTGGTGCCAGGAACTGAGCTGGTTTACATGCTCCTCTCTTATTGATCATGAGCTAAGCATCAACTACCAGGTGTGTCAGGATGCAGCTAAAGCTGCTCCCCTAGGCCAAGGGCTGTGCCATGGGCAGTCCCTGGAGGCCAAATTGTACCCACAGCAGGGGAGGTGGCCCAGAAGGAGTGGAAAGGACCTCAAGGGATCTGGAGGGAGCAATTTTCTACCATCATTTCCTCTCAGATCAAGGACCCATGGTGAGCAAGACCATTTGTAGGCATGTATGCCCAGAATCCACCTGCCACTGCAGGAGACTCAGGAGACATGGGTTCAATCCCTGGGTCAGGAAGATCCCATGGAGGAGGAAATGGCAACCCACTTCAGTTTTCTTGCCTGGAAAATCCCATGGACAGAGGAGCCTGTGGGGGCAGCTACAGTCCATGGGGTTGCAAAGAGTTGGACATGACTGAGTGAGCAAAAAAAAAAAAAAAAAAATATATATATATATATATATATATATATATATATTCTTTTCCAGATTTTTTTGATTATTGGTTATTACAATATATTGAGTAGAGTTCCTTGTGCTATACAGTAGATATGTATATTTTAAAAATCGATTTTATAAGTAAAATGTGAATGTTGAAAATGTAAGATAATTTGAGAAACAAACTTCCTTATACTTTTAACATCCACTTTCGAGTTGCCTTGAAGATTTAGTAATATACCACTTCAGCCTCTCTTCTTTTCAATTTGTGCCATTCAGGTTATAAGAATTGTACTTTTCAGGGGAGATTGGCCTAATATTCTTACTTATATTTATGGGCATTTCTAGTATCACTACCTATATTTATGGGCTCTATTCACCACCACCCCACCTTCTGGGCAGCTAGCTGTGTGCCATAGAAAGGGAACAGGCACATGGCATCTACTACCTCTTCCTCCAAGAAATTGCCTGGTGGCTCTACCTTTTTAAAAATAGTTTTTAACTTTGAGATAATTAGATTTCCAGGCAGCAGCAAAAATAATAGAGATTGCATGTGTCATGTACCTTCTTCCAGTGGTGATATCCTATGCAAATATACTACAGTGTCATAGTCATGAAATCGACACTGGTACAATCTGTGGGTATAGTACTACTCTATCACATATGTAAATTTGGGTAACGATGACCACAGTGCAGATACACAAATGTTCCATGACCACAAGACTCGTTAATGCACTGCCCCTTAGAGTCACGCCCACTCCTCTTTACCATCTCTAACCTTTGGCAACCACTAAATTCTTCTCCATCTCTGTAACTTTTCTATTTTTATACCTTTATATAAATGGAATTGAAGACTACGTGGCCTTTTGAGATTAGCTTTTTCCTCACTTAGAGTAATTGTCTAAAGTGTGCCAAATTGTTGCATGTATCAAGATTTTGTTCCTTTTTGTTGCTGAGTGGTATTCCATGGTGTTGACATACCAGTTAATTTGTCTGTTCATCAGTTGATGAATGTTTGGGCTGTTTCCTCTTTTTGACTATTACCAATAAAGCTGCCATGAATATTTGTGTATAGGTTTATATGTAGATGGATTCCCTGGTGGCTCAGTGGTAAAGCATCTGCCTGCAAAACAGGAGACATGAGTTCAATCCCTGGGTCAGGAAGATCCCTGGAGGAGGACATGACAACCCACTCCAGTATTCTTGCCTGGAGAATCCATGGACAGAGGAGCCTGGTGGGCTACAGTCTATGGGGTCACAAAGAGTCAGATATGCCATATGTGCGCACACATTTCATTTTCCATGTGGACATGAATCTTCATTTCTCTGGAATAGATGCCCAGGAGTCTGATTACTGGGTTGTGTATTAGTGTAGATAGGGATGTTTTAAAGCCAAAATGTGAGCACATTGGTTAATTTTTAGAAGATATGTTTTGTTTAGTTGAGATGTTGTGTCTGACTCTTTGCAATCCCATGGACTATATCCTGCCAGGCTCCTTTGTCCATGGGATTTGCCAGGCAAGAATAATGGAATGGGGTGCCATTCCCTTCTCCAGGAGGTCTTCCTGACTCAGGGATCAAACCCACATCTATTGCCTTGCAGGTAGATTCTTCGCCACTGAGCCACCAGGGAAGCCCCTTGAAAAGGTATGCTGCTGCTGCTGCTGCTAAGTCACTTCAGTCGTGTCCGACTCTGTGCGACACCAGAGACAGCAGCTCACCAGACTCCCCCATCCCTGGGATTCTCCAGGCAAGAACACTGGAGTGGGTTGCCATTTCCTTCTCCAATGCATGAAAGTGAAAAGTGAAAGGGAAGTCACTCAGTCGTGTCTGACTCCTAGCGACCCCATGGACTGCAGCCCACCAGGCTCCTCTGTCCATGGGATTTTCCAGGCAAGAGTACTGGAGTGGGTTGCCATTGCCTTCTCCCGCATAGGAAAGTACAGTGTCCTTAATATCAGATCATCATATTCCACTAAAATTTACTCTCTCTATGCAACTGATCCTTTCATTATAGCAAATCTGGGAACACGCTAAGTGTAGCCAGTATATATTATTTTCCTTTCAAGGAGTCCTATTTTAGTTTTCAATTTTCTCTCTTTCTCTCTGTTTTTTGACAAACATAATTTTCAGTACCTGTAACAACTGGTAGCCCTTCATGTTCAAAAGGCATTGCTAAGTTACGGCTATTGTCTTATATAGCTTTCACACTTTTAAATACTGTGGAAAGAAAACCTTCTGTCACATAAGCCTAAGAGTATCAGCTTCAGTGGGGCAGCCCTTACCCCCTCCCATCCAATGTTGAGAATCAGCTTGATGAAACAATTTCATGGTATTTGATTTAGTAAAGATTTCAGGCACTGTCCACTGGGCTTCTGGGATTCTCATCACAGTGGAAGTCCAGTGACTGAAGCATGAAGAAGAAAGATATTGCCGAATGTGTAGCAACCGCTGATGTAATTTGCAGTTCAGTTCTTTTCAGCAAAATAACATAGAGTATTTGTGGCCAGCCTAAGTTTATTTGGAAGTCAGAATGTATTGAGAACCGAAAGAGAAAATGAAATAGAAGAGAGAACCTCATACATTAGTTGAGTGGCACTTTAGATGCAGGTATATTCAGGCTCCTAAAAGCATGTGTCGCAGCTCTGGATGTCTGCATTCTAGTCTTCAGTCCTTCCTAGACAGCTCTGTTGGCTTTGAGATGTATGATTTATGACTGGCTCTTATGAAGTATTTATAAAATTTCAATAGAGAAGATTCTGACCAGTGTCATGATTAAAGGACAAGGGTTTAAAGAAGTTGGACAAGGTCAGAAAGGAACTTGATTCTGAAGTTGACATTAGCTATCTGGCGCTTGCTTTCATCTTTTCAGTCACAATTAGCTTGAGTGATCATGAGACTTAGTTTTCTCAGGGAAGTCCAGGTTACATGGCCCCAGTGCAAATATTAGGGTTGCCCAGGTGGCTTAGTGGTAAAGAATCTCCCTGCCAAGCAGGAGATGCAGGTTGGCAAGATTCCCTAGAGAAGGAAATGGCAACCCACTCCAGTATTCTTGCCTGGAAAATCCCATGGACAGAGGATCTTGGTGGGCTATTGTCCATGGGGTTGCAAGGAGTAGGACACAACTTAGCGACTAAACAACAATGCCAGTATTAACAGTGTCCTTTGTACTCTGAAAAATTTCCCAATTTCAAGACACATTCTGTGTCCACCCTACTGTTAGGTATGTTAAGTATGTATTTTCTTGATACATTAATTTAAAAGTTCATCTATTTTTCCTTTATGCAAGATAAATGAGTAATGAGCATTGTGTCCTTTAAGTCTTTACCCTGATTTAAAAACTTCAGTTTAATGACTGACATTTTCTTTTTGTTAATATTAGAATTTGACTTCTAGTTTTACACCCAAAGAAACCAGATGTATACATCCAGACAAGACTTTTATGCATTTTCTTTGCAGCATTATTGTAAGGGTCCCAAAATATTTTTAAACTCCACAAATATCCATTAACAAGGTCTGTGGTTTATTTCTATGATGGAATACTACATAGCAACAGCAACAACAGCAAAAAACTGACACATAAAACTATATGCATGAACTTAAGAAATATGTTATGTGGGGGAAAAGCTACAAAGAGTACATATTGTACAACTTAATTCTAAAAGAAACAGCTAATTTGCATTAACAGAAATCAGAATATTGCTTGCCTTGGGAGGTGGCAGGTAGGTTTTAACTGTGTGAAGGTAAAGAAACCTGCTAGGGTAATGGAAATGTTTTATATCTTGATCTGGGAGGTAGTGACATGAATATTGTTTAGTTGCCAAGTCTTGTCCTACTCTATGCAACCCCATAGACTGCAGCACGCCAGGCCTCCCTGTCCCTCACCATCTCCCAGAGTCTGCTGAAGTTCATGTCCATTGAATCGGTGATGCCATCCAACCATCTCATCCTTTGTCACCCCCTTCTCCTTCTTCCTCCAGTGTTTGCCAGCATCAGGGTCTTTTCCAATGAATCGACTCTTTGCATCAGGTGGCCAAAGATTTGGAGCTTCAGCATCAGTCCTTCCAATGCATATTCAGGGTTGATATCCTTTAGGATTGACCAGTTTGATTTCCTTACTGTCCAAGGGACTCTCAGGAGTCTTCTCCAGCACTACAGGTTAAAAGCATCAGCTCTTCAGCACTCAGCCTTCTTTATGGTCCAACTCTTACATCCGTATGTGGCTCCTGGAAAGACCTTAGCCTTGACTATACAGACCTTTGTTGGCACAGTGATGTCTTTGCTTTTTAATACGTGAATGTATACATATGTAAGGGCATCCCTGGTAGCTCAGCTGGTAAAGAATCCTCCTGCCATGCAGGAGACCCCGGTTCAATTCCTGGGTAGGGAAGATCTCCTGGAGAAGGGATAGGCTACCCACTCCAGTATTCATGGGCTTCCCTGGTGGCTCAGATGGTAAAGAATCTGCCTGCAATGTGGGAAACCTGTGTTTGATCCCTGGATTGAGAAGATCCCCTTGAGGGCATGGTAACTCACTCTAGTATTCTGCCTGGAGAGTCCCCATGGAGAGAGGAGCCTGGCAGGATACAGTCCATGAGGTCATAAAGAGTCGAACTGGACTGAGTGACTAAGCACAGCACAGCACATACTGTGTAAGCATTCACAGAGCTTTACACTTCAGATTTGAGCATTTTATTATATCACAATCTAGGAAAAGGCAGAAGAAAGGTAGAGAAGAAATTAGGTAAGAATCACATCTATCAAACATTTCTATCAAATTCCTACAACATGGCTATCATCGGTATATTCAAAGAAGTAATCTAAGCTATGAATAAAATCTCCTATCTCTTTGTGATTAAACATGGGTGATTTGGCTCTTCCATCCCATCCTTCATCATATCCCTATGGTTGAGTCCTGACCATCTCACCAATGTTCTGTGGTCTTGGGTGAACATACCTAGCAAATGAGAACCTTGTTGTGGCACAAAGTTGGGGCAGAGGCAAGGTGATGCTTGAAGTGTGGTGAGCAGGTCCAAACTACTGGCTAAGGAAGGGAGAAGAGGAGAGAGTGACTTGGAGGGTCCATGGGGTCGCAAAGAGTTGGAAGTGCACCAATTGACTCTTACTGAAATTTGCTACAGAATAATATTATAATTACAAACAGGCAAGCTCTGTTTTCATGGCAACAAAAATACAGTTGAAGGCAGAAGTGTGGTGGGAGTGAGGAAAGGCCTAGAGTTGATTAAAACAAGTTTCCTTTTTTTTTTTTTTTTTTCCCCACCAAAACATTTAAAATGGCTTTGGAGCTAAAGAAGGTTCATAGTTGAAAGTACCAGTGAGTTCCTTTTTATCCCACGTTTCATCTTGGCTTTTGTGCCTCTTGTGTGTCAAGGTTTATATAGGTGCTGAGGGATTTAGACCAGTGGTTCTCAATCTGGGGTGATTTTACACCCCCAGCCCCCGTCAAGGGACATCTGGGACGTTTAAAGACATTTTTGGTTATCACAACTCATGGATAGGGTGCTACTGGCACCCAGTGGGTAGAAGCCAGGGCTGCTGGTAAGCTTCCTGTAATGCACAGGATGGCATTCAACATTAATGACTGATTCAGAGTTCACAGTGCTAGAGTTGAGAACCCCGGGTTTAGACTAAACCCTACATCTAGGGTGAAGGGTGAATGTGGAGTGTGTTAAGATCTAGAATCCCATTAAGGAACTAGTTCCTGAGGGATCTTTTCCTTTTACGATTTCTATGAGTTAAATGTAAATTGCTTTCTAAGGGCTTGGGTGGATCCCATTCTCACAGCATTGCTCAGTGACTTTGTGGGAGCATTAAGACAAGTAAAACCTCAAGAACAAATTTGTTCATGTTATTTTGATTCAAGATACATTCCAGCAAGTTGAAATGGGGTCATAGTGGAGGAGCAAGTTAATACTAACTACACAGCAATAAAATATAATGTTCTCATGGAAAGTCCAGCAATAAATGAAAAGATCATTGAGTTTATCATCACAGAAACAGGGTACTAGTCCTGAACTGTTATGGATCCCTGAGTTTTTACTGTTGGATGGCTTGGAAAATCTTTGTAGATCTTGCTTTCCTCATTGACAAAAGGAAGAGGCCAAAGTAGATGATTTCAAAATCTCTCTTAACACCAGTATTCAATGATTTAAAAGAAATCAATGTATCTTCACTGGAAAAATTGATACCATTAGTTTTGGAATACCTCAGACAACAAAATGACTAAAGGAATATACAAATTGTTATTCAAGAAACACTTCTTAAAAAAAAGATTCCTTCATGCTTGTCACATAGACAAAGTTCCTTTGTCTCTATAACATCAAGATGTGTCTTTCAAACTTGTCATTTTACTGTTTAGCAAAATGTGTTCTAGGTATAGAAAAATAACTGTGCTGAGCTGTTTAACATTTGTTCCTAATGTTAACTGTTAAACTCTGCTTAGAAAAATAATTCTGCTCAGAAATTTGATCTGTCTGCCTTCCTTTTGTATTGCTTTTGGCTCTTCCAGAACTCAGAAATGTCAATTTGTTATTCAAGTTTGCCTTCACTAATCCTTCCAAAAGAATGTGAAAAGTCCCACAGTCTTTTATATTAGGAAATAACTATGATTAAAACGGATTAAGTCTGAGCTCCTTTCTCTTGCTCTGTACTGGTGTAAAGACTGTTATCACCACATTTATAAAAGCGATGGGGTTTTTCATACTAAACTATAATTTCATTGTATGAGCATTCAGTAGGGGCATTGATACAGTTAGGCCTGGCAACTTCTCACAAGCTCAGTGCCAAGATCCTGTGGTGTCCTTCTGAAATGTTGGACAAAGTGGTGGATGGGCAGGGATTAGAGAGACAGAAGTGTGTGTCAAGTCAAAAGTCTTCAAGGGGGGCAGGCAGGGACTGGAGAGACAGACTGAGGGCTCTTGACTTGTAAACTTAGCAGGAGAGCATAGCATGGTGGGAGAATTCAGCTGCTTATGAATAGGAAGTAGACTTGTTTATGTGAATATCTTCTATGTAGCATCTACTTTTATCACCAGGGATAATAGAATGCTATCTCTTTACATGGAAGATGCTACAGGTTTTACATCAGAAGGATGGTGTTTTATTGGTGGCTCAGTGGTAAAGAATCCACCTGTTAATGCAGGAGACACACGTTCAATCCCAGAGTTGGAAAGATCCCCTGGAGAAGGGAATTGCAACCCACTCCAGTATTCTTGCCTGGGAAATTCAGTGAACAGAGGAGCCTGGTGGGCTACCATCCATGAGGTTGCAAAGAGTCAAACACGACTTAGCAACTAAACAACAGCAGAAACAGTTCCGTAGAACATGCAGATCTATCCACACCCAGTTTCTGTAGACCTATTTAGGGTGAGACAGTGTGAGGTAAGGCAAAGCTAAGCAACCTACAGAGGTGGAAACACATGTGACATTGGACTTCAATTCTAGCCCCCAGGCTGGCATGTCAGTGACTTTAAAGAGACTGAATGCAGAGTGAATGCATGGTGATATTTATCAGATCTTTCTCAGCTAGATTCTATAACCCAGAGCCAAGAGAATGCTAGAACCAAATGCTCTCAAGGGTCTGGGCAAAAGTGTTCCCCTTTTATTTATTTATTTTTTAACGCCAAAACATTTTTATTGGGGTATAGCTGATTAACAATGTTTTGGTAGTTCAAGGTGAACAGCAAAGGGACTAAGCCATACATATACATGTATCCATTCTCCCCCTGGAGAAGGGAATGGCAACCCACTCCAGTGTTCTTGCCTGGGGAATCCCATGAACAGAGGAGCCTGGTGGGCTTCAGTCCATGGGGTCACGAAGAGTCAGACACAGCTGAAGTGACTTAGCATGCATGCATGCATGCATTCTCCCCCAAATGCCTCTCCCATCCAAGGTGCCAAATAACATTGAGCAGAGTTCCCTGTGCTATACAATAGGTCTTTGTTGGTTATCTATTTTAAACATAGCAATATGTACATGACCTTCCCAAAGTCCCTAACTGTCCCTTCCCCCAGCAACAATATGTTCATTTTCCAGGTCTGTGAGTTTGTTTTGGTTTTGTAAGTAAGGTTCATTTGTATCATTTCCTTTTGAATTCCACATATAAGGGGTGTCATATGATATTTCTCCTTCCATGTCTGACTTGCTTCACTCAGTATGACACTGTCTGCTGCTACTGCTGCTAAGTCACTTCAGTCGTGTCCGACTCTGTGCGACCCCAGAGACGGCAGCTCACCAGGCTCCCCCATCCCTGGGATTCTCCAGGCAAGAACACTGGAGTGGGTTGCCATTTCCTTCTCCAATGCATGAAAGTGAAAAGTGAAAGTGAAGTTGCTCAGTCGTGTCTGACTCTTAGTGACCCCATGGACTGCAGCCCACCAGGCTCCTCCATCCATGGGATTTTCCAGGCAAGAGGACTGGAGTGGGGTGCCATTGCCTTCTCCATGACACTCTCTAGGTCCATCTATGTTGCTGCAAATGGCATTATTTCACTCTTTTTAATGGCTGAGTAATATTCTATTGTATATATGTTCCACATCTTCTTTATCCATTCCTCTGTCAATGGACATTTAGGTTGCTTCCATGTCTTGGCTATTGTAAACAGTGCTACAGTGAAAATGTTCCCCTTTTAGAGACTGGATGAGCAGGCTTCCTCCCCAAAATCTGAAATCCATAGATGTTCCTAGTTGTGCTTTCCAAAAGGGAGTGATTCATGTCTGCTACTCAGCAGTGAACTTCCAGCTCTCAGCTGCCTTCCAAGGAGCCACAGAGATGCACCTCAAGGGCTGTGTGGGGTCACAAGAGCAGTTTCTCCATAAAGGAAGGGCTTATGAAGTCCAGAAGGATAACCAACTGTCCAGGATGAATAGCAGTTGAATATTTTTTTATGGTTTACTCAAAGAAAGAGTTATGATGTCAATCCACTTTGAATTCAAATGGGGAAATCAGACTTAAGCTTACTGTTGCAGCTGTTGTTAAGTTGCTAAGTCGTGTCCAACTCTGCGACCCCATGGACTGTAGCCTGCCAGGCTCCTCTGTCCATGGGATTTTCCAGGCAAGAATACTGGAATGGGTTGCCATTTCCTTCTCCATAAGCTCTCTATACCATTCAGAAAAAGCAGCTGAAAAATGAAAAACAAACAGAGGCCAATCAGTTTACTGATCATATGCCAGATACCAGTGTAACCAAAACCTTCTCCTTTCTTCATTTCCCTCACCCCAGTTGAATGATGGTTTACACTTAATCACCGTTTTCTTTAAGATATTTCATTAACTGGGCTTTACAACTGGGTAGAGATGAGCTTCCCTGTTAGCTCAGATGGTAAAGAATCTGCCTACAATGCAACAGACATGGGTTCAATCCCTGGGTCAGGAAGATCCCCTGGAGAAGGGAATAGCAACCCACTCCAGTATTCTTGCCTGGACAATTTCATGAACAGTAGAGCCTGGCAGGTCCAGGGGGTTGCAGAGAGTTGGACATGACTGAGGGACTAACACTTTCACTTTTTCATGAAAGGAACAAGGAGAAAAGAGTATGTTTTTGTGCTAGATTATTTCTTTTTTTTCAAGAAACAGTTTATACCTCACTTAAAAGGTCATCCATGATGAATGCCTCTTCACACATGATTGCTTCAGTTGTGAAAATTTTGTAAAATGATTTGCAGTTCTAATTATTTCAGAGGAGAATTTTTGGCACAGTAATACTTTTGAGACAGCTTGGTGGTCATTTTATCTGTGTAACCACATTCTCCATTTTTCCTTGTCCTAAAAAGGCAAGAAAACAAACACATGAAATAAACATAAATTAAAAGGAACATCTGTTCCTGCTCCTTCAAAAATAATCTTCCTTGAAATCTTCCATAAAGTTCATCTGTTCCCTGAATGCTTGTAGCTCATGATACACTAGTAAGAAAGTCATGGGCTTTCCTTAGTAATCTCTTGGTGCTCTTGTTTTGCAGCAGTCTGCCTAGCTTCCTTAGAACTATCTCCTTGTCTTTGTGACCCTCTGTCCTCCTGGTCTTCTCGTTGCTCTTATCACTAGATTTTTGCCCATCTTTCCCTTTCTTTAATGTGATCCTTTCCCACATCTCTTTCTTCCCTCCTACCTTCCTCCCCCTGTTCCCTTCCTCACTGCCCTTCCTCCTTTCTTCCTATATATTAAATGTTATCTATGTCTCAGGAATTGGGCTTCTCAGGTGGCTCAGTGGGTAAAGAATCCACTTGCAATGCCAGAGACACAGGTTCAAACCTTGGGCCGGGAAGATCCCCTGAAGGAAGGCGTGGCAGTCCTCTCCAGTGTTCTTGCCTGGAGAATCCCATGGACAGAGAAGCCTGGCAGCTACAGTCCGTGGGGTCACAAAGAGTTGGTCATGACTGAAGATACTGAGCATGCGTGCATACACGCACGTCCCAGGAATACTGTCTGAATTCATGCCCCCAATCTGCTAGTCACTTGTCATACATGGCTTGCAATGGAGTGCATGTGATTGAGGAACTGAACTTTAAATTTTACTTTCTTTTAATGAATTTAAATTTAATAATGAAACTCAATTCAGTTATTGGGAAACTTTGAAGAAAGGAACTTCCTTCCCTTCTTTTTTTTTCTCCCTTTTTTGATCTGCCTGTACCAACATGGCTTTCCTTGTTTTTCCTCAATGAAGAACCTCACATCTTTATTCATTACCGACCCATCCTTCAAGATTCATCTAGACCAGGATTTCTCAACATCAGCACTATTGATATTTGGAAGCCAGATAGTTCTCTGTTGTGGAGTGTCCTGTGCACTATAGGATGTTGAAGAGTACCTCTGACCTCTACCCACTATATTCCAGTAGCATCCCCACACACACAGTTGTGCCAACCAAAAAATATCTCCAAATGTGCCCCATGGAGCAGAATTGCATCTCGTTGAGAATCACTGGGATAGATATTGACCATCCATTGACCGCAGTGGATGGCAAGAAGTAGACACAGGCCTTAGAAGAGGAGAGATAGTTTTGAAAATAAGTAGGTTTTCCCTAGCAATGACATTAATTAGTAAGTTTTTCTCAACAGTGAGGTTAATTTAACTTTTCTAACAAATTAGAAAGGAAATTGATTTTTGCTTTTCCTCACATAAAGTAGTTAATTTTGGAAGGTTTTTGTTTTCATACAAAGTTTTTAGGTATAAAGAACTAAATGATAATAAAGAGAACTGGTGTCCTTGGAACTTTCATCTTAATTCTGTATCAAAGATCACTTATTTGACCATTTTTCCCCCATGTAAGAACAATGAACTCCTTTAACAAAACTCTGGAACGTACCCAATACCAAAGGGAAGAAATGTGTAGTTACAGGTTAGACAAAGTGCAGGCTTAACCTTTAGACATTTCAATTAGAGAAGGCAGACATTCTCCTTTAAGCCAGGTGTCTGTCTCTTCAGTGTCTATCAATTTAATGTTATCGGTTCTAACTAGGAATTAAATATACTGTGTTTATATGCTGGCATTTTAGTTTTTAGAGAAGACATTAGATTTAGGAGACAGAGGGCCTTGGGAGAACAAGCCTACCATTCAGGTTTTATAAGACTTGCTTCCCAGGGGATTTTTATCAAAACTGTGATTTTCAGTCTGAAATTATTTAAGTGTGGTCACATAAAACAAAGAAGAGTACCATGAATTTTTGACTTGATAGTTATGCCCCTGGAAAGTTAACCTTATTTTCAGCTATTTTATGAAGTCTATTTGGATTTCCTTTAAATTTAAATCTTTGTCATAAGAAGATTAGCAGTATAGCATATATATGCATTAGTTTTCTATTGTTGCTGGAATGTATTACCACAAATATGGCAGCCTAAAACACCGCAAAATGTCACAGCTCTGTGAGTCAGAAGTCAAAGTTGGCATGGCTGCTGTCTTTGCTCAGGGGCTCACAAGATGGAAAGCAAGGTGTCAGCTACCTGTGCTGCCCTAAAGAGGCTTTGGGAAAGATCTGCTTTCAAGCTCACTCAGCTTGTTGGCCAGTTTGATTCCTTGTGGTTGTAGGACTGAGGTCCCTGTTCCTCGCTGGCTATTAGAGTACTGTCTGCTCCTAGCAGTTGTTTGCATTCTTTATTTTGCTTTCTCTGTGGCCCCCTCCAGAAACAGTGAGTCAAGTCTCACCTCCTTCATCATCTCTCTGACTGACTCCTCTGCCTTCCTCTCCTGCTTTTAAGGGCTTATATTATTCCTTTGTGCCCACTCAGATATTCTAGGAAAATCTCCCTACTTTAAGATCAGCTGACTCACAACCTTAATTCCATCTGAAAGGTCCTTTCACAGCAGTACCTAGATGAATGTTTGAGGAAGTAGTCAGCAGTTAGGTGGCTTGGACATTTTTGTTAATAGAATTTTGCCTACCACAGCATGCATGTGTGCAGGCAAAAGTCTTTCTCAACTTATTCCCCAGTCATAATGTTTTAACCTCTTCCCCCAAACAGGTAAGCACAATTACTAGCTTCTTGTTATCCTTCCAGAGTTTCTTTATGCATATAAGATATAAGTATATATACTCTACTATACTCCCTTTATTTATTATAATAATTATCCTTCTTTGTGTAGTGTTCTTTGGCTTGTTCTTTCAGGTATGACAGTATCATAGAGAACTTTCCATGTTGGTACGTAAAGAACTTTCTCATTCTTTAGAGTGTTGGACTGTATGGACATACCACATTTATTTAACCAGTTCAGTAGTACTGTACTTTAAAGTAGCTTCCCTTCTTTTGCTGCAACAGATGGTGTTGAAACAAATGCATCATTTCACATATGTGCTGATGTATCTATAGAATGAATTTCCAGAAAGGGAATCTGTAATTTTAATAGTTTTACCCAATTGCCCTCTATAATGCATGGGTCAGTTCATCATTGTTGCCCTAGCAATGCTTGAATGCTGCTTTCCTACAGCCTCAGCAGCTCAGAGTATTGTAAGATTTTTAGATGTTGCCCGATCCAATAGTTGAAAAATGGTGTTTCCTTTTTATATCTTCTGCAACATGGTATTTGAACTTTATGACCACAAACACTTTTGTCTCACAGTGTAATGCTTAAAAGTATAGATTTTTCTGTCGTGGAATATTATTCACCTGGGAAAAGGAACAAAGTTCAGATACATGCTACCACATGAATGAACCTTGAAAACATTATCCTAAATGAAGGAAGCCAATCACAAAAGGCCATATCTTGTATGTTTCCACTTATAAGAAAGGTACAGAAAAGATAAAAAAAAAAAGTATGATAGTGGGCACCTAGAACTGGAGTGGGGAGGAGAGAAGTGACTACTATTGGGTTTTGGGTTTTAGAGGGATGAAAATGTTTTCAAATTAGATAGTGGTGATAGTTGCACATCTTTGCAAACATACTGCACACCCCTGAACTGTACTTTAAAAGGTTAAATTTGATGGCATATAAACTAGATTTTTTGAAAGACAGATAATTCTGGTCCTTACTGTTTGTGTGACATGGGCATATGAATTACTGAATCTATTTGAACCCCAAATGCCTCTCATCTGTAAAATGGAGGAGGGCTCCCACTAGTTTTCATAAATTGAGTTTTTAACCTATTTTTACACTGTCATTGAAATGGCTTACATATTTCATGTGTATGTAAATTCATTGATTGAAAATGTAATTTTTGAGAATGCTAATATATTTAATGTTTTTAAAATGTAAGTCTGTGGATTTTACATACACATGCAATTAATTTAAGACAAAAGTAAATAGCTGTATGAAAAAAATCTATATCTTTTCCACAAGGATTATATTTCTGCAAAAGCTTAGTTCTATATTTATTTGGCTAGAATAATGTTAGACATTTTAAAATAAGCAAGATTTCCCCCCACAAATGTTGACATCTTTAACATCTACATAAAGTCAGTTGTTTTTCTAAAATAGCTTTCTCCTTTTATGCTTCTTTCTCTTCATCCTTGGGCTTCAATTGGCAGCAAAAATTGTTTGAACTATTATGTGAGGTTTTTGAAACCTGTAACAAGAATATATTAGTGTCAGCAGTAGAAGGCACATAATTTTGTTTTTAGCAAGGGCAGCCATATGATAAAGGTTACACATTGAAAATAATATTTTGTAGCCAACTTACGGAAACAGAGATGGAGAGATTCTTACCTGAAGGCAGATCCAGCTATTTGGGCTAAGAGTTCCTGTGATGATCAGCACATGGAATATTTCCATATCAATGAGCTTCTTTGACCATTTAATTCAATAAACAGTTAGTGCTTATTACATAAAACACAAAGTTCTTTAGGACTCATGGGCAGAGTGGCTCTGTTTTTCAAAAGAAAATGAAGCACCATTTTATATTTATGAAGACATTCGTCTAGAATTTTTTAATCTGCATGATCTCATAGAATTCCTATTAATGTCACTATGTTTACCATTTTTCCTGTGTGTCTTTGAAAGGCTAAACAACTGAATATTACTTCCCACTTGAGAGCTTATTTTCTTTCTTCTTTTTTCAATTTTTGGCTGTGTTGCATCTTCGTTGCTATGAGAGCTTTCTCTAGTTGTGGTGAGCAAGGGCTACTCTCTGGTTATGGTGCTTGGGATTCTCATTGCGGTGGCTTCTCTTGTTTTGGAGCATGGGCTCTAGCACATGATGGTTCAGTAGCTGTGGCTCATGGTCTTAGTTGCCCTGCAGCATGTGGGATCTTCCTTGACCAGGGATTGAACTCATGTCCCCTTCATTGGCAGGTGGATTCTTAACCACTGGGAAACCAAGGGAGTCTGAGAACTCCTTGATTTTTAAGGCAAACAAGCAGTATCTGTTGTTTAGTCGCTAAGTCATGTCCAACTCTTTGCAACCCTGCAGACTGTAGCCTACCAGGCCCCTCTGTCCATGGGATTCTCCAGGCAAGAATACTGGAGTGGGCTGCCATTTCCTCCTCCAGGGCATCTTCCCGACCCAGGGATCAAACCTGAGTCTCCTACATTGGCAGGTGGATTTTTTTTTTTTTTTTTTTTTTTACCGCTGAGCTACCAGGGAAGCCCAAGCAAGTAATATAAGGGGAAGTAAAATAAGCTATGGATTTCTGGCTCTGGACATCTTTAGGGAAAAGCTAGGGAGTAATTTATCCCTGATGGCTTAGATGCTGCTTCCCTGCACACATGAGTGGAGCTAATGACTTCTCTGTATGTGTTCCAAGGACAGAAGCTAGAAAGAAGAGTGAAGTTGAGGAATATATGGGATGACATCAGATCGAGAGGGCCTGGAGAGGATGTGGATTGGAGAAGGAGAAAGGGTACTGATTTTGAGGCAGTGGGGAAGAAAAAGGAGTAGTTAGAGAAGCAAAGAAGCAAAGTTGAAAGGTTGTAGATGATCTTAACCTGAGAAACAGTAGGTTCACCTAACAGTGAAATGATAGGAAATGGGTTTTGGATCCCAGGCAGAGTAGAAATAGTTGTACCAATCCAGTGATTTATAAATGAACCCAGTTATTCACTAGTTTGAGATCTATTCCAGCATCATTTAGAAGCTGATTAGCCAAAATGAAAAGTCCATTGTTAGGATGGAAGTCAATCAAGGCCGGGTGTTTGCAAGGCACACATACAAGAAGGCCCCAAAAGAGGAATTATAGGGTAAATATAAGGGCAAAAGTGGAACTATTGATTATTGGCCTTCTCCCAACTGGGTTAAGAGGGCATTCAACTGTGTGAGTGGTGTATTAGTTTCCAGTCACTGTTGTAGCAAATCACCATACATTTAGGGAATTAAATTAAAAATTTACTCTCATAGAGTTCTGGAGGTCAGAAGTCCAAACTGAGTTTCACTGGGCTAAAACTTTGGTGTAGGGCTGGTTTCTTTGGAGGTTCCACAGGAGAGTCTGTTTCTTGCCCTTTCCAGCTTCTAGAGGGCACTGATATGACTTCACTTGTAGCCACATCACTCCAGTCTCTGATTCTATCCTCACATCACCTTGTCTGGCTTTGTTTCTCCCATCATCTAATATGGACCTTCATGGTTACATCGGGCCCTTTGGGGTTATCCAGTGTTCTCTATCTCAAGATCCTGAATTTAATTGCATCTGCAAGTTCCTTTTGCCATATAATGTAGCATATTGACAGATTCTGGATATTAGGTCATGGACACCTCCCAGGGCCTGTTTTTGACCACAGATGCTGATCCACTGGAAAAGCAGGGAGGGTCCAGAAGTTGACGTCCTGACAAGAAAGGAGCTGTGGGAGCAGTAAGGATTTGCTAGAGTTGAAAGTCTGGGAACTTGTGGCCTCTTAGAGGACTCTCACAGTTTGAGATTTTGGTAGCAATAAATTGTGAAGTGTAGTGTGATGTTTCCTTAGAGGGGAGGTGCCAAAGAAATAAGTTCTTAGTACCCTAAAGGACAAGGATCTGTGAGGTGTGGTGTCTGAAAGGGTGTCCATAGGGTTATTAAAGCTTTAAAGGATGATGAAAGAGAAAATTGGGATGGATGCTCAATGTCTTAAAGGACCTAGGAAAATGTCCCAGGATGTAAAAACATGAATGGCAAAGGGGAGATGCGTAAGCATATAGCAAAAGACGTAAAAACTAGAAATATAGCTGCACATTAAATCAGGAATCAAGAAGCTTCAGAGGAGAGCAGGGAGTGTTTCATCACCTCCTAGTCATTCTACCCCGACCCCCAAATCCTGGGAGGTGTGACAAGGGGTAGCCCATCTTCCTTTGGTCAGGAAGGGAAGTGGAACTTTAAGGTTAAGAGGCAGAAGAGGACAAAGGAAGGGGGAGAGAGATGAAAGGAAATGAAGTTGTAGAAAGATGTTACCAGTAGGCAGAGCTCCTCAGATGATAGAGTTGTGTTCTCTTCTGGGGACTGGAACTAGGAGGGTCCTGAATGTTGAGAAGGAGTTTTCTGGAGATTGGAGTGGGAAGACATTTGTCCTTAGAGAGCTGAGTGCTGATACACGAGACAACTGTCAAGCTGTGGTGTTAGAGATGACTCTTGAGAATCCCTTGGATAGCAAGGAGATGAAACCAGTTAAACCTATAGGAAATCAACCCTGAATATTCATTGGGAAGACTGATGCTGAAGCTCCAATACTTCAGCCACCTGATGCGGAGAGCTGACTCATTGGAAAAGATCCTGATACTGGGAAAGATTGAAGGCAAAAGGAGAAGAGGGAGACAGAAGATGGGATAGTTGGATGGCATCACCAACTCAATGGACATGAGTTTGAGCAAACTCCAGGAAATGGTGAAGGACAGGGAAGCCTGGTGTGCTGCAGTCCATGGGGTCGCAAAGGGTCGGACATGACTGAGTGACTGAACAACCCTTTCTTCCAAGAGGAAGACACTGAAGCATTCTTTTGCCCAATATTCCTCATCACACAGATGTGTCTGAATAAAAAAAAATACCTATGTGCGGCATCTGGGCACTTAGAAAGCTTCTTCATAAATTCCCATTTCTTTGAACCCTTTACTCATGTTGTAGTTATTTATGTTGTTCTTTTACACATAGACCTAAGGGCTCAGAGGGACTCCAGGATCAGCCACAGTCCATGTGGCTAACAAATGGCAGAGTTGGGGTGGATCTCGGTTTTCCTAATCCAAGTCCAATGTCTCTTTTTCTTCTTCATCTGGAAAGGATAATGGCTTGACAAATACTGGTTCAGTTGAAGGGAGGGTGAGAAAAATAAGGTAAATTTATCAAACCACCAGATAATTTCACAATTGCTTCTCACCAAAAGAAAGAGTGGATTCAGAGAATTGTTTTAAATTTAGAAATAAATATGAAAATGATACTGCAGAATCTTAGAGGAAAAATTTATTGCCTCACAAACCACCCAGTGTTGCATTGACTTGTTGTTCATTTTGTGGTGAACTTAGAAAAAGTTAGCTTAAAAATTTTCCATGCGATGTGGACATCGTAGTTCTGGCTTCCAAAATGACTATCATTTTGGAATTTCAAACGACAGAAAAGCAAGATGAACTCCTAAGCAAAATGGAGCTGAGGACTAGGACTCACAAGTTCTTGAATGAGCAAAAGTGCAGAGTGATTGAGGTGTGTGTGTGTGTGTGTGTGTGTGTTTCTCCTGAAGGATTTAACTGGGGACTGAGAAATCACTGTTCTCCCCCATGTGTCCTGGTTATGAAGTCTTTGAGATTCTGTTGAGCCTGTTCTTAGGCCAACTAAAAGAGAAATCAGATGGATAGAATGGAAATATAACACTCCTCCTTTCTAGAATTTTAACCTAGAAGCTGTGAATAATGAGTAAATGCATGATTTCTTTTAGCCAGATCTTGAGAGACTATCATTTAGCTAAGAGTTTAAACATTTTCCTAGTGTTTTTATTTCCAGTTTCTGGTGAAGATGTGAAAAAAAGGAAGGCAGGCAAAGAAGAGTTGAAAGAAGAGGGGATTTTACACACAAGTGAAATTTTTTTCCATAATTATCGTGAAAGAAAATTAAACATTGTCAGAGATTAGGGAAACAAATTCCTTCAGGTGACTTTTTTGGGGGCCTTTCAACAAAATATTTTACCTCAACTCAATTATTCTGCTGATGTTTATGTGAAGTACTCTGGAGGAATTTTAGATTTTATTTCTGCCAGTAATTTAATTATATGTCATAAGAGTTAGTTTATTTTAGCTCAACTAGTGATGAATACTTTCAGCTGAGGAATAAATCAGAGTTAAAAGATTGTGGGGTAGGGGGATTACTCATTTAGAACATTTTTAACTTTTTTCCTGTGTCAGACTTAGAAGATGTACCTCCAAAGGAGACCAAATGTAGTAAGCACCTGTAATGGATTTTAAGCATGGAGAAATATCACTCTGTGTTGTTGAAGGAAATTAGGAACCCAGTGGAAGGGTTGCAAATCATACTAATGTTGTATTTTCATGTTCCGATCGAAATTCTGCTTGACAAGCAACCAGAGATCATTACCAAACACTTTAAACCTGCAATTCTTCGGGAATGCATGAGTACTCTCTTTAATGGAAAAATGATGCATCAATTACCAAGAGACTGGCTTCCAGAAATGCATTTCCCAATTGCTAGAGGGATGAAATGGTATATATCATAGCAGACAGGTTGCTAGGAGGCAGGCTCAGAAATAAGAGGACTACACAAAACACTGTCAGACACTCAACCCAACCTGAATGATTATGTTATTCCCCAGAAAAAGCAAAGAGCAAAAGGCTTTCTCAGTTCAGTAACTGCAATAGCAGAAAGGACTGATGGAAACCAATTGGCTCTCTTTTCATTTTGTGAATACCCAAGCCAATGTCGGCCATCCTTCAGTCTTGCAGCATTGCCTCTTCCTCTTTATTCAGTCTGCCTTCCCCTCATCATCACCATCTGAGCTCCACAGTTACTCCGCCTTGGAGGTCCAACCTATTGACCTCCACTTCTACTTCCCCACAGCATAGTTATGGTTAGAAAAGCCCAGGTTCTCAGGGCCCCCTTTTTATGTCTTATGTGTAGCAACTTTGGCACTGTAAATATATGAAACCCTCGAGTGCCAGTTTCTTTTCTGAAAAGGAGGAAAACATTGACCTTAGAGGACTTTTGTGAGGAGAAGATGAGGTAGAGATACATAAACTGCTGATCGAGGCTGGCATGTTTGATTAATAATCTGTTAAAATTTTGAGTTCCATCAATCTTCTACCAGGAAGACTTAGCATCGTACTTCCACTCTTTTTTCACTCCCATTTATCTCTACATTCATGTTGAAGACATTCCCAACCTACTTGTCTGCCTGTTCCTCACCCTCCAGCACTTCATGGACCTCCATCTTCACCTCACCTCTGCTACCCAACTCGGCCACCTCCATCACTCACAGCTGTCCCATCTTCAAGATCTTCAACTCTGAATGACCACTTGCCTTCTTCTCCCTCTTCCCTGTGTTGCGTATACCACTGGTGTAAACTCAAGCCTTGGCATGGCACATCACAACATTGTTTCCATTGGTATTTTATAGAGAAGGAAGCTGTGGCAAAGGAAGACAGTTTGATGTGTCCAAGGTCTCATGGCCAGGAAGCAGTGGAATCAGGATCCCAAAACAGGTTCAATGTTGGCAGAAGCTGTGGTCTTCACCATTGCATTATGCTCCCTCCCAACATATTCTCCACTGTTCATTTGGAATCCCAGGCCCAGGGTTCCTTATCCAACTCCATCCCGGGTTTCCCTTTGCTCCAGTCTGCTCATGTAATAATCTTCATCAGGGTCTCATGATCCTCTTCAAAGACCTAAAAACCTCCAAGAGCATCAGTTCATCCAGGTGGTTGCTCCCTGCCTAATCTCTTGTGCCTTATTTCCCTCTCCTTCCCATCTCTCTTACCTGCCTCAGTGATACCTCTGAATTCTGTATCACTGGCCTCCAAAATTGCATTTCCGACAATCCGCTGCTCCTAAAATCCAACTGAACCCCACCACAGCCCAAGAGAAGCCATCTCTTTCCTCAGCATTGTTTATACAATGACCACACCATTTGTCCAATCACCCACTTTAAAGTCTTGGCTCTCTCTGCCCTCTGGCACTCAGTGGGTTTCCAAACAGATAGTCTATTTGTCATTGTCTCTCCCCTCAGCTTTTCCATCCCTGCTGCTTTGGCCTGAGTTCCTACAGTAATAAACTCTCCATTTACTCCTTGTCAGGGCCTCCCTGTTGATTCTACTCAACAGGGAGCACTGTCCCTACCCTCATCTGTTGTCTTCATTCTGCACCTCCTAGTCTTATAAAGTCCACAGTACTTAGAAAGTCAGATATTTCCAGCTTCCCCTCTTGGAAAGAGATGGAATGTGGTGTTTAGGGGACATGGAAGATGTGACAGGACCTACAATCAATTCACAGAGGTTCGTACTGAGTGTTGATCTAGGGGGCAGGTGGCCCTCATGGCTTCAGAAAGAGCTCAGAAGTCAGAAGGGACTGTCTCAGTGAATAAGGGACAGAAAGAAAATTGAATCTCCACATACTTAGTGTTTATGTAACTGGAGACATAATTTTGGTAAATACGTATTTTGAATAGTAATTTGAAAACTGATCTTTAAAATAGATGAAAGAGGAAAACACACACATACAGTGGGGTCAGAGAAAATTATTTTGGTAGTTTTCACTCAGCAGCAAGTCAGCAGATAACCATTTCAAAGTGGCATGTGGATGTCCTTGTACTATGTATTTAACACAAAAATGTTGATTATGTATCTCTCTGGGTCAAATGCAGAGTGACTGATTTAGGAAAGCTCTAATACATGTACACAGTGAATCTACTTCATACAAAGAAATAAGTATGAAGTGAACTGGTAAATGGGAGATGCTAATATAATGGAAAATGCTAATTTATGACAAGGTAGACTATTATAATAATAGATTGGTCAAAAAGTTCATTCACATTTTCCCATGAGCTCTCATAGATGAACGAACATTTTGGCCAACCCAATACAATTGAAAAAAAAAAAAAACAATAGAGAAGCAGAAAGTGAACTTGGTGATTCACTGCTCTTTGTTCTTTAGAGCTGGATTTAAGAGTCTGCTTTCCTTGAATGAGTTTTCTTATCTTGCCCAAGGCTGAACTCCTTAAGTGCTCGTCCCCTGGAGTCCTGTTTTGTAGGATGATGTGAATCTGTTTTTGTGGTACTGATCATAATACCTTTGGTTTTCTTGTCATCTTTACCATCTCAGCTTGTGCTGTACAATATGGTGGCCACTAGGTACACATGGCTATATAAAATTAATTAAAGTAAGTTTAAAATTCTGTCCCTAAGTTGCAAGAGCCACATTTCAAGTACTAACTGGCCAGAGTGGCTAATGGCCATGCAGATAGAGAACATTTTCATCATTGTAAAAGGTTCTAATGGGTAGTTCTGATAGCCTCTGATCCCCTTAAGAGATTGATACTGCCCTTTTATTTCTGTATTCCCTAAACCTAACACCCAGTAGAAACTCAACATGCATTTGTGGAATGAGTAAGTACAGAAAGTTGAAACACTGAGCTGAGAGAATTAATAACTTATGTTATTTTGAAGACATGTATTCAAGTTTCTCTTGTTTGATTGCTCTGGTGAACATTTGATTGTAAATTAGAAATGATGGATTAAAGACAACATTACCTCAATTGTGTGCATTCAGGTAGCCTCAGCTTCAAAAACATTGCTTTCCTCAAGTATGAATGGCTGTCGTCTCTGGGTATATTACCATCCAACTGTGAAGTTCACTTGCAGAAATTTCTTAATAAAGCACATTTCTCTTCTAAACTCTGGAATGCCAGACTATTTGCTTTCCTTTTGAAGCATCAGATTACCAAATGTAGCCAGACAGCTACTTTGTGCTTTTTTGTATTTCAGGCAAAAAATGAGTTGAAAACTGATTTTAGAAGAGATGAGGGAGAAACACAACCAGGAAATAGCATCAGATAAACGGTTTCAGCAGCTTGGGTTCAGAATCAAGATACTCTCAATCAAGTTGACTTAAACCATAAGGAGAAGTATGAGGTGACAGAAAGAAATGTCCATAAACAGAGCGGGTTCAGAGTGGTTGATTCTGTGACTTAATGATGTCCACAGGGATCCAGGTTCTGTATCTGTTTGCCAGGGTCATCTTTATGATTGGTTTAACTACAAGATGGCAGCTCTCCAGGTGGTGCTAGTGGTAAAGAACCCGCTTGCCAATGCAGGAGATGTAAGAGACTCGGGTTTGATTCCTGGGTCAGGAAGATCCCCTGGAGAAAGGAATGGTAACCCCCTCCAGTATTCTTGCCTGGAGAATCCCATGGACAGAGGAGCCTGGCAGGCTACAGTCAATAGGGTCACAAAGAGTCAAACATGACTAAAGTGACTTAACACGCATGCAAGATGACAGCTCAGGTGTCAGGCATTGTCTACAGACACAATAGTTTCTAGAGAAAGAGGAGAGACAGTCTGTCCTGTTGCCCTCTCAGGAGAATCAGAAAACTTTCTCAGAAGCCCCTACCTGACTTCTTAGCTCTCATTAGCCAGAGTAAAGTCACATGCCCGTTCTCTATCCACTCACTGATGAGAAGACTAATATATAACTCCTAAGTGAATCAAGTCCTTGGCTGGAGCTGAAAATAGGTTCAAACTTCCTAGCATGAAACATACCGTGGCACTTGAGTGAGGTATGTTTGAATGAAATAAGAATCCCTTAGCAAGGAAGGAAGGAAATGCATGTTGTATCTCTTAGCACAGAAGTCAACCAACAATTTCTGCTTCTAGACCATCCCAATATTTTACAATATATGTCAGAGAAATCTTCTAACCCTCAGTATACAAATAGGTAGTTTGATGGTCACCCCCAGGATATTTTGAAAAGTAAACTCACTGATGATACTGAGTATAAATCAATCTTATTTCAGCTAAATCCTGATTTCATAATTTAGCTAGTAGTGTCTCATGTTCAGTGGAGAATAATGGGTTGTGGAGATTTAGGTTCATATTCAAGTTGCCAAGTTTAGGAGAATGGAGTGAACAAACCCCCAACCCGAATCTTCTACCTCTGAATGAAAACAAGGAATCATCACACTCTCTTTATCTCCCCTCATCTTCTGGGATGATGGGAAATTTATCAAAATTTAGGCTAGTGATTGTCAGTTGGTGATGAGATTGGCCAGGACCATGGCCATCACAACCTCTTGGGGGAGCTTCTTTGTATATCCCTTTTACCCTTCTACCCATCCCTTTTTCACATGTCCTTGTCTTTGACAGTGAGAATAAATTTTGATGAAATGTTTCTCTTTTCCTAATATTCTAGGTTTCTCAAATTTTTGTCCACACAAATTACAAGAAAACCCGAATCTGATAGTAGTCAAAGTTCTCGGGTTGTGAAATAAACATTTACTGAGCACATACTATGTGTCACGCATGGCACCGGGTCACGCAGTACTCACCTAATCCATACAGACATTTTCCTTTGGAAATCTCATCCCTGGCTTACAATGCAGACACTCTAGCCTCAGATGGTTTGAGGGAACTGCCAGAAGTTCTCCTGCTAGTAAAGTAGAAGAGCTGGGACTCAAAATCACAGCTTTCTGCCCAAACGCAGCCTTCTTCCCAATAAATAAGTTATTCCAAGAGGGATGTTTAAGCTTGTGAAAGATGAAGCGTGTTGTTGTTTAGTTGCCAAGTCGTGTCCAACTCTTTTGGGACCCCATGGACTGTAGCCCACCGGGCTCCTCTGTCCATGGGATTTCCCAGGTAAGAATACTGGAGTGGATTACCATTTCCTTTTTCAGGGGATCTTCCCAACCCAGGGATCGAACCCAGGTCTCCTGCATTGCAGGCGGATTCTTTACCAGCTGAGCCACAAGGAAAGCCTAAGTGTCTCCTGCATTGGCAGGAACCACCAGGGAAGCAAAATGAAGCATAGCAGGTCCAAAGTTGTAGTTTGAGAGTCCCAGAGAACTGGTAGAGGAACCACAGCAGCCAGTAAACGAAGAGCAGAGCCCAGCCTTGGGTTTGTTATTGATTCATGATTAGACCTTGGGTAGGATAGTTCACATCTCTAGGCCTCTCTTCCATAGAAAGGTTCTACTACATCAGGGGTTGGTACACCATGGCCCTTGGTCCAAATCTGGCCAATCACTTGTTTTTATAAATAAAGTTTTATTGGAACACAGCCACGCCCATTTGCTTACATATCATCTATGGCTGCTTTCACCATGCAACAGCAGGGTAGTTGTGACAGAGACCATATGGCCAGCAGAGCCTCAAATATTTCCTGTCTGATCCTTTACACAAAATATTTGCTGACCTCGGTACTTAATCAGTGATCCTCAACTTTGGTGATGACTTAGAACATTTAAAAATTACAGTGATATATAGAAGAGTCTTATGGACTCTGTGGGAGAGGGAGAGGGTGGGAAGATTTGGGAGAATGGCATTGAAACATGTAAAATATCATGTATGAAACGAGATGCCAGTCCAGGTTCGATGCACGATACTGGATGCTTGGGGCTAGTGCACTGGGACGACCCAGAGGGATGGTATGGGGAGGGAGGAGGGAGGAGGGTTCAGGATGTATACCTGTGGTGGATTCATTTTGATATTTGGCAAAACTAATACAATTATGTAAAGTTTAAAAATAAAATAAAATTAAAAAAAAATAATAAAAATTACTCATGTGTGAATCCCACTCCCCAAAATTTTTTCTTTAATTGCTCTAGGGTGGGGCCCAGGCATTGCTCCATTGAAAAATAATCATTCCATTCAATTTAATGTATAGCCAGAAATTCTCCAAGTCTAACATTCTTTGAGTCCATGAAGATGTATACGTATGTTTAGAGTAAGTTCTTTGTTAAACTATTAAATGACCAATTCAAAATTTTAACACTTTTAATTGAGATCTTCAAGACTGTGGCTTTCTACCACCACTTCCTAGCTAATGAGTAACTTTTCTGAGCCTCTGTTTCTTCATCTACAAAAAGTGGATAATCAATTTTTTCCCGCCTGCCTCAGTGATCCAATTGGACTGGAGTGTCTATATGTATCCGGACAACTGTGAAGTGTTAAATAAATGTAAATACTCATATTCTTGGAAATGTTTTCTGGGATCACTGGAATATACTTTAAAAATCTGGATATTGAGATTTTTTATTCTGAACTCTGGTAGGGAAATTTGGCCTAAATATGTATTTTCCGAATTTCATTCTACAATATTTCATGTTTTCAAGTCTCCAGATAGATGAACAGCATAGACCTCTTCTGTCTACAGTATTTGCAGTGTTCTTACATGAGCCCTTCCGTGTGTCCTCTGTAGTCTTCATTTATCCCCCCTTGTTACAGATCTTGGGGTCTTTTTAATCCCTCTCCATCTATTAGCTTCCTGAGCCTTCTTTCTGGCTGTGTGCCTCTGAATGCATGCCAGTGACTGTTTAAAGGTTTCCAATTTTTTGTCCATTTTTCCCCCATTTTCCCTTTAATAAAATGCCTGGACCTGTCTCTATTTTTCCAAGTGTGATCTCATCAACATCTTCTTGAAGGGGAGGGTTATCACTTCACAGTCGCAGAGTGAAGCCTGTGAGTGTAGCCTCAACCGTGATGTGGCCATTGGCACTGGTGGTACTCAGTCTTTCTTTTACTGTTCTTAACTTGGATCCACTTATTACCTGGTATCAGTATTTTTCTAGACCTACAAATTTTCACTCTAGTGTTTCTGGAAGTTTTTTGCCATTGAATTTTTCTGTTTGTCTGTTTTTTAGTTTATCTATTTTTAATTGGAGGATAATTGCTTTATAATATTGTGTTTGTTTGTGCCATACATCACCATGAATCAGTTATAGGTATACACATGTCCCCTCCCTCTGGAACCTCCCTCCCACCTTCCATCCCATCCCCATCCCACCCCTCTGGGTTGTCACAGCACACTGGGTTTGAGTTCCTGCATCATACAGCAAACTTCACTGGCTGGCTGTTGTACATATGGTGATGTGTACATTTCCTGCCACTCTCTCATTTCATCCCACCCTCCCCGTCCCCCACTGTGTCCACAAGTCTGATTATTTGGTTTTTTACTTTTAGCTAGTATTTTCCTCTTACTAATTGTGGTCTGTGTGTTCATGCTAAGTCACTTCAGTCATGTCTGACTCTTTGTGACCCTATGGACTGTAGCCTGCCAGGTTCCTCTGTCCATGTTCCCAGGTAAGAATACTGGAGTGGGTTGCCATTTCCTTCTCCAGTGGATCTTCCCAACCCATGGATCCAACCTGTCTCTTATGCTTCCTGCATTGGCAGGTGGGTTCTTTACCACTAGGGCCACCTGGGAAGCCCCAGTTGTGATCTACAGTTAGGAAATTACAGGCCAAATCCAACAGATGCCAATTTTTGCATATAAAGTTTTGTTAAAACACAGCCATACCCGTTTGTTCACATACTGTGTGTGTTCACATACTGTGGCTTCCATACTGCCGAGTAGTTGAGGCAAAAACCATGTCCCACAAAGCCTAAAATATTTACACTCTGGCCCTTTACAGAAAAGTTGGCTGAATCCCTGCTTTAGATGAATGACTTGGACTTTTATCCCAAAGGAGGTAAAAGTTAATCACAAAGGGAAGGGAGTTAGCCATGATATATTTATGTATCTGTTCATTTTGTTCATTTTTATAATCAAGCCAGCTTACAGTATATTGTCTTTTATGAGTTGATTGATTTATCACCAGCACCTGTCATGCAGGGCTCCTTACTCCAGGGAAGGAGAGGGAAGCAAGATCCTCTTCTCTTAGGGGTTCATGTGCTAGTGTGAGGACCCCAACAAAGAAGCCAACCAGGACAAGCACTAAGGTCCCTGCAGATGGTGAGTGTAGGGAAGGAAGTAAGACCTCATAATCGGTTCAAAAGTTATGCACAGACTGATTCTGTAGTGGTCAGGAAAATGCTTCCTTGAGAATTGAACCTGAAAGCTGAATGAATGAAGAAGCCTCTGTATGAAAATCGGGGGAAAGAGCTTTGCAGACAGAGGGGATAGCAGGATCTTAGACCCCAAGAGTGCTTTAAGCAGAGTTGAGGGAAAGGAAGGGAGATAGAGCCAGAGGTGTCAGGGTACAGGAGTCTAGATTTTGTGCTAACTGCAATGGAACCCTTCGGAGGATGGCCAGCATGTGAGAGACATGCTTTGATTTACAATCCTGAGGGATCACCCTAACTTTCCTCTGAAGAATGGATTATAGGGAATCATGAGGGAAGGCAGGCGTCCCAGTTATAAGCTACTAATAGTTTGTTGTTCTTGTTGCTCAGTCACATCCAACTGTTTGTGACCCCATGGACTGCAGCCTGCCAGGCTTCACTGTCCTTTGCTATTTCCCAGAGTTTGCTCAAACTCATGTCCATCAAATCAGTGATGCCATCCAACCATCTCATCCTCTATCACCCTCTTCTCTTTCTGCCCTCAATCTTTCCCAGCATCAGAGTCTTTTCCAATGAGTCAGCTCTTTGCATCAGGTGGCCAGAGTATTGGAGCTTTAGCTTCAGCATCAGGAAATTTAGTCAGATTTAATGCAGTCCAAACCTCTACTTGGGATGGGAGATCCAGTTTAACAAACTGGAAGGCAGAGGTGAATAAACTACCACCCATTCTCAATTGAGGAGTTCAGCCAAAGAGAAAACACACATACATGGTCCATTCTGCTAAAAAGAACCTAGTTACTGCTCATTATTCATTTTTTGCCCTGGTCAACAGGAAGCTCAGAGTTACATCTGTTATTTACTTTCCTCAAATGTATGAGTGTACATCTTCTGTCTACATCCTTTCATGACCTCAGTTTCCTGTTTTTACTTGGAATTTATGTACTTAGGTAAGAACTGTCTCAAATCCTGCTTTGAAAGAGTTCTCCAAGATCTAAAGTAATGATGGAGTCTCTAATTTCTCAGCTCTACTGGAACTTCTGAAAGCGGTTTCCCTTTGTTCCCTTAGTTTCTCTTTGTTTTCCTTGCTGTATTCGCTTACACTGGTTGTGGAAAGAGGCCCTTTGAAGAGTTTATTATATAAGTGATGGACTGACAATTGTAATTAACACCAAAGCACTCAAACAGTTGTTGCTAATTGTTCAAGGAGGCCATGGAACCTTCTCTTCACTTTTGAACTCAGTACACTTGGCAAAATTAACTCTTTTGTATATAACTCTCAATATAAAAAAGAAGTTCTAATTAGTTCCTTAGTGGAAAAGAAGTTTGACTGTGACAGATTTCTTCATGACCGTTAATGCTCTGAGCTACACAATGAACTAAGAGAAGAGTTCAGGGGGAAATGGCATGTTTAAACAACACTTTCTTTGATTGGTTAATGGAATGCTGGCCTCATGTAAGGGATACTTCTTTCTCAATAGAAGCACCATTCTGTTTGAAGTGCAGTCAGCTATTAGATGCTAAATGCAAGGCTGAAATGCAATATGTCTTTGTGTTGGATTTACAGTCTCAGGCTACACCAGAGAGGGGAAGAGTAAACAGCGCTCTATAAACTGGAGTCTGCCATCAGACTTGCTGGACCGGCCACAGCAACACTATTCATCAGTGTATGTGACATAACAGCGATGGCAGGTGCTTGCACAAGATTGCACTCTCAAGGCAGAATTTATTTCTTAAGATGCTCTGTTTCAGAGCTCACAATAGCACTCGGCATGGTAGCATCACTGAAGGGGTATTTGTTGAATCAGTAAAGTGAATGAGTTATTCTCTAAGGGTGGAGGGCATGTACCGAGATAACCAGGCTACAGACTAGAATCTGATGACTCCCTTACAGGAGTTGAAAGCATCAACCTAAGGTTGCAGAGCAGGCTTGCAGAGTGGAGGAAGGGGTGCATGTGAACTGGGGCTTAGAGGCTGGGCAGGGTTTGGCAGGTTGAGGACCCTGGAAGGAGGCAGCCTGTGCTGGGCAGAAAGCATAGACAAGCATAGTGTATGCCCCATGATATGCTGTACGTTCCACTTGGCAAGACCCGCAAGTCCCTACAATTAGGGAGCGTCCTTTCCTGGTAACACACCACTTTTCACCCACCGTTCATGTGTGTGCATGTACTCAGTTGTGTCCAACTCTTTGCCACCTCCTGGATTATAGCCTGCCAGGCTCCTCTGTCCATAGGATTTCCCAGGCAAGAATACTGGACTGGATTGCCATTTCCTCCTCCAAGGGATCTTCCCGACCCAAGAATCAAACCCACGTCTCCTGAGTCCCCTGCATTGTCAAGTAGATTCTTTACCACTGAGCCATGTGGGAAGCACCACCTGAGCTTAGGTATTAACAAAAAAAGTATCTCGCTGTTTTTTTTTTTTTTTTTTTTTGTAGTATAAAGTAGCTGGTTTTAAGTAGAATATATTTAATTGTCATCCATAGTTGCTTCTTTATTAATGATCTATCAAGACAAACTTTCTTTTTCCACTGAATAAGGTCCTATGTAGCAGTCTTTAAAAAAATTTTTTTTAATTGTGTTTGTATAACTATCTAAGGTCCATAGGGGAAAAACAAGGTCAGGGGAAGAGTGATTTGTTGACAAATAAATTATTGACTGTGGGACGCTTAGCTAGTGGTTTACCGTCCACAGTGACCTCATCGGCATGCATAGGCTGTCACAAGCATCAAATAACATATTGGAAAACAGTTCAGCAGTTATAAAGGGCCATACACATGCAGTACTGGGTGGGGAGTTTGGAAATCTCTCTCTACGAGTTGGGAGCCTACTGCACAGTGTCAGCGAAAGAGAAAGAAGTCCAGAACTAAGGGTATAAATCTGGAGAGGATCCAGTGAATGTGAGTGTCATTTCAGGAACAGCTTGATCCAATTCAATGGCTATTTAAATGAACAAAGTTCACAGAAGGAGGACGTGAAAACGGCTAAAGTCTTGAACATATGTGATTAGGCAGATGGTACTAGTACGTGCAAACACACACGTGTAAATGCACGCACATGTATACAGATATATTTGTGAGTACACACACACACATATTTTAAGGTGAGAATGGATTCCAGAGAATGTCCTTCATCTAATCATGCAGCAGGAAAAATCTTGTTCTCTGGCAGTTTTGCCGAAGTGTTTAGGGAAATACTGTGGTTGAACTTGACACCTCAGGGGAGATGGCCACCCTCCCTCAAGTGCCTTTTAGACAGTTGCATGAGATAGAAGGTGTGACTGAGGATGATTTCCTTAGCTGCGAGTGTCCAACTCTGAAGCAGAGTACTAAGCATGCCTTGAAGCCTCTTTTACTGGAGTTTTTAAATAGAGAGCTGATCTCTCACCTTATGTGGTCACTTTTAGACTGGGGACAAACAGTTGCCTAGCGGTTGTTTCTGATGGCTATATCTGCTGATTCCCATGGTTGTCTGTGAAAGTAGGGATTGGCACTGCAGAGAGGAGGGAAGTAACATGAAAACCAAGGAGATTGCCCAAATTTGGTGATCTCTATATCACTGAGTCATTCTGCAGAGATTCACTGAGTGCACACATATGCCAGGACAACGTGGCCCCACTCTCAAGGTACTCAACCCAAAGGACAAACAGGATTGCTGCTACTTGTAATTCACAAACCCTAAATTACACAGTTGAATTTCTCTCTACTTTCTGCATTGCCCCTCATGTCTCAGCATCCCTGGAATCATTGCTGTCACCCCTAGGTGGGTGACAATGTGACTGTCACATAGGAGTACATTATCAAGGCTGAAATAGTCAAGCACTTGTGTGGTGGGTCCTGACATGTGCCAATAGAGCCACTTACTTAAAAATAGCTTCCCAGCAGCTATCTAGGAGGCCTGCCTGTCCTACTTAAGACTCCTGCCCTGGGATATAGTATTAGACCTTGGGAAGTTCCTTTTAGCTGGTGGCATTGGTTATTGTTGTTGTTTAGTTGTTAGGTCATGTCCAACTCTTTGTGACCCCATGGACTGTAGCCCACCAAGCTCCTTTGTCCATGGAATTTCCCAGGCAAGAGTACTGCATGGGTTGCCATTTCCTTTTCCAGGGGATCTTCCTGACCCAGGGATTGAACCCGAGTCTCCTGCATTGACAGGTGGGTTCTTTACCAATGAGCCACCAGGGAAGCCCGGTAACATTGGTAGTAGTTCTCAAAATGAGCTCTGTGGAACATTCTTCCTGGAGGACACTCAGTAGAAAAGGAAAAGTTCCACATTTAAATATACTACAAAACAACCTGTACTCCACAGACCCATCACCGTGAACATTCACAAAGAACATTAACATGGAAAGCTCTAGGCATAAAAGCTTTTCAGAAGTTTTGACTCCCCAAACTTTTGCCACAGGACCCTTCTTTTCATAGGACTCTTGTCAGCAGCCATAAGGCTCACACTTTGGGAAATGCTGGTTCCTCTGATTGGGTGGCATCTGCAAAAGTAGATATTTGAGCCTCAAGTAAATGGAACATCAGACAAGACAGTTAGAATGGAGGAGGGGGGAGGAGAAGACTCTGGGCCATGCATTCTCCTGGTAGCCTTCTCCTGCAGCCTGGGCCTTGTCCACAGCGCTGGGCAGAACATTGACCTGCAGAAATGGAGCAAAGTCCCATTCGGAGCTGCAATTTTGCTCAAGGAATTTTTAAGAGACAAGGGTGAAGGATTCCAACTGCAAACATATATACATGTGGGTGTAAGAAACATAAACAGAAAAGAGCACTTACGGGTAACAGAAGTGCCAGCTGGGACTTGAGAACTGGGTGGTTTGTGTTTGCACAGTTTTTTTAGCCCAGAGTAGTTCATAGAGTACATAATCCATATGGTGTGTTTAAAATAGACCACATAGTTTGAAAATGGAGCTCCTGAGAAATTCACAGATAAAAATCTCCCGTTATTTTCATATGTAAAAGCTGGAATCATCTTATAAAGATAATTCAGGATGAAATATTTCCATTTCCATTTGAACGCAGAATTATTTGGTTTTCATTGCAAAAAAGCTCCAGCCAGAGTCTCCTATTAAAGTCACATGCCTGACTCCAGGCATTTTTGAAGTGTCTGTTACAATGCTTCAGTATTTAGCTGGCAGGAAGAGATATAAAGGGAAGATAGGCAAAGAGAAGATCTGGAATGAAATGTTCTAATAATTAGTTCTACTGGGGAACAAGGAAAAGTGACCTGTAGTATTTTAAGTGTGGATGGTGCTTGACTACTCGGATTTATGATTAAAATCCCAAATTACTTTCAACTCTCTCTTTGCTTAACTTTATTCCTGAAAATCATTCAATGGGGGGAAAAAAAGCTTTCATAGATTAGATTAAATAGATGCTACATAAATGGAATAGGTAAGTACATAAAGAGATTTCATACATAAAATACAATATTATGAAGGTTTGTTGTCATTTTTTTGGACCCATTTTTCTTATCAGGTTTGCAATCTTTAAGGCTATAGTTGCATTATAAGCAACTTATTAAGTTGGAGCACAGAAAGGTACTTTTAGAGAAGCATTAAGTTAAGTATGATTGTGCTTAAAAATATAAAAAATGGTACTTGTAGCCCACAGCCGTCAACTTGTTGATCTCTCTTGCTTGGTGTAAGGACCAAACACAATTCTTTGCATTTATTCAGACATGGTATATCCGAAATATGTTTCATACTATTGAGTTTTCCAACTAAAAATTATGTCGAGTAAATTGGTGAGTAGGTAATTTCCTAAATTAATATATTGGCATATCATTTCTTATAGTTTATTTAGTGTGTTTTGGGGGTTAAAAAGTTGATATTCTGGGAGAAAAGGAATTGTCCATAAATTGCTATAACTCAAAAATCATTATGGCAGAAAAATTATTAATGGCATTTCTTGTGTGTGAATTATATATTACATTTATTGAATCTGTATAATTATAATTTTCAGTTCACTTTAAAGAATTGTGCTGTATGCCCAGCGGAAAGATTTTAATTTTAGATAAAACAATAAGAAATAACTTATTTAGGGACTTATATCAAGTTTATAGACTCACGGTGAACTAGATGACACAAATTGATACAGTTGTTCTAGAAAGTTTGAGTCTAAACAAGCAAATAAAAATTAGTCTATTGGGAAAATCCCAGAATACTCCAAGAGAGGACCAGAGCTTTCGTCCATGATTGGTGACTAACCAGCACTGTCAGTTAGAAGGCTTTGAAAAAGTCTTCTAAGCTCTGGAAGCTTCTCTTTCTTCATTTGTAGTAAGAGAGGTGTGGCTCCACTAGATCATTAGTCCTTCAATGATTCTGGTAACTAACAATGTTGTAGTTAGCCCCTAAAAGTAGAGAATACAATACATGTGGGATTTCCAATTTAAGATGTCCCCAGTGGTTACACAGTTATACCAAAACCTACACATATGCTTATACTTGAAATAAAGATTGATTTGAGCGTTTTGGATTAAAATGTTCCTAAATCATCATACACGACCTTCATTTATAGAAATTTGTGGATTTGAATACTATATCGGGTTGATAAATGTAGGTATCAGCAAACCATCCAGAAACTTGAACTGTAAACACATTCTGAATGCATCAGTAAATCACTGGATACTTATTGTCAGCACCTACTATGTGCAGTGCACTTGGCTTCATTCTTTGGTATTCATCTCTGGAGTATCAGTTTGGTGCCAGATCTGTGTTTCAGGAAATTAGTTGCTACTGAACTTTGCTCTGAGAATTTCCAGAAGCTGGTTTAGTGCTACACGGGTGACTTACATAGGCATGAAATTGTCAAAGCTGTGTCTTCAATGAGATGCACCAGAAGTCTGAAAACCAAAATTCTGCTCATAAAATTTAAATCTATTTTAATTGGATATTTACTCCATAGTCCCATGGGATTATAAATGTTTTAAATGGAAATGAGAGTGTTTCAAACTTGACACTCTTGGAATGTGAGGCAAGGTTATTCTTTGTTGTGAGGGTTGTCTTGTGCATTACCGGATGTTCAGAAGCATCCTTGGGCTCTCTACATTAGCTGCCAGGAGCACCCCCACACACACCTCCTCATTGAGGCCACCAAAGGTGTTTTCCACAGGTTGCCAAATGTCCTAGGGAAGGGGCGAGAACTGCCCCCAGTTGAAAACCACAGCTTTAGAGCAAGATAAGTTGACAATGGTATTACATCACAAATTTTGTTTTCTTGAAAATAGTGGCACAATTATACATTGGACAAGTAGAATAGTTTGATGCTCATTGTACCTTGCTTGAAGTTTTTGATGCTCTCAGTACTTTCTTAAATTCCTCTGTTTGTGAATGGGATTCAGTGGAGTTACTTTACTGCCCTTTGAAAATCTTAGGCAACATGGAGCTAATTCATACACATGGAATAGAAGCTGGCCAGGGAATCAGGAGTTAGTTCATATATTAAAATGGATGAAGGGAGATGACTCTCAAAATTGCACAAAGAAGAACTTGTTCCTTTCCCTGGGAGTAGACTGAAGAACTTAATTTATATTGATGTTTTTTTTTTTTTTTTTCCCAAAGAGTTGGAAGCAAGGAAAATAAAACCAGAATACAAGAACATTTTAAAATGAATAAATCAAGGCATTTCTTCCATTCTTATTTCAGTGGAGAATGTTCTCACCAGATGATAATAGATAGACTTATACGTCTCCTTGAAGGTCATAATGCTTTTGCCCACACAAAACGTTTTTTTTTGAGTGACTATTGTATATACAGTGCTGCTTTCACTCTTTTTTTCCCCCCAACTTTTTTATAATCAGATTCAGATGAACAGTTTGTGCAAATATCAACAAAGGGAGAATCCCGAGGAGTTGATGTTTATGTATAATAAACATAAAATATATAAAAAATACATATAAATGTATATTTATATAATATATACTGTATATAATATAGAATATTTTATATATATATTGTGTGTGTGTGTGTATATATATATATATATATGTATATATATATTTGGGCTTCCCCGGTGGCTCAGATGGTAAAGAATCCACCTGCAATGTGGGAAACCTGGGTTCAATCTCTGGGTTGGGAAGATCCCCTGGAAGAGTGCATGGCAACCCACTCCAGTATTCTTGCCTGGAGAATCCCCATGGACAGAAGAGCCTGGTGGGCTACAGTCCATGGGATCCTAAAAAGTTGAACATGACTGAGTGACCAAGCACAGCACAGCAGAGCACAAATATTATATTTAAAGAATATGTATATATAAATCCAGTTTTTCCAGAAGCTGAGAAACCAGCCAGGGGACCACTGTAATAATCTAGAAGAGATTGGACCGGGTAATTTGGACCTAGGTGGTCAGGGTAGAGGTGATGAGAACAGGTGATACAATTTGCTGAAGAATCAAATGTGAGTATGGGACAGTCAAAGGTATCTCTAAGCTCTTTGGCCAAACCATAAAGATGGAGTTGTCATTAACTGATATTAAAAGACTAGGAGCAGGAATGGCAGCAAATGGCAGGTCAGGGAGAGTATTCTGAGTTCCAATTTGGATATATTACATGTCCAAACACAACAAGCTTGGAAAATGCTACTAATGAGCCCCAAATGAGGAGGACTGAGAATTGAGACTGGGCTTACTAATGTGGAAGTAACTAGTGACCTCTCAGTAGAACAACATCGGTGAGTGGCGGCTGCAAAGCTTAATCAGAAGAAATTCACAAAATGGGAATTCACGTGAGCAGGAAATTGGAAACCAGAAATAGTCGTAACACTTGGAAGGACTCCTTATAAAGGGAAATCAGGAAATGGGCAGTATCTGGAGAAGGATTGAGGGATGGGAGAAATAACTACATGTTTTGAAGGTGATTTTAAAACTTTGACTTACTCCCCGTAAGTACTCAAAAGTTGCTGGCAGGGTTTACCATTGGAGGGTGAATACACTTGCAAACCAATCCATCACCCTCGTCTCCTATTATCACTTAGGGAAGAAACACGTTCAGTGAGCACAGTTGTAGAAATGCAAGATGACTGAGTAGCATTTGTATACTTCAAGTGTACATAGCACACACATGGAAACACACTCTGTTTACTGGCCCTGACTAAGAAGAGTGGAAACACAGTATTTTAATTGTATATCATGTTGCTTTCTGGGGCATTGTATCAGGTTTGGACAGACTTGTTGGTACTAGAAAATACTGCTGACTGAATATAGCTGACAATAGATTAGTATTTGCACTGCAGAATGAAGTGGTAGACAGTGTTTTCATTGTGGTTTTATTGGCTGATTGAAGGACCCACCATAGGAGAGTGTAGCTGTGAACGAAAAAGAAATTCTCCTTGAACTAATGCCTAAGCCTAATTAGAACACGGTCCTCAAATGAGAGAGTAGAGGATTGGAAAGAACATGAGATTCAGCCTCGAAGCACAGCCTACTTGTTGTGTGTCTGGAAGGTTTTCAAATGGATAGCTTTTGCTGTGAGATAAAGAAATTGAAGTCACAAAGAATGTGTAGGAAAAGAGAAATCAGGATCAATGTTCACTCAGTTCTTTAAAGGAGTTGTGTTATCAATGATAGGAAATAAAGAGCAGAGTAGCTGGAGGGGGATTGGAGTGCATTTTTTTAAATAGAAGAGACAGTAGGATATTTATAAGTTCAGTTCACTTCAGTCGCTCAGTCGTGTCTGACTCTTTGCGACCCCATGAACCGCAGCACACCAGGCCTCCCTGTCCATCACCAACTCCCAAAATCTACCCAAACCCATGTCCATTGAGTCAGTGATGCCATCCAACCATCTCATCCTCTGTCATCCCCTTCTCCTCCTGCCCTCAATCTTTCCCAGCATCAGGGTCTTTGCAAGTGAGTCAGCTCTTCACATCAGGTGGCCGAAGTATTGGAGTTTCAGCTTCAGCATCAGTCCTTCCAATGAATATTCAGGAAAGATTTCCTTTCAGATGAACTGGTTGGATCTCCTTGCAGTCCAAGGGACTCTCAAGAGTGTTCTCTAACACCACAGTTCAAAAGCATCAATTCTTCAGCGCTCAGCTTTCTTTATAGTCCAACTCTTACATCCATACATGACCACTGGAAAAACCATAGCCTTGACTAGACGGACCTTTGTTGACAAAGTAATGTCTCTGCTTTTCAGTATGCTGTCTAGGTTGGTGATAACTTTCCTTCCAAGGAGTAAGCGTCTTAATTTCATGGCTGCAATCACCATCTGCAGTGATTTTGTAAAGATGAGTTTTAAAAGTAGCTTAAACTTTTATTCCTTTCCCCACTTATAATTTCTCAGAAACTACTATTAGGTGAATGAACTAGCAAAATAATATCCATCACCCTCACCCAATAGCACCATATTAGGAAGGCAACCATTGCACTCTTGTTGTTGAGTCCCTAAGTCGTGTCTGACTCTTTGCCACTCCATAGACTGTGGCCTGCCAGGCTCCTCTGTGCATGGGATCTCCCAGGCAAGAATACTGGAGTGGGCTGCCAGTTCCTCCTCCAGGGGATGTTCCACATTCAGGGACTGAACCTGCGTCTTTGGCATTGGTAGGCGGGTTCCTTACCACTGAGCCCCCTGGGAAAACCATTGCCCTTTTTACCTTCATTTGAAAGGTTAAAATCATCGACAGTTGTTTCTAAAATAAGAACACAGCTTTTCTAAACAATACACATTTCACAAATGTGAGTTTTCCCATGCTCATCCCTCAGATAAGAAGGGATACAACTGCTGTGTCCGTTTCTAGGACAGTGGCTGCGAGGAGGGCTCAACAATATGGGAGGTGACTGGAGTCACTGGATGATTGATTCATTTCAGAGGTTTGTATCACGGCCAACTGCATGGACATATTGTTGCTGAGTGCAGAGGGCTAGCTTTAGGGACATCCTCAACCCACTCCCATCTCTTTAAGAGGAAAAACACAAAGAGCAGGATGCATGGGGAGGCGACCCGCCAAACATCTGTGTTTAATTTTTCAGCAGCAGTGACCACCCAGGGGGCAGCGGCTTCTTCCCAGGGAAACTCAATTACACCAGCATGAGGTGCCTTAACTTCCTGGAGGAAAAATTATACCTTTGGTCAAGCAGAAAAATCTGTTTGGGAAAGAGCTTTCCCAAAGTGTTGTCCCTGCTTTGGTTCAAGAAGGAGTTTTAGAGGAAAACTTTCTGAACCCAGTAGTTTGCCGTCTCCTGTCACTTTGAAGTTCTGGAGGAGGCAGGGGCAGTGAGAGGGGGGTTCATGACGGAACAGGTTAGCCTGTTGGGAGTTGCCAAGATGCTACGTTTTGTGCCCAGTCTGCGGAAGTCGTTATCGCTTGAGACCAGAGTATTCTAATTGGGCGTGTTTCCAGAAGAATTCAGAACTCCCTCCTTTAGGTCAGTGTTCCTCTCTGTCAGCCAGAGAGATTTTGAAGACTTGCCTGCAAATGCTAATATGCTAATATGTGCTGGCCACGTCCTTAAATGTTCCAAGAGAAGCCATGATGGATTGGGGTTGAGACCCAAGCCATGTTCATGGTACCTCAGGTGCCACTCACTAGCCCAGCAAGCCTGCCCTGTGCTCCGTGTCACCTTTATACCAAATTGGCTCCCCTTTCCATTGGCATCCGTGGTCTGTGGACAGTATTCCTTCTCTTTCACGTGTGACAGTATGTTCTTCACTAGTTTTTATCCACGTATACATGATGAGATGTACCTTTATTAGGTCTAACAACACATGCGTGCTCAGTCATGTCCAACTCTTTTCAACCCCATGGACTGTAGCCAGCTAGGCTCCTCTGTTAATGGAATTTTCTAAGCAAGAGTACTGGAGTGGGTAGCTGTTTGCTACTCCATGGTTATTACATCTGATGCTGAGCCCGAATTTCTGTACCTGATTTTGACTGAAGTTATTTGCTGGAGTATGTCCTGTTTCATAGCATTTCCTCCTGTTAGACTCCAGCACCCAGAAGGCAATGTCTTATTCTTACTCTATTTCCATCTTAACGAAATGGCAGCCTGCCCATTGCTCTGCCTTCACTGTTGCTTTAAGGGTAGAATTCAAGGGCCTTGGCCCTTTTGTCCTCAAGCCTATCATCATGCCTGGCATATACTGACAGCATTCTGGGCATATGTGTTGAATGAATAATGTAAGAATGAATGGGATGAACTGGTCAAGTCATTTAAAATTTGCCACATGGTCTCTCACCATCAGTTCAGTTCAGTCGCTCAGTCATGTCTGACTCTTTGCGACCCCATGAACTGCAGCATGCCAGCCCTCCCTGACCATCACCAACTCCCAGAGTTTACTCAAACTCATGTCCACTGAGTCAGTGATGCCATCCAGCCATCTCGTCCTCTGTCGTCCCCTTCTCCTCCCACCTTCAATCTTTCCCAGCATCAGGGTCTTTTCCAATGAGTCAGTTCTTTGCATAAGGTGGCCAAAGTATTGGAGTTTCAGCTTCAGCATCAGTCCTTCCAATGAATATTCAGGACTGATTTCCTTTAGGATGGACTGGCTGGATCTCCTTACAGTCCAAAGGACTCTCAAGAGTCTTCTCCAACACCACAATTCAAAAGCATCAATTCTTCAGTGCTCAGCTTGCTTTATAGTCCAACTCTCACATCCATACATGACTACTGGAAAAACAGCTTTGACTAGATGGACCTTTGTTGGCAGCCTTTAGACTGTGGACTCTGACCCAACCTACCTGGGTTTAAATCATAGTTGCCTCCCTTATTGGACACTGTGACCACCCTCTGCTGTGAAAGTCACTCAGTCGTGTCTGACTCTGTGACCCCATGGAGTATACAGTCCATGGAATTCTCCAGGCCAGAATACTGGAATGGGTAGCCTTTCCCTTCTCCAGCTGCTATGAGGATTACTAGGAGTTAGTAAACAGGAAGAACTCTGCCTGGTGTGCATTAAGACTAAGGATTCACCATTTTTATGTCTCTTTGCCCTCTGGCCCCAAATCTATGCTTGAATCAATCCACTCTCATGGCAGATGTTTGGGGGATGCCTGCCTGCCTCCTGGAACATGGTCATCCCACTTATTTACCATTTTCTACAACCTCCAGGTTTTTTCAACATATTTATTTGTTTGCTTGTCTGGCTACACCAGGTCTTTAGTTGCAGCATGCAGGGTCTTTTTCACTTGTGGCATGTGGGATCTTCAGTTGCAGCATGTGAATTCTTGATTGCCATATGTGGGATCTAGTTCCCTGACCAGAGATCAAACCTGGGCCCCTGCATTTGGGAGCAAGGAGTCTTAGCCATTGGACAACCAGGGAAGTCCCTACAACCTCCAGTTTTAAAACTTTCACGGCATCCCCAGTCTGTGCAGGGTGCTGCAACCATGGGCTTGGGCACTTACCTACCTGCCAGAATGCTTGTATTGTTTTGTGACTGGCTGTTGTCTATTCTTGCCACAAAAACATGAGCTCCTGATGGATGGGGGCATTCTTTTCCATTTGTGGATCCCTAATGGGACCTGTGGACAGACCTCCCCAAACGTCAGACTCTGAAGAGCGTCCGGACCAGAGTGACATTTCTGGGTAATGATACATCCCTGTGTTTGACTTAGTTTTTTAGGCATTAATGACTGAGCGACTTCACTTTCACTTTTCACTTTGATGCATTGGAGAAGGAAATGGCAACCCACTCCAGTGTTCTTGCCTGGAGAATCCCAGGGACGGGGGAGGCTGGTGGGCTGCCGTCTATGGGGTCGCACAGAGTTGGACACGACTGAAGCGACTTAGCAGCAGCAGCAGCAGCAACCAGATAAAATGGTAAAGCAGCTTTTCTCCAGGAGTAACTTGAAGATTCGAAGAACTGAAAGCTGAAAGATAATATGTGAATTACAAGGATGCAAAAGAATGTGAAAGCTGGCCAGGAACTTATCAAATTCCAAGTGCAGTAAATTAAATCAAACCAGAGGCTACTGAGAAAGAGACAGTTTTGAAACTGATCTGGTTTGGTGGGTGGGAAGAGGCAGCAACCCAGGCTGCACTGTGCTGGTGAATGTGTAGCAAACTTTTCAACCTTTCAAACCTCCTCCCAGGTTCAGGGTGATGGCATCATGGCCAGTTCATTATGAGAGCATCCTCAGAGCAGAAAAGAAACATGAAATATGTCCATCATTCATTGTTGTTGAGTTGCTATGTCATGTCTGACTCTGTGACCTCCATGGACTGCAGCACGCCAGGCTTCCCTGCCCTTCACCATCTCCTGGAGTTTGCTCAAACTTATGTCCATTGAATCAGTGATGCCATCCAACCGTTTCATCCTCTGTCACCCCCTTCTCCTCTTGCCTTCAATCTGTCCCAGCATCAGAGTCTTTTCCAATGAGTCGGCTCTTCACATCAGATGGCGAAAGTGTTGGAGCTTCAGCTTCAGCATCAGTCCTTTCAGTGAATATTCAGGGTTGATTTCCAGGCACAAAAGACCACATAGTGTATGACTCCATTTCTGTGAAATGTTCAAAATAGGTATTCCCATAGAGACACAAAGCAGATTAGCAGTTTCCAGGGGCTGAGGGAAGGGAGGAATGAGGAATGACTGCTACTGTATCTGGAATTTTTTGAGGGGATGAGGAAATGTTCTGGAATTTGATAGTAGTGATGGTTGTGCAACCTTGTGAATATACTAAAAAACACTGAACTGTACGGTTTAAAGGGGTGAATTTTGTAGTGTGTGGTGTATCTTTAAAAAACTAGGTCCAGTCCTTACCATTTTTGTGACATGGGCCTGTGAATTACTGAAACTGTTTGAACCTCAGATGTCGCTTGTCTGTCAAATGGAGGAGGGCTCCCACTAGGGATGTTGGGAGGATGGAAGTTGCTGATATTTGTGAACCCTTACTTATGGGCTGCCCTCAGTACATGGGAGGGCAGTGCCCTCTCACTCCCTGCCCAGATCCCAGAGAGGAGGACACTAAGGAACCAGTGTCCACAGGGGAGTCAGGAGCACCAAGGAAAAGGACTGCGTGAGAACTGCCCAGTCATCCCTCCAGGATTGGACTCTTCTTTTTTTTATGATCTGGTGGTGGTCTTGGTCAGCCATGTTGGATGTTATGGACTGAATGCCCCCCCAACCCCCACAAATTAATATGTCAAACCCTCACCCCTACTGTGATTGTATTTCAGATGGGAAATGATGAGCATTAGATGAGGTCTTGGGGGTGGGTCTTCATGATAGAAAAGTGCTCTTGAAAATGACCCAATCAAAAAATGGGCCAAAGATCTAAATAGACATTTCTCCAAAGAAGACATACAGATGGCTAACAAACACATGAAAAGATGCTCAACGTCACTCATTATCAGAGAAATGCAAATCAAAACCATTGTGAGATATCATTTCACACCAGTCAGAATGGCTGCGACCCAAAAGTCTACAAATAATAAATGCTGGAGAGGGTGTGGAGAAAGGGGAACCCTCTTACACTGTTGGTGGGAATGCAAACTAGTACAGCCACTATGGAGAACAGTGTGGAGATTCCTTAAAAAACTGGAAATAGAACTGCCTTATGATCCAGCAATCCCACTGCTGGGCATACACACTGAGGAAACCAGAAGGGAAAGAGACACGTGTACCCCAATGTTCATCGCAGCACTGTTTATAATAGCCAGGACATGGAAGCAACCTAGATGTCCATCAGCAGATGAATGGATAAGAAAGCTGTGGTACATATACACAATGGAGTATTACTCAGCCATTAAAAAGAATACATTTGAATCAGTTCCAATGAGGTGGATGAAACTGGAGCCTATTATACAGAGTGAAGTGAGCCAGAAGGAAAAACACCAATACAGTATACTAACACATGTATATGGAATTTAGAAAGATGGTAACGATAACCCTGTATACGAGACAGCAAAAGAGACACTGATGTATAGAACAGGCTTGTGGACTCTGTGGGAGAGGGAGAGGGTGGGAAGATTTGGGAGAATGGCATTGAAACATGTGAAGTATCATGTATGAAGCGAGATGCCAGTCCAGGTTCAATGCACGATGCTGGATGCTTGGGGCTGGTGCACTGGGATGACCCAGAGGGATGGTGTGGGGAGGGAGGGGGGAGGAGGGTTCAGGATGGGGAACACATGTTTTAAAATTATTAAATTAAAAAAAATAATAAATAAAATAAAAAAAAAAAAAAGAAAAGTGCTCTTGAAACGAGAGACACCAGAGAGCTTGCTGTCTGCCATGTGGGGACCCAGCAAGATGAAAGCCAGGAAGAGAGGCTTCCTCAGGAATGGAATTCACAACACCTTGATGTTGCAATTGCCAGCCTCTGAAACTATGTGAAGTAGATCTCATAGTTGTTGAAACCCCACCACCCGAAGTTTATGATATTTTGTCATGGCATTCCAATAAAACCAAGATGCTAAAATAGAATCAGGAATAGCTCTTTAGGGATATGATACACTCACTGAAGATCAAGCACATGAACCCATCTGCAGCAGTATCATAGATAAAAGGGTGTGCTTTTTTTTCTTAAGTTATCATTTCTCTTTCCATTGTAGTTATGTGGTTGCCAAGCTTTCTAGAGGGTGAATAATTTACAAGAAAACTGTATTATATTTTTCTAAAATGGAAAGATTCACAATTGAAGCCTGTGTCCATGTGTGTACACTTAGTCATAGTCTGACTCTGTGAGCCTGTGGACTGTAGCCCGCCAGGCTCCTCTGTCCATGAGATTCTCCAGGCAAGAATACTGGAGTGGGTTGCCATTTCTTTCTCCAGGGGATCTTTCTGATTCTGGGATCGAACCCACATCTCTTATGTTTCCTGCATTGGCAGGCAAATTCTTCACCTCTAGTGCCACCTGGGAAGCCCCATTGAAGCCTGTGTGATACAATAATTTTCCTTATTGTGAAGGAACAGTTAAATTAGGTTCACAGAGCAGTGAGATTAAAGTTCTGCTTGGCTAAGAGGGTTGAATTCTGACTGGTGAAGGCTCATTTTAGTCATCATTGTTTCTCTCCTCATTCCTGGAGGATTCCCATGTTTGCTGTCTTGGTGTTTCCATTCTTTAGGACTCAGAATGAGAAATGAGAATTCTGAGGACTTTGATAAGTCATTCTCTATTATGCTTTGTTGCTAAAATGGAACATCCAACATCCTTTATGCTCTTTAGTAATTATTATGGCTGTCAAAAATTGTTTAATAAGGAATTTTTGCTTTAGCATTATCTACAAAGAATTGTGGCATATAAGAAATATTTAAACACTGGGAAATGCTCGCAAGTGTTTTTGGGTAGTATCTGAATAAACTTATGTTCAGATGTGCTTATAAGATTAACAACACTGTCCAGAGTTACACATGGAAATTGACAATTGAAGAACTTACTTTTGCTTCAAAAACTTTTGTTTGAATACCAATGATAGGATTTGTATAAAGTATACTATGCATAGAAAGTTATTGACATTTATCTTATCTGCAAAGAAAGTGAAAGGTGAAAGCGAAGTCACTCAGTCGTGTCCTACTCTTTGCGACCACATAGACTGTAGCCTACCAGGCTCCTCTGTCCATGGGATTTTCCAGGCAATAGTACTGGAGTGGATTGCCATTTCCTTCTCCAGGGGATCTTCCCAACCCAGGGCTAGAACCCAGGTCTTCCGCATTGTAGACAGATGCTTTACTGTCTAAGCCACCAGGGAAGTCACACATGTATATCATGGCAACAGGAGCAAGCAAAGCTGACTGACTAGATGGTGACCTCTTTTCTGGGCTCCTGTCCCAGTTCCAGAAACACTGACCTTGTTCTCTGACTCCATGCATCAGAGTTTCCTACTCTTTTGACTTGGTGTCAATGACTTCCATCAAACCAGTTATGTCTCTATATTGGCTATGCTAAGTCGCTTCAGTCATGTCTGGCTCTTTGCAGCCCTATAGACTATAGCCTGCAAGTCTCCTTTGTCCATGGGATTCTCCAGGCAAGAATTCTTGATTGGGTTGCCATTCCCTTCTCCAGGGGACCTCCGTGGCCCAGGAATCATTGAACCAGCATCTTTGTTCTGTCTTAATTCTTGGAGGAGAGTTATAACACCTTTTCTTATTTTCTCGATGTCTCAACTCTATTATTTTTTAATTTGGATTTGAGAAGCAAACCTGAGAAATGCCAGGAGGGAATTGACACATGAAAGTGCTACCTGTGATAAGCTGTGAGCAGGCTGGTGGAGGCTGGGTCCTGGACATTAAACAGAGTGCTGGCCAGAGTGAGGTCAGCTCCTAGGGTACAGAGCTGACTTCAAGTGTTTGAACAAAGTCCAGTCTGGCAGGTGATGAAGGCTCGGAGCATGCACCTGGCTGGCCTGTGACTGTGGGGTGGATAACTGACCAAGGGCCCTAGGTTCTGCCCCCTTCTGTCCATCGTGGGACATGCACTGAAGCCCCTTCCCCAAAGACACGGTACTCCTTTGATGGGTGACTTTAGTTGAGGTGCCCTGACAGCTCTTCCTCAGGTTGAAGGGCAGACTCGGGGCTTGTGTCTTCTCCTCTTCTCTCCTTCACTGGAAGTCCCTGTACATCACAGTCTGCATGCTCTCCTGTCCTCCTCCACTTCCTCTCACGCAGTCCAGTTCAGTTCAGTCATTCAGTCGTGTCCGACTCTTTGCAACTCCATGGACTGCAGCACGCCAGGCCTCCCTGTCCATTACCAACTCCAGGAGGCTTGCCCCCTAATGAAATCCTTGGGCACTTCATCCTATCTCACAGCACTCGCTTCTCAGAGGATGTGAGCTAACACACAAGTAGATCATACTACCCAGCCATCGTCCCTACAGGAAACAGGGGTTAAGAGACCAAGTGGGGTCTCTGACAAGTAGAAGGGGCACATTGGCAGGCATTTCAGGAGCCAGAGGGGATATTCAGAAATATCAGGAGCAAGCAGGCAGGAGATTGCAGGAGGGTTCCTCCCAGAGCTGATGGGGGAGCAAGAGAATACAGTCCTCCACTGCTGTAAGGTTCCTAGAAATAATGAAGACAGTACATTCCTACGGATGCTGAAAGTGAAGTCAAAGTGTTAGTGATTCAGTCAGGTCCGACTCTTTGTGACCCTATGCACTGTAGCCCAACAGGCTTCTCTGTCCAAGTTGCAATTACTAAGATACAGACTGAGCCCCAGAGGTGAGTGGGAGGCCACAAGTGAGCCGATCATCCTGGGGACAAAACAGACATTCAGTTATAAGAACTCCAAGAGAGTATGAAGATATGTTCTGGATATTAAAAAGAGTTCCTTAAATCCTTCCAGCGAAGAGAGAGATTGGCTCTAGACACTAGCAAAGGACTGAATGTTCAGTTATGGAGGAGGATTTCTTTTAATATTTATTTGGCTGAGCCAGGTCTTAGTTGCATCATGTGGGATCTTTTAGTTGTGGCATGTAAGATCTTTATTTGCAGCATGTGAACTCTTGGTTGTGACATGTGGGATCTACGTCCCTGATTAGGAGTCAAACCTGGGCCCCCTGAATTGGGAGCATGGAGTCTTAGCCACTGGACCACCAAGGAAGTCTCTGGAGAAAGATTTCTGTAGGAATCCTGAGAGCTAAGCCCTAGGGAAGGATAGGGCTACGCAGGGTCCAGCGGAACAAGGTAAACACTCATGTGGCCTGAAGAATGGGGCCACCCATGGAGTTGACGCTGGCATAGTCACTTTACTGGCTGTTTTTGGGAGCTGGCCTGTGAGAGAACATAGACCAAAGAACCAATGCATTTTGCAATTGGAAGTATGTTGTTTGAACATTATCCAAGTCACATATTTTGGCTGATTGATATGGAGAAATATTTATAGAATTATTCATTCTTTCAAAAAAATTCGCTGGGCAGCTATGTGCAAGCAAATGTGGGAAGATGCTAGTTGTAAAGCTATTTATATGTATGCTGTAACATATCAATTATTTGCACCTAAAGAGTGTATTTGCTTAGTTCAAAAGTCCCAAGAAACCATGAAAAATTAAGTGCTGAAATAGCCCAGTGTAATCCGAGATCATTAGAATGTAATGAGGATATACAGTAAATGAGAGGCTTTTAAATGAATAACTTTATTCATTTTTATTGAGTATCCCTACAGATGAAATCAAAGATTTTAGCATATTTCTCCCAAGAAATATGGGTTATTGGCAGCATTAAATCTCAATTTGTTCTCCAAAGAAATCTGGAAGTCAATATTTCTGTAACTTTTACCACTGTCATGGATGATCAAATTTGACATAGCTATTTTGGAATCAGATCTTGTGAGAAATCAAAGTAGTCCAAAAACCAGGAGAAAATTAGAAGTAAAATCTAATTGAAATGCAAGCTGAAAATACAAGCCACGTTGTGAGAACCCACTTTTTAGATCCTTACCTTCACTGTGATTGAACGTTGTCACTGGCAAGAGAAAGGAACGATGCAATTGAGTTCAGTCAGTGCACATATTTGCAGTTTAACATGTTTAAAAAAGTGCTAAGCTGCATGAAATGAATTAGAACTTTCTCTCACTGTTATTGCACCCTTACTAGTGAAGATCTGAAAATATTTTATAAGCTTTCAGAAAAGCTACTCCCCTAGTGTCAAGGCAAAAACTAATCTTGTTAATGGATTTCAGGCTGTCTCTATGGTCTTCTCCATACCAAGTAAAAACCACATGCCAACGTCATGTTCTGGCTTCAGTATAAAGCTACCCTTGGAACTGGGGATATATGTGGGTTATGACGATTGCCTTCAGTGTCTCAATGATATTACCAAATGTTATGCCCAAACCAATGGCCCAATGTTGTATTCTGAAAGGCGAGCCTGATTTACTGCTGTGTCTGAAACTTTTATTGGAACAGGATACTGTGTTTTCTTTCCAATGACTGCACAAGAACTATACGCTCCCTTAGAATTAGCCCAGGACACCTATAAAGCTACTTTCAAGTGTTTATAAAATTGGAATCAAAACATGAGATCATGAGGCTTTTGCTGCAAATATCATTATTTGTTTAAACGTCCTTTTCTGTCATCTTACAATATCAGGAAACTGCTCTTTGTGTGTTGACTAATGGCACAGCTGAAATCAGGAATACCAGGCTCAGAGACTGCCTCGGGTAGATGTCTGTGTTGGTTTAACTTAATTGAAAGTTTGGGGAAAGGAAAAATAAAGTCCTCCAGTCCTTATCTCACATTGATTTACCATAGATTAGATTATGATTCAGTTTTTTTCTGTCAATATTTATTGGACACTTACCACATGCAGAGATAGAGTTACAGGACATTGAGAGCTAAGATATCCTTTCTCAGTGGGCTCCCACAGTTGACTGGGGAATAAAATACTCCAATTACTTTGAAACAAAGCATAAGATTAGAGACAAGTGTCACTAAGCAGGGGATAGCACAGCTGTCCGGCTGATTGCATAGAGATGACATCTTCCCCAAGCAGGTCCCATGGCTCAGCTGAGAGCCATGTACACTCAGCTCCAACAAGAAGGGCAGCAGGAAGTAGCTGATGACTCAGTGTCTCACACATCATTCTGTGCTTTTCATGCATAATATTCTTTCTGGAGAAGGCAATGGCACCCGACTCCAGTACTCTTGCCTGGAAAATCCCATGGACGGAGGAGCCTGGAGGGCTGCAGTCCATGGGGTCGCTGAGGGTCGGACACGACTGAGTGACTTCACTTTCACTTTTTCACTTTCATGCATTGGAGAAGGAAATGGCAACCCACTCCAGTGTTCTTGCCTGGAGAATCCCAGGGACGGGGGAGCCTGGTGGGCTGCCGTCTATGGGGTCGCACAGAGTCGGACATGACTGAAGTAACTTAGCAGCAGTAGCAGCATTCTTTCTGGAACATTCTCTCCTCAGCATCTCCTGCTTCTTTCCCAAGCCAACCGTATCTACTCACTTTGTTGTTGTTCAGTCACTCAGTCACGTCCAACACTTTGTGACCCCATGGACTGCAGCACACTAGGCTTCCCTGTCCTTCACTATCTCCTGGAGTTTGTTCAAACTCCATAAAGTCAGTGATGCCATCCAACCATCTTCACCCTCTGTCACCCCCTTTTCCTCCTGCCCTCAATCTTTCCCAGCATCAGGGTCTTTTCCAATGAGTTGGCTCTTTGCATCAGGTGGCCAAAGGATTGGAGCTTCAGCTTCAATATCAGTCCTTCCAATGAATATTCAGGGTTTATTTTCTTTAGGATTGACTGGTCTACTCACTTGACCTGTCTAATTCCGCTTCATTCCTAGTATTTTGAAATGACCATCAGTTCGTTTAGGAATCTCTCTTGGCCTCTTCCCAAAGGGACTCCATCCTCTGTGCTCCATAGCACCATGTATTATTTCTTCTTGTATCTCAGTATTTAAGCTTCAATCATTAGTGCTTGCTTAATTAGTTGACTCTCCTGATACAGGCATACCTCAGAGATATTGCAGGTTCGGTTCCAGACCACTGCAGTAAAGCACATATTGCAATAAAACAAATCATGAATTTTTTGTTTTCATGGTGCATATATGGTCTACATTATACCATAGTCTATTAAGTGTGCAATAGCATTATGTCTAAAAAAACAATGTACATACCTTCAAAAAATGCTTTATTGATGAAAAATTCTAACCATCTTCTGAGCCTTTAGTAAGTGGTAATCTTTTCACAATAATAACATCAAAGACCATTGCTACTCAAAGATCACCATAACAAATAAAATAATAATAAAAAAACTTGAAATATTACATGAATTTCTAAATGTGACACTGAGACATAAAGTGAGAAAATACTGTTGAAAAAATGGTGCCTATAGACTTGCATGATTCAGGGTTGTCACAAACCTTCAGCTTATTTATAAAAAAATAACCACTATCTGTGAAGTGCAATAAAGCAAAGTGTAATATTAATAAAATGAGATCTATCTGAGGAGACAGATTTAATCAGTTTTGCTCACCAGGATCTAGTACAAAGCCTACATATGATAAACACCCAATAAGTACTTAATTGAGTGAACAAATAACTTATGAATTCTTTAGAAAGCTTCCTGTCAAGGCTTTTATGAACAGTTGAGCAGGTTGTACACTGTACAATTCCCAGGGACACTATTCATTGCAATGACCATGAATGACTCTCCCTGGAGCTAAGCAGTGTGCAACCAGTACAGTCTTAGGTGATGGTCTTTCCATCTGCTATGTACTGCACCCCAATTTTTTCTTTGTTGAGTTAGTTGAAACATAGACTTTTAGTGTCTAATAAAAGCCAGAAATTGCATTTTTAACCTGCGTGTCCAATGAAACTCCATAAAAATTCCTTGGAACAACTGCACATGACTTACAAATCTAACATTTGCATGGCCCTTCACAGGGATTAAAGTCTTGGAATCTGGTACAACAGGAAATTGTCATTAAAGAAGGCATTCTGGTGGTGATGACAGGTTATGTTCAGACAAAGAAAGTTAAGACAGCCTTGAATGAATCGACATTCTTGCTCTTTGCCTGCTTTATCCTGTTAAGAAAGAGCAATCTGCATCATCTCCAAGGTTTAAAAAATAAAAAGGGAAGGAAGAAAGATGGGAAGGAGTAAGAAGGAAGAAAGGAAGGAAAAGAAAGAGGAAAAAAGGAATGCATTTGCAATAGTCTGGAATAGAAGAGAAACGGAACCCAGGATGAGATGGAAAAGTTAAAACTTTAATACTTATATGATTTTGGCTATGATGCTATCAAAGTCAACTACAATCTTAATGCTGATTTCTCTAGTTTTGCTCAAACACAGGGCAAGTGTACATCTCATTGGCCCAAGTCAATCAGCCAAAGGATGTTAAAGCCATTATTGCCACAGGATGAGTCAGGAGATGCTATTGATAATGTCACAAAGTTATTCCCCAACTAAGAGGCTCAGGAGTTTTTGTCATCTGATCAGCACAGCATCTTGGGGCATAATTTTTGTCAGCTGCTCTAAGCTTTAAATATTGCAGTCCCAGGAATGCTTTCCTATGATCCAAAGTTGTTGTTGCTAAGTTGCTAAGTCACTTCAGTCGTGTCCGACTCTGTGTGACTCCATAGACAGCAGCCCACCAGGCTCCCCCATCCCTGGGATTCTCCAGGCAACAACACTGGAGTGGGTTGCCATTTCCTTCTCCAACGCATGAAAGTGAAAAGTGAAAGGGAAGTCGCTCAGTTGTGTCCGACTCTTAGCGACCCAGTGGACTGCAGCCTACCAGGCTCCTCTGTCCATGGGATTTTCCAGGCAAGAGTACTGGAGTGGGGTGCCAACACCTTCTCCAATAATCCAAAGTTACTCCCTATGTAAAAAAAAGTGTGCAGTTCCCCCTAAGGATTGCTGATCCCCCTAGATTAATTAATAGCTTGTTAAGTATAATGGGACTTCCCTGGTAGCTCAGATGGTAAAGCATCTGCCTACAATGCGGGAGACCAGGGTTCAATCCCTGGATCTGGAAGATCCCCTGGAGAAGGAAATGGCAACCCACTCCAGTATTCTTGCCTGGAAAATCAGGTGGAAGGAGGGTCCTGGTAGGCTATAGTCCATGGGGTTGCAAAGAGTCTGACACCACTGAGTGTCTTCACTTTATTTCTTTCTTTAAGTATAATACATGACTCATCTGTCCCCAAAGGATAGGACATACTGTCTTCTTGGTTGGCTTAAGATCTCTGAATACTTGTGGTGACATCAGAACCTTGTTTCCCTGTTAATTTCATTCAGATCTCACCAACTCCTGAGATCATTTTCCTCCTCAAGGATTCAAATTGTTATTTTTTGCTTTGGAAGATTCAAAAACAAATCATGATGGGATTTTTTGACAATAATTAACTTGTTAAGATGCTGAAGTGGTTTGGTCAAAAACACAGACCTTCATGCCAAAGCAAGTTTATAAATCCTCCATCTCTTGGTCTATAGAATGCTTGTTCTCCTATACTGTCTTCTCTCTTGATATTCAAAAGCCATCTTGCATGTGTCTGCTTCCCTGAAGAAGGTATGTTCCTGACACCTTCAAGAGCCAAGTAATATTCCTCTCTTCAGATGAGACTGGAGCATCCATTTATTTTGTTTAGCAAGGCTATTATATGTTTAGCAGTGCTGGAGACCCACAGCTTAGTTTCTACTTCTCCTAATGTACCTATTTTTCTTATCTCCTAGTAGTGTCCTGGTCTTACATTTTGCATCAAGTATGACCCCGGAGAATAAGAACAACATTCTGTGCATCTTGACTCTTTAAGTGGTACCCAAGGCAGTGCCTCGCCCAAGCAGGCCTTCAAGTTCACATTTGTTGTGTTAAATTGCATCGTGTATTTGCTTGAGGGATGTGTAGACAAACAAATTAGGCTATGTTTGCCCTGAATTTCAGGGAGAATTCTAACTTATCAACAAAACAAAATTACTTGCCTCCTTGGCCATTTACCTTTGATTTTACATGTTTTCTGAATTTAGGTATCCCTAGAAGTTTAATCTTAGAGCAAGTTGTAGAGCAGCATTGTTCAATAGAATTGTCTAGCATGATAGGAGTGTTCTAATTTGCGCTGTTCATTATGCTAGCCACATGTGGCTACCTCACAGTGGAAATGTGGCTTGTGTGCCTAAGGCACTGAATGTTAAATTTTATTTAATTTCAATTGATTTGAATTTAAATAGCTTCATGTGGCTACTGGCTTCCTTATTGGGCAAAGACGCTCTGGAATAAGTAGGTAGCCTTTGGCACTAAGGTTATGAAAGTTTTATTCTTCTTTTCTCTATTTTCTTCCTCTACACAGTGTCTGGCACATTGTTTTTGTCATTCTGTTAACATGAAGAATTTTCACTCTTTTTCCTTCCTTTCCTTTGCTCTCCTTGTTTGTTTTGGCTTTTCAATTTTTATTTTTATCCCATTTAAAGACTTATTTTCCTTCCTGTGTCTAAGGTCTGTCCCATTGCTCTTGTTGGTGGCCATCATGGATAAAACAGAATCTGATCCAAGATACAAGAATTTCCCCCTCCCTGAACTTGATAGGGTTTTAAGAATATATGACCTCCTTGGGTAAAGGAGTCAGCATATACTCACTGCAGGATCTGGGTGATTTCTCTGTGGCTCTTCACTCTTCTCCTCCACCTGGAAGCTTTGATCTCACATCTTGAGGTCACGTATGGATCAGCCAAACATTTCAAGTGTCACTTCCTCTCCTCTTGGCCAAACCTGAGGCTTAACACCCTTGCTAATTCAACTCTCCCACAAAGCGAGTGGTCGCGCCAAGGTAGGTACAGATACGAGCCCATCTGATTAAAAAGCCAGCCAGGCAGTTTAAAATGTCAGACTGTTAAAATGTAGAACTAAATGAAGCAAGTAATCCAGTGATTTCCTAGCCAAGAGTGCCAGATGCACACACCTGGACCCCGTTTGTAGATGTTGACAGTGCTGCTCACTTGTAATCCTTTCCAGCTGAGTCCTCTGGTAATGGACTGTGTGGGGCGGTCTTTAGTTTAGATGGTTCACTTGAATGGCATCAAGAAGAAGGAGATCATATGGGTCTCGATTTGCAGGGATGTTTAATAGACACCATCTCCTCCTTCCAAATATGACTTAAGCGCTTTGCAGGGGAGGGGCATTTAAGGCAGTGGTTCTCAAACTTGAGTGGACCCTGGAGGGCTTGTTAAACACACATGTTGGACCCTTCCCCCAGAGTTTCTGATGAGGGGGAGGTGCCGAGCATTTGCATCTCTAACAAGTTCCCCAGGCATGCTGCTGGTCCAGGGACCACACTTTGAGAAACTCCCTCTTAAGGAATAGATAGCCACCATAAATCCTGAATTTTCCAGGGTGATTCCAATATATTGTCATTTTTCCTCTTTCCTGCTAAGCTGATTTTTTTTAACCCTTTGGCTTAATACATGGACATTTGTCAGGTGTTTTATAAACACGCACATATAAATTAATTCATTTGACAAGCATTTACACTGTATGCCAGACAGTATCCTAGCTTTGGGGGCTGCTGATATGAACCAAACAGATTATCTCTTACAGAGATTGTGGCCGTGGGTGAGGGTAAAGTGCCCTGTAAAGTAAACAGGTAGATAGAGTAGTGATAAGATGCTGGGAGGGATGGGGCACCACAAACAAGTTCATTCAGCACCTGAAGGTGCGGATGTAAACTTGGGTGCTTGGTTGGTGGGGTGGTGGGGGTGTTCCTGGAGGAGGCAAGATTTAAGTTGGGATCTAGTGAATGATGAGTAATTAAGTGTGTATAAAAGATGAAGTGCGAGGAGGGGAAAGAGAAGGACAATATGGAAGGCTGGAGAGGAGCCACATCATGGTGCTCTGTAGGAAGGGAGAGAATGGCAGTGTGGCTGGAGCACAGAACTTGAGAAAGAGTGTATTACATGAGTAGGAGGAATAATCAGACTCAGGGTCACACAAGCCTTATCAGCAATGGTAAGGAATTTGGGTTCATATAGTCTCAAGCCAGACTTTCTGTCTGTCAGATCCCTCATCACCTTTTACATTTGGGGAAATACAGTCACCCAGAAAAGAAAGAAAAGCAAAGATGAATTTTATTTTTTGAAAATTGCATGATACATTTTGATCCAATAAGGACAACTGATGCTGCAATCAAAATGCAATTTTATTGATCTCCCATATCCGCAATAGAACTTGGTTTGGAAGGGTGTGAATGTCCCCTGTTCCAGAATGAAAACTTTTCTCATCTTCCTCAGGTAACACACAACTCTTCCAATTAAAGAGAGTTGCAAACAGTCTTGTTTCACAAGTCAATGTCCAACCCAGGGTGGTAGTGAACCCCCTGAACTTGATTTCAAGGCAGCATTTCATCACTTCCCCAGGCTTGAAGCCTCCAGAGGAGAAAGGAGGCATTGGATTTCTTTTTCCTCATCTGCAAACCTCCAGCCGGTTGACCGGGATGGCTTCAAGGGTCTGGCCATAGGGAGGAGTGGGAAAGGGAAGAGGAAATGAATGGAGTTGATCCCTTCTGAGCTGGCTTTGTCTTTCCCAAGATTGATGGTTGTTTCAAGCAGGTTTTTTGTCAGGTGGGCCTTTTCTTTTTTAAAAAATGTTTGTATTTATTGATTTGGTTGCCCAAGGTCTTAGTTTTGTCATGCAGACTCTTTAGTTGTGGCAAGGGAGATCTAGTTCTCTGATGAGGGATCAAACCCATGCCCCTTGCATTGGGAACATAGAGTCTTATCCATGGACCACCAGGGAATCCCATGTGGGCCTTTTTGAGGGCTCCTTGGAGGATCTCTGCTTGAACCTCTGACTTTGACTCCCTTGAGCTAGGCAGTGCTTCTCTCTTTTGCTTGGTTACCTGCATCATCTTCCACCACCCATGCTGGCAGATGCTCATGGTGTCTCACTACGTGCTCTTAGTCTAACTGATCTCCATGTACCTGAAATGAACATTCTGTGCCTTGTGCCAGCCTACAGCATCACCATTCAGTATCTCTGTTTTGGCTGCTAGGATCTCTCTGCAAAGCAGGGGGGGACCTGTTAGATCTGTAACAGCCACTGTTCTGAAATGTGAGGGAGGTGTTAATGTACCCAGGGATGATCCTGATAAGAGGGGCAGTGAGACTCAATAGACAACTAACTTTATTTCCATTTCATGTGATGTGACATTTCTGAGATCTCTTCTACTGGTTCTTTAGATGGTTTCATTGGACTTGGGTTCCAGTTTCCCACACTCTTTATTAAGTCAGTAACTCAGTCTTTTGTGGCTTTTTCTTCTTTTCTGTCATACCCTCCTTGTTCCCTCACTTCTATTGCAAATATCATCTTCCAAATTAATTCCACTCAAGCCATCATCTCAGGCTCTGTTTTTAGGGAAACCCCAAAGTGAGATAACCTGATAATCCAGGTTATCATCTCTGTGATCCTTCTGGAGGAAGGCCAGTCACATAAGACCACAAACCATACCCCTTTATTAAGTCCAAGAAAGAAACTGGTCCTAATGGATCGTGAAGATGAAGAGTACTAAGAAAAATGTGAGAAAGGAGAACACGGTATAGGGACTGAGAGATTTGATTGCACAGAAATCTGTATTGCTGTATTATTTTACAGTATTGGGAGAATTGTCATTCTTCAGTCACTTAATCATGTCTGACTCTTGGTGATGATGACCCCCAGGACTACAGCACCCCAGGCTTCCCTGTCCTTCACTATCTCCCAGTTTGCTTAGACTCATGTCCATTGAGCCAGTGATGCCATCCAACCATCTCATCCTCTGCCACCCTCTTCTCCTCCTGCCCTTAATCTTCCCCAGCTTCAGGGCCTTTTCTAATGAGTTGGCTCTTCACATCAGGTGGCCAAAGTATTGGAGCCTCAGCTTCAGCATCAGTCCTTCCAGTGAGTATTCAGGGATGATTTCCTTTAGGATTGACTGGTTGAATTAACCACAGGTAAAAAAGACAATGAAGCAAAGAAGAATGAGACAGTTACTAGCACCAAAAATAAAAGTTTACAAGAAAGTTAGTTTCATCATGGTAAACAATTGGCTTATATTTACCCAATAATACTGAATAACAAACATAGCAGAAAGTTATCATCTATCCTTATTTGGATGGTAAGTTGAGGTGAAGAGGATGTAAGAGAGAACTGCATAATTATATATCAAAATGGCTAATAAATGATGTCATGTTAAGTAACTGGTTCAGTTATTAAATTAACAAAGATAATTTTGGATTTGGGAGCTCATTATTTTATATAAACTAGTTCATCCAGGTGTTTCCAAAGCATGTTTAATAGAAGTATAGATTTTTCCATCTAGATGACCCAGTACATTCCTGCTTTGGTATACAGTTTCTGCTCCCAGTACATGACACTGAGATCCCAAAGAGATTTTTTAAACAGCACATAATTAAACAGTTCTGTGGTCCAGAAATATAACAGAAGAGCAAAATGATAGGGAGAGGTGAAGCAAGAGACCATTTGGAATCTGAGTCTGATAGTAGGTTGTTGGACTTCTACAAAGTAAGAGCAACTAAAGTACTCTCGGATTCTCCATCTCCACTTGAGATGCACCAGGGTAGGCTTGTTACTGAAAGTTGGGGCTGAGATGGGACTTCCTTTTCCCTCATGAATGAAAGGAGGTTGAAACACCGGTTGCCACTCAGTGCCCAGGACCACGCTCACAGTTTGTTACCTGTGGGCCAAGCCTGTGGGAAACCTCAGGTGTAGTTGGTCAACTAAGATGTCAACCAACTCATCAAATGGCTTGGAACCCAGGTCTGTGATAACTTTATCCCACAATGCAAGGAACAGGGGCCCTAAATTGCATTTTAAACCTGGTTCTAGAATACGGGCTTCCCTGGTGACTCAGTGGTAAAGAATCTGCCTGCCAATGCAGGAGATGAAGAAGAGGCAGGTTCGATCCCTGGGTTGGCAAGATACCTTGGAGAAGAAAATGGCAACCCACTACAGTATTCTTGGCTGTAAAATTCCATGGACAGAGGAGCCTGGTGGGCTACATACAGTCTGCTGCTGCTGCTAAGTCGCTTCAGTCATGTCCAACTTTGTGCGACCCCATAGACGGCAGCCCACCAGGCTCCCCCGTCCCTGGGAGTCTCCAGGCAAGAACACTGGAGTGGGTTGCTATTTCCTTCTCCAATGCAGAAAAGTGAAAACTGAAAGTGAAGCCACTCAGTCATGTCCGACTCTTAGCGACCCCATGGACTGCAGCCTACCAGGCTCCTCTGTGCATGGGATTTTCCAGGCAAGAGTACTGGAATGGGGTGCCATTGCCTTCTCCTACATACAGTCTATGGGGTCACAAAAAGTCAGATGCAACTGAGCACTGGAATTGGTGTCTAGGGTCTGGAGAAAGAAACAACAATATTACTAGAAAGAGATGGATGACAATTGAAAGAGAGAGAGAAAGGGAAATAAAGCAAATCTTTCCTTTTCCAATGAGCTTAAAAACCAACATGCAAAAATAGGTGAAGAAATCTAATGCAAGGAGCATAGCCAAAAATATTGATAATTATCATTATTTATGTTCTTCCCACTTAAAATTAATTTCCAGAAGAGTTCTGACAAAGACTTTAAAATACATAGGTTTTGTTTCCAAGAAGATGCAGTAGATGTTCCCTATTTCTCCACATAGGTAGAACTAAAAACTCCAAACAAAACACATAAAACAAGCATAACAACACTTAAAAAGTTGGACAAAAGAAGGCAGACCCACTCAGGACCTTGGAACCTAAGGTTTCCTTTTTATATTATATACTCCAGACTGCTTGTGTGCATGCTGTCACTTCAGCTGTGTCCAATTCTTTGAGACCCCACAGACTGTAGCCCACCAGGCTCCTCCGGTCCATGGGATTCTCCAGGCAAGAATACTGGAGTCGGTTGCCATTTCATTCTCCAGGGGATCTTCCCGACCCAGGGATTGAACCCATGTCTCTATGTCTCCTGCATTGGCAGGCAGGTTCTTTACCACTAGCGCCACCTGGGAAGCCCAGACTCCAGACTAGATACCTGGAAATGCTAAAAGGCACAGACAAAATAAAAGCTGTGAAAAGCCATCTCTCTCTAGCTAAAGGACCAGGAAAAGGAGGGACTGACAATATAAAGAACTTTTAGATACTAACTACTCTAGCCAAACATCACAGAAAATACTGGAAAGAAAAGACCACCCTCACCAGCAAAGGCCAGATGCAGACCTTAGATGTCCATCCTCTCCAGACTGTAACAGGGTACCTCAACCCTCCCTAACGATCAAAATGGTGTCAGAAGAGTGGGGAACTAAGATTAGAGGAAATGACTGGTACAATAGCTTAACTATATGTAAATTGGAGACAGACAAGAGTCCTCAATTTGAAAGAATGCCCCCAGTACTAAGCAGGTTAAATGAAAATAAATCCACACCTAGACACATAGTAATGAAACTCCAGAACGTGGAGGGTAATATACAAAAGGCCTTAAGAGCTGCCAGAGACAGAAGACAGAGAATGGACTGTTGTCAGGTAGACTCCCAGAACATTTCTTCATAATTGGAAATAGATGCCAGAAGATAATGGAAGATTAATAGCCTCCAAGTGCTGATGGTAAATGTCAACCTAGGGTTTTATACTCAGTTAACTGTCATTCAAGAACAAAAGTAAAATAAAGATGTTTTCAGTTTCACAAAGACTTAAGTGAATTTACCCCCGTCAGAGACCCTCGCTACAGTACCTAGGAGTGAGGGGCTTCTGCATAAAGAAATATAAACCCAGGAGAAAATATGGGGTACAAGAAAAACTTGGGGCATAAAAATCAATAAAATATGTAAATGGATATAACTCTGACAGCAAATAAGTTTATTTTTTGAAAGAGAAAAAAATTGTGAACAATAATAAGAGAGAGGGTGGAAGTTACTATGGAGCTTAAGGCAGTAAAGTACTTGCTTTGTCCTGATAAAAGGGTGGGACTAGCAAATAATCTTAAAGTTGTTAGAAAAATGTAGAATTGCTATGTATGCTAACATGAAGAGCCACTGAAGTAATATAAATGCAAACGGTATCTTTTTAAAAGAAGAACAGAAAAAGTTATTAATCTGACAGAAGTCAAAAAAAGGAAATACAGTAGCAGAGAATAAAGAACAAGTAAAATATAACATACATTTTAACTTGTCAGTAAGAATAGATGCAAAAAGATTAATATATTAAACATGATAACCAGTTTGGATAAATAATAAAATGTATGCTGCTCACAAGAGAAACATAAAGTGATACAAAACATTTTAATATAAAGGAATTTAGCAAAACTATATTCAGGGAAATATCAGCTCTTTCCCATACACACATGTGCACACTAACAAAAAAACAGAGATAACTAATGCATTTACAAAGTAAAATAGAATTTAAGAAAAATGTATAAACGGAGAAAAGATATTAAAAATGGAATGAGTAAGGACAAAGTAATTAATCTGATAAGGGTATTAAAGGGGTTTGCTCTTGGAGTTGATCATATCAAGAATCTCAAGGATTTCTGTACAATATAGCTACTTTATTTTTTAATTTTTTACAGGTGTACAGCATAACAATACTCCAGTTACAGTTTTTAGAAAATATTGGCAATATTCCCTGTGTTGTACAATATATCCTTGTAGCATATTTTATACATAATAGTTTATACCTCTTAATTGCCTATCCTAAGTATTTTATTAACAAGTTAAAATAATTTTAAAAAGAAAAGAAACTGATATACAGACTAAGAAGCACAATATTTAAAAAGAGGTAGTACAATGAGTAATTTACAAAGAGTAAGAGCATGTTTTTTTCTATTTTACAATTTCCTTGTTTTCAAAAGACACAATGATCAGGCTTAACAGTAAGGAAGCCGTCAGGTGTCTCAAGCTCTTATTCTCCGTTTTTATTATGTATAGAGAAATATGAACCTTTGAGAACTATTGTTTTTTTAAAAGCTCCAAATAAAATATTAGAAGATGTGAATATTAGAAACTGGAAAGATAATTGAAAGGTTGCTTACTATATAATTAATAAGGAAATAAATATTTATCTTATATAAATATTAAGGGTAAAAGTTAGTTTGGCCTGGGAGTTGAATATAGTATCAAGGATCACATTTTCAAGGATAAATTTTGTTTTATTTTTTGAAACTTTTATATTGGATTATAGTATTGTTAATTGAGCGATTTACAATATTGTGATAGTTTCAGCTGAACAGCAAAGGGACTCAGCCATATGTATACATGTATCCATTCTCCCCCAAACTCCCCTCTCATCAAGGATAAATTTTAGATATGATATGGATATGGCAGGAAATTGACTCTGTGGGTATGGGTGGTTATATTAATAACCCTCCTCCCCTTTTCTAAAATGAATGCTGATACTCCAGTCATGTTTATGCTCACATCCCCAATCTATAGCTCTTTGTCTTGAAAATAACCAGAGGGAGTTGTTCTTGTTGAATTATTCGTCACAAAGTTTTTATAACTGGTCATTTTCATATCTAAACCTCACACATCTCGCATATTATTAGCCCTTACATTTTGTGCACGAATGATTGCTTTCCAAAGCTCTTGTCCCAAACACAGCATTAAAAACAGATTTTATCCATCTAAATGTCCCATAAATAGCAAGATGGTTGGGTAAATTGAGGCAATGTCACCTGAATATCAAACCTAGTAATTATAAGACAGAGTTAGCAAATAGAGAACCATGTTGATAGAATAATATGGAGTGAAAGACATTTGGGACAGAATTCTCTACTCTCTGACTGTCAGTATGCAAAATGCACTGCTTATATTAAAAGAGAATAAAGAGCTACTGCATTTGGGCAGCAAGATTATAAATTATTTTCTCCTCTCCTCCAAAATTGTTCATATAACTATTACTTTTATAATTAAATTATGTTACTTTTTATAAGCCCAGGATAATTAAATTGTTACTTTTATAAGCCCAATATTGTTATATTTTAAAATAACTTAGAATGCTTTGAATAAGAGTGGGAAAAGACAAACTTTGAGAAGCTGAAAGATATATCAAAGAAAGGAGAATGGAAAGACCCTTAAAAAGGAGGTTCACAATAGCACATTCAGCAGTAAAAGGAGTGGGGGGTTTAGGCTAAGGAACAAATCAAATACCAGTGCCCAGAAGAAAAACAACACTCGAGAGTTAAGCACTTCAGATTTTTTATTAGCTCTTAGTAAATAAAGCAAGATTAAAGGAAAGCATTGGAGACAGCCAAGAGATCTTCACTCTTCAACCTCCTCTTGTCTTGGCACTAAGCACGAAGGAATTAAATAGAGACCATATGTTCTATTCTTTTACCTGGTCAGCAGCCTGGAGGGTTTTGAAGAAGAATAAAAGAAGGACAAGTTTTCAGAGCGTTCAGGTGCGCAGCTCAGCATGGGGAGCTGAACTTTGCTTTCCCTCTAAGTGGGCACTTAACGCGACCAAGGAAAGCCAGTGCTAGAACCGAAGAATGCACAGCTTGAAATCACACCAGGCGTGACACCCTGCCACGCTGGCTTGGCCTTTGTCTCTTTTCAAAGCACTTTATGCATTCCTTCCTTGGACTTAACCAAACCTCCATTTTGCTCCAGAATGTTTCTTTGAAAAAAATCAATCAAATGGATGAGCTTTTGGCCAAGCTGTTGAAGAAAAGAGAGACGCAAATTAACACTATCTGGTTAAAAGAGGAGACATCCCTAAAGATCCTCAGGACATCCAAAGGGAAATAAAGGCATCATTAGGAGCAACTTGATACTATTTAATAGCATATCTGATAACTTGAATGCTATGAAAAGGACTGTTCAAAAGTCATAAACCGAGCACTCAAACTCAACCATGAGGACATGGGTAATGTGAATAACCCTATACTAAATAATGAAATTAAATTTGTAGTGAAATATCTTCCAACAAAGGAAACTCTGGGTTCTGATAACTTCACTGGCAAATTTTAGAAACAATGAAGGAAGAAATAACACAATTTTATATAAACTCATCCTAAAAATAGAGGAAGATGAAACACATTCCTACTCAAATTATGAGTTTAGCATTACCCTGAAACCAAGACCAGGCCAAAACATTTAAAGGAGAGCAAATAACAGACAGACCAATTTCCCTCATGAGCATAAACATAGAAATCCCTAACAAAATATTAGCAAATAAAGTGCATGAAAAAGTCGGTTATGACCAAGTAAGACTTCTCTTAGGAATGCAAGATTGGTTCAGCATTCAAACATCAGTGAAATTCATCATGATCATCTCAATAGATGCAGAAAAATAATTGAACAAAATTCAGCATCTCTTCATCATGGGAAAAAAGTCCTCATTCAATGTCACATGATATTTCTAAGTAATTGTTATGGTCACATCATTTTCATACTCAGAAAAGATTGTCTCCAAATTCTTTAGTTGACTACCAAGGTAGTCTAAGTATTGGGGTGTGTGAGGTCCAGGCATTGTCCCTCTTCTGTCCCCTGGTGGCCTCCCCCAATACCAAAACTATAAATACCACGTATACACCAATGACTCTCTGAAGCAGATAGAGCAAATTGACATATTCAACACTCATCTCAAACTCCCCTAGCTTGCCTTCCAATACTAGAGAGCTTGTAAAGGTAAAATTGTATGTTTTTCTTGTAGCTAGAGAGGAAACATATGACTGAATGTCTGTGACTCAAATGCACAGAGGTGCAAGATTGGGGTGTAGTCATGCCTAGGAGAGGCAGGACCACCTTTCCTAATGGCTGAGGTGTCAGTGTCATCTGAAACAAGTCAGACAGACTTCCAGTGTCCAGTTCCTAACATCACAGTGACTTAGCAACAGTGAGGTTTCCACTAGAACTTTCCCCTGATTTGGTTAGCCATTTGCCCTAGCTGCACTATTTCTGGCTGTATAACATCCAAATGTTGTTCTATCTCACCCTCAAATTCTTGGAGCTATGTAATATCCCTTTTCTGTTTAAACTGGCAAGTGTGAATTCTGTTGTCTGCAATTAAGAACTCTGTGCAGTACCACTCACATGTTTTTATTTCTAGCCAAGCACCTAACTTTAGATTCATGATTCCAAATGGCCATTTGAAATCAATGCTTGGATATCTAACAAGTTCCTTAATGTTACCATGTCAACAACTGAATTTTTGATATCTCCCCAAACTGGCTACTTCCCTAAGTTCCTCAACTCATTATTTTGTTCCGTGAAACCTGTTTTTTTTGTTCGTTTGTTTAAGTTACCTCTTACACTGAATTCATCTACAGTTCTGTTGGCTCAATTTTCACAATATATCTCTAATCTCACCACTTCTCATGGTCGCCATCCCTAACACCAGGATCTAATGTAATGAATTCCTAAATGATTTTCTTCCTTATTCCCTAGATCCATCATAGTCTGTTCCCTTCACAGCAGTAGAGGGATCCTGTAAGTCCTCTTTTATCCATATTGTATTGCTATACTCATCGTTGTATGCCATGTGATATCCACATAGTGAATTGTCTGACTCCCTAATCTGGTTGCTCTTAGATTACTGCTGAATTTAAGAGTAGGACATTCATAAGAACATTACTTTCAAAGGAGGAAAACTACATGAAGAATGATGACCTTAGTATATCAGGACATCCCTGGCTCATCTGAATACCATCTGTATTTAATGGAGAAATCATATTTTTAGACCCCCACACTCTGAACTTCAGAGACCTTTGGTTTCTATTTAATTTGTAATGATCACTTCATCTTTCAAAACCTTATTTATTTTTTATTTAAAATAGTTCTTTTGTTCCTTTGTTCCCCTTTTTACATTGCCGTCATTCTGCTGATGTACTTTATTGATCCATAGAAAGAATATAAAATAATTTTGTTACTGTCTCCATGGCTTCCGGGTTTTCCTTCTCCAGTCTTTCCAGCTCAGTGTCACATGATGATATTTCTTTTTTTTTTATTATTTTTTACTTTTTTTGTTTTAACTGGAGGTTAATTACTTTGCAATATTGTGGTGGTTCTGCCATACATTCACATGAATCAGCCATGGTTGTACATGTGTTCCCCATCCGGACCTGGCCTCCCCTCTCCCTCCCCATCCCATCTCTCAGGGTCATCCCAGTGCACCAGCCCCAAGAACCCTGCCTCATGCAACATGATGATATTTCTAAATGTGTTGGTCATATCATTTTCATACTCAAATAAGATTGTCTCCAAACTCTTTCGTTTGACTACCAAGGTACCCCACCATAATTGACCTGACCATCCATCCAGGCAACCAATTAGACATCTAAGGGAGGTGCTATATGGCTGATTCATGTGAATGTATGGCAAAAGCCACTACAATACTGTAAAGTAATTAGCCTCCAATTAAAATAAATTTACTTTTAAAAATAAAAAGAATAAAGTGATAAATTGGGTATAGTATCTGTAAACTGGGCAGTAGGAAATGAATGATACAAACCAAATGCCATGAAAGAGCTCTAAAGAGAGTAGAACCATCCTTTGGAGTGGCCACTGAGACCATACAGGTGCTATGGTTTGGGGATTTGGAGGCAAACAGGAAGGTCATGAGCCAGAACTGGATGTGAGTTCACAGAATGGGTCCTCACCTATATTGACTGTGGTTCAGGGCTCTTGCTAGGGAGATACTAGGAACAAGGTTACCCTGTGAGCTTCCTTAGCTAATCCAAAAACTCTGTGAAGCTAAGCATCATACAAAGATCATGTCGAGTACCACCCTGTGTCTGGCACCACTTTTTATATAGTAGTTAACTGTGGAATGTGTCCATGAATGAAGAATTCAAAAGACAGAAGATAGATACTTGTCTTGGTGGTTATAAAATGGTGATTCTCAACAGGGGATGGTTTTTGTCTCCCAAAGGACATTTTGCAGTTTCTGGAGTTATCTGTGGTTGTCATGACTCTGGCGGCGGGGTGATACCGCCATCTATGAGTAGAGGCCGGGGCTACTGCCAACATCCTATGATGCACAGGACAGCCGCCACCACAAAGAGTGGCCTCAAATGTTCATAGTGCCAAGGAGATTGAAAAACCCTGGTTATAAAGCATTACTACCTTTGTCTCTTTCATCTGGCAGTAAAAAAAAAAAAAAAAAAATAGGGGAGGAGGGGACCACAATTCTAATAGGTAGAGTCAAGCAATGACTTTGCCAACATGTTTACTCTAAGGAATTTGATCAATAACATCATATTCCACTGGCTTTGGCAAATGGGTCCATTACACTAATGAAAAACCTGGTGTTGTCCTTCCACTGGTGAAGGTCTAAAATGACATTCTAAGTTCCAAAAAGAGAACTTGGCAGAAACCAAATGTAATCATGACAAAGCACAGTGCCCTGGGGGAAACTTGCCCTGAGCAGAAACTTAGATCTTCAGGTGCTAATGGTGACTAATTGAATCCATGAGAAGCTGTGTGTGTATGAGTCTTGAGTCCCCTAGTGCTTAAAATGCTGTATCTTCTAGAGTTGCCTTGAAAACGAAACTAGACTTTTTTGAAGCTGGAAGTAATGCAATGGGCTAACTTTATGAAATTGAAAAGTGAACAAAAATGCTAATGTATACTTTTAAGCTACCATGAAAGGCAGTATATGGACTGTTAACTGCACTATGTTTCAATGAAAGGGTGTATTCTCCATGAGGAAAACTTACCTTGGTCCTCACAAAGGGGACGTTCCCCATGATGATGACAGTGTTCTTAAATATTCTGGCAATTGATGGAATACATTTCAGTGGAATACCCCTCCTTTCAGGGCTCTTTTGCATTTTCCAAGTTTTCTTTATGTCAACTTTGCTCCCAGAAAAGAAACCCTTATACCTTGGCTCAGATCACCCAACCAAGGCCAAACAAAAAAAATAAGAAACAAACCCAAACCCCCAGAACACTTTAAAAGGTTTGTTTTGGATACCAAAATCAAGAGTTACAGAGTGGATAGGAGTCTTCAAAACCTACACATTTTTCAGACACAGATTTAGAAGTCTACCTTTGTTCCTGCCACATAAAAGAAAAGCAAACCTTTGTTTAATGGTTAACAATTTTTGGCAGCTACTACCTTTTAAACTCCTCCAGGGCCAAGATGACTATCTACAGAGGTGAATTACAGATCACTTAGACAGGAGATTATGCCATGTTGACCCGCTCTGAAGTTTGATTTTAAGCAGCGATTATATTCTTATTGTGCAGGCTACATTTACTTGAGCCTTGTTATCTGAACCAAATGGTAATAGAGCTAGCAAATACATTTGTGCAAACGTTGAAAAGAGCTCAGGTGATGTAGGGAGCCATATAACACAGCATGACAGTTTGCAGTGAAGAAAAGTCTTATTCCCACCAGGAATTTAAACTGAGATATTAATTTAGAAATCAGAACATAACACACCAAGTTGCTTATCTTCAAATCTCCATATTAATATATGGATTTTTTTATGATTCGACTGTGAATTAAAGTGGAACTAATTCAAAATAAAGTCTTGTCTGTTTACTAACTGAAGTGAAAGTTGAAACTGACATGACTTAAAATGTTCTTATTTGGGTTTTATTCCAAAACAAAACCAAAATTTCATTTGCCTGAAGCCCCGGATGTAAAATATACACATCTCTTGGTAGGATTTTTAATTAATTTTCCAGTTATTTGAGGACCTACTATGACTAAGCTTGTATGGAACAATGCCAGGTGAGAGAAGCAAGTCTTCCTATCTCGTGGCCAAATAAAGAACCCTTTCCTGTGTCCCCATCACTGTATTTGTCCTTTGTCTCCTACTCTGGACTGGTAATGCCAACCCATGTATTCACTACCAACAGCATCAACTGGCTGCACTGTTTAACAGTAACAGGCATCTTTTAAATATTTTGATCTGAGATAAATGATTCACCAATTCTGTTTTCTTAATATCTGTCTCATAACCCCCAATTCCTGCTATGTAATAAAAATATAATTTGGAATACCAAACTATAACTTGGGTTAAATCTGAGCTAACTTCAAACTATTTCTGAAAATTGAGGGGAACCTCAATCATTTGGAGAAATAGGACCTCAGATTTTATTTTTTAGCTTCCTCTGAATGTTTTAAGGAAATTAAATTTAAAAAAAAAATAAATTTTAAGAAGAATTCTGAGGCATTGGGAATATTTGAACATGGACTAAATATTAGAAAATGTTAAGGAATTGTTAAATTTTGTTTTGATTACACTTTGTTTTATTTGTAAAGGCATCCAAGGGATTCATATTGAGATGTTTAATAGTTACATGAAATAAAGTATGCAATTTTTTACAGAACCACAGGAAAAAACAAAAATAATTGGTTGTAGAGCTTGATGAAACAAATTGGCAAAATGTTGATAATCATTGACACTTGGGTAATCAGTTTATGCAGATTTATTATACTATTCTCTCTATATCTGTACAAGTATTTTTTTTTTAAAGCTAGAGAAAAAAAACAGTAACAAGAAAACAAGTTACTTGCCAAATAAAAAACCCACCTAGGATGATTTAGAGCATCAAAACTATCAATGAGACACTACTAAACACTTATTAGAATGGTTAAAAACAAATTAAACAAAAAATCCGACAATATCAAATGTTGTCAAGGAAATGGAGCAACTAGAATTCATACTTTGCTGGTAGAAATGCAAAATGGTTGGATTTCCTTGAAAAGATTTTAGCCATTCCTTTTAAAGTTAAATATAGAATTACATGATACAGTAATCCACTCCTAGATTCTTACCCAAGAGAAATTAAGATTTATATTCACACAAAAACCTATGTTTTTGTGGTTTTATTCATAATTACCCCAAAGCTGCACTCAATATGCCAGCAAATTTGGAAAACTCAGCAGTGGCCACAGGACTAGAAAAGGTCAGTTTTCATTCCAATCCCAAAGAAAGGCAATGCCAAAGAATGCTCAAACTACCACACAATTGCTCTCATCTCACACGCTAGTAAAGTAATGCTCAAAATTCTCCAAGCCAGGCTTCAGCAATATGTGAACCGTGAACTTCCTGATGTTCAAGCAGGTTTTAGAAAAGGCAGAGGAACCAGAGATCAAATTGCCAACATCCACTGGATCATGGAAAAAGCAAGAGAGTTCCAGAAAAGCATCTATTTCTGCTTTATTGACTATGCCAAAGCCTTTGACTGTGTGGATCACAATAAACTGTGAAAAATTCTGAAAGAGATGGGAATACCAGACCACCTGATCTGCCTCTTGAGAAACCTGTATGCAGGTCAGGAAGCAACAGTTAGAAGTGGACATGGAACAACAGACTGGTTCCAAATAGAAAAAGGAGTATGTCAAGGCTGTATATTGTCACCCTGCTTATTTAACTTATATGCAGAGTACATCATGAGAAACGCTGGACTGGAAGAAACACAAGCTGGAATCAAGATTGCTGGGAGAAATATCAATAACCTCAGATATGCAGATGACACCACCCTTATGGCAGAAAGTGAAGAGGAACTCAAAAGCCTCTTGATGAAAGTGAAAGAGGAGAGTGAAAAAGTTGGCTTAAAGCTCAACATTCAGAAAACGGAGATCATGGCATCAGGTCCCATCACTTCATGGGAAATAGATGGGCAAACAGTGGAAACAGTGTCAGACTTTATTTTTCTGGGCTCCAAAATCACTGCAGATGGTGACTGCAGCCATGAAATTAAAAGACGCTTACTCCTTGGAAGGAAAGTTATGACCAACCTAGATAGCATATTCAAAAGCAGAGACATTACTTTGCCAACAAAGGTCCGTCTAGTCAAGGCTATGGTTTTTCCTGTGGTCATGTATGGATGTGAGAGTTGGACTGTGAAGAAGGCTGAGTGCCGAAGAATTGATGCTTTTGAACTGTGGTGTTGGAGAAGACTCTTGAGAGTCCCTTGGACTGCAAGGAGATCCAACCAGTCCATTCTGAAGGAGATCAGCCCTGGGATTTCTTTGGAAGGAATGATGCTAAAGCTGAAACTCCAGTACTTTGGCCACCTCATGCGAAGAGCTGACTCATTGGAAAAGACTCTGATGCTGGGAGGGATTGGGGGCAGGAGGAGAAGGGGACGACAGAGGATGAGATGGCTGGATGGCATCACTGACTCGATGGATATGAGTCTCAGTGAACTCCGGAAGTTGGTGATGGATAGGGAGGCCTGGCGTGCTGCTATTCATGGGGTCGCAAAGTGTTGGACACGACTGAGCGACTGAACTGAACTGAGAAACGATCCAAATAACTTGCACCTGGTAAGTAAATCAATAGTGGTATCTTCATACAATGAAATACTATTCAGCAACAAAAGGAACAGACTACTGATGAATTTGCTCTCATTGGCACAGTCGTGGGTACCTTTCTGACTTGCTTTTCTTTGTTTCTAAGCTGACCATATGAAAGGAACATGGTCACACAAAAACTTGTATCAGTGCATGAATGTTCACCACAGAATTACTCATAATCACCTGAACATAAGAACAACCCAAACGCCCATCCCATCAACTGATGAATAGATGGACAAAATGTGGTCTATCCGTACCATGGGATATTCAGTTCAGTTCAGTTTCTCAGTTGTGTCTTACTCTTTGCAACCCCATGGACTGCAGCATGCCAGGCCTCCCTTTCCATCACCAGCTCCCGGAGCTTACTCAAACTCATGTCCATTGAGTCGGTGATGCCATCCTACCATCTCATCCTCTGCCGTCCCCTTCCCCTCTTGCCTTCAATCTTTCCCAGCATCAGGGTCTTTTCCAGTGAGTCAGTTCTTCACATCAGGTGGCCAAAGTATTGGAGTTTCAGCTTCAGCATCTGTCCTTCCAATGAATAGTCAGGACTGATTTCCTTTCAGATGGACTGGTTGGATCTCCTTGCAGTCCAAGGGACTCTCAAGAGTCTTCTCCAACACCACAGTTCAAAAGCATAAATTCTTCAGCACTCACCATGTGATATTATTCATCTTTAGAGAGAAATGAAGTGATTCATTCTACAATGTCGATGAATCTCAAAAACATAATGCTAAGTGAAAGGAGTTAATCACAAAAGGCCACATGTTATATCATCCTGTTATATGATCCCATTTACTTGAAATCTCCAGAACTGGCAAACCCGTAGATACAGAAAGTAAGTGCATGATTGCCAGTACTGGGAGAAGGAGGGAGGAGTGAATGACTGCTTAAAGAGTATAGAGTTTCTAATTGCAGTGATGATAATGTTCCACGATTAGATAGTGGTGATGCATTGTTGTTTTTTTTAATATTTATTATTTATTTGGCCGCACCGGGTCTTAGTTGCAGCATGCAGGATCTTTATTTTTAATTGCCGCGTGCCTAACTTTTAGTTACAACATGCAAACTCTTTGTTCTGGCATGTGGAATCTAGTTCCTTGATGAGGGATTGAACCTGAGCCCCCTGCATTGGGAGCACAGAGTCTTAGCCACTGGCCCACCAGGGAGGTTCTTCGATAGTGGTGATGACTGCACAACTCTGAATATACTAAAAACTACTGAATTGTTCACATTGAAATGATGAATTTTATGGTATGTGATTTATATCTCAATTTAAATTAAAAGACTAGAGCTTCACCAGTGTAAAAGAAGAAACACTTTCTTTTGATGCATATATTCTATAGATCAACTACCAACCAAGTTTTGGTCTTAAAGGTGACTTGTATTTGCAGCTGATCTCAGCCTTATGTGTTGATTTTATTGTTCTTCCTGTTAGAGTTCTGAGTGTAATTTGCTCTCACTTCAATGTACTGCCTTTAAGAATAGCAGTCACATACCACTTTCATAAAACAAAATTCTTGGTTATCTTTTATGAATACTAGTCAGTCTTAACGAACTTAGTATCCTGATGGATGGCATGTAGCAAGGATTTTACGTTCATTAGTATTTCCTGAGGGCTTCCCTTGTGGCTCAGCTGGTAAAGAATCTGCCTGCAATGAGGGAGACCTGGGTTCGATCCCTGGTTTGGGAAGATCCCCTGGAGAAGGGAAAGGATACCCACTCCAGTATTCTGCCCTGGAGAATTCCGTGGACTCCTGAATGAATGATTCTGTTGGATGAGAACAAGCTCTGTTTAGTTTGAAGAGGTTACCAACTTCCTTTTCTCAGTTACTCAATTCTTTCAATAAAAGAATTTTACCTGAATGTTGCTCCAATTTGGACTAAGGAGCCTCCATTAGAACTGAAAACTTTTTCTTAAAACTCTGCCAGTTGCATGCAGCTCTCTGAGAATTCCTTCCAGCTACATATTCCGTCACTCTTTTGTTCATTAAAAGAAATGAATTCCAGAAAGTCAGCTTTGTAAACAACTTTGCAGTAAAAAAAAAAAACAAAAAAAACAAGTGTTCACATTCGATGAATGAAAACCATTTTAGACAGGAAATGGGCTTCAGGTTCTAAATTCAGTGCCTGTGTTCCAACCAGGAACGTGATTAGGGAAATATTGGAGTGGGGATTGGGAAGGGTTTTCTCTAAATAATAACTGATGACTTTTTGGTTCCTTAACAATTCAAAACACTTCCTTTTCTGTGGTTAAGGAGGGATTCCTATATCAGATATTCAAATAAAAATGAGAAGAATCCAACATTATCCTTTATTTGCTGGGATGAGGAAAGATTTTGCAATTGCTTTCGTCCACTGAATACCATTTTAGGCAGCTGATGTGGAATTATTAAAATAAGAAATTTAGAATCTGATCCTAAATATTTTTGCTTTCCTGCTATGTGATCTTGGAACTTTATAAAATGAGGATAATGTTGCCTAACTAGAAAAGTCATTGTGAAGTGTAATTGGCGATAAGTAAATACGTTGCACAGGGTCTGATAACCTCAGAGGTAATCAATTAAACTGAAATAGTTATTGAAATGCTCTGTTACGCACAGACCACATAGTAGTGCCTGAAAGACAAATGCTTAATATCCCGACCCTCACAGAGTTTACAGTCTAATGAGAAAACACTGCCAACTTCTTAGGCAATGGAAACATGACTTTTCTTTTTCTTGGTCTTCACTCATTTGTATGAATGTGCAGTGAAGTTTTGTATGGTCATTTTCAAGGCCACTAAAAGTAAACAGGAATGTTTTAAAAGAAATATTGTTGGGATTGGGAAAGCAAAGAGTGAAAGTGAAGTTGCTCAGTTGTGTCCAACTCTTTGCAACCCCATGGACTGTAGCCTATCAGGCTCCTCTGTCCATGGGATTTTCCAGGCAAGAGTGCTGGAGTGGATTGCCATTTCCTTCTCCAGGGGATCTTCCCAACCCAGGAATCGAACCTGGGTCTCCCACATTGCAGGCAGACGCTTTACTGTCTGAGCCACCAGGGAAGCAAAGAATCCTGACTAACAAAACCAATAAGTGCTACTCTGAATATTCCATGGAAAGGTAAGCCAGGAACAGGAATAAATCACAGAGATTCTGTACACTGGGTATTTCACCTAGTAGGAATGATGCCCCAGAAAATGATGCCCCAAAGGGGGAACCAAGCCCCGCTCCCCGGCCTTTAGGAAAGTATATAGCAGTCCTGCCTTATCTTAGAAGTTTCCTTTGTAACGTTTGGACATGTTAATTTCATCAGCCCCTCCTGCTTTATATAATGTTGGATTGTAACTTACTGAGTTTCCTAAACTTAACCACAAGTTCTGAAACCATTGAAGAAGTCTGTCAGCATCTTTCATTTTTTTTTTTTTCCTTTACAAAGAGAAATCTGGAAATTTACTTTCCTCTCATAGCCAGGGAATTAGAGTGGAAATTTTGATCTAGATCAAAGTATATTACTGGTCTGACTCAATTTTTATTAACCCAAACCTTGGAAGCTTAAGGTTGACATTAGGTTGTTTCTGAGTTCCTTCATCCTGATTCTCCTGCATGTCTAGGTAACCTACTCGATTCCTGTGCATTTCATGATTTTATGGAATTTCTCAATGTGTATTATAAATGATAGTGTTCAGCTCTACAGCCAAGGAAATGATTGTGGCTGTGATATTTCCTCTAAAATCTTGGAACATTCCAATAATTCTACACCTACATGAAAATATACATATTATTTTCCAAATCAAAGAATATACAGTTCAAACAAGCTACTCAAATATTGAGCTGACCTTTTAAAGCAAATGATTCACATGAAGGCTTCTGATATATATACCATGAAAAGCCCCTGGGTATCTGGAAGTCAACAAAAAGCAACTGCAAAAGGGTCATTACTTGTGCTGGAAACCTTTCTCATCTCATGACTTACAGATTTGTAGAAATATTGCAATTTTAAATGCTCTATTGGTTCACATTATTGCTTACTTGAGGCAACTAAATATTTCTGTATCCCAAGACCAATATGATATAAACCCACTCCTTTTCTATTGGAAATTCCAAGTTTTTAAATCAAAACCTCAGAATGTAGTCCTAAAATTGCTTAGTGGTGAATATTTTTCAGTGAAGCCATATCTTACAACCACATCTGCTGAACCATAAGGTTTGTCAAGCTGTGGTCACCCTCCAACTGCCCTGTGGCCTAAGCTAATTTATTCCCAAAGGAATGCATGGGTTTAATGATCAGAATATTTACAGCCTTAAGACTCAGATGATTCTGTAATCTGTTTACTGTTTTGGGATGTAAAGCTTTTTTTTTTTTTTTTTTTTTCACAAAGTAATAGCTAATTGCTGACAAGTTTCCTACAGTCTTCCATGATAGCTCAGTTGGTAAAGAATCTGCCCTCCATGCGGGAGACCTGGGTTCGATCCCTGTGTTGGGAAAATCCCCTGGAGAAGGGAAAGGCTACCCACTCCAGTATTCTGGCCTGGAGAACTCCATGGACTGTATAGTCCATGGGGTCGCAAAGAGTCGGACACGACTCAGCAACTTTCACTTCACTTCATTTCCTAGATGAAAAACAATTTGCTTAATATTTCAACTCCTGTGTTACAACAAAGTAGCTGAAGACATGGATCCAAATATATTTTACACCAATATTCATTATCAGATCAGATCAGATCAGATTAGTCGCTCAGTCATGTCTGACTCTTTGCGACCCCAAATCGCAGCACGCCAGGCCTCCCTGTCCATCACCAACTCCCAGAGTTCACTCAGACTCATGTCCATCGAGTGGGTGATGCCATCCAGCCATCTCATCCTCTGTCGTCCCCTTCTCCTCCTGCCCCCAATCCCTCCCAGCATCAGAATCTTTTCCAATGAGTCAACTCTTTGCATGAGGTGGCCAAAGTACTGGAGTTTCAGCTTTAGCATCATTCCTTCCAAAGAAATCCCAGGGCTGATCTCCTTCAGAATGGACTTGTTGGATCTCCTTGCAGTCCAAGGGACTCTCAAGAGTCTTCTCCAACACCACAGTTCAAAAGCACCAATTCTTCGGCACTCAGCTTTCTTCACAGTCCAACTCTCACATCCATACATGACCACTGGAAAAACCATAGCCTTGACTAGACGGACCTTTGTTGGCAAAGTAATGTCTCTGCTTTTGAATATGCTGTCTAGGTTGGTCATAACTTTCCTTCCAAGGAGTAAGCGTCTTTTAATTTCATGGCTGCAGTCACCATCTGCAGTGATTTTGGAGCCCAGAAAAATAAAGTCTGACACTGTTTCCCCATCTATTTCCCATGAAGTGGTGGGACCAGATGCCATGATCTTCGTTTTCTGAATGTTGAGCTTTAAGCCAACTTTTTCACTCTCCACTTTCCCTTTCATCAAGAGGTTTGTGAGTTCCTCTTCACTTTCTGCCATAAAAGTGGTGTCATCTGAATATCTGAGGTTATTGATATTTCTCCCAGAAATCTTGATTCCAGCTTGTGTTTCTTCCAGTCCAGCGTTTCTCATGATGTACTCTGCATATAAGTTAAATAAACAGGGTGACAATATACAGCCTTGACGTACTCCTTTTTCTATTTGGAACCAGTCTGTTGTTCCATGTCCACTTCTAACTGTTGCTTCCTGACCTGCATACAAATTTCTCAAGAGGCAGATCAGGTGTTCTGGTATTCCCATCTCTTTCAGAATTTTTCACAGTTTATTGTGATCCACACAGTCAAAGGCTTTGGCATAGTCAATAAAGCAGAAATAGATCTTTTTCTGGAACTCTCTTGCTTTTTCCATGATCCAGTGGATGTTGGCAATTTGATCTCTGGTTCCTCTGCCTTTTCTAAAACCTGCTTGAACATCAGGAAGTTCACGGTTCACATATTGCTGAAGCCTGGCTTGGAGAATTTTGAGCATTACTTTACTAGCATGTGAGATGAGAGCAATTGTGTGGTAGTTTGAGCATTCTTTGGCATTGCCTTTCTTTGGGATTGGAATGAAAACTGACCTTTTCTAGTCCTGTGGCCACTGCTGGGTTTTCCAAATTTGCTGGCATATTGAGTGCAGCACTTTCACAGCATCATCTTTCAGGATTTGGAATAGCTCAACTGGAATTCCATCACCTCCACTAGCTTTGTTCGTAGTGATGCTTTCTAAGGCCCACTTGACTTCACATTCCAGGATGTCTGCCTCTAGGTCAGTGATCACACCATCGTGATTATCTGGGTCGTGAAGATCTTTTTTGTACAGTTCTTCTGTGTATTCTTGCCATCTCTTCTTAACATCTTCTGCTTCTTTTAGGTCCATACCATTTCTGTCCTTTATCGAGCCCATCTTTGCATGAAATGTTCCTTTGGTATCTCTTATTTTCTTGAAGAGATCTCTAGTCTTTCCCGTTCTGTTGTTTTCCTCTATTTCTTTGCATTGATCACTGAAGAAGGCTTTCTTATCTCTCCTTGCTATTCTTTGGAACTCTGCATTCAGATGGTTATATCTATCCTTTTCTCCTTTGCTTTTCGCTTCTCTTCTTTTCACAGCTCTTTGTAAGGCCTCTCCAGACAGCCATTTTGCTCTTTTGCATTTCTTTTCCATGGGGATGGTCTTGATCCCTGTCTCCCGTACAATGTCACAAACCTCATTCCATAGTTCATCAGGCACTCTATCTATCAGATCTAGGCCCTTAAATCTATTTTTCACTTCCACTGTATAATCATAAGGGATTTGATTTAGGTCATACCTGAATGGTCTAGTGGTTTTCCCTACTTTCTTCAATTTAAGTCTGAATTTAGCAATAAGGAGTTCATGGTCTGAGCCACAATCAGCTCCTGGTCTTGTTTTTGCTGACTGTATAGAGCTTCTCCATCTTTGGCTGCAAAGAATATAATCAATCTGATTTCAGTGTTGACCATCTGGTGATGTCCATGTATAGAGTCTTCTCTTGTGTTTTTGGAAGAGGGTGTTTGTTATGACCAGTGCATTTTCTTGGCAAAATGCTATTAGTCTTTGCCCTGCTTCATTCCGTATTCCAAGGCCAAATTTGCCTGTTACTCCAGGCGTTTCTTGACTTCCTACTTTTGCATTCCAGTCCCCTATAATGAAAAGGACAAATAAAATGTAAAATGGACAAACATCTTGATATTTTGCTAAAATTGCCTCTTTTACTTCAAATCAAATCTGCAAAGTACAATTGTTTTTGTTTATTTAGTCGCTAAGTCATGTCCAAGACTTTTGCAACCCCATGGACTGTAGCCCTCTAGGCTCCTCTGTCCGTGGGATTTTTCAGGCAAGAATACTGGAGTGGGTTAAGATTTCCTTCTCCAGAGGATCTTCCCAACCCAGGGATTGAATGCACGTCTCCTACATTGCAGGCAGATTCTTTACCACTGAGCCATCAGGGAAGTGCAAAGTATGATACAGGCCCAAAGTTAAATTTCCAGAGAACTACTAAGATATTATGGAAACTGAAAATATTGGAAGGTATTTTTCTCTGTTCATCTCGCAGATGAGCAGCTTTGCATTTTTCCTGTCTTGCCTTAGGTTTGCATCCAAATAACTTTCAAAGCTGCTAAAATTATAAAGTAATATAAAATTAAGTTAGCAAAGAATTCTAAAATGTTTTTGATGCTACTTGAGAATAAATACACAGAAATATCTTCACAGGAATTCCAGTTATAGAGAAGGGATTTCAAAGATTCAAGAAAAGCCCAGAGGGTACAAGGAAAATAGAACTGACATCTCACTCCTAAAGGAGTTAGTTTAATGTTTTCTCTATATTCTAACTCTCCTAGAGCAAAATGATTTGAAGTTCTAGGGTTCATCCTCCTCTATTTAGCCACCATTATGTTCTAAAAGCTTGTATTTCAAAGGTATAATGTTTAAGGAGAACGTTAAACAAAACATCAGGCCAGAGATGAATCAAAGGCTGGAGAGAATGTTAGTGTTTCCTTTATTTCAACTTACTGAAATAATTTAAGGCAGGAACTTGGTTCAAATTACTCATATCATAAAATTTCAAGTTAAGAGGCTGTTTAATAATAATAGTGGCTTATATTCAATTTTGGTTCAAAATATCTTAAGAAACCTCAACATAAAGAAAGCACTTCTAAAATTTGACTTCCAAATAAAAGCATATTATGTATCTAATTTGGGTGGGAATGTATTATAAACATAAGTAATTTGGTTACATTTCAAGGTAATGCTCACTCCTTTATCTAGAAACAGAGCAATATCTAGAGTAACCCCAAGACCCCTTATTATCAAGAATCCCCCAAATTGCTTTGCCTTATTTGAAGTGACTGTAGTCATTTTGTTGGTTCTCTGCCACTTGAGGAGGTCTTTAAGTGAAGACAAGACCAACTAAGAGGTACTTTGTATAGAGCCTAAAGGACATTTTGGCTCCAGTTATACTATTGGCTTTATTTGCTTCATAATTTGGAGAAGGCAATGGCACCCCACTCCAGTATTCCTGCCTGGAAAATCCCATGGACGGAGGAGCCTGGTAGGCTGCAGTCCATGGGGTCGCTGAGGGTTGGACACGACTGAGCGACCTCACTTTCACTTTTCACTTTCATGCATTGGAGAAGGAAATGGCAGCCCACTCCAGTGTTCTTGCCTGGAGAATCCTAGGGACGGGGGAGCCTGGTGGGCTGCTGTCTATGGGGTCGCACAGAGTCGGACACGACTGAAGCGACTTAGCAGCAGCAGCTTCATAACTGGCAAACTAAGATCCACAGGCCAAATTGACCCACTGCAGGACCAAGCCTACTGTGCCCATTTCTTTCCATGCTGTTCATAGCTGCATTCACACTGCAGCTGCAAAGCTGAGTTGTGGGACAGAGCATTTTACAGCCTACAAACCCAGAATATTTATTCTCCTGCCCTTCACAGGGAACAATTCTGATGATACTAGGTTTTCTATTTTCCCATTCTGTCACACTTGCCTGGCTTCCTTGCTTTCACCCAGATTCCTCAGTTTCCAGTCCTAAGCCTCATGAGATCTTAGCCTCTGTTCTTTCTAGAATTTCTTCACTTGCCCTGCCACCTTTTCTCTGGACTCTCTTAGTAACAACTTGGTTTTTTTACCAAGCATCCAATTGCCATGAGCTTATTTAACCTTTTCTGCATATATTCTCTGAACCCCAGAAATTCTCTTATTCCTGACTAGCATTAACACAGGCTTCCCAAGTGGCTCAGTGGTAAAGAATCTACCTGCCAATGCAAGAGGCACAGGTTCAATCCCTGGGTTGGGAAGATTCCCCTGGAGAAGGAAATTGCAACCCACTCCAGTATTCTTGCCTGGAGAATCCCATGGACAGAGGAGCCTGGCGGGCTACCATCCATGGGGTTACAAAAAAGGTCAGATATGACTTAGTGACTGAAAAACAACAAGCATTAACACTTTTTTCAGGTGGATACCTCCAGAAACACTCCTCCTCGCATCATCACCACTATGCTGCTGTCTCTACCCTAGCTCTGCATTTAGGGTTAAACTCTAGGATATTCCAGGTCTAATATGTGTGTTGCTAGTCTTTAGGGTAGAATCTCCCCAGGGAATGCAGGTGTAGCATCATGTTCTGAAGACCCAAACTGCTATGCATGCTGTCCTACTGGTCTACCTAAAATTGTGTAGCCTGTGTTTGCCCTTTAGTCTCTTGTCTTAAATGGGTGTAGGGAGGAAGGAAGCTATACTCTTCCTTATGGAAGAATTCTGGCTCAGATGGTAAAGAATCTGCCTGCAAAGCAGCAGACACAGGTTTGATCCCTGGGTTTGGAAGATCCCTTGGAGAATGGAATGGCAACCCACTCCAGTATTCTTGCCTGGAGGATTCCATGGACAGAGGAGCCTGGTGGGCTACAGTCCATGGGGTTACAAAGAGACAGACACACAACTTAACAGTATCTCTCCTAAGATATGTAGTAATCACAAAGGGAAGAATAGTTACAGTGGAGAATTCTGGCAGACACCACCTTAGCCAGGTGATCAAAGTTAACATCCCTAGTAATACCTGTGAACATCAGGCACCCCCAGATATGATACCCTGAGAAGCGCACATTGCTTCAATAGTATTCTTGCCCCAAATGCATAACCTCACAGAAGACATCACACAGACCCATACTGAGGGGCATTCTAACAAAAAGCAACCACTGTTCTTCAAAAGTGTCAAGATCTGGAAAACTTTCACATATCAGAAGAGACTAAGGACAAGTGACAGTTGAATGCAATGTAGAATCTTGGGTGGGATCCTAGAACAAAAGAAGGACATTAGTGGGAAAACTGGTGAAATCTGAATAAGTTCTACACTTTTACTAGTGTGTGTGTGCTTAGTCACTTCAGTCATGTTCCACTCTTTGCAATGCCCTGGACTGTAGGCTGCCATGGGATTCTCCAGGCAAGAATACTGGAGTGGGTTGCCACTTCGTTTTCCAAGGGATCTTCCTGACCCAGGGATCAAACCAGCGTCTCCTGCATTTGAAGGCTGATTCGTTACCACTAAGCCACCAGGGAAGCCCAGAGGGTGGGGATCCAAACAAATGGAACTATATTGGGCAACCACCTCACCAATCAGAAAACTGCATGGTGAAGTTTGAGGAGGTATTTCATGTCACAGACTAAAAGTCTAAGGAGCTATTTTACAAGACAGAAAATACTGGAAGGTAAAGTAAAGTTAGCACATGAAAATGAGCACAAGAACCTCTTCATTAAACCCTGTTGGGGCTCTTTGGACAAATTTCCCTGCTTCCACCTCTGACTATTTTCCAAAGATACTGTCTGTTTAGTTTTGGATATTACACTTGACATTCCTTCCTTCCTCATTCAGTGGATATTCAAGCTTTCCCCGTGTATAGCATGCCTCGCTGGTCAGAACCTTGTGGCCAATAGTAATGGATCCCATGGAAGAAGCCTGGGACTATATGTTGGAGGAGCTGCCTTGTAATTCCATCTCTCGCTTTGTCAATGGATGAACCAGAAGTGTAGAGCCACAGTTCCCCTTAGAGAGCTGGTTCTATTTCTTAGACATTTAAAAATACAATTACCCAGCCAACCTTTGCAACTTCTGATTCAATAGGGTTTCTGTTAGGATTCTGGTGTTTTCAAAAAAATAAAGATTTGTAATGTGCAGTCAAGGTTGAGTTTCCCAGAGGTGCTTGTTCATACACCTCACCAGGGAAATATTTCAAAAACACATGAGCTGATAGAACCCAAGAATTGCTATTTATCCCAAGTTCCATGGGTGATCATTATCCTAAAGCTCAGGAAATACTGATCAAGAGAGGGAATTGGAATGTAGGCTTAAATAACTGTGAAAAGTATGATACACATGTAGACTTTTGCTATCTTTCATTGTATTCTCTGATGACATGGTTAGCATGATGCAATTCCAGAATCAGTGATGACCTTGACTGAAAATGGTACTAATATTCACTTGGATTTTCTGAGCTTATATAGGCAGGAGGCGCCTTCCCAATCAGCAGGTTTTATTACAATCACTTACTTGAATTTAACAAAAGGAAAAGAAATGGCTAGTCTGCCGAAAAATAATTTTTCATCCAGAGGATTAGTTCACTTAGTTCAGAAGAGAGATGAAAACCTCTGCTCATCTTGGAGCAAAAATGGGTTGAATGAGCTATAACAATGTATTTAATAAACAGTTAAACCCTGAAAACAATGATTAAATATCACCATCAACCCTGGGCTTAGATCACTGATATTTTATAACTACCGCTGCTTTCTATGCAGACTATCTGAGGAGAAAATTAACTGTGTTCTCAGGAAATTTTGACCCCACTTTTCAGGGTAAAATCATCAGAGTTAAGGGATTCTCTCTAAAATAGCGTGTCCCAAAGTACCTATCACAGAGCATTAGTTCTGTCTAGGGATCATAGTTCTATGCAAGAGATAATGCCATAAAAAAGGAGTTGTGTAGACAAGTAATTTGGGGAAATGTGCAATTTTATATTCATCTCTTGGAGATCCATAGCACACATTAGCATATTTAAGGCTCTGTTAAATCCTACATATCTGATTACCATTATTTAATCCAACATTTTAAATTAACTTTAATAGAGTCCTTTTTTTTATTTTTAATAGAGATGCCTATTTACATCTGGAGAATCTGCTCCTTGAAGAAATCTTGAGGAACATTATTCCAAGGTACTAATATTGTGTTGACATCTAGAGATTTGTTTATGGGATTTAATACTGATGACAAGAACAGACATTTTCTCTGTTGTAAGAAGATGAAATTAAAAAATAGGTACAGTGAAAAATGCATTTGTTTAATAACTGATGGAAATGACCACATAGAAAAAATGAAATGTTCTGTTTTATATGTCTGTTTATATTGTAAGACTTAGGGAATCAAATAAGTTTTGGATCATCTAAGTTCTAAATCAAATAACAGACATGTACTAAATACTACTGATTACTGTTTGTTAGTTGCTGTGGGCATGATAAAGTGATATGTGGCACAGATTATCTCTTTATAGATTTATAATAGATTTATTATATTACTAGTGAATGTCTATTGAGTCTCTAATATGTTCTGGGGTTCACTTTAGTGATTAACATATATTATTTCAGTCTCCACAATCGCCATATAAGGTAAGTACTGATATTATGCTCATGTTTCTTGAAGTCTGGATCTTTTCTCAGTCATACTGATACTTAGTAACAAGGCTGGTGTCTAACGCTTGAAGGTTTCACTCAGGAAACTCCAAGTGTGACTGGTACATGACCTCCAAACCACACCAGACCATGTGCATCCTTGCTAGCTAGGCATCCGCAAGAAAGGATTGCTTGAGCTTGGAGGCTCATCTTAAAATTTCCCACTTGTTGTGGCCTTACTTTAAAATCTTAGCCTTAAAAAAAAATAAAAATAAATAAAAATAAAATAAAATCTTAGCCTTGTTTGATTTAAAATACATGTTTTAAGATTTACATTTATATTTTATTTTAAGACGCAAATGACACACATGTACGTAGATAGTGTGTGTGGTTTGAGTGAATCCGCATACAGTACGTACAGTCAATATACATCCCATATGTCCCATAATATTCGCCTTAATGTTCCTAACTCCTCAAGAAAGCTCCTATCCCTTGCTTTTGTAGGAACCAGTGTTTTGAGAAAAAGCATGACCACGTTCATTTTTGCCATCTTCTTTCAGTGACAGGCCACATGTGAAATTTCAGCCATGTTTGGGCTCTGTGCACAGGCAGATTTCATAGTCTGTCATTATTTCCCAGTGACATGAAATCAAAGGTCTTTCCTTGTGTGTGTTGGCAGCTTTTGGTTCCCTGGTCATAATGAGGTACCATAAGCATGAATAACCCTGCTGGGTTACCAGGAGTTTTTAGTCTAGCCTGCCAGATATTATTTCAGGTAAACCCTATCTGTTCATTTTCTCGTGGTTGAATTCGGTTTTCTCCCATCCCTTTGGGCTTCGATCTTTGGATATTTATTTATGCTTCTGTTGTTTTAGAACTTGGCTTTCTTGTTCCATGGGATCCTTTAAAAATATTAAGTCGACCATGTCGATGACAAAACACTCTCAATGAATTCTCTTCTCTCATTCGCCTTATTCCCTGCAGTTTCTCAGTGGGGGCCTAGGGCAAGGCTTGCTACTGACTGGGTGCCAAGCTGTTCACTGCATCACGTCTGTTGAATGTGCACATGGCAACAGCTCATGCACAGGGCCAGAGGTGTCCTTGGATGAGCTTCTTCCCTTCCAAATCCCTTCTAGGATGACTTTCCCATTTCCTGTCCTGCTGATTGCACCCTTGGAAGGGATTTGAAGTCTGGAGTGTCTTTGATGTTTTCTTCTGTCCATGCCAAAGCCTCCCCAGGAGATGACCGGCTCTCTGAAGCCTGTGCAAATGGGGTTTTAAGTCAGAGTGGCTGCCAAGCTGTTGTGTTTCTTTGCTGTCTCTTTGATGTCTATCTAACATGGTGTCTTGTATGCCTCACCCAGTGCCTGGCATGTAACAAGTCCTCATTACCATTGGCTTGGTGTGGAAACTTGCATGGAAAATATTTCTGGAACTCCCCCTTACCCATCACAAGAGTATTTCCTTTTTCCCGTTCCACCTCTTTCTGTCTCCCCTCTACCACACAGACACATTTGCTAGATATGAAGAAATTTCCTTACACTGAAGTAAAAAAAAGACAAACCAAGAAGAGATAAGAACATGTTTCTTTAAATAACAGACTGCAGCATTGGGATAAATTTGTGTCATATGACTCATACACTGAGAACCAAGGCTTTCAAGGGTTCAGAGCTTCTGACAAGGCTTTGGGCACATCCAGTTATCCCAGTTTAAAAATATTCCTTTCTTGGTCTTTCTGAGGTGTGAAAAGCATATTTATGGAGGGGCTGACCCAAAAATGACATATTAAAAAAATGAGACAATGTTTCACTATTGACACATACATGAAAGTCTACTGACAACTTTCACTACATTCATTTTATTTTGTGCTTACTGGTTGGTTTCCAAATGAAATTTTTCATTCTGAAGAAACTACTGAAATAAAGCACAAAGGGTACATTTAAAGGATGCCATGTTACATTTCAAATTTGGATAAGACTTTGATATCATTAAAAATATATGCAAGTATATTTCTGTTCCCAGACTTTCAGTTATCAGAGTGTGCCAGTGTGACTCCCTGGAAGGGAGTGCAAAGGAGGATGTTGAGACATGGAGAGGCTAAGGGACTTGAGTCCAAGATACTCATTGAGTCATGTTTTCTTTCAAGATTTCCTTGAAGCATTCTCTTCTCTTTCCTCCTGACTGATGATTCCAGTTCTGCTCCTTCTGGAAATGTCTGACATTCATCTTCCTTTTATATATGCATTTTAATTAGAGGGTAATTATTTTTTTACAAGATTGTGATGGTGTTTGCCATACATCAACATGAATAAGCCACAGGTATACATGTGTCTTCCTTTCCAACTTGAATTGTTCTGCCTGGTTCGCATCATTCTTTTGTATTTGGTGCTTTCCCTCCAACAGTTCCAGCAGATGCTGCTCGTCTCTCCTTTCCACTTCTTTGAGTTTGATGTTGCCCCTATTGTCTATTACTTTTGTTGGCTCTTTATTAACTCTGGAATGGAGAGGAAGAGAGAAACAGGTAATCCAGATACCTAAACATGATATTGCCTGTGACTTCACAGCACTCCTTTTGCAATGAAACTTGAATGTGAGCTTTTGGACCTTCCAAACATGCAAACTTTACACACCAGAGTATTTAATCACTGAACTGAGGCATTGGGCACTTGGTCCAGGTTATGTCTCCTGAAATCTTCCCCCAAACCTAATTTTCTGAAGATGAGCTGCTTTGCATTCTCTGTTGCTTCTTGTAGCCCAAACTGTTCCAGTTGAAGATACGTGTTTTCACAGTTCAACTTGCCTTCCCAATTCAAGAGAGATTATCATTAGAAGTGTCAGCTTAGCATATCTGCCACTCTGTGCTTTCTCCTTCCAGGGAGGTTAGAGCTCAGAAAGTCCTGCCAAAATATTGTTCAGCACACAGAATGTGGTCTCTGGCAATAGCCTCTTTTCATGATTTTGCCCAATTGTGTTTTCAGAAGGAAATAATACACCGATACATAAATACGAAGATATAAAATATATAATACTTAAATTTATAAATTTTTATGTATTTTTTTAAAAAGAACATCCATGTCTCATTAGAGTGAAAGAAGAATTTGTGATAAAAATCATGGAAAACAAAGAGTTAAGGAAACTGTTGGAGTAAATGTCCAAACAACAAAAAGCATTACCCCAAATACACAATTTTTCAAATTCTTTGTAAGTATTTTCAGAAGTTTTATAATGTGACATGCATTGTCTTGGATATTTTGGTATCTAAGAAATAAATATGAGAGATTATCTTTGCTCACCAAAGCTTTACTGTTTCAAAATCTGAAACTGCATTGGACACCCACATAGCGTTCCCTGAAAAGTTGAATGAAAGCATATGCATGCCAACTAAGTTGGTCATAAGACATGGAGTTTTTTAAAAAGCTTCATTTTTTACTGAATGCTTAAATTTAGAAATATTTCATGAGAAATTGCTCAGAGCTTTCTTAGCAATATCTCCCAGTAAGCAAGACTTCTACTAATTTATCATCCTATCTTTGCCTAGAATATAATAATGGCAAATAGAGAGCAAGAGAAAGGAAAAAGATTAGGTAAACAGTAGGGCTATGATTCATTTTAGAAATATACTTCCATTCAACCATGGCTGAAGCTGATTACAAATACGAGATTAAGTTATAGTAGCCAGTCTTGAACCCCAAAAGGGATCATTCAGAAGATGGTCAGAATATAAACTGGAAGCCCCACCCAGCCTGCTTTACAGGTATTTGAGACCGCAGGATTAAATTGCTCCCACATCCTGAAGGCTTCTTCCTAGTATGGAATGTAACTGTAAACAATCAAGTTTCTTAGGCACAAATGTGCTAAGCTTAAACATTGTTTTCTATACCTTGCTTTTAGATTGTATTTCATTGTATGTTATAGCCCCAATGGACAGCCCCATCTACACCCACCTACATTTGCTAATTCTTCTGCTATGTTCCTTCTCCCAGGCCTCCTAAAACTCAGCTGTGTACCCAGAGTTGGAGGTCTCTTTCCATCTAGCTGTTGTGTAAACAGTCCATGGGTAGTAAGAAAAAGAACAACTTTTCCTTTGACTGGGCATGTTGAATGGCCGAGTTACATAGCCCATGACACTAACTCAAGAAATGTTGGAAAATGATGACACAGAAGACTCAATCTGAAGACAGTGATTCTGCTCTTGCACACGGTTGTCCTTGTTCTTCCTTGATGTGTAAGAATGGGGTAGAAGATGACAAGCATTGGAATTCAGGCAGTTTGCCGAATAGCCTTGTGTATATAGAATGTGAATTGTACATAATGTGTGAGCTGGAATGAGTGGATTTCAAGTGTGAGATTTAACAGAATGTAATGTATTTGGATGGCTTCCCCAGTTCTCTCTGCGGGAAGCCTGACCCTGCTGTCCTGTGTGGGTGTAAAGATACCCCATTAGCCATGGTTTCAAAAGGTAGGCTTTTCTGCTGCTTGGATAAGTCTGAAACTGAACATAGAAAGCCAGGAAGAAATTTGAGATTGCAAGTAAACCCTCAACTCGAGAAGCCCTTTGTTACAGACAGAAAGGGACATGTGCTCATTATTTTCATGTAGCTAAGAAATAGAAGTTCAGCTTAGGTTTATGTGTACTTTAACCTAAATTCCTATGACAACTCTGAACAAGTTAATTAAATTTGTCCAGGTGCTTCCATGTAGGTATATTTTTTTGTAGTTTTGTTTATCAGACTCCAGAAAAACAGCAACACTAGAAGGGGTATGTGCATTTGAGCTGATGGGTCATTAACATTTTTTGAATACTTACTATGTGCTAGACCAGTGCTTCTCAAAAAAAAATTCTAGATAAAATTGTAACAAGTCAAATCCAACAATACATAAAAAGATTAATACATCATGACCCTGTCATGTTAATCCCAGGAATGTAGGTTGGCATAAAATGTGAAAATCAGCCAATATAATTCACTATATTTATAAACTAAAAATAAAGAAAAAAAAAAACTATGTGATAATATACATAGAAATAACATTTGTCAAAATCCAACATCCACTCCTGACAAAACCTCTCAACAAATAGGAACAGAAGGGAACTTCCACAATCTGATAAAGGACATCTATGAGAAAGCCATAGCTAATGTCATTCTTGTGGTGAAAGACTGAAATCCACCTCTCTAAAATAAAAAATAAGATCAGGATGTTCATTTTCCTCACCTGTATTTAACATTGTACTGGAAAGTCTAGCCAGAGAAATTAGTTAAGGAAAAGAACTAAAGAATAGACAGGGAAAAAGTTAAACTGTCTTATTTACAGATGATAGTTTATATAGAAAATATGATAGATCTATAAAAAAGCTGCTGGAGCTAGTGAGTTGGGAAAAGTTACAAGATTTAAGATCAATATACAAAAATAATTGTAATCCTCAACATTCAGAAAACGAAGATCACGGCATCTGGTCCCATCACTTCATGGGAAATAGATGGGGAAGCAGTGGAAACAGTGTCAGACTATTTTTTTGGGCTCCAAAATCACTGCAGATGGTGACTGCAGCCATGAAATTAAAAGACGCTCACTCCTTGGAAGGAAAGTTATGACCAACCTAGATAGCATATTCAAAAGCAGAGACATTACTTTGCCAACAAAGGTCCGTCTAGTCAAGGCTATGGTTTTTCCTGTGGTCATGTATGGATGTGAGAGTTGGACTGTGAAGAAGGCTGAGCACCGAAGAATTGATGCTTTTGAACTGTGGTGTTGGAGAAGACTCTTGAGAGTCCCTTGGACTGCAAGGAGATCCAACTAGTCCATTCTGAAGGAGATCAGCCCTGGGATTTCCTTGGAAGGAATGCTGCTAAAGCTCTTTGGAAGGAATGCTGCTAAAGTTGAAACTCCAGTACTTTGGCCACCTGATGCGAAGAGTTGACTCATTGGAAAAGACTCTGATGCTGGGAGGGATTGGGGGCAGGAGGAGAAGGGGATGACAGAGGATGAGATGGCTGGATGGCATCACTGACTCGATGGACATGAGTCTGAGTGAACTCTGGGAGTTGGTGATGGACAGGGAGGCCTGGCGTGCTGCAATTCATGGGATCGCAAAGAGTTGGACACAACTGAGTGACTGAACTGAACTGATACTGGCATGGAAGGGCTTCCCTGGTGGCTCAGAGGTTAAAGTGTCTGCCTGCAATGCAGGAGACCTGGGTTCGATCCCTGGTTCAGGAAGATCCCCTGGAGAAGGAAATGGCACCCCACTCCAGTATTCTTGCCTGGAGAATCCCATGGATGGAGGAGCCTGGTGGGCTACAGTCCACGGGGTCGCAAAGAGTTGGACACGACTGAGCAACTTCACTTATACTGGCATGGAACAGTAGGAAATTAAAGTAGAAATATCATTTACAATACCATAATAGTTTAATGCTTTAGAGATAAATTGGACAGAATATGTAAAAGACATGTACAGGTAAAACATTTTTGAGAGAAAATAAATGATTACCTACATAGTCTGTTTGTTCAAAGGCCAAAAGACTCAATATTGTTAAAATTTCACATCTCCCACAATTAATCAATAGATTTAATGCAATCCTAATCAAAATCCCAGTAGGACTTTTTTTAGCAGATATTGACAAACTGATTCTAAAATTCATATGGAAATACAAAGAAGCTAGGATACAACTAGCTTTTAAAAGTGGGAAAAAGGGATATTATTAAGCTCCTGTAATCAAGACAGTGTGGTATTGATATAAATATAGATAAGTAGAGTATTGGAATAGATTGGAGAAATTATTAATAGATGCACATATATATGCACAGCTGAATTCTAACAAGTGCAGAAACAATCCGATAAAACAAGTGTGTGTGTGTGTGAGAGAGAGAGAGAGAGCACTCAGCCGTGTCCAACTGTTTGTGACTCCATGGACTCGAGCCCACCAGGCTCCTCTGTCCGTGGAATTTCCTAGGCATGAGTAATGGACAGGGTTGCCATTTCCTGCTCCAGGGGATCTTCCCCACCCATATCTCTGGTGTCTCCTGCATTGACTGGCACATGGATTCTATAACACTAGCACCACCTGGGAAGCATCATGCATTATATGCATAGTAGGGTTTGGGGAAAAAATGTCATTTTTTTTTTGCCCTGGCCTGACAGTCACTTTTAGGAAGAGAGATAACAAACCGATTGAACTGTGGCAGGTGATATCCCAATAACATAGTTTGTAAAGGGGGAAGTTAACAAGCATTTAGGGGGCATAGCAAATGCTGAGTGCCACGTGGCGATCAAAGAAACAAGGCAAGACTAAGAATGTGAAAGATGTGGCAACAGATTGAAGCCTATGGAAGAAGAATTGATGGGAAATAATAAGATGGGGTGTAAGGAAAAGATTTTGAGGACAAGAATGCTAAAGATGCACTTATACATCATTTGATGTGTTACAGGGTAAATGCTGTCCTTGGCCTCCAACCTTCAGGAAAAAAAAACAAAACAAAACAAAAACCTGCTAAACACAGAACCTTATGTCATTGCTACTTTGAGTGGCCTCTAGCATCAAGCAATAAGAAAAACTGTGTGTCAGTTCAGGTCATCTGAGAAGCCGCTACACAGATGGAGAAAATACCAATGAAAGATATGGGAGAGAGAGAGCAGGGATGGCTTTCCAGGTGCCTCAGTGGTAAAGAATCTGCCTGCCAAGCAGGAGACGAGGGTCTGATCCCTGGGTCAGGAAGGAAAGGCAACCCCTTCAGTACTCTTGCCTGGGAGAATCCCAGAGGAGCCTGGGGACTGTCTATGTGGTCGAAAGGAGTTGGATATGACTGAGAGATGAAACAGCAGCAGCAGAGCAGGAATAGGTAGGGAGAGCCTTTGATCCATGATGCATGTCTAATGCCTGTGAGGAGAAGGAAGGAACACTGGGACAGGAACCCTGTGGTCTATAACAGAGCTCTGAGACCATCATGCCCTAGATGCTGGGCAGTCCTTGAGCAAAGCTTTCCTATTAGAGAATCCACATCAGACAGGGGTTTGAATCTAGCCTCATTCTTTGGCCGGGAGTGGTCCCGAGGCAGTGTAGTCTTGGGAGAAATATCGCAGATCGGTAGGTACAGCCGCTGTCGGCTATCTGCTCACCATACACTTGGCCACAAATTGTCCTGAAGGGAGATCTGACTGGTGCAACCCCAACCTCAGAAGGGTCAGTGATGTGGCCCAAACACAACTAATTCGTCAGAAGAAGGAATTAGCATAAAAAACACGTAGGAGAGGTCCAAGCTCCACCTGCCCCTGTGAATCCCTGAAGGATCTCTACTACAATTGGGTTGGGGGTAGCAACAAATTTAATGAGAATCAAAAGGGAAAGCCTGGCTGGGCTGACATTACACCCTGGCTCCTCTTAGAGAATAAAAAGTCCAGCCAGGTCTCCTCCCTTGTCTGTGCATTTTGTCTAGCTCTCAACTCCAAAGTAGATGGAAAAGTTTTGAACCCAGATCTTTCCTACAAAATGGCCAATGGAGAAGGGCAGATAAAGAGAGGTGTCTAGTTGTTTGTAAAGTACTGAACATATACATGGTGACTGTAAATACCTCCCTTTCAGAAGTCTGTGCTTCACATCAGAGGCGTTTAGATATGGCCTTCGATCTTGTGCCTAGCTGAATGTGGATGTCAGTGGCAGACTCAGGTATAGCTTTTTAAAAAGTTGCCACCCAAATGTCAGCCACTGGTGGCTTTTTCCCAGAAAATGGGCATTCCATTATCTTGGTCTTGTTGTTGTTCAGTTGCTCAGTCACGTCTGCCTCTTTGCGACCCCCCTGGACTGCAGCACACCAGGCTTCCCTGTCCCTCACTGTCTCCCAGAGTTTGCTCAAACTCCTGTCCATTGAGTCGGTGGTGCCATCCAACCATCTCATCCTCTGTCGTCCCCTTCTCCTCCTGCCCTCAATCTTTCCCAGCATCAGGGTTTTTTCCAATGAGTCAGGTCTTTTCCAGTGGGTTGGCTCTTCGCATCAGGTGGCCAAAGTATTGGAGTTTCAGCTTCGTTATCAGTCCTTCCAATGAGAGAGAGTCCAGTGCTAATAACAATAAAAGAAGCTGCTTTCACAGTGGCTTTCTGAGCATAATATTACCCTTCCACCCATACTGTAAATATCCCTCTTCCCCTCATAGCAAAACACAAAGTTGATGTACATCTTAGACTAGACATTTATCTTAGGGAAGGTAGTTTTTCTCTAATGCAATTTGCTTCAGAATATAATGTGTTTATAACAATATCCTGATGACTGGAGACATTAAACTACAAAACACACTCCTTTTAAACTTATAAAACCTTTAATATTGTGGCTTTAGAATTTTTTCTTCCATTTAGACACTATGAGCATGTCCAGACATGGTGTCTGGGCACATGAAGGAGAGGTATATATTCCAATATCAAACCCAGAAGGGTACAGTTGTACCACTCAAGACAGGTTGACCAACTTGCTCTATGCTGACCAACATCAGTTTCCTAGGACTTTCCCAGGCACTGAAAGTTCTGTATTTCAGGAATCTCCCCTATTCTGGGTAAATGGTTTTAATACAATTGGTCACCTGCTCTTAACCTGAAACAAACAAAAGAGAAAGTGCTATCAGCAGAGCGGCTGTCTTTGGTTGGTAAATGACACCCCTGTTTACTTTCAAAAATGGGGAAAAACCAGGACCAGTTGGTGATGGACAGGGAAGCCTGGCGTGCTGCAGTCCATGGGGTCACAAAGAGTTGGACACGACTGAGTGACTGAACTGAACTATGGACATCTTTGATTGCTGTCACATTATTTCAAACATTTTAGAGTTACGTTGGTTTAGAGTGTCTAATGGATTTACCTATAGTTAGTGATGTATCAGAATGTATTCTTCTTAAATACTGAACACATAGAAAATAGTGCTTATTTTCCAAAAGCAGTGACGTGATGGAAGTAATTGTATTTTAGCAGTCTGCATCTATATTTTTTGTTTGTCCTCTCTTGAGTTCACTTTTTTCCATTTCTAACTCCTTGGAGCTGCCCTAAATGAAGAAATCAAATTAGTAGTAAGCTGAACCATGCATGCAATGCTTTTCTTTTTTAACTTCACTCTCTGTGTGTGAACACACACACATATACAAGTATGTATATTTCATAGCACATCTTGCAAATCAATAAATCATAGGGCAGAAAAATGTAAAAAGTGGTTTATTCCTCAAAGCAAATTCAGTCCAACTGAATTACGATTTCAGTTCACATCATGACAAAGTCAACTGGGAATTTCCAGATGCAGAAGAGGTAAAAATGCCAACTTTATTAAAATATAAGCCAAAGCAAAATCGCAGTTTAAAATTAAAACGGGATTGAGGAAAAGGCTGATTTTGTTTGGCATGTACTGTAAAATTCTAATTTCATGTAGGTTAAAGAAAACAAAACGCCCACCCTTATATACCTGTAGAAAGAAAGAAAAGCCCACACTAAGCTGATTGTTCATGGTCCTTAAATTTTTTATGTTAATAATAATTTAAATTGTTGATAACATTTTAACACTTGACTGATAATGGCATTGGGAGATTTCATGAACTACAATAAATAATTTTAGTAGAGATGATCAAAGGGGAGATACAGTTTGATCTTGGGAGACCAACTTGGACCTACCACATATCTATGTGTATCATACAGATGAAGTCACAGAGGACCCACGTGTTTTAAAAAAGATTGGAAGTATGAGGACAACCTTCCTATAAGCCACAGAGAGTAAAATTTTTTCAGTGCTTTAAGTAGGACTTCTCTTAGAGGACCCACTTATCTGTTTATGACCTTCAGATGAAAGCAGAAGGTAGCCGCATGTTCACAAAGATTGGAAGTATGCACAGTCAAGAAAGCCAGTCTCCCCTGGAACTTCAGGTGTGATTTCCCTTAGAATAATGACCTAATATTTGAATGCAGGACATCTCACTTCAGAAAAACGTTATACTAAAACTAAAAATGTCTGACCAGTAAAAAAAAATCTCCCATTCATAAAATTGAAAGATAAATGGCAAATATGACAGATGAAGAGTTGATTTAATTAAGATACAGAATTTTTACAAGTCAATACCCAAAAGACATATATAGGTGAGTCACAGAAAAAAAAAAAAAAAAAAAGCTTTTAAACAACAGAGGTTGTTTTAAACTTCAGCCACAGCTAAGTGAATGTCTTTTAAAACCTCAAAAGAGTAAATATTAAAACCATGCCATGTATTAGGAGAAATGTGGAGAAACAGACACTTGTATTCCCTAGGTATGTCAGCTGCCAATCCCCTTTGGTACTGCGTAAATGAATAATAAAGAATGTGAGGAATGTTAGTCTGATATCCTAGAAATAAGATAATATGTGGGGCACCATGGCTTCAGTAAGTCTAGGTTCACTTTTCTCTCATAATTTGAAGTTTGGACTGCTGGTTTAGAGGGCTCTGGGTTGCCACTGTCTGCTGGAATTCTCTTGCCCTTCCCCTCATAGTGGCAAGCATTGGAACCATGTCTGCAATCAGGCCAGTAAAGATGAAGAGGAGGGAGGAAAGGAGGGGTGCTGGCATATCTGTCCCTTTATTAGGTAAATAAGACTGTGCCCAGGTAGGTCCCAGCAGACTTTGATTTATACCCTCCTGGCTAGGACTTTAATACATTGAAGAAGAAGGAAAGTTGGGAAAGTCTTAACTTAATGATAGTAGGAAGAAGATGGGGGGGACAGTTGTTGGTTTGGACAATTAGCAGTGTCCGCTACACATTTGGAGAACAATATTCATCGAAATACACATGTCAACTAACCATATCGAGTGTTGGCGAGGATCTGAAGCAACTGGAACTCTCATACACCTCTATGAATATAAAACAGCACGATCACTTTGCAAAACCATTTGGCGCTTTCTTATAAAGGTAAACGTACACCTGGACCCATTCTACCTCTGGGTGTTTTTCCAACAGAAATGTGTACCTGTGCCCACAAAAGACATTTGAAAGACATTTCAAAGCAGCAGTATTCATAATAACTCCAAACTGGAAACAATGCTAATGTCTATCAGAGATGAATGAACGAACAAATTATAATATATCTATGCAATGGAATGCTGCTCAGCAAAGAAAACAAAGAACTATTACTACACAAAACAACATGAATAAATTTCAAAAATAGTATCCTGAGCAACAGAAGACAGGCACAAAAGGTTGCATGTTGTTTGATCCCATTTATATGAAGTTTTAGAACTGGCGAAACTATGGGGATAGAAAGCAGGTAAGCGCATGTCCGGAAGCAGAGGTTAAGGAAGGATTTTCTGCAAAGGGTTGTAAGGGAACTTTGGCAGTAATGGAAATTGTGTTAGCCACATTTTTAGACTCTGTAAACTTGATGCTTTAACATCTGCCTTGTATGGAGATATAAGACACACCTTGTTCTGAAAGCCCAATTTGAGTCATCTCAAGTCCAAACCAACCAATCCAGTGTTTCCAGTCCCCTCTCTAATAACCTATGAAAGTCATTGCTCCTCCCACTTACTTCCTGAGGAAACCACAGAGGAGGCTTGGGTCCACAGCATCTCTGTCTCTTCCCTGCTGACTTAGCTATGTCACCCTTGCTGATTCCCCAGCTCACCCAGGACACAGTGTGTACTCTCACTCTCAGGAACTGTGAGTGTCATAAACTATTCTTCTAATGGCAGTCATCTCTTGATCTGTTGGCCTTATCATTCCTCAATAATGGAAAAGCTTCCTGAAACAGAAAAGTTTTATACCTTAATTATCTTGGTGTAACATTTTATTTTTTTTTTATTCTTTCATTCAAATTTTTTTTTAATTTTATTTTTAAACTTTACAAAATTGTATTAGTTTTGCCAAATATCAAAATGAATCTGCCACAGGTATACATGCGTTCCCCATCCTGAACCCTCCACCCTCCTCCCTCCCCATACCATCCCTCTGGGTCGTCACAGTGCACTAGCCCCAAGCATCCAGTATCATGCATCGAACCTGGACTGGCAACTCGTTTCATACATGACATTATACATGTTTCAATGCCATTCTCCCAAATCTTCCCACCCTCTCCGTCTCCCACAGAGTCCATAAGACTGATCTATACATCAGTGTTTCTTTTGCTGTCCCATACGCAGGGTTATTGTTACCATCTTTCTAAACTCCATATATATGCATTAGTATACTGTATTGGTGTTTTTCTTTCTGGCTTACTTCACTCTGTATAATAGGCTCCAGTTTCATCCACCTCATTGGAACTGATTCAAATGTATTCTTTTTAATGGCTGAGTAATACTCCATTGTGTATATGTACCACAGCTTTCTTATCCATTCATCTGCTGATGGACATCTAGGTTGCTTCCATGTCCTGGCTATTATAAACAGTGCTGCGATGAACATTGGGGTACACGTGTCTCTTTCCCTTCTGGTTTCCTCAGTGTGTATGCCCAGCAGTGGGATTGCTGGATCATAAGACAGTTCTGTTTCCAGTTTTTTAAGGAATCTCCACACTGTTCTCCATAGTGGCTGTACTAGTTTGCATTCCCACCAACAGTGTAAGAGGGTTCCCTTTTCTCCACACCCTCTCCAGCATTTATTACTTGTAGACTTTTGGATCGCAGCCATTCTGACTGGTGTGAAATGGTACCTCATAGTGGTTTTGATTTGCATTTCTCTGATAATGAGTGATGTTGAGCATCTTTTCATGTGTTTGTTAGCCATCTGTGTGTCTTTGGAGAAATGTCTATTTAGTTCTTTGGCCCATTTTTTGATTGGGTCTTTTAGTTTTCTAGAGTTGAGCTGTAGGAGTCCAAATTGGAAAAGAAGAAGTAAAACTCTCACTATTTGCAGATGACATGATCCTCTACATAGAAAACCCTAAAGATTCCACCAGGTGTAACATTTTAAAAGGATGCATTTGATTGTATGTAAAGTTTGTTTAAAGCAAAAGAAAATTTACATACCCTTTATGTCAGTGACTCTGCTTCTAGGAGTGTATCCTTCATATCTACCCGCACATGTGGGCAAAGGTCAAACAAGATCTTCATGGCATTGTCTTCAATACCCTTCAGTTCAGTTCAGTTCAGTGGCTCAGTCGTGTCCCACTCTTTGCGACCCCATGAATCGCAGCACACCAGGCCTCCCTGTCCATCACCAACTCCCGGAGTTCACTCAGACTCACGTCCATTGAGTGGGTGATGCCATCCAGCCATCTCATCCTTTCCCATCCCCTTCTCCTCCTGCCCCCAATCCCTCCCAGCATCAGAGTCTTTTCCAATGAGTCAACCCTTCGCATCAGGTGGCCAAAGTACTGGAGTTTCAGCTTTAGCATCACTCCTTCCAAAGAAATCCCAGGGCTGATCTCCTTCAGAATGGACTAGTTGGATCTCCTTGCAGTCCAAGGGACTCTCAAGAGTCTTCTCCAACACCACAGTTCAAAAGCATCCATTCTTCGGCGCTCAGCTTTCTTCACAGTCCAACTCTCACATCCATACATGACCACTGGAAAAACCATAGCCTTGACTATATGGACCTTTATTGGCAAAGTAATGTCTCTGTTTTTGAATATGCTATCTAGGTTGGTCATAACTTTCCTTCCAAGGAGTAAGCGTCTTTTAATTTCATGGCTGCAGTCACCATCTGCAGTGATTTTGGAGCCCAGAAAAATAAAGTCTGACACTGTTTCCCCTGTTTCCCCATCTATTTCCCATGAAGTGATGGGACCAGATGCCATGATCTTAGTTTTCTGAATGTTGAGCTTTAGGCCAACTTTTTCACTCTCCACTTTCACTTTCATCAAGAGGCTTTTGAGTTCCTCTTCACTTTCTGCCATAAGGGTGGTGTCATCTGCATATCTGAGGTTATTGATATTTCTCCCAGCAATCTTGATTCCAGCTTGTGCTTCTTCCAGCCCACCGTGTCTCATGATGTACTCTGCATATAAGTTAAATAAGCAGGGTGACAATATACAGCCTTGACGTACTCCTTTTCCTATTTGGAACCAGTCTGTTGTTCCATGTCCAGTTCTAACTGTTGCTTCCTGACCTGCATACAGGTTTCTCAAGAGGCAGATCAGGTGGTCTGGTATTCCCATTTCTTTCAGAATTTTCCGCAGTGTATTATGATCCACACAGTCAAAGGCTTTTGCATAGTCAATAAAGCAGAAATAGATGTTTTTCTGGAACTCTCTTGCTTTTTCCATGATCCAGTGGATGTTAGCAATTTGATCTCTGGTTCCTCTGCCTTTTCTAAAACCAGCTTGAACATCTAGAAGTTCACGGTTCACATATTGCTGAAGCCTGGCTTGGAGAATTTTGACCACTACTTTACTAGCATGTGAGATGAGTGCAATTGTGTGGTAGTTTGAGCATTCTTTGGCATTGCCTTTCTTTGGGATTGGAATGAAAACTGACCTTTTCTAGTCCTGTGGCCACTGCTGGGTTTTCCAATTTTGCTGGCATATTGAGTGCAGCACTTTCATAGCATCATCTTTCAAGATTTGAAATAGCCCAACTGGAATGCCATCACCTCCACTAGCTTTGTTCATAGTGATGTTTTCAATAGCCTTAGTCTGACATAAATGTTCCATCATCTGGGAATTGTCCACACAGCATAACCTGCACTACCAGAGCTTATATTCTACTGCATCTCAGGATTTTTAAATTAGACCTAACTACAGACCTCCTGCTTGGCCACTTGCAGCAAGTCAAGTCCTAAATGTACAATGAAAGATTTATCCATTAGAAAAAAAATGGGTCAGTCTATGTGGATGGAAGAAAAACAGTAACCAAGATACAATTGATTAAAAAAAAAAAAGCCAAGCTAAGAACAGTGTACACACTCTGCTCCCACTTTTTGTTGATAAATATGAGGAAGGCCAGGTTTTGTACATTGTTCAGTTCAGTTTAGTTCAGTCGCTCAGTCATGTCTGACTCTTTGCAACCCCATGAACTGCAGCACACCAGGCCTCTCTGTCCATCACCAACTCCCGGAGTTTACCCAAACTCATGTCCATTGAGTTGGTGATGCCATCCAACCATCTCATCCTCTGTCGTCCCCATCTCCTCCCACCTTCAATCTTTCCCAGCATCAGGGTCTTTTCCAATGAGTCAGTTCTTTGCATCAGATGGCCAAAGTATTGGAGCTTCAGCTTCAGCATCAGTCCTTCCAATGAACACTCAAGACTGATTTCCTTTAGGATGGACTGGTTGTACATTGTATGTATCATATATTATGTTTGTAATTCATAGAATGTGTAAGAGTAGCAAGAGTTGCTTCTAGAGAGGATGGGCTTCCCTTGTGTCTCAGCTGATAAAGAATCTGCCTGCAGCGCGGGAGACCTGGGTTCGATTCCTGGGTTGGGAAGATCCCCTAGAGAAGGGAAAGGCTGCCCACTCCAGTATTCTGGCCTGGAGAATTCCATGGACTATACAGTACATGGGATTGCAAAGAGTTGGAAATGACTGAGCAACTTTCACTTTCACTTTCTAAAGAGGACTGGAAGCTAGGAACGTGGTCTGAAAATGAAATATAGTTGACCTTGCACATCCTTTAATAAGGCTTAATGTTTCAACATTATGTAAGCATATTAATCTTTTAATGAAAAGTGGCTGGTTCTTTTATAAGCAAAATAAGAAAAAGTTAAAAATGAAAGCATTTAGAATTTAAGAAGCACATTTTTTTTTACTTCCCCCAAAGGCTGATACAAGAATGATTCTTCTTCCTATTGGATTGGCTACTATTTATAACTCAGTAAAGAATATAGCAATACCATGTGTCACTTTGGCCAAATATTTCAGTGGGGAATGGGGACCCAAACAATTTAGCATGAAACAAACGTGGGAAAATAGAAACCAGATTCCAACATGCTCCGGAGGTCCATAGTTCTCTCAACTGCTCCCTTAGAATAGAGTGCCTATTTCAATTATAGCTCACTTTATGCAAAATGCACTGCATTTCCCCTAACACTGCCACCCCACACACCCACACACACTCATTCTCATAACCACCTTGGGAAATATCACTCTTGTCCTTGCTTTAGAGAGCAGCAAGAGGAAACCCAAGACGATAGTGGTTTGCTGAAGTCATAATGAGGCATTGGAACTCTGAGTATGTTGTAGTCTCATCACTTAATTTTAGGCAGTTGACTTCCACATCAAGTCTATCTTTCAGAGAAAGAGCAGGAGAGAGAGAGAGATAGAATGTTAAATATAGAACAGACTGGTTTGTTATGGTTTGTGTCATAACTTCACATGTTAGTGGGAGGCTCAGAGGACAATTTTAAAAAATGTAAGTCCAATTCCTCCCTTCGTTGTCTCAAATAAGCATGAGGAAACTGATGAATATGGCATATGTGGTGAAAATGGTGCCAGGGGCCAAACCAAAGGACTATAGGTGGGTCAAGCTTAAAATCCTGAAATGAAGTAACATACCAGTTGGGATAACACAGATTATGCTACGTTAACAACAACAACAAAAGAAAAAAAAAAAAGCCTCCAAACTCTTATGAAACACAGTGATGTTTATTTTGTTTTTTCAGAAATAAATTTTTTTCTTCCAGTGTTCAGTTCAGTTCAGTCAGTCACTCAGTCGTGTCCGACTCTTTGCGACCCCATGACTTGCAGCACGCCAGGCCTCCCTGTCCATCACCAACTCCCGGAGTTCACCCAAACTCACATCCATCGAGTTGGTGATGCCATCCAGCCATCTCATCCTCTGTCACCCCCTTCTCCTCCTGCCCCCAATCCCTCCCAGCATGAGTCTTTTCCAATGAGTCAATTCTTTGCATGAGGTGGCCAAAGTACTGGAGTTTCAGCTTTAGCATCATTCCTTCCAAAGAACACCCAGGACCGATCTCCTTTAGAATGGACTGGTTGGATCTCCTTGCAGTCCAAGGAACTCTCAAGAGTCTTCTCCAACACTACAGTTCAAAAGCATCAATTCTTCGGCGCTCAGCTTTCTTCACAGTCCAACTCTCACATCCATACATGACCACTGGAAAAACCATAGCCTTGACCAGATGGACCTTTGTTGGCAAAGTAATGTCTCTGTTTTTGAATATGCTATCTAGGTTGGTCATAACTTTCCTTCCAAGGAGTAAGCGTCTTTTAATTTCATGGCTACAGTCACCATCTGCAGTGATTTTGGAGCCCAAAAAAATAAAGTCTGACACTGTTTCCCCATCTATTTCCCATGAAGTGGTGGGACCAGATGCCATGATCTTAGTTTTCTGAATGTTGAGCTTTAGGCCAACTTTTTCACTCTCCACTTTCACTTTCATCAAGAGGCTTTTGAGTTCCTCTTCACTTTCTGCCATAAGGGTGGTGTCATCTGCATATCTGAGGTTATTGATATTTCTCCCGCCAGTCTTGATTCCAGCTTGTGCTTCTTCCAGCCCAGCGTTTCTCATGATGTACTCTGCATATAAGTTAAATAAGTAGGGTGACAATATACAGCCTTGACGTACTCTTCCAGTGTTATTAACATATAATTGCCATACAGCACTGTATAAGTTTTAAGGTATACAGCCTCATGATATGACCTGCATACATGATAAAATGATAACCACGATAAGTTTAGTGAATATCCATCTTCTCACATGGATACAAAATTAAAGAAATAGAAAAAAAATTTTCTTATGAGAACTCTTCAGATTTTCTCTCTAAATAACTTTTCTCTCTAAACATAAACACATATATAATGTATAGCAGTGTTAATTATATTTATTATGTTGTACATTACATCCCTATTGCTTATTTATCTTTTTTTATTGATGTATATATTTTCATTATAATACTAGTTTCAGGTATATAACATATTGATTTAAAATTTTATAAGTTATATTCCATTTACAGTTTTTTTAAAACATTGACCTTATTTCCCTGTATTGTACAATATATCCTTGTAGCTTACTTATTTGATACATAGTAGTCTGTGCTTCTTAGTCCCCTACCCCTATCGTTCCCCCATCCACTTCCCTCTCCCCACTCATGACACCAGTTTGATCTCTGTATATGTGAATCTATGTTTTATTATATTCATTTTATTTGTTTTATTTTTTAGATTCTATATATAAGTGGTAACACAGTATTTGTCTTTCTCTGACTCATTTCATTGAGTTTAATCATCTCTAAGACCATCCTTGTTGCTGCAAATGGCATTATTTTCTTCTTTCTCGTGGCTGAGTAATATTCCATTGTATATATGTACCACATCTTCTTTTTCCATTCCTCTCTCGATGGGCATTTAGGTTGCTTCCATGTCCTGGCTATTGTAAACAGTGATGCAATGACCTTTAGGGGGCGTGTACCCTTTTGAATCACAGTTTTCTCCATATATATGCTCAGGAGTGGGATTGCTGGATCCTATGGTATAGCTCTTTGTTTAGTTTCTTAAGGAATCTCCATGCTGTTCTCCATAGTGGCTGTACCAATGTACATTCCCACGACCAGTGTAAGAGGGTTCTCTTTTCTCCACACGCTCTCCAGCATTTACTGTTTGTAGTCTTTTTGATGGTGGCCATTCTGACTGTGTGAAATGACATCCCACTGGTTTTGATCCGCATTTCTCGTTGATCTGTGACGTTGAGCATCTTTCTACATGACTCTTGGCCACCTGTAGGTCTTCTTTGGAGAAATGTCTGTGTAGGTCTTCTACCCATCTTTTGTTTGGGTTGCTTTTTTTGTATTGAGCTGCATGAGCTGTTTGTAAACTTTGGAGATTAATCCCTTGTCAGTCACATCTTCTGCAGATATTTTCTCCCATTCTGTGTGTTGTCTGTTCATTTTGTTTATGGTCTCCTTTGCTGCATAAAAGCTTTTAAATTTAATTAGGTCCCATTTCTTAATATGGGACCACCCAAGATGGGTGGGTCATGGTGGAGAGTTCTGACAAGACGTGGTCCACTGGAGAAAGAAATGACAAACCACTTCAGTATTCTTGCCTTGAGAACCCCATGAACAATATGAAAAGGCAAAAAGATAGTACACTGAAAGATGAACTCCCCAAGTGGGTAGGTGCCCAATATGCTACTGGAGATCAGTGGAGAAATAACTCCGAAAGAATGAAGAGACAGAGCCAAAGCAAAAACAACACCCAGTTGTGGATGTGACTGGTGATGAAAGCATGGTCGAATACTGTAAAGAGCAATACTGCATAGGAACCTAGAATGTTAGGTGCGTGAATCAAGGCAAATTGGAAGTGGTGAAACAGGAGATGGCAAGAGTGAACATCGACATTTTAGCAATCAGCAACTAAAATGGACTGGAATGGGTGGATTTAACTCAGATGACCATTGTATCTACTACTGTGGGCAAGAATCCCTTAGAAGAAATGGAGTAGCCATCATAGTCAACAAAAGAGTCTGAAATACAGTACTTGGATGCAATCTCAAAAACAACAGAATGATCTCTGTTTGTTTCCAAGGCAAACCATTCAATATCACAGTAATCCAAGCCTATGCCCCAACCAGTAATGCTGAAGAAGGTGAAGTTGAACGGTTCTATAAAGACATACAAGACCTTCTAGAACTAACACACCAAAAAGATGTCCTTTTCTTTATAGGGGACTGGAATGCAAAAGTAGGAAGTCAAGAGATACCTGGAATAACAGGCAAATTTGGCCTTAGAGTACAAAATGAAGCAGGGAAAAGGCTAACAGAGTTTTTCCAAGAGAATGCATTGGTCATAGCAAACACCCTCTTCCAATAACACAAGACAAGACTCTACACATGGGCATGACCAGATGGTCAATACCAAAATCAGATTGATTATATTCTTTGCAGCCAAAGATGGAGAAGCTCTATACAGTCAGGAAAACCAAGACCACGAGCTGATTGTGGCTCAGATCATGAACTCATTTCAAAATTCAGACTTAAATTGAAGAAAGTAGGGAAAACAGACCATGAAGATATGACCTAAGTCAAATCCCTTGTGATTATACAGTGGAAGTGACAAATAGAGTCAAGGGATTAGATCTGATAGGCAGAATGCCTGAAGAACTATGGACAGAGGTTCATGACATTGTATAGGAGGCAATGATCAAGACTGTCCCTATGAAAAAGGAAAACGGTTGTCTTAGGATGCCTTACAAATAGCTGAGAAAAGAAGAGGAAAAAAAGGCAAAGGAGAAAAGGAAAGATGTATCCATCTGAATGCAGAGTTCCAAAGAATAGCAAGGAGAGATAAGAAAGCCTTCCTCAGTGATCAATGCAAAGAAATAGAGGAAAGCAATAGAATGGGAACGACTAGAGATCTCTTCAAGAAAATTAGAGATACCAAGGGAACATTTAGTGCAAAGATGAGCACAATAAAGGACAGAAATGGTATGGACCTAACAGAAGCAGAAGATATTAAGAAAATGTGGCAAGAATACACAGACGAACTATACAAAAAAGATCTTCATGACACAGATAATCAGGATGGTATGATCACTGACCTAGAGGCAGACATCCTGGAATGTGAAGTCAAGTGGGCCTTAGGAAGCATCACTGTGAACAAAGCTAGTGGAGGTGATGGAATTCCAGTTGAGCTATTTCAAATCCTTAAAAATTGATGCTATTAAAGTGTTGCACTCCATATGCCAGCAAATTTGGAAAACTCAGCAGTGGCCACAGGACTGGAAAAGGTCAGTTTTCATTCCAATCCCAAAGAAAGGCAATGCCAAAGAATGCTCAAACTACCACACAATTGCACTCATCTCACACACTAGCAAAGTAATGCTCAAAATTCCCCAAGCCAGGCTTCAGTAATACATGAACTGTGAACTTCCAGATGTTCAAACTGCTTTTAGAAAAGGCAGAGGAACCAGAGATCAAATTGCCAACATCCGTTGGATTATCAAAAAAGCAAGAGAGTTCAAAAAAAAATCTACTTCTGCTTTATTGACTATTCCAAAGCCTTTAACTGTGTGGATCACAATAAACTGTGGGAAATTCTGAAAGAGATGGGAATACCAGACCACCTTACCTGCCTCCTAAGAAATCTGTATGTAGGTCAGGAAGCAACAGTTAGAACTGGATGTGGAACAACAGACTGGTTCCAAATAGGAAAAGGAGTACATCAGGGCTGTATATTGTCACCCTGCTTATTTAACTTATATGCAGAGTACATCATGAGAAACGCTGGGCTGGGTGAAGCACAAGGTAGAATCAAGATTGTCAGGAGAAATATCAATAATCTTAGATATGCAGATGATACCACCCTTATGGCAGAAAGTGAAGAAGAACTAAAGAGCCTCTTGATGAAAGTGAAAGAGGAGAGTGAAAACGTTGGCTTAAAGCTCAACATTCAGAAAACAAAGATCATGGCATCTGGTCCCATCACTTCATGGCAAATAGATGGGAAAACAGTGGCAACAGTTAATGACTTTATTTTGGGGCTCCAAAATCACTGCAGATGGTGACTGCAGCCATGAAATTAAAAGATGCTTACTCCTTGGAAGAAAAGGTATGACCAATCTAGACAGTGTATTAAAAAGCAGAAACATTACTTTGCCAACAAAAGTCCATCTAGTCAAAGCTATGGTTTTTCCAATAGTCATGTATGGATGTGAGAGTTGGACTGTGAAGAAAGCTGAGCACTGAAGAATTGATGCTTTTGAACTGTAGTGTTGGAGAAGACTCTTGAGAGTCCCTTGGACTGCAAGAAGATCCAACCAGATAATCCTAAAGTAAATGAGTCCTGAATATTCATTGGAAGGACTGATGCTGAGACTCCATTACTTTGGCCAGTTGATGTGAAGAATTGACTCCATGGAAAAGACTCAGATGCTGGGAAAGATTTAAGGCAGGAAGAGAAAGGGACAACAGAGGATGAGGTGGTTGGATGAAATCACCGACTCAATGGACATGAGTTTGAACAAGCTCTGGAAGTTGGTGATGGTCAGGCTAGCCTGGCGTGCTGCAGTCCGTGGGGTCTCAGAGAGTTGGACACGACTGAGAGACTGAACTGAACTGATTTCTTAATATTTGTTTTTATTTCCATTACTCCAGGAGTTGGATTGAAAAGGATATTGTTATGATTTATGTCAAAGAGTGTTCTGCCTTTGTTCTCCTCTAAGAGTTTTATAGTATCCAGTCTTATATTTATATCTTTAATCCATTTCAGTTCATTTTTGTGTATGATGTTAAAGAATGTTCTAATTTCATTTTTTTTTCACATGTAGATGTCCAGTTTCCCAAGCACCATGTACTGAAGAGACTGTCTTTTCTCCGTTGTATAGTCTTGCCCCCTTTGTTGTAGATTAAATGACTGTAGGTGCATGGATTTATTGTTGGGCCTTCTATCCTATTCTATTGATCTGTCTTTCTGTTTTGTGCCAAAACTATAGTCATTTGATGACTGTAGGTTCGTAGTATAATCTGAAGTCCAGAAACCTGATTACTCCAGCTCCACTTTTCTTTCTCAAGTTTGCTTTGACTATTCAGGTTCTTTTGTGTCTCTATACAAAGTAAAAAGAATTTTTTTTTTTGTTCTAGTTCTGTGAAACAAATGCCATTGGTAATTTTATAGGGATTGTATTGAATCTGTAGATCGCTTCGGGTAGTATAGTTATTTTGACAATATTGATTCTTCCAATCCAAGAACATGGTATGTCTTTCTGTCTGTGTCATCCCTGGTTTCTTTCATCAGCATCTTGTAGTTTTCAGAGTATAGGGCTTTTGCCTCCTTAGGTGGGTTTATTCCTAGGTATTTTAGTCTTTTTGATGTGATGATAAATAGAATTGTTTCTTTAACTTCTCTTTCTGGCCTTTCATTGTCAGTGTATAGAAATGAAACAGATTTTTGTCTATTAATTTTGTGTGCTGCAACTTTATCAAATTCATTTGTTGAGCTCTAGTAGTTTCCAGTAGAATCTTTAGGATTTTCTATGTATAGTGTCTATGTATAGTATAGTTTGAGCAAACTCTGGAAGACAGTGAAGGACAGGGAAGCCTGGCACACTGCAGTCCTTGGGATCGCAAAGAAGCTGGCACAACTTAGTGACTAAACAACAAACAACAACAATGTATAGTATCATATCATCTTGAATGTCAGTTTTACTTCTTCTTTTGCAGTTTGGATTTCCTTTCGTTTTCTTCTCTGATTGCCATGGCTAGGACTTCCAAAACTATGTTGAATAAAACTGGGAAGAGTAGACATCCTTATCTTGTCCTGATCTTAGGGGAAATGCGTTCAGCTTTTCACTACTGAGTTAGATGTTAGCTATAGGTTTGTCATATATGGCCTTTATTAGGTTCAGGTACGTTTCTCTCTATGCCCACTTTCTGGAGAGTTTTTTTTTTTTAATTTATTTTTAAATTGAAGGATAATTGCTTTACAGAATTTTGTTGTTTTCTGTCAAACTGCAACATAAATCATCCATAAGTATACACAGAGTGGAGAGGTGTTTTTTTTTTTTTTTTAATAATGAGTGAATTTTGAATTTTGTCAAAATCTTTTTCTGCATCTATTGTGATGATAGTATGGTTTTTATTCTTTGATGTGGTGTATCACACTGCTTTTCAGATATTGAAAAATCCTTGCATGCCTGAGATAAATCCCATGTGACCATGGTGGTGTGTGATCCTCTTAATGTATTGTTGGATTCAGATTGCTAATATTTTTTTGAAGATCTTTGCATCTATGTTCATCAATGATAATGGACTGTAATTTTTCTTTTTTGTGTGGTATCTAGTTCTGGTTTTGGCTTCAGGGTGATGGTGGCCTCATAGAATGAGTTTGGGGGTGTTCTTTCCTCTGCAGTTTTTTGGAATAGTTTCAGAAGGATAGGTATTAACTCTTCTCTAAATGTTTGATAGAATTCGCATGTGAAGCCATCTGGTCCTGGACTTTTGTTTGTTGGGAGCTTTTTAATCACAGTTTCAAATTTCAGTACTTGTGATTGGTCTGAGGTTTAATTTTTAATCACATATGATAAATAGCAGCTGTCTTTGAAGGGTGCTCCTCTATGTCATCTGACCTCTGGAAACCAGACTAATAGACTTACCAACATGTGGAATATCACCAGTCATGACAGCACTGGGAAGAGAATGTTGCAAGATCTCCCAATGGCAATAAAATTCCCCAGCTGGGAAATGACACAGGTCACTTCTTTCCACAGCATATTGGCTATTACTCGTCACTTGACTTTGAACAACTGGACATAGCTCCAGGGGAGAGGGGGTGCAGATACATGTGAACAAAAGGAATCTCTACCACCAGAATGAAAGCAAAGGCAGGCAAGAAGAGTGAGCTGGGATCTGAGGAAATGACAGCCCTTGTGATCACTCCACCTTCATCCTCCAGAACTTAAGAAAAAAACGTGGGTCTTGGACTAAGGTTTTGGTTAACAGAACAATCCTTATTGGTGAACTTTGAGATTCCTAGAGCATTCATATCAGACCCACAGGTTGACATTGTAGGCAAATATGTTAATTAGTATTGCATTTATACTTCATCCAACCACTGTAATAGTTTTGAAATGGTTGTTTTCCCCACTATATTAAACTTGTCACTCTTGGAAATGGCATCACCCTACATTCCCAGTACAAGTCTAGACTTCGTCAAAATTTTCTTCTCTATCTGCCCAAAGAAGTCCCTGGCTCCTAATGATCATTGATGAGATCATGGTTCTGGTATGGCATTTCTAAAATTACTGTTGTCACACACTCCTTGAACATCCTCATCTTTCAGCCTAAAGACTATAGCTATAGATATATGGGCATACATAGATATATCACTGGGTGTAGTTCTCTTACTAATATTTCTTTGCCTGGATGACTCATCTCTCTTGTGGCTTGACAGAGTATGAGAAAAGTGAATAGAACTCTATTTGGCTAATCAAGTAGAGAGTTTAGTGGTCATGAATGACAAAGCATATAGACAACACAGTCAGCTCAGGAAAGTTGCTTTAAAAAAAAGGCACAAAAACCAAAACCCAAATATAGCAACAAAAAATAACAGTAACAACATATCGTAGGAAAAGGGGAGAATCTGATTTCCAAGGTGACTACCTTATACTACTTTAAATGTCTCATTTTCAACCAAAAACTATGAGACATGGAAATAAATAACAAAATATGGACCATCCACTAGGGAGAAAAAATAGGCGACAGGAGCTGTCCCTGTGAAAGCCGGATTTTGGCATTACTAGATGATGACTTTAAATCAGGAATTTTAAATATGCTTAAAGAACTGAAGGAAACCATATCTAAAGTGCTAAATAAGAGTATGAGAATATCTCACCAAATAGAGAATATTAACAAAGAGCTAGAAATTAGTTTTTTGGAGCTATATGGAAAATCTAGATTTGAAAAGTATAATAACTGAATGAAGAATTCACTAGAGGGGCTTAACAGCAAATTTGAACAGATAAAAGACACTAGGATGAAAATAAGAGGCACCAAATGTTCCCGTGTTCAATTCACAAATTCCCTGCAACTTAATAAGACTTGAGAGGCCCCAATAACTGCAGTCTCCTTACCGCTTCCCTCATGCTTTATAAGTAGAAGGCTGGGAATACATTGGAGAATTATCAGAAGACAGCTCTAAGTTTTAAATAAGGTGATGGAGAAGGTTCTAAAGAATCATTATTAGTGATGAAGGGATGTCATTTAATTCCAGAGTTGGCTGTTTGCCTGTGTGATGAACTTGCCGATTCCTTCTCTGGGACTTAGGAGCAGAGCAATCAATGGAGAGAGAGAGAACATGATAGAGACAAAGGAACACTTGCTCTGGGTGAAGCCAAGATATTTGGGTTTCCCATGAGTCAACAGACACAGAGAGAAGTACTTGGGCTTGAGCCATCATCTCATGCATGATGGCTGCCTATTTAGCCAGGGGCCCCTGGCTGCAAGAGACTGCATGGCACACCATCAAATGCAGTGTTCGTAGTGAGTTCGAACTGAAGTACATGTTTCCTACATGAGAACTGTGTGGTGGGAAGATCCATCCCCAGAGGCTTCTGGAAAAATATATCCATGAGCCTCATGTCAGAGGGAGCATTTGTTTTCATGCATACACGAGGCTTCTGGGAAGAAGCAGGAAGAGTCAACAGAGAAGACTGCAGAGGCACCTCTTCTGGCAAGGACGTCTGCCCCAGGTACCACCACCCCTGTACCTTCTCCCTCGTCTCCGACACAGAACAGGAAGAAAGAACACAGAAGAGCACAGGATGAAAGAAGTGACCAAAGCTCCCTCCTGTCCTCAACACACTTCAGGCCAAGGCCTTTCTCTGGATCCCCAGCATGATAAGTTGAATATGAGACTGAAGTTTAAACTGGAATGGCCTGGGCATTTTCAAATATCAGAATGTGCAGGCAACTGAAGGGTCTGCTGGGGATATCTTTGAGGAAGGAAAAGGGAACTGGAACAGAGAATGTTTGAAAGGAATGGTTGGAACAGAAATGTTCTTCTCATGTTCTCTGAACTGGTTCCATGAAGGTATCGTGGAAATTTTTTACAGCAGGTGGATACGTAAGCCAACACAATTGTTGGTGTAATTCTTTTGGATCTTGAAAACATCCACTGTGTAACCATGACAAACTTTGAGTTTCTTCTCTTCTTTGTGCCTCAGGTCACTTATCTAGAAAGTGAACTGGTTTTACCAAATAATCTCTTAAGAAGTCCCTCTTTGCTCTCATTTTCTTTAGCACAGAAACCAATCATTGGATACCAATAAATAACCCCCATGTGGCACTTTACAAATAATCCAATTCATAGAAACACACCGCAAGTTGATAAGAGAGGTATTCTTGGTCTCTTTTAAGATGAGGAGGATCATGAGGCTTCGAGAGGCCTAATGACTTGCTTGAACTCCCCCAGCTGGTGAATGGCAGAGTGAGTACTGTGAATCCAGGCTACTAGCTGAAGAGTATATCTTCTCTCTGGTAATTCACACCATTTCATGCTTAGTCCAGTTCCTGCGTATGTCAACCACAGTGTCTTCCAAAATGCTATGTTTATCTCTTAATATCTCATGTATTTTGAGAGGATTATACTTGGGGCTTCCCAGGTGGCACTAATGGTAAAGAACCGGCCTGCCAATGCAGGAGACGTACATGGCACAGGTTCGATCTCTGGGTTGGGAAGATCCCCTGGAGGAGAGCATGGCAACCTATTCCAGTATTCTTGCCTGAAAAACCACATGGACAGAGTAGCCTAGCAGGCTACAGTCCATGGGGTTGCAAAGAGTTAGACATGATTGAAGCAACTAAGCATACATACTTGTGAACAAGAAAGAACATTCTGCAAAAGTTGCTCAAGTACCAGAGCAGGTTACTGGTGGCAATGCAGGAGGCAATGCTCAAGTTGTCCCTCCTTGAGAGTCTGAAGACATATATCTGGACTGGCCAGAAGAGGCAATGGGTTATAGGGAAAGTGCATGTTTCTTTGGATTTTTAAATCCGCAAGCATCTACCATTATGTGAGACCAGCTCTTATTTATACAAAGGATCGCTTTCCAACCTTCTGTTCACTTAGAATTCTTGAAGCACTGCCTTACATTGTTTTATCATGTGGTCATGTGTTTTGGGTTACCCTCGTCATAAACTGCAGCCGCAGGAAAGAACTGCATACCCAGTCTACTTGAAACTTAATAAAATCTTCCATATGGAAAGTAAATTAAACCATCCTATTGTTGCACATGTTTATTGTGATGACAAGAGAGGGGGGTGTTTGGTTTTCTGTATTTTTGGCTTAGGACATCAGGCTTTTGAAGGCCCCTGGGAAGCTGTTGTCTGTAGAGGAAATCCATTAGGACCTCAGTATTCAAAGATGGAAGAGACTGAGTAGGTCCCTATGGAGAAGACAGTCAAGGTCAAAGTGACTGAGAGGTCCTGGGCCCACTCTTTTCCTTCTCAGAGCTGATCATATCTAGGAGGTCTCCGTCTGAAGTGGCCACTTGGCCCAGATAATGGCTAGTTTGTCATTGACCCCCACAGTGCTTAAAACTAGAAATAGTTTTCTTAAAATCAATCTGGAACTCATAGATTCCCTGAACCTGAAATCCAGGATCTACCTTCAGGGTAGATGTGGCAAGAAAGGGATAGAAGAGATTTTCCAAGGAACAAATAATCATGTCCAAATGTAGAATTTTCATGGATCATGCCAGCCACTTTCATAAGTTTCCAGTGCCTGGGATGAGCTCTCAAGTGGTATTTGTTTAGTAATTCAAGAGGCTTTGGCTCTATCTTCTTTCCCACAGTATGGGCGAGGGTCTTCTATGCAAGTCTGTTCCCTCACCCTCTGCCAGTGTGTGCACATACATACGTACCCACCATCACCAGCACCATCAAAGCTCAAATGCCTTGAGCATTGACCTCCTAGGAATCCTACCATGAAGTTATCTATCTCCTCAGAGACAGTGGACCCTGTGTCCAGAGCATACACACTCACACACACCATTATGTGCACAAGAAGCTTTTATGAATGGCCTTTCTGTAGTCTTACCCTTCAGAGTACAGGATGGTGGAGAAATAGATGAAAAGCAAGAATGAAATACACCATCACTGGCTCAGTCTTAGGTAACTCTACCCCGCTCATATTTCTGGGAGGAGTTCGTCAATGTTGCGGAAGTGGGTGCACGTGCATTACTGCAGAGGGACAAAGGGGATAGGAAAAGGGAATGAGAGAAAATTCCTCTGATAAGACACTTAGTAGTTTGATACATGTGAACTGTCGGACATGGTAGGCCTGGCAGACCTTTGAATTTCTGCTGTCCTTTTTCTCCTGGGAATGCATTCTGTTGTACATGTTGAAGCCCCTGTATTCTAATCATGAAGAAATCCTTGAAGATTAATACTCGCTTTTTATCACAGGCCACCATTAGCACATTATGATTTTTATTCATGGCCAAAGAGGGCTCAGTTACATGAGGTATTTAGTGCCTATACCTAAGGAAAAACAAAACTTCAGATTATTTCACCAATGCCATTAGAGAAAAATGCACACATAAATTAAAGATACATTTAATTCCTTTATTAATTGTTCATACATCCTTAATTGCAGTTTTTATTTTCATATTAGAATACAGGTGATTATAATGTTGTGTTAGTTTCAGGTGTACAGCAAAGTGATTCATGTATACATATATCTATTCTTCTTCAGATTCTTTTCCCATGTAGGTTATTAGAGTATTGAGTAGAGTTCCCTGTGCTATACAGTAGGTCCTTGTTGATTATCTATTTTGTATATAGTAGTGTATATATGTTAATTCCAAGCTCCTATTTTATCCCTCCTCCATCTTTCCCCTTTGGTAACCAGAAGTTTATTTTTTAAGCCTGTGAGTCTATTTCTGCTTTATAAATAAGTTCAATTGTATCAGTTGTTTGCAGATTCCACATATAAGAAGTATAATGTGATATTTGTCTTTCTCTGTCTGACTTATTTCACTTAGTATGATAAGCCAATGGCATTATTTCATTCTTCTTATGGCTCAGCAATATTCCATTGTATATATGTACCACATCTTCTCTATCCCTTCCTCTGTTGATGGACATTTAGGTTGAATCCATGTCTTGGCTGTTGTAAATAGTGCTGCAATTAATGGGGGGGGGGGTGCATGTATCTTTTCAAAGTATGGTTTTCTCTGGTGTCTGTAAAAATAATGAACAGAAATCTCAGTTAAATAGAGCTGGGAGGCCAGAAGGGGGCGCTCTCATGCCCTGTCACTATAGCAGAGCCCAGCAACAAGAAGAAAGACTCCTCTTCTTTCCTGGCAAGGGACGAGCGGATGAGAAGCCTGGACTCTGTTTACTCTGTCCCTCCCAACTCCTTTTCCGCTCTATAGAAGCATTCTCCTTCCTTTGCCATGTGGGAACGTGCAGGTGGCTCACCATGGTTGCAGTCCCAGAACTGCAATTCTCTGCTGATTCCAAATAAACTCATCTTTGCTAGAGAAATATCTGGCACTCTATTTGTTTTAGGTCACCATGCTTTTAGCTATATTTTGGATTTTATTGGCTTCTGACCAAAGAAAGTAACAACCTCTTTTATGAAATACTTTATCCAACGTTAAAATAAAGCAAGCATCAAAATGGGTCAAAGGTATTTAACAAAATCACAGAAAGTAGACGGAAACCCTGGTTGGTGTCACTTTGGTACATGTGTGTGCAAAGGCACACACTCACATAAATCTTGTCACTGATCAGACCCTGTGTAGACTCATGAAACTCTATTTTTGAGGAAGAGAGTTGCAGACGAATCTTGGCCAATTTCCTTTATGAACCAAAGGCACAGGAATTAGAGCAGGGCCTCGGGGATCAGCTCAGATTCCCTGCAGCTTCTAGCTGGAACTGGAATGTTCCTTCCAAATCACTCGGGAATTGCTGCTCCACCCTGATTCTGCTGGATTATGTGATTCTTGGCACTTTGATTACACTCAAAACTTCACACCATCTTGAAAATTTGTTTCAGAGTTCAGAGCTGGGTTGTCCCATATATGGTTGCTGACAGTCGCTGACAAGGGCCATAAACTATCAAATAGTTTAGAACAATGATCAGAAAGCACATTTGACTATGCAAGTCTAGAAGTAAAAAGAAATGCACAAAAAACCGAAATATATGTATATTAATTCATGTTGTATATGTGAATTAGGAATATTTTGAGGAACCACTGTGATGGTTCCATCCTATGAAGAGTCTGGGTAAGAGTTGCCTACAATGGGAGTGGTTGTCAATATATGTTTTATGTTAATTTCTTGACAATGTTAAATATTTTTGGCTGAGTTCTTTTTGGCTCTGAATAAAGAGTCATAATGTGGCTGGCAATGGCCTACTTGGAGGAGAAAAAGAGTTGTTTCTGACATTTTCTTATTATTAACTTGAAATTGCACTCATAGTTTTACTTCTCTCCATGGTTTCCTTAGAGAAAACTTTGAAAACCATTGATCCATCATGTGAGGTTTATTTTAGGTGGTGTTGTTCAGTTGCTCAGTCGTGTCCAACTCTGCGACCCTGTGAACTATAGCATGCCAAGCTTCCCTGTCCGTCACTATCTCCCAGAGTTGCTCAAACTCATGTCCATTGAGATAGTGATGTCATCCAACTATCTTATCCTCTGTCACCCCCTTCTCCTCCTCCCCTCAATGTTTCCCAGCATCAGAGTCTTTTTCCAATGAGTTGGCTCTTCACATCAGGTGGCCAGAGTTTTGGAGCTTCAGCTTCAGCATCAGTCCTTCCAATGAATATTCAGGGTTGATTTCCTTTAGGATGACTGGTTGGAACTCCTTGCTGTCCAAGGGACTCTCAACAGTCTTCTCCAGCACCACAGTTCAAAAGCATCAATTCTTCAGTGCTCGACCTTTATGGTCCAACTCTCACACCTGTATGTGGTTACTAGAAATGATTTATTCTAGTTAAAATTAGACAATAGCATTTCCAAATTCACTTAATTGGTTCTTCCAAAACGCAATACTTTGAACTATTCCTGAGTGAGAGTGACTATATATCTTAGGGACCAAGTGTAGGTAGGGTGCCATAGTAAAGAGTGAGCAAGGTAACCAACTGGAGTACAGGGTGGAAAGATGAAAACATCTACCCATATTTATTTTAAACCAGAAAATAAGAAAGAAATTAAAATTTGAAAATTTAATCTTTCCACCCTGTACTCCAGTTGGTTAACTTGCTCACTCTCAGTAGTATATATACCTCACTTTGGAGATGAAGAGAGGGGTCCTAGGGATCTGGACTCTTGAGAACCTACAGTGTGAATTGCTTCTCATCAAATGAGAGCTCAAATGTCCCCTCTCCAGAGATATCTTCCCTTAGAATTCCCTTCCCTCTGCCACAAACACAGCCCAACCCATCACTGTCACCATAGCATTTACCCTTCTTAGAATTACACTGTTCCTGTGTTGGCTCACTTATCTGTTTGTATATTACTTCCCTGTCATCTTCCACTCAGATGTAGGCACCACAAAAGAAGGTGCCCTTTCTGCTTACACCACCCTTGTCCCTTAACCTGGCAATCAGTTAGCCTTTGGATCAATACAAATTTTGTCAGGTAGCCATTTACTGCACTGTTTTCCCTATAGCATGCTGCTGATACCTCCTCAGTGCTAAGTACAACCTGGCCTTCTTCACATCTGGCAATCACCTTCTCAGTTGCTCAAATGGATAATCACGTATGATGGTTGGCTTCTTCTTTGGGGCAAGAATTCCAAGCTGCTGCCACAGAAACCTAAAAATGTTTCTAGTTCCTATCTTGTAGAAAGCCAAACCCCAAACTACATATAAGTGAAAATTATATGTAGACTCAAAAATTGTGTTTCTCCTGTATTAATTTTGAAGATGAGAGGATACCAAGTATGAAATTGTTTCATGGAGCTTTCCAATCACAAAATAACATCTGAAACCTAAACAGTTATCATTATCACTACTGAAATCTTTATGTTTCCTAACTCAGGGAAAATGGTTTGTGATGACTGTGGAACGATTTCAAGCACTGTCTCTATAACAGTAATTTCACCTACATTATTAATTTCAAATTCAAAAATTAAAACCCTTTGAAGTGGTTGTTTTTATACTCTTTTAAGATGTAAAGACATCAGGCAACAGAATGTGTCTAGGGAATTTTTGTGGCTATAGAGAAAAACTAAAAACACTCATAAAATAGCTTTAATTTCCACTACTTTTCATTATTTATAACTGCAAAAGGAGAGGTTTTAAAATTTTTAAATAATTATTCAATAGGAGCTGTAGTAGACAGAGTAAAGGCCCCCAAGGATGTTCCCATCCTAACTTCTGGAGCCTATAGCTATGTTACCTTATGTGACAAAAGGGACTTACCAGATGTCATTTAGTTATGATCTTGAGATGGGGAGGTTATCCTGGATTATCCAGGTGAGTTCAGTATAATTAGAAGGATCCTATAAGTGAAAGAGGGAGACAGGAGAGGTGGAGAAGGAGATGTGAGAATGAGGCAGTATCACAGTGATATAATATGAGAAAGGTTTGGCCAGCCATTGCTGGCTTTGAAGATGGAAAAGGGGGCCATGAGCCAAGGAATGCAGGCAGCCTCTCAAAGCTGGAAGAGACAAGGAAATGGATTCCCCCCAGAGCCTGCAGAAAGAACACAGCCCCACCGACACCTTGAATTTCATCCAGTGAGACCCATTTTGGACTTCTGATGTCCAGAACTGTAAAACAATAAGTTGGCTTTGTTTTAGGTCACTAAATTTGTGAAAATTTGTTACAGCAGCCATAGGAAAGTAGCACAGCAGTGTTTTTAGAAGACATGATTTTGTAAATTCACCAATTCCTCATGTAGCCTCTCACATTTAGTACGTGACACATTTTGATGGCTTCAACAAAACAGTTCAGTTAGAGCTTTTGAAATCTGAGCTTTGATCATATTAGAGAAACACTGTAAATGGTGAAAATGGGGTAATAATGCCAAGTCCTTGTGGGTGATTATTAATAACTCGAAGTTCACATGCAAAAAGACACTGACTTGACACAAAGGGATGGTTATATCATAAACTATTTGAATATTCAGTCCAAGCCTCCTATTTCTATGGAACTGAGCAAGTAAGGCTGTGGTCTGTAAGGAGTGTGTGCTCAACAGACACTAACAGATCAACACAAGACACACAGGTGTCTGGGAGGTGGTCTTTGGACCTACAGATCGTCCCTGGTTGTTCAGTCTGATACATGTCTGTCTAGAGCCTATTCTTATAATGGAACTTATGGTATCACATATCAGCTTTGTTTTTCAAGTGGAACTAGAAATAACTGCCTGGGGAATGTACCATTAGTTGGAACTGAAAAAAAAAATCATGATACTTGAAGAGTTTTAGCACTTGGGATGGACTATGATTTTCCATTAAGCAAGTCAAACGCTACTACCCAGTCGTCATGAGGAAAGTGCACTATAGCAAGATCCACAGGTCCAATGCTTTAAGAACATTCCATATGGAAACCATTGGCAATAACACATGCTGGCATATGGCAAATGACATGTGTACATATAAAAATAAAAACTAGAAACAGTGCAGGCTATTTTAATAATGAAATCATACTCTTCCCCACCATCACTTCTCCCACAAAATACAGCCAAGAAACCGCCCCCCCCGACCCCTCTGCCACCCGAACCCCCAGCAGGAATGTGAATTGGACGGTAATGGCTGTGCTCCATCATTGTACCAGTTATGGTCCCAATAGGATTCAGATGACACACTCAATCTTGCCAAAGCCTCCTTTTGGCCAAAGTCAAGCAAACTGCAGCTGGTTAGCAGTCCAGATGCTGCAGTCCATGGAGCTCTCTCTCTGGCAGAGAGAACTGGACAAAGAAAGGTGTGAGAATGGAATGGAGGCGAGAGAATGTCTAGCACAGATTTTTCAGTTCAGCAAATATTTTAATGAGCACTTACTGTGAGTTCTTCTCTGGGACATACATGTGGTAGAAGTGATCAAAGTAGTTTAATTTGCCTTAAAAACTCAGAGAGTGCCAGGGGACAAGCCAGTAAATGGCAATATGATGGCAATGATAACGTGATACAACAGAAACAGAGTACTATGGACACATTTATTTAAAGGAACAAGCTCGTACATATGGGACCAGAGACAGTTTCTAAAAGGAAGCCAAATCTAAGCCAAAACATGAAGAATTCATTGGTCATCACTAACTTTCAGTGAGGACTGTCCTAAGGGCTTCACGCATTGTAATACACTTAATCCTTCCAAGGACTCTCTGAGTAGGAACAGAAATTAACCATCCGTAGTAAAGAAGGATCTCTTTTTTTTGTTTTTTTTCTTTTTTTTTTCTTTTTTTTTTCTTTAATAGAAAATTATTTAATTAGTATACATGTGTTCCCCATCCTGAACCCTCCTCCCTCCTCCCTCCCCACACCATCTCTCTGGGTCGTCCCAGTGCACCAGCCCCAAGCATCCAGCATCGTGCATTGAACCTGGACTGGCATCTCATTTCATATATGACGTTTCACATGTTTCAATGCCATTCTCCCAAATCTTCCCACCCTCTCCCTCTCCCACAGAGTCCATAAGACTGATCTATACATCAGTGTCTCTTTTGCTGTCTCGTATACAGGGTTATCGTTACCATCTTTCTAAATTCCATATACATGCGTTAGTATACTGTATTGGTGTTTTTCCTTCTGGCTCACTTCACTCTGTATAATAGGCTCCAGTTTCATCCACCTCATTAAAACTGATTCAAATGTATTCTTTTTAATGGCTGAGTAATACTCCATTGTGTATATGTACCACAGCTTTCTTATCCATTCATCTGCTGATGGACATCTAGGTTGCTTCCATGTCCTGGCTATTATAAACAGTGCTGCGATGAACATTGGGGTACACGTGTCTCTTTCCCTTCTGGTTTCCTCAGTGTGTATGCCCAGCAGTGGGATTGCTGGATCATAAGGCAGTTCTGTTTCCAGTTTTTTAAGGAATCTCCACACTGTTCTCCATAGTGGCTGTACTAGTTTGCATTCCCACCAACAGTGTAAGAGGGTTCCCTTTTCTCCACACCCTCTCCAGCATTTATTATTTGTAGACTTTTGGATCGCAGCCATTCTGACTGGTGTGAAGTGGTACCTCATAGTGGTTTTGATTTGCATTTCTCTAATAATGAGTGATGTTGAGCATCTTTTCATGTGTTTGTTAGCCATCTGTATGTCTTCTTTGGAGAAATGTCTATTTAGATCTTTGGCCCATTTTTTGATTGGGTCATTTATTTTTCTGGAGTTGAGCTGTAGGAGTTGCTTGTATATTTTTGAGATTAGTTGTTTGTCGGTTGCTTCATTTGCTATTATTTTCTCCCATTCTGAAGGCTGTCTTTTCACCTTGCTAATAGTTTCCTTTGATGTGCAGAAGCTTTTAAGTTTAATTAGGTCCCATTTGTTTATTTTTACTTTTATTTCCAGTATTCTGGGAGGTGGATCATAGAGGATCCTGCTGTGATGTATGTCAGAGAGTGTTTTCCCTATGTTCTCCTCTAGGAGTTTTATAGTTTCTGGTCTTATGTTGAGATCTTTAATCCATTTTGAGTTTATTTTTGTATATGGTGTTAGAAAGTGTTCTAGTTTCATTCTTTTACAAGTGGTTGACCAGATTTCCCAGCACCACTTGTTAAAGAGATTATCTTTAATCCATTGTATATTCTTGCTTCTTTGTCAAAGATAAGGTGTCCATATGTGCATGGATTTATCTCTGGGCTTTCTATTTTATTCCATTGATCTATATTTCTGTCTTTGTGCCAGTACCATACTGTCTTGATAACTGTGGCTTTGTAGTAGAGCCTGAAGTCAGGTAGGTTGATTCCTCCAGTTCCATTTTTCTTTCTCAAGATCGCTTTGGCTATTCGAGGTTTTTTGTATTTCCATACAAATTGTGAAATTATTTGTTCTAGCTCTGTGAAGAATACTGTTGGTAGCTTGATAGGGATTGCATTGAATCTATAAATTGCTTTGGGTAGTATACTCATTTTCACTATATTGATTCTTCCAATCCATGAACATGGTATATTTCTCCATCTATTAGTGTCCTCTTTGATTTCTTTCACCAGAGTTTTATAGTTTTCTATATATAGGTCTTTAGTTTCTTTAGGTAGATATATTCCTAAGTATTTTATTCTTTTCCTTGCAATGGTGAATGGAATTGTTTCCTTAATTTCTCTTTCTGTTTTCTCATTATTAGTGTATAGGAATGCAAGGGATTTCTGTGTGTTGATTTTATATCCTGCAACTTTACTATAATCATTGATTAGTTCTAGGAATTTTCTGGTGGAGTCTTTAGGGTTTTCTATGTAGAGGATCATGTCATCTGCAAATAGTGAGAGTTTTACTTCCTCTTTTCCAATTTGGATTCCTTTTATTTATTTTTCTGCTCTGATTGCTGTGGCCAAAACTTCCAAAACTATGTTGAATAGTAATGGTGAAAGTGGGCACCCTTGTCTTGTTCCTGACTTTAGAGGAAATGCTTTCAATTTTTCACCATTGAGGATAATGTTTGCTGTGGGTTTGTCATATATAGCTTTTATTATGTTGAGGTATGTTCCTTCTATTCCTGCTTTCTGGAGAGTTTTTATCATAAATGGGTGTTGAATTTTGTCAAAGGCTTTCTCTGCATCTATTGAGATAATCATATGGTTTTTGTTTTTCAATTTGTTAATGTGGTGTATTACATTGATTGATTTGCGGATATTGAAGAATCCTTGCATCCCTGGGATAAAGCCCACTTGGTCATGGTGTATGATCTTTTTAATGTGTTGTTGGATTCTGATTGCTAGAATTTTGTTAAGGATTTTTGCATCTATGTTCATCAGTGATATTGGCCTGTAGTTTTCTTTTTTTGTGGGATCTATGTCAGGTTTTGGTATTAGGGTGATGGAGTCCTTCCAAGGACTCTCTGAGTGGGAACAGAAATTAACCATCCGTAGTAAAGAAGGATCTCTTTGGGGTGATGGAAATGTTCTAAAACTAGATGACAGGGAGAGTTGTACCACTTGGTGAACTTACTAAAAGTCATGTGCACCAGAATGGGAGTGAGTTTTATAATATGGAAATTCTACTTCAGTAACTTTTGCAAAAACCAAACCAAACAAGCTGGTGTGATTATGCAAGGAAGAAAGGATGGCTTGAACCGAAGTAAGGGTAGTGGGGAAAGTGCTTGCGACTGGGAGTAGCCACTTGTGACTGGGAGAGATGACTGGCAAATTTGGCACCTGACCTAGAGGTTTTGAGAAAGGAACTGTGGTTCTTTGCCTTCCTGGTGTTGGCTGTTAACTCTATTGGAAGAGAGTGATCTTCAGCTTTGGAAGGAAAGTTACCTAGCAGGCCTCGCCTTTAGATTGGGCAGTAGCTCTCTGCTGATAATAATGCATAGATTTCTTCCAGGTTTTCTGACATCAGAGGTGAGGCTTTAAGAATGAGCGCCATATTTTGGACTGAACTCTAAGGAGGCACTGAGAACAAGTGTACCAGAAGACCTTTTTAGATGACTGCCCTCATTTATGTCAATCAACTTGCCAAAACAAAGAGGAGGATATCTGGATTCTTGAGGTAATACCCCTTTCCACATGAATTATAGTGACATTTGGTATCCCTTGAGGAATTTTTGGGTTGTGAAGTCCCCTCCTGTAGCTCAAGAGCCAAGAAAATGTCACTGATCCTTCTGCTTTCCCCTCGAGCCACAATAAAATCCAGGCTCTGATTAGTTGTTTGGGTGACACCTAGTCTTGTTTTGATGGCGTTTGGTTAAACAAGTAAGAAGATCCATTTTTCCCAGGCCCATGAAATGCATGTAGTGGTGAAAAAAAAATTGGGTTAGACTGTGTTTCCCCTGCCAGGACATAGAGTTCTCTGTGTAGTTCAATACTCCCTGAGGGATGGTTGAACCTTTCAGCATATGGTTAGTTAATCTCTCTTATGCTGGGTTATCAGTGGGTCAGCTGAAAGGTCAGAAGCCACGACAAGAACATGAGAAGTCTGAGCTTCAAGTTCTGAATTGTAGGATGACTTTTACAAACTTGGGATGGGGGTGAGCGATGTCTCAGTAAGGTAAGAAGAGGAATTGCTGTTCTGTTTTGGCAACTTTTCTCTGTGTTGCCGTTTCTCTTCCAAGAGATCGAAATTACCTGCATCTCTGAGAGAAAATTTGCTCAATGTATGTACATTTCTGGCAGCTGGTTGGCAGATGTAGCCAAGTCCTACCCCGCAGAATGCTCTCAGAGCAGCACTGATTTTAAGCCGAGACCTGGGACTCTTGATTTAAAGCAAAATATTTCTTCTGGTTAAAATATCTTGAGGGAGATGATCTGAACCAACAATATAAGCTAAGAACTGTGTGTGCATGTCTGCATGCTCAGTTGTATCTGATTCTTTTGAGATTCCATGGACTGTAGCCCGCCAGGCCCCTCTGTCCATGGGATTTCCCAGGCAAGAGTACTGAAGTGAGTAGCCCTTCCCCTCTCCAGGGGATCTTCTCAACCCAGGGATCAAACCCGGGTCTCCTGCATTGGCAGGCATATTCTTTACCACTGAGCCACCTGGGAAGCCTCAAGAATTATGCACAGAGGGAGATAAATATATCCTGGCATATTCATGTCGTCTTAGTTGTGAGGCTTAACATGGGCAAGTTGGGGTGATGAGAAAGAAGCGTTTGCATCAACATTGATCAGTAATATATCCTCTTGGTATTAACACATGCTCTTCCCATACCCTTGAGAATCATCCATGGGGCAACCAAGAAAATACCTTATTTACAGAAGATTTTCTTTTTAAGGTCTCCTTTGTATTGAAAACAAAGTCAAGTCCTGCTTCCCTGTGAATAATAAAAACTGAGAGATCACATATTGAGGAACTAGGGCCTTGTTTTCTTTCTTATCCTTTTAATGCCTGATAAGTCTTCCAGTTGTGTTGTTTGCTTTGAGAATAACAAGACTTCTTTCAGCCTGGGTTCTTGGGAAGCTACTGAGCAAACTGAATTCTCTGCTGCCCAATGGAGTCCCGAGTAAAATGCCAAAGCTCAAATTGGATTACTGGACTATTATTAAGAGAAAAGATTGAAGGGGCTGATGGAAGAAAAGCTAGATTTCTCTTGCTGTGTTGAGGACCTTTCAACTTGGAATAACATGTCTTGGTTCTAAATAAATTTATGAGAGAATGACCAAGAGAGAATACGTATAGAATGCTATATTCTGGTTTTGAGAGGACTCTTGTCAACAACAGCACGGGCAAATCTGGACACAAAAACTTGAAAGAAATTCGAGTCACAGAGAAGAAACACTTAAGAGTGATGTGGAGAACTTTTAATATAAAGGCATAATAGTTTATATTTCTTTGTTTAAACTACACCTGCCCACTTACTTCATAATGCTTTTGTTTTGGGAAACTTGAGATTGACTTAGCTCACAGGGAACGTCCTTGAAAATATATTTTTGGTAGCAAATTCAGGAGTTAACTCCATTTGCTTCTTTGGATGAGAGAGGTTCTTCAGTTTATCTCTGGTCTGAAATAGGAAATGTCAGCATTTGTATCTGTTTCCCTTAAGCAACGAGGTATTTTTGGAAGCCCTAGTTCCCCTGAGGAAAAACAGTTCATTCTTCTAACACTGAAACTAAAATGTAAATGTTGCTACAAGTCTGATGGAGATCCTAATGAAACATTAGTAAAATCTCATCTAACTGTCAGCAAAGGAGATTATTTGCTTTGGAGATTCTGTTTTAAAAAGAAAATACATGTAAACACTTATGCTCATTACATTTTCTTAATAGCTGTCAGTGTCAAGACAGTGAAATGTATCATCATGTTTCGTATCTGTTCTAAGTAATTTAAAAAGTAGCCGGTATAATAGTACATTCTTTTTTTTTAAGTAACTCTACTAGGTCCCAGGAGAGTTAGGTGAGAATTAAAGTTTAAACTTTAGGTATCCTGATGAGGAAAAAGAAAGTTCCATCCATATGGCCAGAATTTAAACTGGATGGATTGGAATGTAAATTGGTACAGTCACTATGGAAAACAATAAGGAGATTCCTCAAAAAATTAAAAATAGAACTACCATATGATCCAGCAACCGCACTTGTGGCTACATATCTAAAGGAAATGAAAATAGGTTATTGAAAAGATATCTCTGCTCCCATGTTTATTACAATATTATTCACAATAACCAAGATACAAAAATAACCCACGTGTCTGACAACAGATAAATGGATAAAGAAGATGTTTTTAATACACACACACACACACAATGGGATGCTACTCAGCCATAAGAAAGAAGGATATTATGGCAATTTCAGCAAAACAGATGGACTTTGAAAGCATTATGCTTCGTGGGATAAGCCAGACAAAGAAAGAATAGTTGAGTCCCCCCAGGTGACATGTGATACTGAACGGAGACAATCTTGGTTCTCACAACTAGAGGAAAGGCCACTGGCATCCAGTGGGTAGAGACCAGCCATGTTGTCAAATATCCTCCAAGGCCTAGGACAGCCTCCCCTCTACCCATAAACAGTCCAGCCCCAAAGGATACTAGTGGTGAAGTTGAAAACCTCATTATACAACCATGACTGTGAGAGGCTTGTGACATGAGGTCAGTGTAATAGAATTTTAGAAATGTAACCAAATGCTGGTTAGAAAATTAAAAATTACATCAAGACTTCATTACTCCATGCTATGGAAGAATGCTCAAACTACCGCACAATTGCACTCATCTCACACGCTAGTAAAGTAATGCTCAAAATTCGCCAAGCCAGGCTTCAGCAATATGTGAACCGTGAACTTGCTGATGTTCAAGCTGGTTTTAGAAAAGGCAGAGGAACCAGAGATCAAATTGCCAACATCTGCTAGATCATGGAAAAAGCAAGAGAGTTCCAGAAAAGCATCTATTTCTGCTTTATTGACTATGCCAAAGCCTTTGACTGTGTGGATCACAATAAACTGTGGAAAATTCTGAAAGAGATGGGAATACCAGACCACCTGATCTGCCTCTTGAGAAATCTGTATGCAGGTCAGGAAGCAACAGTTAGAACTGGACATGGAACAACAGACTGGTTCCAAATAGGAAAAGGAGTTCGTCAAGGCTGTATATTGTCACCCTGCTTATTTAACTTATATGCAGAGTACATCATGAGAAACACTGGACTGGAAGAAGCACAAGCTGGAATCAAGATTGCCGGGAGAAATATCAATAACCTCAGATATGCAGATGACACCACCCTTATGGCAGAAAGTGAAGAGGAACTCAAAAGCCTCTTGATGAAAGTGAAAGTGGAGAGTGAAAAAGTTGGCTTAAAGCTCAACATTCAGAAAACGAAGATCATGGCATCTGGTCCCATCACTTCATGGGAAATAGATGGGGAAACAGTGGAAACAGTGTCAGACTTTATTTTTCTGGGCTCCAGAATCACTGTAGAGGGTGAATGCAGCCATGAAATTAGAAGGCGCTTACTCCTTGGAAGGAAAGTTATGACCAACCTAGATAGCATATTAAAAAGCAGAGACATTACTTTGCCAACAAAGGTTCGTTTAGTCAAGGCTATGGTTTTTCCAGTGGTCATGTATGGATGTGAGAGTTGGACTGTGAAGAAGGCTGAGCACCGAAGAATTGATGCTTTTGAACTGTGGTATTGGAGAAGACTCTTGAGAGTCCCTTGGACTGCAAGGAGATCCAACCAGTGCATTCTGAAAGAGATCAGCCCTGGGATTTCTTTGGAAGGAATGCTGCTAAAGCTAAAACTCCAGTACTTTGGCCACCTCATGCGAAGAGTTGACTCATTGGAAAAGATCTGATGCTGGGAGGGATTGGGGGCAGGAGGAGAAGGGGACGACAGAGGATGAGATGGCTGAATGGCATCACCGACTCAATGGATGTGAGTCTGAGTGAACTCTGGGAGTTGGTAATGGACAGGGAGGCCTGGCGTGCTGTGATTCATGGGGTCGCAAAGAGTTGGACACGACTGAGCAACTGATCTTATCTGATGGAATGAATTAATGCATGTGTCCTCAGTTGCTCAGTCGTGTTTGATTTTTTGTAGCACACCAGGCTCCTCTGTCCATGGGATTTCCCAGGCAAGAATACTGGAGTGGATTGCCATTCCTTTGCCAGGGGACCTTCCCAACCCAGGGAACAAACCCCTGTCTCCTGCATTGCAGGTGGATTCTTTACCATACGAGCCACTAGGGAAGCCCCATGGACTGTATTGTGTCCTCTCAAAATTCATATGTTGAAACCCTAATCCCTAATGTGATGACATTTGAAGGTGGGGCCTTTGGAAGGTAATTCGATTTAGATGAGGTCATGAGGGTGGGGCTCACTTGATTGGGTTAGTGCCCTAATAAGAAAAATCAGAGAACTTGGCTCTCTCTCCACCATATGAGCACACACTGAGAAGGCAGCCACCTGAAAATCAGGAAGAGAGGCCTCACCCAAACCCAACCATGCTGATATGCTGATCTTGGGCTTCCAGCCTCTAGAACTGTGAGGAAATAAATATTTGTTAAGTTGCGCAGTCTATGGTACTTTGCTATGGCATCTTGTGTTTGCATAAAACACTCCTCAAATTGAAAAATATGCAACAGGGACCTAACCCATAATAGAATTGAATTCATTTCAATGAATGAATTCAATTACTCTCAGCCAAACCGCCATGTTTATCATCAGTTAACACTGTTTAAAAAAATTTTTATTGGAATGCAGTCGATTTATAATGTTGTAATGTTGTATTAATTTTAGGTGTACAGCAAAGTGATTTAGTTATACATATGCGTATATCCACTCTTTGTTGAATTCTCTTCCCATATAGGTCATTACAGAGCATTGAGTAGAGTTCCCTGTGCTGTATCAGTTCAGTTCAGTTCAGTTCAGCTGCTCAGTCATGTCCGACTCTGCGACCCCATGAATCGCAGCATGCCAGGCCTCCCTGTCCATTACCAACTCCCAGAGTTCACTCAGACTCACATCCATGAGTCGGTGATGCCATTCAGCCATCTCATCCTCTGTCGTCCGCTTTTCCTCCTGACCCCAATCCCTCCCAACATCAGGGTCTTTTCCAATGAGTCAACTCTTCGCATGGGGTGGCCAAAGTAATGGAGTTTCAGCTTCAGCATCATTCCTTCCAAAGAACACCCAGGACTGATCTCCTTTAGAATGGACTGGTTGGATCTCCTTGCAGTCCAAGGAACTCTCAAGAGTCTTCTCCAACACCACAGTTCAAAAGCATCAATTCTTCGGTGCTCAGCCTTCTTCACAGTCCAACTCTCACCATCCATACATGACCACAGGAAAAACCATAGCCTTGACCAGACGGACTTTGTTGGCAAAGTAATGTCTCTGCTTTTGAATATGCTATCTAGGTTGGTCATAACTTTCCTTCCAAGGAATAAGCGTCTTTTAGTTTCATGGCTGCAATCACCATCTGCAGTAATTTTGGAGCCCAGAAAAATAAAGTCTGACACTGTTTCCACTGTTTCCCCATCTATTTCCCATGAAGTGATGGGACCGGATGCCATGATCTTCGTTTTCTGAATGTTGAGCTTTAGGCCAACTTTTTCACTCACCTCTTTCACTTTCATCAAGAGGCTTTTGAGTTCCTCTTTACTTTCTGCCATAAGGGTGGTGTCATCTGCGTATCTGAGGTTATTGATATTTCTCCTGGCAGTCTTGATTCCAGCTTGTGCTTCTTCAAGCCCAGCATTTCTCATGATGTATTCTGCAGATAAGTTAAATAAGCATGGTGACAATATGCAGCCTTGACGTACTCCTTTTCCTATTTGAAACCAGTCTGCTATTCCATGTCCAGTTCTAACTGTTGCTTCCTGACCTGCATGTAGGTTTCTCAAGAGGCAGGTCAGGTGGTCTGGTCTCTTTCAGAATTTTCCACAGTTTATTGTGATCCACACAGTCAAAGGCTTTGGCATAGTCAATAAAGCAGAAATAGATGTTTTTCTGGAACTCTCTTGCTTTTTCCATGATGCAGCAAATGTTGGCTATTTGATCTCTGGTTCCTCTGCCTTTTCTAAAAACAGCTTGAACATCAGGAAGTTCACGTGCTGAAGCCTGGCTTGGAGAATTTTGAGCATTACTTTACTAGCGTGTAAGATGAGTGCAGTTGTGTGGTAGTTTGAGCATTCTTTGGCATTGCCTTTCTTTGGGATTGGAATGAAAACGGACCTTTTCCAGTCCTGTGGCCACCGCTGAGTTTTCCAAATTTGCTGGCATATTGAGTGCAGCACTTTCACAGCATCATCTTCCAGGATTTGAAATAGCTCCACTGGAATTCCATCACCTCCACTAGCTTTGTTCATAGTGATGCTTTCTAAGGCCCACTTGACTTCACATTCCAGGATGTCTGCCTCTAGGTCAGTGATCACACCATTGTGATTATCTTGGTCGTGAAGATCTTTTTTGTTCAGTTCTTCTGTGTATTCTTGCCACCTCTTCTTAATATCTTCTGCTTCTGTTAGGGCCATACCATTTCTGTCCTTTATCGAGCCCATCCTTACATGAAATGTTCCCTTGGTATCTCTAATTTTCTTGAGGAGATCTCTAGTCTTTCCCATTCTGTTGTTTTCCTCTAAGTCTTTGCGTTGATTGCTGAGGAAGGCTTTCTTTTCTCTTCTTGCTATTCTTTGGAACTCTGCATTCAGATGCTTATATCTTTCCTTTTCTCCTTTGCTTTTCGGTTCTCTTCTTTTCACAGCTATTTGTAAGGCCTCCCCAGACAGCCATTTTGCTTTTTTGCATTTCTTTTCCATGGGGATGGTCTTGATCCCTGTCTCCTGTACAATGTCCCGAACCTCCGTCCATAGTTCATCAGGCACTCTATCTATCTAGTCCCTTAAATTTATTTCTCACTTCCACTGTATAATCATAAGGGATTTGATTTAGGTCATACCTGTGCTGTATAGTAGGTCTTTATTAGTTATCTATTCTATATATAGTAGTGTGTATATGCAGGGAAGGCAATGGCACCCCACTCCAGTACCCTTGCCTGGAAAATCCCGTGGTCAGAGGAGCCTGGTAGGCTGCAGTCCATGGGGTCGAGAAGAGTCAGACACGACTGAGCGACTTCACTTTCACTTTTCACTTTCATGCACTGGAGAAGGAAATGGCAACCCACTCCAGTTTCTTGCCTGGAGAATCCCAGGGATGGTGGACTTCCATCTATGGTGTCACACAGAGTCGGACTGAAGCGATTTAGCAGCAGCAGCAGCAGCAGTGTGTATATGTCAGTGCCAGTCTCCCAATTTATCTCCCCCCCGGTAACTAACTATAAGCTTCTTTTCTACATCTGTGACTCTATTTCAGTTTTGTAAATAAGTTCATTTTTACCATTTTTTTAGAATCCACATATAATGATATCATATGATATTTGTCTTTCTCCATCTGATTTAGTATGACAGTCTCTAGGTCCATCCATGTTGCTGCAAATGGTGTTTTGTGCTTGTTCATGTTTCAGTAATATTCTGTTGCATATATGTACCACATCGTCTTTGTCCACTCTTCTGCCAATGGATGTTTAGGTTTCTTCCATGGTCTAGCTGTTATAAATAGTGCTGCTATGAACATTGGGTTACATGTATATTTTCAATGTAGTTTTCTCCAGACATACAGTCCCAGGAGTGGGATTACTGGTTCATATGATAGTACTACTTTTAGGTCTTTAAGAATCTCCATACTGTTCTCCAAAATGGTTGTACCAATTTGCATTCCCACCAACAGGGTAGGAGGGTTCCCTTTAGTAACGACATTTGTCTTGTGTGTGTGACAAATAGTATTGTCTGTTTTGTTTTACTCAGAAAAATCTATGACATATACTTTATAACCTTTAATTATCATTCAGGTTTAGTGTGATTTTCCTAACAGTCATTTGTTTATTTATTCATTCAGTAAATAGTAAGCAAGCATGTGTTGAATATCAACTAAGAGCATTCTTCACCTAAGCTATGAATATCTTTACCAAATAACTGTTTATAACTGATATAGGAGGTGATATTCCAAAGCTCAGGCTTCCCAGGTTGGGACTTAGCAACCAAACAACAAATTCCAAAGCTCTGTGTATGTGCAGGATAACATTAAAAACGTTATGTATTTTTAAACCCTCTATATCTTAAAAAAAAAAAAAAAAAAACTTAAGAATTGTACTTTAAAAAATTAGCATACACACTAATTCACAAATTCCGCAAGTTCTGAATTAGTTTATAAGATACCATGTGTTCAGTTTTCAATCTAGGTGTTTCAACTACAGCATTATAAAAAAATTCTAGAAATGGTTTTTAATATTACATATTAAATATATATGTAAAATATATTTAATATGTTTTATAATCCATAGGACACTCCAGTTTTGGATGATCTCATAGCCTTTTCTATTGGCATGAGGTGGGAGATGACTATTTCTGGCCCTTTGCAAAACACTTCAAATGCTGAAATAATTAGAAGTTACTCCTTAAGATTAACACTTGAACTTCAAGGAAGTCACCTTTTTATATAGAGGAAACTCAGGATAGACTTCCACCTCTGTCACTACCACTGGGGCATTGGCCAAATAAGCATCCCCTCCTTGGGGACTCTGTTTCATTATACACAGACACACATGCACTCACATACATAGTTTAAATTCTGTTCAGTGTACAGATATTCATACACATATGGTTTAAATTCTATTAAATACATATATGTATACACACATACATATAAATATGGTTTAAAGTCTATTCATTACACATATACACATAAATACATATATGATTGAAATATTCCCTGTATATCTGTATGTGTGTATGTACATAGTCTATTCATTGTAAAATCTATTCATTATACATGCACACACAGAGTTAATAATGTCGCCTTTGAAATTAGATTTGCCTCCTCCTACATATTAGCTGTGTGGCAACTTCTCTGAAAGTCACTTTTCTTATCAGCACATGGCAATATAATACCAACACTTTATCTCAGAAGTTTAAATAACACTGTACAAAACATGATATGCTGAGCACAAAGGCCTTACATAAATGACATTATCATAGGAGTTACTATGATCATGATCATGATTATCACTGTCTAAAAACCTCAGTGGAAAATAAAGTATTTTCCAGTAGTTGCTTCCTCCAAGTACTGCATGATTGCAAATCAAGATCTTTGCAACTTAATGACTTCAGCGTTCTTTTTCTTTTTTTAAAAAAATGCAAGTCATAGATTTTGACACAAGACAGGCTAGTACCTTAATGGCACAAGTTAGTATGTTAATGTAGAGATGACAGTGGGCCCGAGCCATCACTGAACCTTCAGGTGGAAGCGAGCTTTCCACTTCATGGTGTCCAAAGCGTGTAGCCAACCTCTGCTTGGACCAGACTGGCATTATTTGCATTGTTGGTGGGACCGAAAACTGATACAGCCACCACGGAGAACAGTATGGAGATTCCTTAAAAAAAAAAAAAAACTAGGAATAAAACTACCACATGACCCAACAATCCCACTACTGGGCATATACACAGAGGAAACTGATTGAAAAAGACGTGTGTACCCCAGTGTTCACTGCAGCACTATTTACAATAGCTAGGACAGGGAACGAACCAAGAAGCCCATCGACGAATGAACAAGAAAGTTGTGGTACATATATACAATGGAATATTACTCAGCTATATAAAGGAATGCATTTTAGTTAGTTCTAATGAGGTGGATGAGCCTAGAGCCTATTGTACGGAGTGAAGTAAGTCAGAGAAAAACAAATATCGTGTATGAACACATATATATGGAATCTAGAAAGATGGTACTGATGAACCTATTTGCAGGGCAGCAGTGGAGGCTCAGACAGAGAGAACAGACTTGTGGACACGCTGAGGGGTGGAGAGAGTGGGACCAATTGAGAGAGGAGTATGCAAACATATACATTACCATATGTAAAATAGATAGCTAGTGGGAATTTGCTGTATGATGCATGGAGCTCATACAACCCAGTACTCTGTGACAACCAGAAATGGGGTGGGATATAGGAGGGAGGTTCATTACAGAGGGGACATCTGTATACCTATGGCTGATTCATGTTGATATATGGCAGAAACCAACACAGTATTGTCAAGCAATTATCCTCCAATTGAAAATACATAAATTTAAAAATTAATAAAAGAAGGTTGAGAAGAAATGGCCTCAGAATAAAGAACAATTCTTTATATTCAAAAAATAAACTCTGTCTGGGGAGACACAGAAGAATTCCATCTGGGAATCCAGGTTGATGGCAGGAGCTTCTAGCCATGTCATTTCAGGTTGGATGGGTGGAAGTATGTCAGCTCCAGGCAATCAGCCCCCTTAGAATCAGTGTCTGAGTCATAATTGGAGGCCCCACTGTTGTCATACAGAATCCTTGAGAAAGGACTTCAAGATCCACAGATAGAGAACCAGTGTGTAGCATGATCCAGGCTAACCTGTAGTTTAGCAGGGAAGAACACAGAGGGTGTGTGCCCCCATCACCACCCTTGTGACGTATTCTGTTACACATGTCCCTCTATACCCAGCATGTCACATTTGTCCTGCTACAGCTGCTTCAGTCAAGTAAGAAATTCAGCTGATGAAATGGACCAAGGACTTCCCACAACTGTTGGTTACTCACTCGCATTTGACTCCAGCACAGGTGGCCAATGACAGTAGAAAGGAAGTAGTTGTTTGAGGATCCACATTCCTTCACTCTAGTGGCTGCATCACTACTAGGGTCTCAGAGGCCTTTGCTGTGTTCTCAGCATCTGGCCAAGAGGTGAGTGCAGAGAGAGGTTCAAGACCAATCAGGAGGCCTGAGGAGCCAGGCCGCTTGGCACAGGCCAGCTCCACTCCCTTGCCTCACTTCACTGCAAGAGCCTGGGAAATGTTTAGTTTTGTGCCCAGGATGGCTTGGCAAGCACGTGCCAGTGTTTCTGCCAGATTCTCATTTCCATATTTGAGGAAATGTGATGGAGCTTGAAATAGGATTAGTATTTAAAGTCAATCACATACATGGTGAAAAGGATTCTCTTATATTGTAACAGGGCAGATTTTACATTTTTTTGACAAGAAAGGGAAAATAATCAAAACTCATGAATTTCAGTGACCACCCCTCCTTACCATGTTAGTTTATCCCCCTTTGTCCCTTCATCTCTCTGCATCCCACTTAGGTGGCTACCCTGAGATATTGAGGTCAGCTCAGGGACAGCAAATAACTGAGCTGGCAGCAGAGAGAGGCCTGGGAGTATGATAATGATTGTTTCCAATGCCCAAACACTGTGCTAACCCATACCATTGGTTATGGAAAGGACACTACTGAGCCCGCAGTCTTGAATTGTTTCATGTCCACTTCCTGTCAAAGGCCCAGATGAAATCATTGTTTCCTTCTCATCTTTTATTCTCCTTGGCTAGTGTTTTTCCTCATTTGGTTGTACACACGAATCATTGGAATGCTATGGTGGAAAGACTCTAAGGAGAGGCCCCCACTACCACCCATCCACTGATCCCCTTCTGGTTTTCTCACTGTTGTGTGATCCCTTCCCTTGAGTGGATGCAGGACCTGTGACATGCTTCTAACCAATAGAATATGGGCAAGGTGATGGGCTGTCACTTCCACAATAACGTTACTAAGATTGTACCCTCTTTTGCTAGCAGACTCTCTCTTTGGCTGGCTTTGAGAAGGCAAACTGTCATGTTGGACAGATCTATCCAAAAAGGAACTGAGGGTAGCCTCCAACCAGTGGCCAGCAAAGAATCCAGACCCTTAGTCAAACAGCTGTTAAATAACTGCATTTGGCCAACAATCTGTGTGAGCGTGGCAGCAGATCCTTCCACAGTCTAACTTTCAGATGAGGCTCTATCCCCAGCTGGTGAATCCATTACAGCCGTAGGGGACCCTGAAGTAGTGGAATCAGCTCAGGCATGACAAGAGTTCTAACCCACCAAAACTGGGAATTAATAAACTGGTGTTGTTTTAAGCTGCTAAATGCATAGTAATTTGTTGGCAAAGAAGACAACTAATATAGATACTTGTTTAAAAAAAATACAGAGTCCCAAGGCCTAGCCACAAAGTCCATTTAGCAGGACTGGAGAAAGACTTGGAAATCTGAATTTTTCATCATCTCAGATTGTGATGTACCTGGTTTAATAACCACTCCAAATTCTCTAGTCTTGATTCTTATATCTAGTCAGCCTCACTAGAAAGTTATATATCTCAGCCTCATTATTTTTAATTCCAACAGAAGTGAGCAAAAAGGTATATTCTAATGATTTTTCTCTTAGTCCATTATAAAAACTACCTGTATTCATTTTCTATTCCTGCTCTAACAAATTACCATAAGTTTAGTGGTTTGAAAAAAACCATAAATTTGTTATCTTATAGTTTTGTGGTTAGAAGTCTGAAAATGGATCTCACAAGCCTAAAATCAAGGTTTCAGCAGGGCTAATTCTTTCTGGAATTTTCTGAGGAGAATCTGTTTCCTTTGCTTTTTCAGCTTTTAGAAGCTGCCTGCATTCTTTGGGTCCTGGATTCTTTCCAGCAATGTTGCCACTGAGACCTCTGCTGCCATCACCACATCTCCTTCTCTGACTATGCCCCTTCTACGTCTTTATTTCCCATATAAGGACTCTTGGATTACACTGGCTTCACCACGGTAATTTGAGAGAATTTCTCCATCGCAAGACCCATAACTTGATAATGTCTACAAAGTCCCTTTTGGCATGTAGGGTAACTTTCACAAGTCTAGGGATTAAATTATGAACATCTTTGGGGGGTGTTATTCTGTCTACCATAAGATCCATTGGATAAAATATCTATGTCTTGATGCTGGTGAAATGGTTGTCTCTTTCTATCACATGAACTATGTAATTTGTCTTGGTCCCCTTTCTTCCTTGGCTCCCAGGGTCTTAGAGCTAGTGATTGTGTTCAGTTGAAATAACTCTGCTGACTTGCTTTCTAATCCAGCTGCTTCCTTTTGTTCATTATTTTCTTCTGACTCTTTTATCCTTATTTTAACAGTTCTGTTTTGTCTTTGTCATTTATTATAAGTTGATTTTGAAACATTACTCAAATATACAAATCCCTGTATTTAGGCTTAACCCCTGGATCTCCTGATTGTTAATCTCTTATCCTCTAAGGCCATCAGCCACTGAAACATTTCCTCACTTGGTAGCTGGACTTTCTCTTATATTTTAGTCCACCTCTTCTTCTGTGCCCTTCCCACAGCCACCCCTGGCTCATGAAACCACTTACAAATCTAATTATCAATTTCCCCCAAGGGACTGTGGATAAATAGTTCACCTTCTACCCATTAGGTGGATTCTGCTAAGGCCTGTTAGGCTGTGATGAATGAACTAGTTCCTGAACCCTTGGTCAGTCTGCCCATGGAAGAAAGACATCCTGAACTGATCTCAAATACACTGGCCTCATTAAAGCACTTGAACAAATTGCCCTAGTAACTCCCATAATAGCCACACACCTCAGGGGGACCAATAACCTTATCCATATGTTACAAGAGGAAATATTGAGTCAAGGAAGGTGAAGCAATCTATAGATTCTACTTCTTTGGGAAAATTATCTTGGTTTGAGGGTTTTAGGTGACTTAGATGGATGAATCCCATTCCTGGTTTTCCATTTAATCAGTACACCCCAATTATTGTTAGAAGTAGTTTGACAAAATAATTTTGTTAGCCTAATTAAAATATAGATTTCAGATATTGCAGTAAGCCAGGCTTTCTTCCTGAAAACTTATCATATGCAAAAGTTTAGGTGATTTGCATCATCTTTGATATCATAGTGTGGAATGGTTAGAAGAGCAGAGAATGTAGTACAAACTTTAGAAACATGATGATTAAAAAGTCTGCTGAAATGTTTTAAAGTTAAGCATATATGTTCAGCCTAATAAATTTCTATAAAATGAACACCTATTTAGCCACTCTCTCCTTAAGCCCCAAATCTGTCCATGCCTCATAGACCAGATTAGATACCCTCAAGAAAGACTTGCATATGCCTCTATTTGTAATCTTTTTCTCATTGAATTTTAGAAACATATTAATGGTTGGTCTCTTCTTATGACACATACATGTGTATTATGTGTGTATGTATGTGTGAATTCATATTATTCACACAGTGAATTCCTGAACCATCCTTTGATTTTCTGCAGCACTGAGTGTCACTGTTTAACTGTCGCTTGAATAGAGTTCATCAGAGAAGGAACAAGTGAATGAATGAGGGAGTGAGTGAATGAGACCATGGAGGTCATTACCTCAGGGGTTGAGTTAATGGTGGTCGCCTATCCCAGAATGGAATAGTCAAATTCACCATGTTTTGGAAAGTAGACAAGGGTCAGTAAGCTGGGTCAGCCAGGGCAGCCCTGGACAAAGAGTTCAGTCTTGACTTTAGGCTGAAACTGGTCTCCACTCTGTCCACCTCCTAGGATTATGTGGCCTGGGGGCCCTTAAACAATGCTCAGGGTTAAAAGGGAGTCATATATTTCAAACACATCTTATTTCTTTTTAAAGAGGGATAGGATGGAAGAATTACTTTGAAGAGTAAGACATACACTGCTGCCACTTTAGTTACATTTATATTGTGTATAAATATATTTTACTCTTGTCATCAGGCTTCACATATACATTCTTGATTCAAGCACAGGAGAAATATTAATTTGGGTACTGCCTTCAAAGCTGTTGACCATGGAAACCAGTCTCCAGGGGCATTAAGCAAATGATTAGATGTTGATAATAAGGCACTTGCTCTTACTGATCTCATTTCATCCTCAGAGAAACCCTAAACGGTGGAAATTGTTATCTTTCCCTTTGTACAGATGATGGAAACAAAGAGCCTCAAAGAGTTCTAATGGCATACCCAAGGTCATCTGTCTGCTTCCTAGTTGAATGTCTGTGTTCTACTCAGCTGTGGTGTAAAGGAGTCTGGCACATAATGGAAATGCAGAACGTGGGCATTTGATTCAAAGAAAATAATCCAGGTTATTCTCATTATGGTCTTGTTTATGATTAAAGTTTAGAATAAAGTGGTGATATACCAGTTGTGTATTCTTTAAAAATGTGCCGCAATTTATTTTAGATGATAATGATTGAGTACCTACTGTGTGCAGGCCACTGGGTTAGTGGTACATGGTACCCCATAAACCTGTCTGTTCTTTTACATGGGAAACAGGATATTACTCTCTTTGCCTTCAGAAACCATATCTCTCTTTTTGTAAAATTTCTTTCCTCTGAATCACTTGGAGCTCTGGCTCCTGATATTTAAAGAAAAACTTTAAAAATAAAAAGTCCTATTTTCCCCCTCAAAAGCCTACTTTTATATGTCAAATGAGCTTTGTTCTTCAGATTATTATGATCTGCTGTGAATTTACTAACTTGATTCAGCAAAACAATTGACTTCTGTGTTTTAAGCTATATCTGAATATTGTGGGCACAGAAAAAGTGTGTTGCCATCTGCTATGCAGAAGAGTAGTAGGTGGAAGGCATAGGGGATGGAATCCTTGGGGAATCCCAAAATATTATCTTGCATTTGTTACATAGTCTTCTAGTTTATTATAATAGGATTTCCCAGGTGGCGCAGTGGTAAAGAATCCACCTGCAATGCATGAGACCCAGGTTTCATCCCTGGAATAGGAAGATCTCCTGGAGAAGGAAATGACAACCCACTCCAGTATTCTTGCCTAGAGAATCCCATGGACAGAGGAGCCTGGCAGGCTTCAGTCCATGTGGTTGCAGAGTTTGACACAGTGCAAAGAAATCGAGGAAAACAACAGAATGGGAAAGACTAGAGAGATACCAAGGGAAAATGTAATGCAAAGATGGGCACAATAAAGGACAGAAATGGTATGGACCTAACAGAAGCAGAAGATATTAAGAAAATGTGGCGAGAACACACAGACGAACTATACAAAAAAGATCTTCACGACACAGATAATCAGGATGGTATGATCAGTCACCTAGAGCCAGACATCCTGGAATGTGAAGTCAAGGGGGCCTTAGGAAGCATCACTATGAACAAAGCTAGTGGAGGTGATGGAATTCCAGTTGAGCTCTTTCAAATTCTGAAAGATGATGCTGTGAAAGTGCTGCACTCAATATGCCAGCAAATTTGGGAAACTGAGAAGTGGCCACAGGACTGTAAAAGGTCAGTTTTCATTCTAATCCCAAAGAAAGGCAATGCCAAAGAATGCTCAAACTACCACACAATTGCACTCATCTCACACGCTAGTAAAGTAATGCTCAAAATTCTCCAAGCCAGACTTCAGCAATACGTGAACTGTGAACTTCCAGATGTTCAAGCTGGTTTTAGAAAAGGCAGAGGAACCAGAGATCAAATTGCCAATATCCACTGGATCATGGAAAAAGCAAGAGAGTTCCAGAAAAACATCTATTTCTGCTTTATTGACTATGCAAAAGCCTTTGACTATGTGGATCACAATAAACTGTGGAAATTCTGAAAGAGATGAGAATACCAGACCACCTGACCTGCCTCTTGAGAAACCTATATGCAGGTCAGGAAGCAACAGTTAGAACTGGACATGGAACAACAGACTGGTTCCAAATAGGAAAAGGAGTACGTCAAGGCTGTATATTGTCACCCTGCTTATTTAACTTCTATGCAGAGTACATCATGAGAAACACTGGACTGGAAGAAGCACAAGCTGGAATCAAGATTGCCGGGAGAAATATCAATAACCTCAGATATGCAGATGACACCACCCTTATGGCAGCAAGTGAAGAGGAACTCAAAAGCCTCTTGATGAAAGTAAAAGAGGAGAGTGAAAAAGTTGGCTTAAAACTCAACATTCAGAAAACGAAGATCATGGCATCTGGTCCCATCACTTCATGGGAAATAGATGGGGAAACAGTAGAAACAGTGTCAGACTTTATTTTGGGGGCTCCAAAATCACTGCAGATGGTGATTGCAGCCATGAAATTAAAAGATGCTTACTCCTTGGAAGGAAAGTTATGACCAACCTAGATAGCATATTCAAAAGCAGAGACATTACTTTGCCAACAAAAGTCCGTCTAGTCAAGGCTATGGTTTTTCCAGTAGTCATGTATGGATGTGAGAGTTGGACTGTAAAGAAAGCTGAGTGCTGAAGAATTGATGCTTTTGAACTGTGGTGTTGGAGAAGACTCTTGAGAGTCCCTTGGACTGCAAGGAGATCCAACCAGTCCATTTTAAAGGAGATCAGTCCTGGGTGTTCATTGGAAGGACTGATGCTAAAGCTGAAACTGCAGTACTTTGGCCACCTTATGCGAAGAGTTGACTCATTGAAAAAGACTCTGATGCTGGGAGGGATTGAAGGCAGGAGGCGAAGGGGACGACAGAGGATGAGATGGCTGGATGGCATCACCAACTCAATGGACATGAGTTTGAGTGAACTCCGGGAGTTGTTGATGGACAGGGAGGTCTGGCGTGCTGCAATTCATGGGGTCGCAAAGAGTCAGACACAACTGAGCGACTGAACTGAACTGATCTGAGCACACATGCACTGTAATAGGTATATACTATGTATGATATGAGATAAATCCTACTAATCTTCCTTACCTTCTCTGTTGATCATGTCAGGTTGAAGCCTGTATGTTTTACTATAAAATTTGTTCATTCATTTCTTTTATAGGTATGTAGATACATAGAGACAGGGATACTTAGTGAGAGAGATTCTGTCCCCACCATCTGAGAATATTTGGCAATATCTGAACACATACTTGGCTGTCACAATGCATAGGACAGCCCCCTACATATACATGCACACAGAATTGTCTGATTAAAATGTCAGTAGTGCTGAGAAGCTTAGTGGACTATAGTCCATGGGGTCACAAAGAGCCGGACACAACTGTGTGACTAAGCATGTGTGCAGGCACACACCCACCCACCCCACACACCCTTCTCCCCCCCCCCCCACACACACAGTGCTGAGAAACTTTGAGATAGATACATACAAAGATAGCTAGCTAGATAGGTGCATACGTAAGAAGAAAGCTAGATATATACTAAGTACCACGTGCTGGGCTCAGCAGAGAAAAACCAGAGCATCCCTTATTGACAGCAAATTTAATGTACAGCCATCATGTGTCTTCATCCTCAAAATCCAGCCCTGTTTTCATTATTGGGAAAAATTAAGTTTGGCCTCTCCCAGGATTTATTGCCTTTCTAATCAGCATTTTTTAGGAGTAAAACTACCAAAACATGCATTTCTAAGTGAAGTTAATTTTCTGTACAGAATACATAGTTCGTAGCACTGATAACAAATTCAGCAGACTTAATCAGATTCAGATTTGGTATGCTGTTTCAGGGGAAAAGGAAAACAAATATAAGTGGGTACTTTAGAGCTTTGGCTCTTGCTAAAAAGTTTATGTAATTTGCCGAATTAAATTTTAAATCCAAGCTTACAAGAACTTCACATTTATGATATAAAATTAATTCAAGATGAAATATGCAATCCCCTGAGATATCTTCCCAGCTCTATCTCCCTCTTCTCCCGCTTTCAGCATGGCTCCCCTTACCAAAATCTCAATCAGTTTCGAGATAGAGATTTCTTTCAAGTAGTATGTATGTGGATTCTCCAGTCAATCTCAGTAAAAGATTTGGAGAGCTAGATGTGAGTATCCTATCCATGAAATACATATTTGGACCTGGTTTCCAGGTGGCGCAGTGGTAATGAATCTGCTTGCCAATGCAGGAATCACAAGAGATGCGAGTTCAGTCCCTGGGTTGGGAAAATTCCGTGGAGTAGGAAATGACCATGTGCTCTTGTATTCTTGCCTGGAAAATTCCATAGACAGGGGAGCCTGGCGGGCTACTGTCCATGGGGTCGCAAAGAGTTGGACACGACTGAGTATACACACACACAGAGCACACACTAATTAAATGCTTTTGATTGGCTGTTAATAGCTCACATTTTAACCTAGTCAAGACTATCCTCATTTATAGGTGCTACTGTTTCAAGTCATTTTTAGAAAATACCATGCAAAGTGTAAGCAAGTGCACAGTGGTCTGCAGAAATTCTTATTGTGCATTAGTTCAGATGAACTGTGGGGTTAGATGGTCAGGGAAACCACTGTGAAACACTGGGGCGACTCTTCTAAAGAACCCCAAAGAGTTCATGCATGCAACTGTGAAAACATAATTTAACTTTAGGGGCTTTTTTTTACTCTCTTTTTTCCATTTTTTTTTGCTTCCACCAGGTCCATCTAGTCAAAGCTGCGGTTTTTCTAGTAGTCATGTTGGGATGTAAGAGTTAGACTATAAAGAAAGCTGAGCACCAAAGAATTGATGCTTTTGAACTGTGGTATTGGAGAAGACTCTTGAGAGTCCCTTGAACTGCAAGGAGATCCAGCCAGTGCATCCTAAAGGAAATCAGTCCTGAATATTCATTGGAAGGACAGATGTTGAAGCTGAAACTCCAATACTTTGGCCACCTGATGCAAAGAACCGACTCATTGGAAAAGACCCTGATGCTGGGAAAGATTGAAGGCAGGAAGAGAAAGGGATGGCAGAGGATGAGATAGTTGGATGGCATCACTGACATGATGGACATGAGTTTGAGTAGGCTCCAGGAGTTGGTGATGGACAGGGAGGCCTGACGTGCTGCAGTCCATGGGATCACAAAGAGTTGGACATGACTGAGTGACTGAACTGAATATATATTCTCAAATAGACCAAGAATAGATTGATTTCTAAGTAGAAGTGCTTATTAGGACTAAATCAAAGGTCAATTCTAAATGTCTCTTTGGTGGCATTGGGACACTAGAGAGAGTGACATTCTCAGAGAGCAACTCTTTGGCAAATGACAGCTTTCAGTGTCAGAAATTTGGTGATCGGTGTCTCCAAGGTGAGTAAGTGAAAGTTGCTCAGTCGTGTCTGACTCTTTGCAACCCCTTGGACTATACAGTCCATGGAATTCTCCAGGCCAGAATACTGGAATGGGTAGCCTTTCCCTCCTCCAGGGGATCTTCCTGGAGGGAAGATCCCAAGGGTCTTCCCTCGTAGCTCAGTTGATAAAGAATATGCCTGCAATTCAGGAGACCTAAGTTCAATTCCTGGGTCGGGAATATACTCTGGAGAAGGAAATGGCTACCCACTCCAGTATTCTTGCCTGGAGAACCCTGTGGACAGAGAAGCCTGGTGGGCTACAATCCATGGAGTCACAAGAGTCGGACACAACTGAGCAACTAAACCACCACCACTCTTCAAGGTTCCTGAAAAACTCGGTAAACCAAAGTTATCTTGACACACCTGCAGAATCTTGAGAATCACATAGAAAAAAAGACCTAATATTTGAAAATAAAGGCAGAGAAATTTCTCCTTATGCTAACATGTTTCAAAACTGCATCAAATCTCTCAGTTCTTTAAAAGAATTATCCTTTTCTCTGTTCCCTATAGCTTAAGAGAATAGCGGGGAGCCGCATAAGAAAATGGAGCTCTTAACACACTCCTGGAGCCCACCTGTCTATTTCTTTGTCTGTTGCTCTTCACATGTCCCCGCCCCTGGTTTCTGTCCTTGGATGGGTATTTTCTCCATCTTATTTTTCCTTCTCTGGTCACGGTGTAAAATGAATGTGCTCTGTTTTATTGTTCTTGTTTGGGTTTTGTTTGTTTGTTTTCTAATTTATTCATTGTATTTTTGGCTGTGCTGGGTCTTCATTGCTGTGGCAGGCTTTCTCTAGTTTCAGCGAGTGGGGGCTACTATCTAATCTTGGAGTGGGGACTCTTCATTTTCGGTGGCTTCTGTTGTTTCATCTCAAGGGTAATTGTGGCACACGGGCCTACTTGCCCCTCAGCATGTGGAATCTTTCTGGACAAGGGATCGAACCTATGTCCCTTGCATTGGCAGGCAGATTTTGAACCACTGGACCACCAGGGAAGTCCATGTTGTGTTTTTTTTTTAGTAACTGAGGGAATAATTTTAGATTAACAAGTTTCAAAGTAAGTACAGAGTGATCCTCTATACCCTTTACCTGGTTTCCTCTAATGTCAATGTCTTACCTTACCATGGCACTTCTGTCAAAGTAAGAAAGCAACATCAGTACATTACAAACTACAGGCTTTATTTGGATTGTTCTAGTTTTTTCACAAGTGCCTTCTTTCTGTTCCAGGATCCCATCCAAAGCACTACATTGTATTTAGTCATCAGGTCTCTTTAGGCTCCCCTGGGCTGTGAGTTTCTTTGTCTTCGCTTTCCCCCGCCAAAATATTCCCTGTTTTGAGGAGTACTGATCAGATGTTTTACAGAATGTCACTCATTTTAGCTGCCACAGTCTGAATGTTTTTGTCTTCCTAGCATGCATATCCTAATCTCCAATGTAATGGTATAATTCTCATGATTGGAATTAGTGCCCTTATTGAAGAGGCCCCCACAGAGTTCCCCAGCCCCTTCTACCAGGTAAGGATACAAGAAGTCTCCAGCTCAGAAGAGGGTGGTCACACCCGGCCATGGTGGGAGCCTGATCTGGGACTTCTAGCCCACAGACCTGTGAAGAATAAATGTCTGTTGTTTATAAGCCACCCAGTCTGTGGTATCTTGTTAGAGCCGCCCAAATGGACTAAGACATTAGGTTTATCTCTTGTTTTTTCACGATTAGATTGGGGTGATGGGTTTGGGGAAAGATACCAAGGAGGTGAAGTGCCCTTTTCATCACATTGTAACATGTTATCAGCATCACTTATCACTGCTAATGCAGTCTAGTTGATTTCTAATGCCACAGAATGTCCATTGCTCTTAATGTAAAAACAAGAAAATGCAATATTTTATATTTGCACTATAGCCTAACTTTTGAAACTCTTCCAACCTTTAATTAGGTTGCTGTTCTGTACCCCAGAATAGGAGTGTGTATGTGACACATAGTATGTAATCGGTATTCCTTGGTGACTGAATGAATATCTCTCTGTCTCCACCTTCATATATATAGGTCAGGGTCACTGGGTGGGAAAAAGAGACATCTTAAGCAACCTAGATACTAACCAGTCCACAGTCCAACCACTCGTATTGATTGGGTTTTAAGGAATGAATTTAAAATAACTTTGGAAAACTGGGATACGTTTTCATCCTCCTAAAAGGATGTTGGAACTTTTCTTATGATTTATATATGTAACTGTAGTGTTGTAAGCAGTGCTAATGAAGTGGGAGGTAAGCATGTAGGAGTTCAGCAATGCAGACCTTGGGAAATGGGGAGGCACTTTAGAATTAGTATCGTCAAATTGCTTGTTTTCATTGCATTTGAGAATTTCCCTCCTTTGTGGTAAGTTGCCATCTCATTAAAAGGGAAACTCTCAACAACATCATCTCGAAACACCTGCCTCACCACATAGAAAGAGGCAGCCTTTTATGAGCACTAGCTTTCTTTTCTCTGTGGTTTTACCGAGTTTTGATGCTTTATCCAAAGCAGTGGGTTTCTTGCTGCTGACAGACGCAGTTGCAGGTTGCAGAGTAAAGTGAAGTGTTTAAAAGTTCAACTTGCTGAAGTTTTCAGACCACTCATTCCCTCCAAGCTAAGTTGAAAAGGCCAGAAAGATCGCTCACCTTTGCTGGTGGCCCTGGGGGCATGGAGAATGTTGAACAGAGAAGTTAGGTTCTCTAGTGCCAAGACCTGTGCCTCCAGAAAAATGATCTGCCAACTGTGGGGAGGTGAGGGGGCAGGCTGATCCGAGGAACCACAAGTTTCTCGTATTTCCTAGTCTTTTCTGTATCGGCAGTTAATAATTTTAAACTGTCCTGGCATTTTGCAAGCAATTTAAAGGCTGCGAATCCTGAAGTGTGGGGTGTTTTGTGGGAGTGACGTGGGTGGGGAACTCTGTCATCCTAGTCTTCTGTTTTGAGAGTAAGCATTCTTGACTAAAGATAAGGTGCAAAACACCCTCTCTCCTTCACTGACCATGGGCCCCAAATTCAGACAATAGGTCTGTGGGGGAAGTAGTGAACAATTTTCTAGCCTTTGTTCCTCCTCGGTTTCAAAATATATTAAGAAAACCATGGGTGACACAGAGGGCTTTTATAGGGACCCAGATACCTAAAAATCACTTTCAAATTGAATTTCAAAAAATAAACTCCCCAGGACAATTCATACGCTCCAGCAAATTGGGTGTTTTGGTACTTGGACACTGAATTGCACAGGAAAGGTTTCTTAAGATAAGCATTTTGTTTCATATTTCCCCCACTTGGCTCTTTATGATAACAGCTTTCATAAATAGTATAGCAGTTGAAACATTTATTATTGGAACAGAAATGCAATTACATGCAGATGTTGTCCTGTGATTCATTGCTTTGTGCTCCACACATTTTCAAGCTGGAGGAAGAACAAGCAGGTCATCAAGTAAATGCTCTCGGCTGAGCTCCACTTACTCTCCTGACTTGAGTTATCTAATCTCTTTTGTGAGTGTTGCCACAATCTCGTCCTCCGTGGCCCTCTTGGCAGCGAGTTTCATTGTGCAATTACCCCAACTACCGTCAAGAATGTCTTTTCATCCAATATAAACGTTTTTTCCTTAATCCAAACCTGGTTCTTTCTCCAATATTCCTGTTCTGAGGCATATAAAAGGACCACCCCATTTAATTTTTTTTTCAGTTTGTTATCATTTTTTCCTTTTGGCAACGTCAGAAAGTGATCCAAACTGTGAAGGTGATAACATAGGACAATTGAGATGGAACCACTGGAGGTGGGACAGGTGGAGATGTCCTTCCTGGTTGTCATTGGTCATGGATGGCCTCTTCCCGGAGGAAACCTTTGCATACATTCTGAGGGTTTAGGGGCCACTTTTCACTTTCATGCATTGGAGAAGGAAATGGCAACCCACTCCAGTGTTCTTGCCTGGAGAATCCCAGGGACAGGGGAGCCTGGTAGGCTGCCATCTATGGGGTCGCACAGAGTTGGACACCACTGAAGTGACTTAGCAGCAGCAGCAGCAGCAGTGAAGACACCAAGTGTATCCGTTTCCTATTACTGCAGTAACAAATTATCACCAGCCTGGGGCTTCCCTGGTGGCTCAGACAGGAAAGAATCTGCCTGCAACGTAGGAGACCCAGGTTCTATCCATGGATTGGGAAGATCTCCTGGGGAAGGGAATATCCACTCCCATGTTCTTGCCTGGAGAATTCATGGACAGAGGAGCCTGGTGGGCTGTAGTCCATGGGGTCACACAGCTGAGCTACTAACACACTTCAGTGGATTAAAACAACTCAAATTATTTTCATACAGTTCTTCAGGTCAGAAGTCCAACATAAGTTTCAGTGGGCTAAAATCAAGGTGTCTCCAGGACTGTATTCCTTCTGGAATAGAGGAGAATCTGTTCCCAACCTCTAGGCTGACCCCATTCCCTGGATCATGGTCTCCTTCCTCCATTTTCCAAGCCACCAGTAGTTAGTCAAGTCTCTCACATGACATTATGCTTACACAGATTCTTCTGCCTCCCCCTTCCACATTTTAAAGACCTTGTGATTCCTTTGGACCCACCTGGATAATCTAGGCTGATCATCTTAAGGTCAGCGATTTAGGAACCTTCATTCCATCTGCAACCTTAACTCCTCCCCCTCATTTAACTTAATATATGTGCAGATTTGAGAGACTTGGATGTGGACATCTTTGGGAGGTCACTATTCTGCCTACCACACGAAGCAGAGCATTTCAGGCAGTGGAAGAACATGTACAAAGGCCCTAAGGTCTGAACAAGATGGGTATGATGGGGGAAGAGAAGGAAGACCAATGTGGGTGGACATAATGCTCTGAGGTTAGTCTGGGGAAGGCTGGCAGAGGTCAGATTATGGAAAGCTCGGTGGGCCATGGTATGAAAACTAAACTGTGTTCTGGTCATAGGAGGAGACTGCTAGAGGTTTTGAGCAGGGAATGGCATGATCTGATATATATTTTTAAAAGATGGTTTGGGCTGCTCTGTGAAAATAAACTGTGGAGAGGCAAGGGCAGAAGTAGGGAGAACAATTGAGAAGCAAGTACAGGGAATTCCCTGGTGGTCCAGTGTTTAGAGCTAGGCAGTTTGACTGCTGTGGGCCCGGTTTCAATCCCCGGTCGAGGAATCAAAGGTCTCACCAATTAAAAAAAAAAAAAAAAGACAATTACAGTGATCTCGTTCAGAGGTTCTCAACAGGGGGCAGTTTTGTGCTGCCAGCCCCTAGGGAACATTTGGCAATGTCTGAAGAGACTTCCAGTTGTGACTTGTGGTTAAGGGGAGAGAGAGTACTACTGGGATCCAGTGGGAAGATGCCAGCGATGCTACTTAGCATCCTACAGTGCCTAGGGCAGCCCCCAGCACAAAGAATGATCCTGACCTGTGGTGCGGAGGCTGAGAAACTGGAAGGGTTGGAGGCAACAGGAAAGACGTGGTCAGAGCATGTGTGCTCAGTAGCTCAATCATGTCCAACTCTTTGCAACCCCATGGACTTTAGCCCACCAGGCTCCTCTGTGCATAGAATTATCCTGGCAAGAATACTGGAGTGGGTTGCCATTTCCTTCTCCGGGGTTTGGACACACACTCACCCATTACTAGGCTTTAGCTTTCAGGGCTTTATCAAAGAAGGAAGAGGCTGGGGGTTGACTTCAAAGCAGACTAGATTGGAGAGGGAGGGGCTGTGTGGGGCACATGGGTGGGGGTGGGAAGGAGAGGTGATTTTCACAGTGCTGGGTTTCCCTCAGGCAGCCAAAAGGACACACTGCAGCACTTCCATTGCATCTTGTATCAGCTATCTTGTCCTAGTTCCTATTATGTACTTGGTGTTTATCATAGTCTAGAATTATAAACCCAGGGAACCCAGGCCCTATTTTATTCTCCATCGTCACTAGCTTGGTGACATCAGACAACTGACTTAACCTCTCCTTGTCTCCATGTTCACCACTGGGCTTCCCAAGTGGCTCAGTGGTAAAGAATCTGCCTGCCAATACAGGAGACTCAGGTTTTATCCCTGGGTCAGGAAGATCTCCTGGAGAAGGAAATGGCAACCCACTCCAGTACTCTTGCCTGGAAAATCCCATGGACAAAGGAGCCTGGCAGGCATAATTTAGCTACTAAATAACAACTGAAAAAGACAACATCTGCTTTATCAACCTCATCTTGTTACAAAGAACTTGGGAAGAAAAATTAAAGCATGATATGTATATATTCTGAAAGTGAAAGTGGAGAGTGAGAAAGTTGGCTTAAAGCTCAACATTCAGAAAATGAACATCATGGCATCCGGTCCCATCACTTCATGGGAAATAGATGGGGAAACGGGAAACAGTGTCAGACTTTATTTTTATGGGCTCCAAAATCACTGCAGATGGTGACTGCAGCCATGAAATTAAAAGATGCTTACTCCTTGGAAGGAAAGTTATGACCAACCTAGATATCATATTCAAAAGCAGAGACATTATTTTGCCAACAAAGGTCCGTCTAGTCAAGGCTATGGTGTTTCTAGTGGTCATGTATGGATGTGAGAGTTGGACTGTGAAGAAGGCTGAGTGCCAAAGAATTGATGCTTTTGAACTGTGGTGTTGGAGAAGACTCTTGAGAGTCCCTTGGACTGCAAGGAGATCCAACCCATCCATTCTGAAGGAGATCAGCCCTGGGATTTCTTTGGAAGGAATGCTGCTAAAGCTGAAACTCCAGTACTTTGGCCACCTCATGTGAAGAGTTGACTCATTGGAAAAGACTCTGATGCTGGGAGGGATTGGGGGCAGGAGGAGAAGGGGACGACAGAGGATGAGATGGCTGGATGGCATCACTGACTCAATAGACATGAGTTTGGGTGAACTCCGGGAGTTGGTGATGGACAGGGAGGCCTGGCGTGCTGCGATTCATGGGGTCGCAAAGAGTCGGACATGACTGAGTGACTGAACTGAACTGATGTATATATTCTGCTTTGCAAATTTTTGTTCCCTGAAATTTCATTATCATAATCCTTCTTTTCTAGGTTTCATTATATTTTTCACCATTAATATTTTTATACCTGAAAAACAATGTAACTGATAAATATTTAACACATTGAAAAGGCAAATTATATTTTAGATTTTATTTTTATGATATTTTCAAGGATCACATAGTCTAGTTCTTTCTGAATATAATAAGGAAACCAGTGGAATAACATTATTGGCTAATTTAATTTAATTTATCTCACCAATTTATTCACTAGCACCTGTGTGTAAAGGACTATTAAATGAACTAGGCCAAAATAGGGTTCCTCTTGCCTCTGGGCACATGCAGTAAATTCACTTTGCCATTCTGAGACAGTTCTCATAACGTAGAGACTAGGGGTCTGCAAAGTGTAGCCCAAGGTTGGCCACCCAGTTGTGTGAATAAAGTTTTATTGGAACACAGCCACACACATTCATTTCCGTATTATCTGTGGCTGGTTTGGACCACAGTAGCTGAATAGAGTTAGCTGTAATAGAGAGGTGTACAGCTGGCAAAGTCAAAAATATTTACTATCTTGCCCTTCACAGAAAAAAAATTTGCCCACTCCTGACCTAAGGCACTTAAGTCTTTTGGAAATTTCAGCTTTTGCTTCTGAATTTGCTCTGTTTTCTTATTTCTAAAAATGTGAATCTCCAGTAAAGAAATATTTTAAGAACACCTATTTCCCTGTGTTTACATGGCTTACATCCCCATACCACAGGCTTTACAAGTAAAAGTGCTAAGCTACCAGTATATATTCAATTTATAGGCTAATAATGGCCCAATATAGTTTTTTTTCCCATCCATTTTGTAGATCTTTCATTTCCATCCTTTATTTATCACTATTGAACCCAAGCTTCTTTCTTAACATTATTTTCCCCCATCTCTTCAAGGTCATTTTGAATTATAACACAATCCTCTGAGGTGTTAGCTATCCAATTTGGCACCATCTGCAAATTAAATCAACTTGTCTTTTATTTCATCACTCAAACAACTGATGGAAATATTAAGAAGAGCCTGCCTCAGGACATCCTTTTAAAATGTCACTGTTTCCCTCAAGGTTCTGCCAGAACCATTGATAATCTGAATCCACTTTTAAGCTCCCACTCCTCTGACAATTGGATCTCGTCAGTGATGGCCAAACCTCAGATGCCAGTCATGATACCATAGTGGTCATGAGCATGGCCTACTTACTTAACGGACCCATTCCTCTAAGCGGATGGGTTTGCCATACCTGTTGTGTCTGCTCATCATGTATTCTGGTTTTCCTGTCTTGCTCTGAAATTAAGGAGGGCTGGAGGACTTGCTTTGGCCAGTGAAAGGTGAGCGGAAGTTTGCATCCTTTAGGGAGTGAAGTTTTGAAAGGCAGTTCATGATTCACCAGGTCCGCGTTTCCTGTCTTGGCAACTGTGGAAGTACGTGTTGAAAGGAACCTTCATCAGGTTGGGCTCCCGAGTGACTGTGAATAGAGACCCCTCCCTAGAGATCTGCATAGATGTGCAGCACGAGTGAGAAACACACCGTTGTTGTTATAAGCAACTGAGACCTGGGGGTGGCTTGTTTCCAGAGCATAACCTCACCCATCTTGCCTGATAACAGCTCTTGAGCACCATAACATTTTTCTAGAAAGCTCCATTAAAGCTTGGGACCATTCTTTTCCTATGGATCCTTTTCTGTGTATATCCCTCGCAGAACCTTATCCACTGTGCATACCACTTAAATGTTTATTGCATAGAAGTTACTTAATAATAGATCGATAGATAACTGGCTAACATATTTAGGGAATCTTTTTTTATGCTTTTGCATCCTGTTTTTATATATGTGCGTGTGCTCAGTTGTGTCTAACTCTTTACAACCCCATGAATTGTAGCCCACCAGGCTCCTCTGTCCATGGGATTTCCCAGCCAAGAATACTGGTGTAGGTTGCCATTCCTTGCTCCAGGGGATCTCCCCGGATGAGGGATAGAACCCACAGCTCTTGCATCTCCTGCATTAGCAGGTGGATTCCTTACCACTAGCACCACCTGGGAAGCTGTATTATATATGAACTAATAATAAAAACAACTCCATATACATCCAGCTTCTTAAGCACCTTCAAGGTATTTTTCAATTGAATGCCCTGGTTCTCCTCTATTGTTTGATATAAGGATATAGTCATTATGATGGAGGTTTTACCTTCCCTAATATTTACTTTAAGTTAACTCAGCCCAGATTCACCACTTCTAATCATGGTAAGACCGGCCTCTGGCTACTGAGAGTAACCTGCACTCACTATAGTGAGAGAATGAGCTTGGGCATTTGCCTATTAATACTTCTATATTGGGGCTTCCCTAGAGGCTCAGATGGTAAAGAAAGCACCTGCAGTGCAGGAGATGCAGGAGACGTGGGTTCGATTCCTGGGTTGGGAATATCCCCTGGAGGAGGGAAGGGCTACCTACCTACATCAGTATTCTTGTCTGGAGAATCCCATGGAAAGAGGAGTCTGGCAGGCTACAGTCCATGGGGTCACAGAGTCAGACACAACTGAGTGACTAACACTTTCCTTCTTTCACTTCTGTATTGATGTGGAGCTTCAACGAAACATCCTTCTGTTAGGAGAAATTTAGGGAAACATTAGAGCTTCACATTCCATAATATTCATGTGCACAGGCTTTCTTTAAGATGTAGTTGGGACATGCCTCACTTGCTCCTGGTTGTATTCCTGGGACCTAGCAGAATGCCCGGACCATAGAAGCATCAAAAAATACATGGAATGATTTGAATTTGATACTTTCCATCATCTTTGAGATAGGCAGCCCTTTTTATGTCTGTTTTGGAGGTGAGGCTCAGAAACATTACAAGTAATTTACCCAAGGTGACACCACGAAGAGATGGAACCAGAATGGGAGCATCTGCTTCTCAGGCATTTGCTCTTTCTCGGATAGCATGGTGCACCCAGGCTTCAGTAGAAAGAGCAAATGTTCTGGAGTCTGATGGACCGAGATTTGAATTACAGCTCAGCTACTCATTAGTTATATGTCATTGGGGATTTCTCAAATCTATCCCCTGATGTTTTCTTTAAACCACAATGATATTTTCTCCCCTTCAAGTAGGTCTTGTATTTTATTTCATTTCCCATAAATGCTATTTTGGGGGCATGGTATAATGATTCAGCTGTATGTATTCTCTCATTGGGGTCCTCTATGGTTAGGTTGAATTCATGTTGCTTCCCTGACCCTGTCTTTCCCAAACCATTTCTTGAGGCATCCAAGATGGATTTAGCAGAGGGTTATATTCCCACTTTGAAATAGGCTACTTTCATATCCAAATTTCATTTTGACCTTTCAATTCAATAATTATAGCCTAAGATATTTTATGTTTAAAGCCCAAATGACTGTTTGCTTAGAATTGTAAGAACAAATTTGGAAGCCAGCTTAAGGCACTTAAAGGTTTAGCCTGCCCTGGAGAAAAAATGCATTCTTTGTCTTGCATCAACATGTTAATAAAGTCTAAAGTTCCTGCACAAACAGAACTTGCTTCAGTGGGAATTATAAGAACATAAAGGGCGCAGGATCATAAATGGACTATATTAGTGAAAGCCATTTACCTAGCATGGCACACAGAGTTTTATTTAAGATTAATGAAAACCCAATAAATAGAAAACACTAATATTCCTTCCAGTGGGGCAGTCAAGATGAGTCTTAACTTGATATCATAGAAATGTGTGTACTCTGAACAGAAAAACGTGTGCAATATTTGCAAAGTTATATTTTCATAATATTTTATAACCCAAATTTATATTCAATAAAAATGCACCTAATATCTCATTTTAGGATCATTCTGGAGTCAGGTAAAGGCAATCATTTTAGCAGTAAGTTATGACTTCATAAAAGTATTTTAATCAGTTGGTATGTTACCTTTAAATTCTCCGGACATATGATTCTTAAAAATGATATTTGAACATGGAAATCTGCCATTTGGAATGTTTTTCTGTCTCTTCAAGTGGATTTTATTTTTGAAAATTCTATTGGAGGTAAATTCTAGAAGATCTGAGATTTTGGATCTGCCACAAAATGAGACTTTAGACCAGTCACTTATCACTGCATGTCAATTTTGTTATCTTGAATAGGAAATAATAACACACGCTTCCGGTAGAGATATAAATAAAAATGGTATGGAAAAGTCTTTGCCTGGTGGAAAATGCCCCTGTGGTGTTTGTTTGTTTGTTTGTTTGTTTGTTTGTTTTGCAGTCTCCTGCTCTTAACAGAAACCCTTCATGATAGGTTTGTGTCGGTGCTGGCTTCAGTAGCCTGTAAACATTCATTCTCTCCTCTTCCCTGAGCAAAGACCAAAGACACAACACTGAGCTATTTTTGCTAAGATCCACACTACTCAAGGAGCAGTCAACCAGTGGATGAAATAGAAACAAATGATTCATTTTAAGATAAGCTTTATTTAGCAGGCAGTCTTCACCTCCAGCACTCAGATACTAAGTCTTGAGTCTGTTCTTCATAGTGAGACTTCAGTGGAATTGGTTAGACTTAAAAAGAATTATTACTTTTCTCTACAGGCCTGTGTAGAGAAGAAGAGCCAATTGTAGCCAAATGTAGAGGAGAAGAGCCAATTATTAGACAATGGATGTGTTACATACTTACATTTAAAAACTGTTTTGAGCCTAGAGTTAAACCTTCCACAGAGTACTTTTAAAGATACATTTTCTTATCTTCTTAAGTCTAAGAGGTTGTTTGTTTAAATTTTTTTCCATGTAATTATGCAAATTCACAAGTCTTAGATTTCTTTCCTGAAACCATCAAACACTTTAATATGTGGGCTCAGGAGGGTTATTTCAGGGAATAAATAGATATTACGTGTCATTTCACCCTTAAAAAAAAAAGTGGCAATTACTGCATTGTAAAAGGAGTAAACTCTAAATGATCTTATTGTATTATCTACTAAAGGCCTGGAAAAGTTGAATAACTATTAGTTACTATGTTCCTATAAGGCATTAGGGGGTCTTACTTGATAGAGGTTTATTCGTATTCTCGTCCCATCATCCGTTCTATTCACTTCTTTGAAAATAATTTCAAGAAAAGTTACCCTGGTTTTAAAAACATAAAAGACAACTGATAATATCCTATACTTTGGTTTTTCTCCCTACAGTGCCTTTATATAATAGAAGGTCGGTCATAGCTCATGATATAAAACACTAGCTGTTGACTCACAGTTACACTAGAAGGGCCAATTTTACAGACTGCTGGAATAAAGATGATTTTAATTAAATTGCACAAATCCCTTTGTACTGCAACCAAAGCCTCCTCAGGCTGGCTGACGCTGAGCCACTCTGGCGTGTGTAGAGTTAACCAGGTTACCGGGCTTCCTAGTTAACTTCTTTCACCAGGAATGCAATTCGTGTTTACCTATATAAGGAAACCTGTTAGGCTGACCTGAGTTTGGCGGATTTTTGCGCTGACTGGGAGGCGTGTGAGCACACAGCCCAGAGACGGGGAGTGATTCCGAGCTGGACAGAGCAAGCTTCCTGATCGCACCAGCCATTCAGCTGATCCGAGGCAGGCTGCCTGGAGGACCTACAGGTTTGCCTCTTCCAGATCACAGTTGAGGAACAAAAACCCCGTCCTGGGAAAAATGGGGAAGCCGGTGAGTCTTACCGATCTCTCTCTCTATGCTGCTGCTCAGGGGCACGCCTCGCTGGTCTCACCCAGGAAGTGGAGGCAGAGGCGTTGCTCAGCCTCTCACCCCACAGCTCCTTCCTGAACAAACACCAGGCTTCGCGAATACCTCCAGACAACTTTTCCTGCCTGTTTTGTACCCCGAGAATCCACAGAGGCAGTGATTTTCGCACCTTAGAGTGTTTTGGTGGTTTGAGGAGGGGGTGGGGGGCGTTGGCTTTTTTTTTTTTAACTACTCAGGAGTTTCTCTCCTACCGCGCAGAGTGGAAAGGAACCCTGGGGTGCTTCGCGAGAACGCCGAGCCCCCGAGGATGTCAATAGTAACTTTAAGTGGGGTTCCAAAAACTACAGGCGGAGTGATAGTCTGTAGAAGTGCAATTTGTCACAAAAAAAGGCAGTCTGAAGGTATCATTTTTCATTCATGCGGCAGCAAAAATCCTTCCATCCTGCACATGTAATAAAGGACACCTTCTGAGACACTGAGAAAAGAAAGAAGCTGAGCTGAGCTCTTTGTTCTAGACAATGTAAAGAAGCCCACTCTTGCATTTTGACAAGTTAGCATATGTCTACTTATATATAAGGCAGGGACTGTGTAGAAAGGCTTTATGTCAAAGGCGTTGTGGTCGATTGAGTTAAAATTTGGCTCTATTCTATATGTGGACAAAAATTGAAGTCTGAATGTAATTAAACAGGGAAATGTGAAAGTGTTTAACAGACTTGCAGGGGAATTTTAGTAATACTGCAGAATGCTCAATTATAAGAGGCAACTGAGTGAGAAAGAAGAAAAAGCCATTCCAGCTGAGTTCTGGGGCTTAGGTAAAACTTTGAAAAGAAAGTTTATTTTAAAAAAATCTAGTATAACCATCCAAAATGATTTTGGAATGGGGTACAATTTTTTTTTTCTGGCAAGGTGATTTTCTTAATTCAGTGAGCTTGGATAATTGTTTTGAATGATTTGACTTTTCATCTTGCAGAGAAATATTGTCATTTTCTGTCATGTACAGTGACTTAATCCTAAGGGTTTGGGGAGCAGGCAAGTGGCGCACAGACCCAATTTCCAATTTGTCATATTAAGAAATTAATTTCTTAAATTAATTTCAAGAAAAGTAACCAGCACAAACAAGCAGGTTTGAGCGAATGGCCACTTTTTTAAAAATTGCAAGTCATAGTCCATTTAATAGTGAGATTTAATACAGGGATTGGCAACTGCTTATTCATAAAAACAAAAGCTATGGCCAGTTTTATTTAGAGCTCTCAACTTGCAAAAGCCTTACTATTTGCAGTAACACAGTTTAAATGAAACCTGCTCATCTCAGTGAGAATGAAACCAAGAAAAGCAGTGTGTGTATAAGACAGCAGATGTCTTAGTAAATAAATTTCATAACACAAGCAGCAGAACTGAGGAGCCTAATGCAGATGTTTTAAAGCTTGTTATCTCCTCACTGCTGCTCAGAAAAATAGGAGTCTTGATATTGTACTGCTTTCGATGGGAATCAGTAACCCAGGAGACACAAAACACTTTTAAAATATACAGTTAATAACAGATGTTTATACCTGGTTTTCTCACCCTGCTGAAGAGATGGCCCCCAGCTAAGTCGACTAGCACGTCCGCTGTTTTTTCTGTGAGTTGATATGTACACAGTTATTATACACTAATTACATCAACGGCCAAGGGAATATATAACTAGAAAGATAAATCTGTCTCCTGGGGTGGGGAGGGCTGGGGGTAAGCTTGGGTTTGGGGAATCTCATGTTTAGCATTCTTCTTGCCAGTGGCTGATGAATTACTGTCAGTGACTGGGATCCCTGACTCCTGAATTTACTTACCTCTGGTTCCTGGGCAGCTCATTTGGGGGTAACAAGAGTGATTATTGTATTTAACGCTTTGGTATTCATAGCGTCCCAACAGGATTTCTTGTTGAAGATTAAAGTTATTTCAGGGTCCGAACTAATCCTCCAGTGAAAGGCAGGTAAGGTGCAGTGGTGCCGCATTAGTCGTTTTCCAGTCACTGGTGCTGTGTGTTTAGGTCTGTGAGGTGTTAGTAAGTGTCCTGGATAAGGAGACTGAAAAATCATGGGAGGAAAAAAGCAAGTAATGGAACCTTAATATCGTCCTTTGCTCATATATGTTGTGACACCCTAAAAAAGTGCAGCATATGAAGATGATTTGTTGCAAATGTACCTGATGGATCCTTTTTGGCCTGATCATCCTGAGAAACATTCTCTAAGGCAAAGCTTTGTGAAAGATGGGCCATGGAGTACTGGTAGATGATGAGCGAGTTGCAGACATGCCCAGAAGTTGATCCCCCTTGGCATCTGGGCCATCAAGCTGTGCCTGGGATGGGCATATCCCCCTGAGGGTTATCTGTGGACCACTTAGTTTCCTCAGCTTGCCCCAATGCGTTGTACAGATAGGATCAATTTCTGTGTAAAAGCTAGGAAACTGTCTTTGACAATCCAGGCCCAGAATACAGAGAGAGCCAGGGAAAGTTCAACTACTGTGTTAAAACCTGAGCCTCAAGGCTCAACATGGATGAAACATAACCTTATTCTTTTTTATCATCTTTCATGTTATCATGGGGAGGCCAAGGTCCTCTGTATGTCACTCAGTTTGCCCCCTTTGTTCTGTAACAAAGTTAAAGAAGTATTGGGGTGTGTGTTGTTGTCATTGTCATTGTTTTTCTAGTCTTAAAGATCCCCTAGAAAGCTGATGGCAAAAGGTTTCTCTTGGCTTCCTTTCTAATGTTTAATCATCATTTATTCTTTTTCTCAAACTGCTGTCACAGTTTGCTTGGCTCAAATTCTCCCGCCACCAGTGTGGCCTGGTCCAGAGGCAATGACACAAAAGAACCCGGTTTCCAAAGTTATTTATTAAATGTAAATTCTTTCCTTAGATACTGTACCAAATTTGTACACATCATTCTTAACCCTGGTGAACTTTCTTTGGCTTTCTCTGCCTACCATTTGTCATCAATTACCTTTTCAAAAACATTTTGCATTATTAATTCCTGTTACATTCATTCAGCAAATATTTATTGAGTGCCTTTTGAAGTCCTTTGCTAAGTACTCAAAAGGAAAAGCGGGTATATAGGACACAGATGAATTTAAACTCAGTGTTCATGCAATTGGTAGCATTTCTGCAAAGAGTAATCTCATTGCCTGAATGGTGTGCAGCATGTGAAGTACGATTTGCTGCAAACTTACTCGACCACTTACTTTTTGGCTGATCATCCTGAGGGACATTCTTGAAGTCAAAGCTTTCCAACTGGTGAGCAGAAAACAGGTTAACACACAGGTCACGATGTTCATGCTGTCAAGATGTTCACCAGATAATTTCCACGTCAGAACATGTCCAGTAGATGCCAACGAACTTGGTTACTTACAGAAGAAAGATGCCCCCTTGCTCCCCACAGAGCATCTCTAGATAACAGGGAGCTGGCTGATACCTTTTTCTGTTTTGCTAATGTATTTTTCAAGACCACATTTTCTTGGATTGTAAGGGATTCCTAGGGCACCATGTTAAGAAGAGAGATTTTCAGAGTACTAGGTAACTTCAGAGTTTTATACTGGCTTTTACCCACTGGAAATTACTAATTGACTAGTGATGATTCTTAAGAAGCAGGCAACAGCATCTGCTGTTACTGCTAAGTTGTAGATGTAAGGCTTAGAATCAGGGATCATGAATTACTAACTGGTTTGCACCAGTAGGGGGTTTCTTTGGTGGCTCAGACGGTAAAGAATCCGTCTGCAATGCATGAGACACAGGTTCAATCCTTGGGTCGGGAATATCCCCTGGAGAAGGAAATGGCTACCCACTCCAGTATTCTTGCCTGGAAAACCCCATTGACAGAGGAGCCTGTTGGGCTACAGTTCATGGTGTCACAAAGAGTCGACACGACTGAGCAACTAACCCACACTTTTTGCGTCAGTAGGATTTTGCAAATATCTCAGGCATTAGCAAAACCAATTTAAAATATATTTATATTTGAGGAAAGCTTGGCTGGTGAGGTAATAGACATGACTAGACTAGGACTTCTAGTTAAGTGTAAAAATACATTTCCATTTTTTAATTAATTGCTTGCAGTCACGTATAAGGAAATCTTCTGTGAGTGAATCTTTCAGAGAAACTGAGTTGCTTTATATATTAATGCTAAGGGTTCAGTTGATTTTATTTTTTATTTAAAAGGAAAATAAAAATGGATAGCAGCGCTTTGTGGAATGGAGCACTCTCCAGTGTGTGTGGTACTTACCTAATAGCTGGGTCTGCATAAAGATTGGCTCTGACTGCTCCCACTCTCTTGCAAGTTGCTCTTCACTTGTCTAAACTTGAGACGGAGATGAAATTAAGCAGAACCTCCTCAATTTGACAGTTTTTGTTTTAACACATGACAGAAAAGGAATTTTGGTCAAAAGGCCGGAGCCAGGAAATAACTGCATTATTTATAGGTATTGTTCTGCAGCAGAGGCCTTGGTTATTTAAACCCAATTTATCCACCCCCCACCCCAAGTATCTAATTGTGCAGTTATTTAGATCTGTACTGACACACTCATCATGTATTGCCTTGGGGACCGAAACTGTATATAAACTACTAGAGAACGGATAACGAGTTTACTCGAACTGATATACTTGGCTTAAAGCTAAAAAACAAAAGAATAGCAGTGTTTCCCAGGTTTATTCCAAGGTGGTGGATGGTGGGCTTGGCCAAGTCATCTTAAACTTCTCTGGGATTCAATTTCCTCATCCATCACTGGAGACATGAATACACAGTTCACTGGACAGTTATGAGTATTGACAGCACCTAGCACAGTGCTGGGCAGGAGGCCAGTCAATAAGTATTCGTAGGATGTGAAATGCATGGGAGTGGATGAGGCATTCTCAAGTAAACAATTAAGAGGTTGAAGAAGTAGAAAGCAACCATTGGTGTCCCCTGTGTACTTTTGCCCACTCCGTGATTTAAAACCTGCTTTTCAGTGAAGCGTGGTATACTTTCTAACGTCTCATACCAGGTCCTCTTTTCTTAGTGTCACCTGTTTGTCCCTTATAGGTTTTGCATTTGAGACTCTTGTTATAACAGCTTCTTCTATAGCAATCTACGTTATCTCAAATGTAAGTCCCCCCCACCCCATTTTAAGGTGCTTTCCCCAAAGTAACACATTTTAGAAGCAAAACAAAAAATACTCATTTTGCACTCAGTAATTTGATAGCTTGTAAGCTTTCCAACAGCACTGATGGGAGGGACTGGACTAGTAAATTCATGGATAAAATTCACTCGTTTTGTGGACAGTAAGTAGAACATCTCCCTGGCTTTAGTTCATAACAGTGGTCTTCCAGGTGTCTTGATGTGTTAGGGTCTCTAAGGTATTTTGTCCCCAAGGTTATCCTCAGATCCCACCCTCTTTGTCCCACTCTCACTCATTACATCCTGCCCCAGTGGAATATCACATTTAATCTTATATTGCTCCTATGATGTGGACAGGATGTGTCCTGTGGACTAATGTGCCCTGACAAGAGTTTGCTCCTGGCTAAGGCTAGTCGGGACCAAGTAGTGCTGTTTGATGGCAAAGCAGGGCAGCTGTATTAGTCAGCTCAGGCTGCTATGACAAAATAGCACAGACTGGGTGGTTGAATGGGCTTACCAGGTGGTGCTAGTGGTAAAGAACCTGCCTGCCAATGCAAGAGACATAAGAGACCACGTTGGATCCCTGGGTCAGGAAGATCTCCTGGAGGAGGGCATGGCAACCCACTCCAGTATTCTTGCCCGGAGAAGCCCATGGACAGAGGAGCCTGGTGGGCTATAGCCCTTGGGATCACAAGGAGTTGGACATAAGTGAAGTGACTTAGTATGCACACACAGGTGGTTAAGTATCAAGTGTTTATTTCTCAGAATTCTGGAGGTTGGGGAGTCCAAGATCAAAGTGTCGGCAAATTCAGTACCTGGTGAGAGCTCTCTATCCAGCTTGTAGATAGGTCTCTTCTCACTATGTCCTCACTTGACCGAGAGACAGCAATCTCTCCCTCTTTTTATAAAGGCACTAATCCCATTATGGCAGCCCCACCCTCATGACCTCATCTTACCCTAGTTACCTCCCCAAGGCCCCATCTCTGATATCATCACATTGAGAGTTAGGGTTTCAACATATGAACTTGGTGGTGGGGGCACAATTCAGTCCACAGAAATGGCTTTATCAAGACATAGATCAAGTGACTCTGTATTTCTGACTTATTTTCATTGATCTTGAGATATCATCTCTTGTAAGATACATCATTAAGAAAGAAAAATATCTTTTTAGATCATAAGAGTGTTTTCTTAGCATTGAAACATTTTATACTACATTTATGGAAAGAATTCTTTTAGACTCTGATGCTGGGAAAGATTGAAGGCAAACAGGAGGCAGGGGTAGCAGAGGATGAGATGGTTAGATAGTATCACTGACTCAATGGACATGAATCTGAGCAAACTCCAGGAGATAGTGAAGGATAGGGGAGCCTGACTTGCTGCAATCTATGGGTCACAAAGAGTCAGACATGACTTAGGGACTGAACAACAACAAAACTGGCTTATTTCGACCAATTTTTTAAAAGAAAATCATGTCTTCCTCCTGTGCATACATAAAATGAAAAATGTGGCAAGAAAACTGTTTAAGATTCCAGCTTTCCTAAATCACGTTTCAATCAGAATTGTCGTGCGTGCACTTTTCCACACCATGCTGTCATGCTCTGTGCCAGGAGACAGCATTTCTTTTTAGGGGGCATCTCTACTGTCTCTGAGTCTCTACCAAAAGATCACAACCAGAACTATATTTCTTCCTCTAATGATTCTACCTGGAATGCAGGTATACCCACCAAGTGACTACACTTGTGAGTGAGCTAATTCTTTAGCCCTTCTGACACACGTCCACGAGTGTGTTCAGAAGCAACACTCTTGGTGGCTTCCACTGATCTCCTGGATATCTGCCCAGACAACTTTCCTATAGTCCCACCTGAACCCAAAGAGGATCTCCCCCTGGCCTGGGGGAGCTCTTCCTCCTTTTCATTCCTTTGAGAAGCATGTGACTTCTCTTCTCCGGATGTGGGGGGCTGATTTTACATAATGCCTAGAACTCAAAAGAAGTGAAAAAAATATGAACTTCTGTGACCAAGAAGGTTCATGGGTGGGCAATGACAGTTATATCAGGACCGCCTCCCAGGCAGCAAGAGTAAGATACCTCCCAGTGTCAGCCTGGTTAAACAGGAAAGCACTTACCCTGAGAACTCAGGAAATAGAGTGCATCTCTCCCACCCCACAGGGATGCCTAAAATCTCAGCGTTAGAGAATGATTTAATTGTCTTTTAAGGCATCAAGAGTGTTTTAGTAGAAATTAATGACTCTAGAGAGAGCAATGTGTAGTTGCTGTATTTACTGCTTTGGCATGCATTTCATTCCCATTAAGATGAAGAAAGAGCAAGAGCCTGTGAAGATGGGACAAGGAATGGGATGGGCATGAGGATACAGGAATGGAAAGAGAGCAGGAAAAGAGCAAAGAAGCAGCTCAACTTTCATTCAATGAACTTTATCAAATCCTTGGTCTGAACCAGGCATCACCCTACATCCTGACACTAAAGTGCCTGCACTTAAGGACCTACCTACCCTTCTAGTGTAGGAGACAGGCATCGGCGACATATCAGGCCAACAAGTGTAAAAGTCTTACTAGAATAAAAGCTATAAAGTATAGTTATGTGTTCCCATGAGATTGTACTGGAAGGATTCAGATAATCAAGGAAAGTCAGAGAAAGCTTCCCTGAGAAAAGGATGCTTCAACCGAGAGGTAGTAGGACAGGATGTGAGTCAGTATTTGGAGGGGTAGGAAATGGCCAGACTGTATCTGAGAGTTTTCAGCAGTCAGGAAGACTACATTAACAGTATCCTGGAGACTCAGTTGGGGAGCTTCAGAGTGAATGTGAGTGAGCCTAAGAAAGGGGTCTAGGGAAAGATGATGGCTCAAGGTACTAGTATCACAGAGGTGGAGAGAAAGCAAGGTGGATGGCTTTTAGTTGTATTTCAGAGGTGAAATAGATATGTATTGGTAATGAATGGGACAAGAGCAATGATGAGGGATTGGGAAGTGTCATGACAAACTCTCAGGAATCTGGTCCACAAAACTAGAGGAATAAGTGTTGTCATTAATGATGTAGAGAGCAGTGAAAGTTGACCTGATTTGAGGGTAGAGAGGAATCGTTTGTAGTCTGAAGAAGTAGAAAATAAGTCTAGCTCATCCATTTACTAGCGTTGTGATGCTAAGTTTCTCTGAACCTCAGTTCTTCCATCTTTAAAAATGAAGCCATAAACATTCACCTCACAGGGTTGCTGGGACAATCAACATAACTTCATACGTGGTTGAAGTTCCTTCCTACATAAGTTACTATGATCACTCCAGAACTGAGCAGCAGTGAAGCCTAGAGGCAGAGTGGCTATTTTCCAGAACTTTCTAGGAGGTGGGGTGGTGTGTAGGAGTTTTGACAGCTGAGATCTCAGGACTCTGTAAGTTTACCTTAGTGGAGTTTCTCCTTGTTGATAATGTACAGGGCAGCTATTAGCTTCATTTGTCTGGTGAATTCCTTCTATTTTGTTCCCACCCCCTCTCCTCCTCTCTTTCAGCCTGGATCAAGGGAACCCATAGAGGAAGAAGGTACATTGCTTTTCTCAGCTGAGATCCCTTATCGCTTGTAAGAGGACTAGAGGATTTAGGAAAATGTAACCCAAGAGTTTGCACTAACAGATGAGCACAGTCGATTAGCTTCACCCTCCCTGTAGGCTTCGGGGGAAGACTTTCCCATTCTGTTTTTCTAGCGTCAATTTAGCGAGGGCATTTTATACGACATATGTAATTCCTATGCCCTTGAGTGACCTCAGCACATTCCTTTCTGGCTTCCAAATAGCCCCTCATTAAAGGGAGCCATTAGGCAGTGAAAGCTGCAGCCAGTGTTTGAGGAACACACTGGAGTGGGCAGGTGAAGGGGCAGAGGGGGTTAAGCCCTCTGGAATCCAGGTGTTAACTTTCCTCTCTGCTGGTGTTTTGACCTTGCAGGATCCTAACTACTACCAAACATCTCCCCCTGTTGCCTGGCTCCACTTCTTTCCCTCTGTTCTTGCCACACTGTTGTCTTTTTATAACCATGTTTATCTCTCACTGAATTATCAGAGAGGTTATTTCCCATCCAGACCCCATTCAGTTATTTTTCCTTGCAGGAAACACTTATTTCCATATAGAAAAATGGGTGGGAGAGGGTGGGAGGCATTTTATTTCATTGTTTCACTTGTTTGGGCTGGAAGAAGATGACACATTTGTATGAATTTCTGGATAACAAAATTAATTTACACATAGCTTTCCAGGTGGCAGTAGTGGTAAAGAATTCACCTGATAATTTAGGAGACACAAGAAACTCAGATTCGATCCCTGGGTCAGGTAAATCTCCTGGAAAAGGAACTGGCAACCCACTCCAGCATTCTTGCCTGGGAATCCCATGGACAGAGGCGCCCAATGGGCTCCAGTCCACAGGGTTGCAAAGAGTTGGACAGGACTGAGCACGCAAGGTCTTCGCACAGATAACTAAGTTGTTCTTGATTCTCCATCTGGATATTTGAGAGTTGACTGTATACACCCAGGCAGGGATTGGGATGTGTGGGAGGAATGGAGAAGGAAGTGGAGTGGAAGCTCTTATCTGAATTAGAAGTCTTAGGCAGGCTTTTAAGAGCTTCCTCTTTCCACTACCTTCCCTGCCTTTATAATTTTTGTCTCTATGTGGTCTATTTGGATGCAAATGCACTTTAAGATATAAGAGCAATGTAAAAAGGCACTTCTAAATCCACACTGTGTCTCCCAGAGGGGCTGCCATTTCACTTCATAAAGACCCAGTTGGCTTTAGTTTTGCTGAGTTCAAGGCAGGGACGTTCCATGGCAACTTCTAATTAGCATGTGCAGTAGTAGTGGCTCCGAGTCTGGATGTTTGAGGAGTCACAGTGCAGTAGCAGGAAGCCAGAGCTAGGCAGTGTCAGCGAGTTCACTTTGCCTGTGAATGTAGTTACCTGCCAGTAAATCATTTGCCAGTAGTTCAAAGATTAAGATGGAACCTGACAGAATGATCCAAAGAGAAGGTCGCAGTATAGAGAAAGCACATCAAACATTACAGTGAATGAAAAACGGTGAGAACTTCTGTTTCCAGGCCCCTAAATAAAATTCCTGCAAAGATAAAGATGTGAGCTTTGCACACCATCAGGCCTTCTGGTCTGTTTATCCTGCTGAGAAAGGCTGAAGTTGGGGAGGAGGAAGGTCTCCGCCAACAGATTGTAGGTCATAAATTAGTTAATAAAACCTGTCCTATGTTATCTCTGAAACAGTCTATTTTATATATCCTTGTCCATTTGATTTAGTTGTTTCCCTGCTTACTCCAGGCTGTATTTTGGTAGCATAAGTCAGTATGTGAGTTTTAGATTATCCAAAAGTTTATTTTTAAATGACCTGCCTTCTGTGGGGAAAATAACAGTAATGTGTGTGTGTGTGTGTGTATAATTTATTGCTATTGATTGGGAGTTTCACAGTTAACTTTAGCTTTTATATGTATATACATATATATATATATATGAAATATATAACACAATTTCACAATATGTAACACTAGTTATTCCAGTGAAACGTGAATATTGTTATATGCCAACATATATTTATTTTATCATAAAGTTAATTTTTATTGCTGCTTTCAAGACCTATTCAGTCCTTATATAGTTCCTGTAGAATATTTCCACATATTACCATTGGTACAGCCAGCTCTTGTTTTATGTATTATAGTCACTATGAGTGATAAAGCAACACTGTGGGTATCTATGTATGTATCTGTGTACCAGGGAAGCCCTGTATGTTTATTACACATATACAAGCTACATATATCCAAATGTACGTGTCCCTTTGAAAGTTTCTCCCTATTGAGAACAATAAATAGGCATTGTTGACTGATTTTTTTAAGTCAGATGAAATATATAAGAAAAGAAAATGTCACATTTTTTAAGACCAAGTATAATGATTTAGAAGTTACCAAAGAGGTCAGGGGTAAAAAGAAAACAAAAAATAGTAAAGAAAGCAAAGAAAAGCAGGAAATGAAAGAGGAAGGGAAGTCTCAAAGCAGCAAAAATCTACTCTCCCCTCACCAATCAAGCCTGCTCTCCATCTATAAACAAAAGCCTAGCAAACAAGCAGGTGAAGGACAAAGGGGTCAGGAGAAAAAGGACTTCCCTGGTGGTCCAGTGATTAAGACTCTATGCTTCCAATACAAGGGGCATGGGTTTGATCCCTGGTCAGGGAACTAAGATCCCACATGCCGTGCAGCACAGTGGAGAAAGTGTTTTTTTTTTTTTTTTTTTTTTAATCTAGTTAAAGAAAAGAGGCAAGCTAAAAATTGCTAGAAAATGCTGGGGACCAAAGAGAGAGAGAAAACAAGAAAGGGTGAGAATGAAACTTCAGGGTGAATGCTTGTAAAGCTAAAGTAAATGGGCAGAAAAAGCCAACTAAAGAAAGTAAGAAACAGGGAGGTAACATTAAAAGTCAAAAAATATGAAACGAGACAAAAATGGTCATGGTGCTTGAGCTGGTGGGGCTGAGAAGACATTGTTCTCTAGGTGTCTTGCTGGGAAAGAGGATAAGATGGCCCAGAAACGAAAGCAGGCAGGAGTGGAAGAAAGCAAGCATCAGGTGAAAGGGCCGCATGACAAGACAGTCAGCCAAGGGGTACGTCCCAGACACTGGCTGCAGAATAATGTCCTGGAGGGGTTCGTCTCCACTGCAACTGAGCCCTGGAGATGGCAGGGCTTGTCTGTTGTTGTTTAGTCACTCAATCGTGTCTGACTCTTTGTGACCCCATGGACTGTGGCCCGCCAGGCTCCTCTGTCCATGGGATTCTCCAGGCAAGAATACTGGAGTGGGTTGCCATGCCCTCCTCCAGGGGATCTTCCCAACCCAGGGATCAAACCCACATCTCCTGATGGACTGAGCCTGATGGATTATAGTCCATGGGGTGTCAGACACAACTGAGTGACTAACCCTTTCACTTTCAGCAGGAATTCTGGCTTCTTAGCTGTGAGGTGCTTCAGTGGAGGCTGGCTAATTCTGATTTAGGAAATGATTATTCTAGGGCAGTGAACGATGATGGCCTAAAGAGTTAATCCTCCAAATATTTTTCACACTCCCAGGAGTCATTTACTGAGCCAGAAGTACCTGGCTTAATATTTATTGAACACTTTGTTTCTGAAGGGGAATGGGAGGGAGAAGAGTGTCATATTCGAATCTATTTCCACCATCAAGCTTTACCCAAGTACCCGATGCTTGACTCTCTAACTGCCAGGCTTAGAGCCTACCCATGAAATTCCAAATCCAGTCTCTTGTGGGTTTGGACTCGCTCGTTTATTTTTACTGTGCTTCACTCATAATAACTTATGTTTGTAATTCAGCAACCTGAGGAATTGTTTTTATGGCACGTTTGGATCTTGCAGTCACTCACACGTTTCAAGGTCCATTGCAGGAAATGAGTTTGACACAGCATGTTAACAATGAATTATTCATTCTTACCTGCAGTGTTCAGAGCAGTCCGGGAAGGCTTCCCAGTTGTCGAGTCAAAGTTATGTAGCCGTAGTGCAAACTCCAGTGGGCAGTTGTGAGGATGGCAAACCTTACTTTGATACAATGCCACAACACCTCCATTAGTGCCCTGGTTAAAATGCAAACATCTGGTTGCTTTTATGGCCCATGTGTTCCTTAAGATGGTCTATTTCTTGATGATGTCAGTCATTGGAATCAACTATTTTTAAAGACTGTTTTAGTGTTTCTCTGAAACGATCACTCCTTACATTTGTTTAATAGATCATGAGCCCTTCAGGTACACAAAAATTGTAGAGATCACATCTTCTACTCTCCTGACTATTTTCAAGGATGACATTGTGACTCAAGGACCCTGGGGTGCTGTGGAATGTGTTGTCTTCTGGGGTTGTGTGCACCGTAGATTTTCATTAGCATGTCATGTCAAAAGGAACCTCACGCTTCTATGTACTGAGTGTGGGGCAGCTAAGCTGCCGGTTTGTGCTCACCGACCATGGCTTTGTGGATTTGCCTAGTTAAGTTTGTTCTGCGAGTGTTTGCTATTTCCTCCCCTGCATACTTATTTTACCTGGCCGTGTGCCAGGCAATCTACTTGCCCTCCATACTGTGCTCATGTCCAGTGCAGATAAGCTTCAGGTTGACAAGGACCGTCACCCAAATTCCAACGAACTACTGTATGCAGGGCCTTTTGGAAGAGGAATAATCTTATCTTTACATTTAATGGCAAGTGAAGGTTTGAAGCCAATAGGACTGCTCAAGAAAATGAGAGTCATGAAACAAAGGCTCTACCAATGGGATAAGTAGAATCCATCACTTATGATTTCAGATTTGAAAAAAGATTGGCAAAAGGTACAATGAATAGTAAAATGGCTCTCCTTAACCCACTGATTGGAAAGGCTTGGGAGGACATGTGTGAACATACTGGATCCTATAACTTGTAGAATGTTACAGACTAGGCCAGCTAGATGAGAACTGTCAAAGCATTAAATAAAATATGGCTCTTAATCATATCCTAGGATTGCATGCAGACAGGAACCTTCCATGGAATTCCCAAGAGAGAATATTAGAAGATGATAATTTAAGGATTATGAAAGTTCCTGAAATTTGCCAAAAGAATTAAGACAGGCCTATTTGGGAACTCCTAGGGACCAGACAGAGCAAATGAAATATTAGGTTGTAATGATTTCTCTCCACTTCACATCTATTTGTTTCTTATTCTCTCTGGGTTCCAAATACTGAATTTATGAAAGTGGAAGAGAAGAAATGAGTGTGCGCTAAAGGGAAGCAACTAGGGGTGGGGAAAAACAACCCCTGCCTCATAACTGGGGAGACAGGAAGAATGAAGGAATTTGAGGCCGTTGCACGGAGTAAATGGAATAACTACAATGTAGTGTTGAAGAAAAATAATATAGTGTTCTATAAGTCACAAATGGAAGGACGTGAGAGGGGAGATTAATTACAATTTGAATTAATTTCATTTAATTAGTTGAAAAGACCAGATGAGTGGTCTTCAAACCTTTTCAATATTTCTGAGTATTCCTTTCCTCTCTCCCTCTCTTTCACACCCCCCACACACAGATGTGCACATGATGCAAATTATCCACAATAAATAAGCCAAAATGAAACTAATACATATGTGTTATTTCCCATCTCAGCTAAGGAAGATACAGCAAAGAAGAACCTGCTTTGAAGAACATCACTAGCTGTTAATGCCCTGTTAGGAAGTGCACTATGGCATTGAGGTTAGGAAAACAAGCCTATGAGCCATGCAGATCTGCAGTAGAGTCTCTGTCATGCCACTTCCTAGCTGAACTGCCTACTCCCAACTCTTCATTCCTTGACCTTGGTTTCTTTTACCACCTGTTTGCCAGGGTCATTTGCCAAGAGTAAATTAGATGCATGTGCAGTGTTCTTCACAGAGTAAGTGTTCAATCAACACTGGCTAGTATCATACCCACTATATTCCTTGAGAGTGATGGCCTGATATTTGATAAACATGTGAACTATGGAACCGTCACTCTGAAAGACCGATCTTGCAAAACACACTGCCTCTAGGGAAGAGGATGCCCACTAACAAGCTTTTGACTTTGTTGGTTAGTATTGCTTTTACTTCAAAGCACTCAGAATTGTTTAGACTTCCTTCAGAGGTGCATGGGGTCGCAGAGAGTCAGACAGAACTTGGTGAATGAACAACAACAACGCAGAGGTTCATGGACTTAGGCAGGATCTAGAATCTCTCAGTTAATATAACTAATGAAAAGGATTAATAGTATGTTGAGACAGTGACCTGTCAGAGTTGAAGGTGAACATTTGTTTTCTATCACCCTGTATATTCAGTTCACAATGAACAACTTTATTCCTTTAAAGCATCTTTCTGAAACTAGATCAGCCTTAATCTTTGCATGCAAAACATTACTTAATAAATTTGAATTAATGCTACTAATATATTCAGTTATTGCCAACAACTGTTGTAACGTAGGTTGACTCAAAACAAGTTTTTAAGAGTTTTGCCTGGTGACCTATTTTTCTGTGAAATATTTGAACATATTAAAATCAAAATGAAAATTTGTTTGGAAGGTGTTATTTTACCCAGCCTAGTTTTGTATTCCCTCCTGGATCAGAAACAGATTAGCCCTTTAGAAATCTGTTAATATGTGTCCTGAAGACATACTTCAAGAGGGCAAAAAGCTTATCCAACAACAAAATCCTATTCCTGTAAATATGCAAAGATGGCAGCAATATTGAATGAAAGAAATGAATATGTGGGGCTATTTCCTTTTCCTATCATTCTCAAGGAAATGTTCTTTTGATGGGAAAGAAAACTGTGTTGAAGTGTTCCTAAGATTTTTTTATAATTGTATATTTCCAAAGCACTTCACTGCTGGAGTCTACGTATCATAAACACTTAATTTCAGTTTTTCCTCCTCTTAAATGACAAGGCATAGATGAATGATTTATTTGCTTGTTTTACTGAAAGGTAGATTACAAAACTTATATCCCTCTCTAGTGTTTTATAACAAAGAACACTGAGGAAAACATGTAGAATTTCCTGTCCTTCAAATGATCTGTATGAAAACTAAAGAGCTCAAATCTTCCTTGGTAAGTGATCTTAGATCCTCAAGTATAGATATTGTATTTTCCTTTACACATATCTTATCTTTCAAGAGTGCTTATGTGTCATAATACCTTTCTGTGGACATGTCAGTTGCTCTCAATCTTACAGAAAAACCGACAAAGCAGAACAACCCGAAAGCTCCACTTCAAAGAGCTTAAGACATCCCTACCTTAATGCCGGAATTTGGATCGCCTGGTAAGACTGCACTGTTTGACTTCTTAACGAGAAAAATTGGAAAAGCAAAAGCTGGGGCCTGCCTGCTTTATTGTTCCACGAGTGACCTTTCTGAAAGAAGGCACTTTTATCTCAGGGCACCTTTGTTTAAACGCAAATCACCCAGACATGCTTTCAGCTCCATTTTGTAGGTAATGATTTTTTTTAAACAGTTTTCAAGATGGCACCTATGAAATTCATTTTTCCCACATGCATGTGGAAATAATGTCCATTGTAAAATTACCTGGAGTCAATGGAGTAACACCAAAGATGTGATTTCGTTGGTTGTTGATGTTTATTCTACAATTTCTTCCAATCCTTCATGTTCAGGAAAATGTGCTGGATACTTACGGATAGTCAGAATGTTTTTAAGAATCCAGCATCTTCTACGGCCTTAAAGTGCACCCTTTAGTGGAGGATGATGCCACTATAATATAAAATACAAACCAGTCATTTGTCGAACAAACACTTATTAGGTACATATTTATTAGGCTTTGGAGACACACGTTTCCTGCCCTCAAGGAAATTACAGTTTGATAAAAAATTTTAAATAGGTATTAAGTAGAAGCACAAAGAGAACATTTTCATTAGAAACATAACGTACATATAGCGTGTGTGAAGAAAGCTATGATCTGTCGAATGTCCGAAATAACAACTCAGGCTTACGCTGATGTCAATATTGACCTCATAAAGACTGTGTAATTGACAGAAAAGGACCGAAACTGTTGTGTTAGTGTTTTTTTTTAACCTATTTGCAAGCTATGGATTCCGTTTCCGTCATCTCCTTGAAATGTAGTTTGGAAGTAGTCGTACCTGTGCTCAAGCTTTAGTGAGCTTCAGCATCTCCAGGCTAGAGCTGATGAAGAAGCACATGGTTGGGCTCTTGCTGCAGCAGTTTTGGTTCTACTGGTCTTGGGTGGGACCTGGGGGTCTGCATTCCTAACAAGTGTGCAGGTGATGCTGCTGCTGCTGGTCCAAAGACCCTATTTTGAATAGAACCAGTTTAAGATATGGACACACACTTGCAATGCCTCCTAGATCCTGAGAAGAGAGTGAAAAATGTAGGGAACCTGCACTTCTGGTCTTGGCCAGTGCAATGAAAATTGTCCCAACTTATGTAGAAATGAAATGAATCCTTCTCTGGACCATTCAGGACCTCAGAACCTGTCTGGTAAGACTTTGAAAATGTGAGTCATCTGTTGTGTCTGACTCTTTGGTACCCTTTGAACTGTAGCCCACCAGGCTCCTATGTCCATGAGGTTTTTCAGGCAAGAATACTGGAATGGGTTGCCATTTCATTTTCCAGGGATTGAATCTTCCCAACCCAGGGATCAAACCTGCGTCTCCTGCATTGCAGAAGGGTTCTTTACCTGCTAAGCCATCAGGGAAGCCCATAACCTCCAGGAGCCTGATGAAAAGGGTTTGTTTGCTGTGGCTACAGAGCATTCAAGTTTCCGGTTTTCACACACACACACTCAGGAGAATTATTAATCTTTCTTAGCATGTTGGCCCTTTGCTGTCCCTGATTACTTCCCCAATGCTTTGAGTCAATGTTACATTTTGAGTGGAGAGGCCATACAAGACCCCATTGAGTGAGGCTCTGGCAAGGACAGATGGTTGAATGGGAGCTCACAACATCCCCAAGAAAATCATGTCTTTTCCTTTGTAGTGAGAGATACCCATCTTTGGCCATTTCCATTTGTGATTGTACTGGTGCAGTGTGATAGGAAGAGAGCATTAAATGGTAAGATGGAAGTCATGTCTTGTCCTGGCTTAGGCTGCCCTGACCTTCTATAACTTGTGACCTTTTGGGGCCAGTTCAGTTCTCTAGTCTTGAGTTCCTAGGTCTGTAAAATGAGAATGCGAGATGGCAGGGAATTTTTAAAGGACCTTTACCATGTCATCACTTGTTACTGAGTATTTTTTAAATAATGTTGAAAAGCTTATTTTGAAACATGCTCAAGGGTTAGTTGTTCAGTTGTGTCTGACTCTTTGTGACCCTAGGGACTGCAGCAGGCCAGGCTCCTCTGTCCATGGAATTCTCAAGGCAAGAATACTGGAGTGGGTTGCCATTTCCTTCTCCAAGGAATCTTCCTGAGCCAGGGATCGAACCTGAATCTCCTGTGTCTCCTGCATTGCAGGAGGATTCTTTACCTGCTGAGCCATTGGGGAAGCCCATAATCTCTGGGAGCCTCCAGAGGATCTTCCCAACCCAGGGATCAAACCCAGATCTCCTGTATTACAGACAGGTTCTTTACTGTTTGAGCCACCAGCTGTTTCTTAAACATGCTCAAAGAGAATTTTAAATAAGTAATAGCATGAAATTACCATATAGCTCAGAAATTGCACTCTTGGACATTTATCCCAGAGAAATGGAATGTTCAAATAAAAACCTATACACAAACATTCATAGAAACTTTATTCATGTTAGCCTAAACCTGGAGAGAACCCAAGTGTCCTTCAACAGGAAGAGAGTTAAAGAAACTATGGTACTTCTATACCAAGGAACACTATACAGCCATAAAGAGGAATGGATTACTGACATATTCAACAACCTGGATGAATCCCAGGGAATTATTATGAGTCAAATAAAAGCCAATCCCTAAAGGTTATATGCTGTGTGATTCTATTTATATATGCTCTTTAAAGGACAAAATTTTAGAAATAAAGAGCAGATTAGTGATTGCCCAGCAGTTAGGGGTGGAAGGCAGGGAGGGAGGCAGATGTAGTTACAAAAGGGTAGCACAGGTAATCCTTGTGGCAATGGTACTATTCTGTATCTTGATCCTGGCAGCAAATATATATATATATCTTCACATGTGACAAAATTGTATAGAACTAAATACACACACACACACACACACACACATTAATACAAGTAAAACTGGGGAAATCTGAGTAAGATCAGTAGATTATATCAATGTCAATATCCTCTTTGTAATATTATACTATTATTTTACAAACTACTACCATAAGGCAAATGGTACATGCAGTTTCTTTGTGTTATTTCTTACAATTGCATGTGAATTTATATTTACATCAGTGAAAATATCAAGTAAAAAAAAAGGTTTTTTTTAAAAAAAATACACTGTACTCAGTATTCTGTAATAACCTATAAGGAGAAAGAATCTAGAAAAGAGTGGATATGTATATGTATAACTGATTCACTTTGCTACATACCTGAAACTAACACATGTAAACCAGCTATACTCCAATAAAATAAATAAATAAAATTATAAATCCCAACTTTGGATTTTAAAAAAGCCTAAAGAAATAGTTTTTTAAAAAGCCATACATAATGACATTTTTTTGTGATCCACTCTAGAAACCCAAAATTGGTGTTATTATGATGTAAAATGCCTAGTTACACTTAGTAGTTTTAACTATCTGGTTGTCAACAGATGTATTCTATTGGGTTGGTCAAAAAGTCATTCAGGTTTTCCATTAAGATACAATGGAAAAACTCAATGAACTTTTTGGCCAACCAATACTTTTGTAAACTTTCTAGAAGTAAACTATGGAAAGTACATGAAAAAATCAAGTATGATCCTCCAGCAGGTATTGGTAAATTATGGCCTGCAGGCTAAATCCAGGTCTCCACTTGTTTTTGTATGCCCCACGAGCTAAGAATGGCTTTGGCCTGTGTGCCTGCTCAGTTGCTTCAGTCATGTCCAACTCTTTGCAACCCTGTGGACTGTAGCCCACCAGGTTCCTCTGCCCATGGGATTCTCCAGGCAAGAATACTGAAGTGGGTTGCCATTTCCTTCTTCCTGACCCAGGGATCAAACCTGCGCCTCTTGCACTGGCAGGCAGATTCTTTACCACAGAGCCACCTAGGAAGCCCCCAGCCTACAATAGGACTCCACAAATGCCGCTTCCAGGATGGGAGGCCACCACTTGCTGTTTTCTGTCTGGGTTCTCCATCCATCCCCTCCTTCAGTCTAACCCCACAGTCTCCAAAGAGGTCTGAGAATCCTTATTCAAACATCACTCTGGCCCATTTTTGCAGCATTCTCCACAAGTGTCTATGGAGTGTCTTTTTTCAGAACTAGACCGTCTCCCTATTGCCCAGACCCCTCCACAAAGAGACCCAGTGTAAGCTCTAACACAATGGAATCTCAATCAAATCTATTTTTCAATTATAGGATGGAATATGTCTTCAGTGCTAGGGGAAACCTGCAGATTCATGATATCCCAGTAGGCTCAGCACTAGTCTCCAGGAATAGGCCAATTCAGATTTTTTTAAATGTTTCCAGGCCTTCAGGTTATTGAGACAACCTTCTCACTGCAATCGCACAGTCTGAAGGGAAGCATACAGGGAGACTGGCATCTCCAGTTGATCACAGGTGAGCATTCAATTTACAGTGCCCTTGCTTGTGATTAACTCTGCATTGGTTCAAGGGGACTCAGGCATACTTCCCACATGACTTCTCCTAGGGCAAATTAGGCTGGTGACTGAGAGGCCGGTATTTTTTGCCACACATACTGGAAAGGACATAAAATCCAGCCTCAGGTGTCCTCCCAACTCTGGTCCAGTCCAGTCAGAGGGGGACTGTAATGGCTTGACTTGCTAATGGAGACATGAATCCCTGATCATTCCTTTCACCTCTCATAGAGACACTCAGGGAGGATAGTTTTTCTTTTTTTAATGTATTTATTTTAATATTTTTTGGCTGTGCTGGGTTTTCATTGCTGCACGGGCTTCTCTCTAGTTGCACTGAGTGGGGGCTACCCTCTAGTTGTGGTGCTCGGGCTTCTCATTACAGTGGCCTCTCCTGTTGCAGAGCACGTTCAGCTACTGAGGACTTCAGGAATTGCAGCACCTGGGCTCAGGAGTTGCGGCTTGTGGGCTTAGTTGCTCCGCAGCATGTGGGATCCTCCCAGACCAGGGAGGAACTCATGTTCTCCTGCACTGGCAGGTAGATTCTTCACTACTGAGTCACCAGGGAAGCCCAGGGGGATTTTAGGATGCTGATGTTTATCTAGTTTCCAATCTAGGGGCAGATTGCCATGACTGGAAAAGAGGAGGTGATAAAAAAGCTGAGGAATGATTGATTTTTTTTTTTATTGAGACAAGTAATTTTGGAGTTGCCAATATTCTTGCTTCAGAGCTATAGTTAAAATTAATTTCTTTATTTCATTCCTCTTCCCCACGTGTCTTAAAGGTATGGCAACCTAACAACAAGCAAAATGCAACTACATGCATGTAATGAGCTAAAGTACATGTTTTCCATGTGGTCACTCAAGTTTAATTTCCTAACGATAAATGAGAATTATCTATCCCCACTTTAACCTGCCTCTCACCCCCCTTTTCTCTGTCAAACCTGTCTCTGCCTTTGTCTGACTTACTTCACTTAGTATGACAATCTCTAGGTCTATCCATGTTGGTGCAAGTGGCATTATTTCATTCTTCTAATGGCTCAGCAATATTCCATTATATATATATATATATATATATATATATATATATGTACCATGTCTTCTTTATACATTCCTCCACTGATGGACATTTAGGTGTCTTGGCTATTGTAAATAGTGCTGCTGTGAACATTGGGGTGCATGTATCTTTTCGAATTATGATTCTCTCTGTATATGTTCCCAGGAGCGGAATTGCAGGATCAAATGATAGCTCTATTTTTAGTTTTTTGAGGAATTTCTATACTGTTCTCTAAAGTAGCTACACCAATTTACATTCCCAGCAATAGTATAGGAGGATTCCTTTTTCTCCACACCCTTTCCAGCATTGATTATTTGTCAACTTTTGAATGATGGCCATTCTGATCAGTATGAGGTGATACCTCATTGTAGTTTTGATTTGCATTTCTCTCATTCCCTGGTGGCTCAGTTGGTAAAGAATCCACCCACAATGCAGGAGACCCAGAACCAATCCCTGTGTCAGGAAGATGCCCTGGAGAGGAAATGGCAACCCACTCCATTATCCTTGCCCAGAGAATCCCATGGACAGAGAAGCCTGCTAGGCCACAGTCCCTGGAGTTGCAAAGAGCTGAACATGACTAAGTGACTAACATTTTTGCTTTCATAATTAGTGATGTTGAGGATCTTTTCTTGTGCCTTTGGCCACCTTTATGTCTTCTTTGGAGAAATGTCTATTTAGTTTTTCTGCCCTCTTTTGATTGAGTTGTTTATTTGTTTTTATTAAGCTGTATGAGCTGTTTGTATACTTTGGAGATTAATCCCCTGTAGGTCACATCATTTGCAAATATTTTCTCCCATTCTGTGTATTGTCTTTTTGTTTTGTTTGTGGTTTCCTTTTCTGTGCAAAAGCTTTTACGTTTACCTAGGCCCCATTTGTTTATTTTTGTTTTTATTTTCATTACCTTAGGAGATGGATCCAAAAAGACATTGCCTGCTATTTATGTCAGTGTTCTGCCTATGTTTTCCTCTAAGACATTTATAGTATCCAATTTTACATTTAGAACTGTACTCCATTTCAAGTTTATTTTTGTGTGTGGTGTTAGAGAATGTTCTACTTCCATTTGTTTAGTTTTTTTTTTTTTTTTAATTTGACTATGCCAATTATTAGTTGCAACATGTGGACTCTTTATTGCAGTATGTGGACTCTTAGTTGCAGCATGTGGGATGCATTCCCTGACCAGGGATTGAACCTGGGCCCCTTGCATTGGGAACATGGAGTCTTAACCACTGGACCACGATGAAAGTGCCTAATTTCATTCTTTCACATGTAGCTGTTCAGTTTTCCCAGCACCATTATTGAAGAGACTGTCTTTTCTCCATTGTATATTCTTGCCTCCTTTGTCAAAGATTAATTGACCATAGGTGTGTGGGCTTATTTCTGGGCTTTCTAGCCTGTTCTATTCATCTGTATTTCTGTTTTTGTGCCAGTAACATACTGTTTTGATTACTGTAGACTTGTAATACGGTTTGAAGTCAGGGAGCATGATCCCTGTAGCTCCATTTTTCTTTCATGAGATTTCTTTGGCTATTTGGAATCTCTTGTTTCTCCATACAAATTTAAAAACTTTTTGTTCTAATTCTGTGAAAAAAATGCCATGGGTAATTTGATACAGATTGCATTGAATGTGTAGATTGCCTTGAGTGACGTAGTCATTTTAACAATATTGATTCTTCTAATCTGAGAACATGGTATATCTTTCCAACTGTTTGTGTCATCTTTGATATCTTTCATCAGTATCTTATAGTTTTCTAAATAGGTCTTTTGCATCCTTAAATAGGTTTATTCCTGAGTACCTTATTTGTGTTTTTTTCTGAATGGCAGGAGACTAATATGAGTTTTTTACTTTAAATTTTGCCACATTACAATAACAAAAAAACCTTCTTACACATAAAATAGTAAAAAAAAAATGGACATTTGACTATTGAAAAATATAAGGAGGCTGTAATTTTAAACAGCAGTTATTTCTGTAATAAGTTTAGCTTTATGAACAAATTTTTAAATTATCTACATTTTCTTCATTTCACTACTCTTCATATGAAACTTCATCATGGATCAGTCCTAGCCTGATCCTTCATGGTTTCAAATGTCAATAGCCCTGACAAGTGTCTTCTTTACAGTCTAACTTTGCCTACCCTCCCACCCATAATTCTCCCCACTCACATTCATGTACTCTGTGTGTCAAAATCACTGTCAATGAAAGTCTGTCTCCCTTTTTGGACTTGATTTGACTCCTTAATTAGCACAAGAATTGTACCTTTGTTTTGTAGCTTGTCAGTCTTTAAAAACAAACAAACAAAAAAAATGATTAACCTTTCAGCTCAATGCTGGAGAACATAGATTCTTAGCCAGACAGCCTCAGTTTGAATCCCAGCATCTCCACTTACCAGCTATATTAACTTGGACATGTTTCTCAACTTCTCCTGTTCTCAATTCCTCATCTGTAAAATTAGAATTAAGTGGATTTAATGTGTTCATATTTATAAAGTGCTTACAACAGTCCTTGGCTCAGAGTAACCACTATAAAAATGATGGTTAAATAGAAGCAAAAATAGGTTAAATTTTTTTCTTTACCTCATCAAAGACAGCACACCAAACTGGGCCCTGTCGTTTTTTTATGGACTGTGCCACTGGCCCTAGAAAAGGACCAATGTGGAAGGTATCTGGATGAATCAGTGAAAATGTATCTCAGATGCTAAAATAACAACTTGAAGCCATGCTGCCACAAAGGACTTCTTTTGTTAGTCAAACAACCTGGTCAAAAGTGACCTCAGAATTCTCCTTTATGGTAACCATGGCTGCTGGCCATCTTGTCTCCACTCAGCTGCCTTTAGGAAAAGGATATCAACCCCTATAGGACAGTTTATCCCACTGATAAGGTGCCATAGAGAAGGATGCTAGAGAGAGAGGAAAAGTAAATACAGAAAATCCTAAAGATTCCATCAGAAAACTGTTTGAACTAATTCACTAAAGTTGCAGAATATCAAATTCACACACAAAATCAAGTTGTGATTCTATACACTAACAGCACACTATCTGAAAGAGAAATTAATGAAATCCCGTTTACGATAGCATCAAAAACAATAGAATACTTAGGAGTAAATTTAACCAAGTAGGTAAAAGACCTATGTGCCAAGAACTGTTAGACATGGATTAAAGGAATTGGAGAATACACGAATGGAAAGATATCTCCCATGTCCTTGGCCTGGAAGAATTAATATTGTTAAAATATTAACAGAGGGGATAGGTTGGGGAGTGGGGAGATGTTGGTCAAGGGTACAAACTTTCAGTTTCAAGATGATTAAGTTCTGAGGATCTAATGTACAATACGGTATACTTGAAATTTCCTAAGAGAGTAAGAGATCTTAAGAATTATCACCATGCACACATAGACCTGCAAAGAAGGTCGTGTGAGGTGATGGATGTGTTCATTAATGGCAGTAATCCTTTCACAATGTATACATATGGCAAATCACACTGTACACTTTAAGTATATACAATTGTATTTGTCTAGTGTACCTCAGTAAAGCTGGGGGAGGGAAATCAAAGAGAAGCATAATAAATTTTAAAAAATAAAATGAAAAAAAAGGAGAATAAGGGCTGGAGGAGTGGAGAGTGAGGAGTAGTTACTTAATGTGCACAGAGTTTTGGTCAGGGAGGATGAAAAACTTAGGGAAATCAATAGTAGTGATGGTAATACAATGTTGTGAACATACTTAATGCCATTTTTACACTTAAAATGGTTTAAATGGCAAATTTTATGTTACGAATATTCTCCCACAATAATTTTTTAAAATATGGCTTCTCAAAAAGGGGTTTCTTAAAAATAGGCATCTTATATGCTGGCTTCATATAGATAGGCATAACGAAGAGGAATACCACGGGAGGGGCACCGTAGACAAGGGCATTGTAGATTGGCTGCATCATAGAGAGGTCCATCACAGATAAGGATACCATAAAAAGGGACATCATGGAAGGTCATTACAGAGATGGACCTCATAGGAGGGCGTTTTGATGATCATCATATATAATTTCATCACAGAGAGGAACAACATAGGATCATCCTAGAGAAATCTACCAGACAGGAATACCTTAGAAGCTTTCATGTCAGCTTCTCTTCTCTGGACATGAGACCAGAGATGGTATTATTCATTTTTCCTTTTTTTTAACATCTGACACATACTTTGGCTTATAATAGGTACCTAATCTTGTTTGTGGGGTGCATATATGTATACCATCTCTGCCACACATAGCCTTCCAAAAATGTAGAACCTGTTCCCCAATTCTTCTGCAGACTGAATTGGCCTAGTTCTTAGAAAAATTTCCAATGTACTGGATATTTATGACTTTTCTCATTGTAAGAGCCCTCTGTATACCTATTTGTGATGGGCAGAATTTTTAGGATACCCCCCTCAAAGATGTCCTGCCCTAGTCCCTGGAATCTGTGGTGTTATGAGATAACACTTCCATGTCTACATTATGTTATTCCCTATTAGAATAGGGAACTTATCTGTTGGGCATGATCTGGTCCCATGAGCTCTTAAAAGCAGAGAACATTTTCTGACTGGTGGCAAAGAGGAAGACAGAGATTCAAAGCATGAGAAAGGTTTGATGCACCATTTCTGTGTTTGAAGATGGAAGGAGTCATGTGTAAAGATGGAAGACTAACCAATAGGAGCTGGGCAACCCTTCACTACCAGCCAACAAGGAAATGGTCCCTCAGTCCTACAACCACAAGGAACTAAATTTGGTCAACAATCTGAATGATCTTGGAAGTGAATTCTTTCCCAGAGCCTTCAGATAAGAGTCCTACCTATACAACAGTTTAATTTCAGCCTTGTAAGACCCTGAGCATGGAACCCAAAAGGACCTGTCCAGATTTCAAGCCTCCAGAATAGTGAGGTAATAAAAAGTGTTGTTTTAATTCACTAAATTGATTGTAACTTGTTATGTAGCAGTAGAAAGCTAATATGTCATTTGTCACTGTCTTTCTTTAAAAGTTCCTAGAATTGATTATTTTATTTTTTTAAATTTATTTATTTTAATTGGAGGCTAATTACTTTACAATATTGTAGTGGTTTTTGCCATACATTGACATGAATCAGCCATGTGTGTACATGTGTTCCCCATCCTGAACCCCCCTCCCACCTCCCTCCCCATCCCATCCCTCAGGGTCATCCCAGTGCACCAGCCCTGAGCACCCTGTCTCATGCATTGAACCTGGACTGGCGATCTGTTTCACATATGATAATATAGATGTTTCAATGCTATTCTCTCAAATCATCCCACCCTTGCCCTCTCTCACAGAGTCCAAAAGTCTGTTCTTTACATCTGTGTCTCTTTTGCTATCTCACATATAGTCCCACCACTTCATGGGAAATAGATGGGGAAACAGTGGAAACAGTGTCAGACTTTATTTTTCTGGGCTCCAAAATCACTACAGATGGTGACTGCAGCCATGAAATTAAAAGACGCTTACTCCTTGGAAGGAAAGTTATGACCAACCTAGATGGCATATTCAAAAGCAGAAACATTACTTTGCCAACAAAGGTTCGTCTAGTCAAGGCTATGGTTTTTCCTGTGGTCATGTATGGATGTGAGAGTTGGACTGTGAAGAAGGCTGAGCACCGAAGAATTGATGCTTTTGAACTGTGGTGTTGGAGAAGACTCTGGAGAGTTCCTTGGACTGCAAGGAGATCCAACCAGTCCATTCTGAAGGAGATCAGCCCTGGGATTTCTTTGGAAGGAACGATGCTAAAGCTGAAACTCCAGTACTTTGGCCACCTCATGCGAAGAGTTGACTCATTGGAAAAGACTCTGATGCTGGGAGGGATTGGGGGCAGGAAGAGAAGGGGACGACAGAGGACGAGATGGCTGGATGGCATCACTGACTCGATGGACGTGAGTCTGAGCGAACTCCGGGAGTTGGTGATGGACAGGGAGGCCTGGCATGCTGTGATTCATGGGGTCGCAAAGAGTCGGACAAGACTGAGTGACTGATCTGATCTGATCTGATATAGGGTCATCATAACCATCTTTCTAAATTCCATCTATATGCATTAATATACGGTATTGGTGTTATTTTCTTTCTGATTTTTTGAAAATGAGAATTCTAACTAAATATTTTTCCTTCAGTTCTAAGTATGAAAAGAATTCCCTCTCCATCCCTCCCCCTGTGAGTTAAGAGAACTTTTTCTTTCCTTTTTCAGATCATTAATTGCCAGTTAAATTACTTAAAAGAATATTGTCTGAATGAACTGCAGTAACATTTGTACTTACAAAAAAGGAGCAGCCATTTGCCTATTTCTTATTTGTTTCATATAAGAAGATATGGTTGATAATGTGAGAAACTTGAGTGCTGTGATAGAAACACATTTGGACAATTGGATTTCTAGATCTTTAGATTTATAGATCTCTCTAGTTGAGAAGAGTGTAACTTGTTCATAAATTTAAAATATTTTGGCAGAAGAAACATCTGGTTTCCACTCATGCATGTAAAGAGCTGCCATCACTTCTGCCCTCTTAACAAGTAAAAGGCTGAACAAACTGAAAAATCAATGACTTAGCTCCATCAGAAAATGAAATCACAGGACTAAGTCCCATCCTCAAAACTGGAGAGAGAGACAGATATAGAAAATAAAGATCAGTTTCCCTAAAATGTAAGCCACTGGACCCAGTAGCTGGTAGTAACACATAAACTATAACTTCATTGAACTAGAACTTCAGTGAATAGTTGAGAGTATTGACTATCTTGAGAGTTAAAAACTACTGGAGACTCAATGTAACTGGGAGCCCCACACTTTCGTGTGTTTCAACTCTAGGATTTCCACTATATCTCACGGTGAAAATCAGAGAAAAATCCTATAGTGCTTGAACAGAAGAGGGGGAAAGAAACCATTTTGCAATACAACAATTTTGAAATGAACCCAGGAGAAAGGTAAGTATTTTAAAACAAAGTCAGAACATTCTTTACAACAAAAGCCTCACCAGCAAGGGAAAAAAAATTTACCAGAGCTTTAACTGACTTGAAAGATGGGAAATTACCCAATTTCAGCTCTCTTTAGCCTGCGTATCTTGCTTGAGGGTAAAACAAAAGCTAATAAGCACTTGTTAGGGTCACATCCCATGGATACAGGTACACTGGAAAATTAAGAACTGATCATAGGATTAAAGACTGTTTCCCCCACATGCACACACTGTATTAATAAAGCTCCTGGCTAATGACAGTAGATTACAAGTGAAATAACTGATGTTCAGACTGTAAAAAGGAGTTTTTAGGGAAACACAAAGACCATAGGAAGGGAAACAACATGAAACAAAACCAGAATACTTGAGGAAATTAAAGCCTCTGACACCTACAGGTACAAAAGAGTAGAGCCTAATTCCTAGGCAGATCAACGTAAAGCCTATCTCAGTTCCTATTATTCAACACATCATGTCCAACTTTCAACAAAAAATTACAACCTAAAAGGCAAGAAAAACCACAATGTGAAGAGACAAAAGTAAGCATCAAAATCAAACTCAAGTATGGTAGAGACTTCAGAATGATCAGATCAGGAATTTAGAATAACTGTGATTGATATGCTAAAGGCTCTATTGGAAAAAAAATGGACAACATGCAAGATCATATGAGTATCATAAACAGAGAAATGGAAACTCTAAGAAAGAATCAAAAGGAAATGATGGAAATCAAAAGTACTATAACAGAAATGAAGAATGCCTTTGATGAGCTCATAAGTAAACTGTCCATGGACAAGCAAGGAACAAGTGAACTGAAAGATATGCCAATAGAAATCTCCCAAAACTGAAATGCAAAGAGAAAAAAAGGAACGTAGTATCCAAAGACTGTGAGACAATTGTAAAAGATATAACATACACATGATGGGAATATCAGAAGAGAAGGAGAGAAAGGGGCAGAAAAAAAATAATTGACATAACAATGACTGAGAATTTTCCACAACTAATGCCAGAAACTAAACCATGAATCCAAGCAGTTCATGAAACACAGCTAGGATAAATACCAAAGAGTTTATACCTAGCCATATCGTATTCAAACCTCAGACAACCAAAGACAAGGAGAAAATCTTTAAAATACAGTAACAGCTGCTTATGTGCCAAGCATAATATATACATTTTACTTATGTCATTTAATTTATAAGGGAATCTCCATCTCAAAGACTTTATATTCATCCCCATCTACAGATGATAAAACAGAATTAGGAGGTTAAGACTACTTGGTTAGAAAGTGAATTGACAAGAATTCAAACTCAGGCTGTGTTCTAAATACTAAGAAATAGTGCTGGTGGAGCATAAATTAGTATGATGAATACATGTTGACCTCAAAATGAAAAGTTATAAATTTCCACAAATTTTTGAAGTTGAGTCTCAACTATTCATTTGTTAAAAGACAAAAGCTCCGAAAAAGATGAAAGCTTTCAATCCAAAGGACTGCTCCCTGTTGATGAAGCTCAGCCAAGCAGAGCTAGCTCAATCAGCCAGGATACCAAAATGATTCCTTAGGTGATGATTCAAGTCATCCACTAGTTTAAATCTCAGTGTAGATTGGAATTCTCTGGTGATTTCCAAAATTCCTGTCCTTCAGTATGTACTTGTTCTTTGTTCATTTATATTAATTTGTTACATGTATGTGTTTGTTGATTTTTTTTCTCTGCCTAATGGTTGCACCCTTTCTGTTTTATACTTTTGACACAGGAGTTAAGCAAAGGTATTGGGTCCAGGAGGCAATGTGTTCACTGTATTGTTTTTAAGCCTATTTTGGGGGTATGATCTCATGGAGGAGTTCCTCTATCTGTCACTTTGAAAAGTAGCATCATTATCTTCCATGCATCTCAGACTGGTAGCTACATGTGCCAAGCCATTTGGTTTTATTTAGCCTTTCTGTGAGGCCCTTATATTAGGAATCTATTGCTCCTAGAGCAATTACCTCAGAACTTAGAGGTTTAAAATAATACACATTCTTTGTCTCACAGGTTTTGCTAGTCATGAATCCAGGCACACCTTAGTTGAGTCCTCTGCTCAGGATTTCACAAGGATGTGATCAAAGTTTCCACTGAAGCTGAAGTCTCATCTGGAGGCTCAACTGGGGAAGAATATGCTTCCAAGCTGACTCATGTGGTTGTTGGCAGGATTCAGCTCCTTGAGGGTTATTAGACTGAGGGCCTTATTTCATTTTTGGCTGTTGCCCAGAGGCCACCTCCATTCCTTGTCATGTGGGCCTCTCCAACATGCCAGCTTGCTTCATCAAAGCCAGCTGGGGAGTCTGCCAACAAGATGGAGATCACAATCTTTTTCTGAACAATCATGGAAGTGGCTTCCCTCAATGTTGCCCTATACTATTAGATAGCAAAGAATTAAGGGAAGGTAAATACCAAGTCATGAATACCAGCAGGTCCAGACCATTGGAGACCATTTTAGACATGCTTACCATAGTACTTTGCTGGTTTGAAGGACAGTATAAGTAGGTGTCTATTGTGCCTGAGCAAAAAGACCTCTAGCTCCAGAGAAGAGTATAGATTTCAGCTCAGCTATTTCTACTAAGTCTGGACTTGGATAGAGTTTCTTAACTTCTTTAGATCTCAATTTCTCCTTTGGGAGATGCAGAGATAAAAATACAGGATTTGCCTAACTGTTGTGAAAGTGTAGGAAAAATGCTTGCTGGTCTCTCATATGTTGGGTGTGTTCATGGCATGTTACTATCTCTTCATCCCCGTCATGGCTCTAAATGAAACTTTAATCAGTCTGTTTGGTATCGCAACCCCACCCTAAACTTCCTGGAAGTCTATTGAATTTTCATGATTTTTGTTATATCTCACCTGATTAACTCAGTAAATGAATGCTTTTGGGTAGTTATAGTTTCCAAGCATGATATTTTTATAAAATAACTCAAGGGAATTAATTGTGACCTTAAAATGTCATACGATTTTCTCTGCTGCCTTCATGTTGTGATCTACATACACAATCAACTTTATTTATGTAGTATTCATATCATTAATTTCCTTGATTTACAGCTATAAGATGGTCATTATGCATGATCACTTATTTTAGAAATTACATGAAGGTAACTTGTAAGCATTTAGACTCCTCTTAAGCTGAATCTATGATGCCAGTATGATCCCCAAGAAGCTGCTGAATTAGTTGATGGGAGATCCAAAGAAAGGAAGGGTGTTTAATTGTAATTAATAAAAGCTCAAAAGGCCCCTAATCAGGAGTTAATCTGAGAGCCCAGCAATACGTGAACCATGAACTTCCAGATGTTCAAGCTGGTTTTAGAAAAGGCAAGGGAACCAGAGATCAGATTGCCAACATCTGCAACAGGCAGATCCAACATCTGCTGGATCATCGAAAAAGCAAGAGAGTTCCAGAAAAACATCTATTTCTGCTTTATTGACTATGCCAAAGCCTTTGACTGTGTGGATCACAACAGACTGTGGAAAATTCTGAAAGAGATGGGGATACCAGACCACCTGACCTGCCTCTTGAGAAACCTATATGCAGGTCAGGAAGCAACAGTTAGAACTGGACATGGAACAACAGACTGGTCCAAATAGGAAAAGGAGTATGTCAAGACTGTATATTGTTACCCTGCTTATTTAACTTATATGCAGAGTACATCATGAGAGATGCTGGGCTGGAAGAAGCACAAGTTGGAATCAAGATTGCTGGGAGAAATATCAATAACCTCAGATATGCAGATGACACCACCCTTATGGCAGAAAGTGAAGAAAAACTAAAGAGCCTCTTGATGAAAGTGAAAGAGGAGAGTGAAAAAGTTGGCTTAAGCTCAACATTCAAAAAACTAAGATCATGGCATCTGGTCCCATCACTTCATGGGAAATAGATGGGGAAACAGTAGAAACAGTGTCAGACTTCATGTTTTTGGGCTCCAAAATCACTGCAAATGGTGACTGCAGCCATGAAATTAAAAGACGCTTACTCCTTGGAAGGAAAGTTATGACCAACCTGGATAGCATATTCAAAAGCAGAGACATTACTTTGCCAACAAAGGTCTGTCTAGTCAAGGCTATGGTTTTTCCAGTGATCATGTATGGATGTGAGAGTGGGACCATGAAGAAAGCTGAGCGCCGAAAAATTGATGCTTTTGAACTGTGGTGTTGGAGAAGACTCTGGAGAGTCCCTTGGACTGCAAGGAGATCCAACCAGTCCATTCTAAAGGAGATCAGTGCCGGGTGTTCATTGGAAGGATGGATACTAAAGCTGAAACTCCAATACTTTGGCCACTTCACATGAAGAGTTGACTCATTGGAAAAGACCCTGATGCTGGGAGGGATTGGGGGCAGGAGGAGAAGGGGACGACAGAGGATGAGATGGCTGGATGACATCACCGACTTGATGGACATGAGTTTGAGTAAACTCTGGGAGTTGGTGATGGATAGGGAGGCCTGGCGTGCTGTGATTCATGGGGTTGCAAAGAGTCGGACATGACTGAGCTACTGGACTGAACTGAACTGAATCTGAGGGCACAGACCTTCCATACTCCCCACCCTCCATATTTGTGGAGAGCAACACTGTTCTCTGTTCTCGAGAAGAAAACTGGGTACACACCCACCCTCTCTGATGAGCCACATTTTTTCCAGCTGATCAGCCTGGACATGGCCTAGTTTTGGTTTTGTTAATAAGAAAGGCAAGGTATTAAATAGATCACAAGATGCAAGCTATTCACAGAGGGCTTAAAGTGAAACCACAGTTAGACTGAAATGGACTATGTCAAGTATATTTCTCTTCGGTCAAATAAAAATGTAGGACTTGTACCATGAAAGTCATTAACCCATAGAAAAGCTAAGAAAAAGATTTTAAAATGATACAAATCTACTTTTCATCTCTCTGTAAACACCCTCCTAAAGAAATTATAGCATTCATACCAAATGTGCATCTGGTGCTAAATCAAAACTCATAAAATGTCATAGAAGAAAATCATGAAAGCAAAATCCCTCAGGAGTGTGGCAATGCCATCGAAGTGTTACATTGGTCAGCTTCCTGTGTAATGTGAAATAAGCCACGCATGACTGTCATCAGCTTTTAAAATGCACTTTTCCAATTAGGATAAATTATTCCTGGGCAAATAATACAGTTTATGAAAATCCCGAAGAAAAGCTTTGTCTAAATCCATGTCAGCTTTACACGAGAAGGCCCAGGAAGATTTATGGGAGATTCCGTGCTTAGTCTTCCTTCCCATCTAGTGCCTTTTAGTGAGCAAACTTACAGCCTCTTTCTTCCATGGGAAAAGCAGTGTGCAGAGGTTTGGTTGATGGCCTTTCCTGAGTAAAGGCAGATAAGAAGTTTTATGGGTAGCAAGATTTAGACTTGGAGGATTTACTCCTGGATTATAACCAAGACAAGGGAATGAAGCAGTTGGAACACATTTTCTTTAGGTTGTCTTTATAGATTGTTTGCTGATTAATGGCCTTTTCAAAATGTAAAATCTCATAAGTCTGATACCAGGGCTAGTTCTGTTCTTTCTGTTGTTAATCTAAATATATCGTCATTAAGAGAGGTTTGTTACTTTAGGAAAAGGCAGAGACAAACGACTTGTTTCTTCATTGGTTTCAAACTGAAGCCAGCTCTCTTCTTTCTCTTTAAAGAGCTCTTCGTACAAATATTATGATCTTTAAATGTCTGATTTGAAACCAGTCTGGAGATCCTTCCACCACTTGCAAATATTGCCAAATCTTAGAGGCATTCACAATCCTTGATGAAGGCAGAAAATTGTGCATTGAATTTCAGGGAGTCTTCCTCCAAGAGCAGTCATGGCCTTCTGGTATTTCAGTGAAATGCCAGGCAATGTCCATGACTCAAACACAGCAACAAATGATACAGGGGCCATGTGTGTACATATTCCAAATTGATAAGTTTAGCCCATCCTAGATAGAAAATGTGTCAGCGTATGTTGAAAGGGGGAAATAATTAGAGAATATTTGCTGTTCTTTTTCTTCTAGTTTCTTATGTAGCACCTCTTGAACAGTGGTTTTGCTGTCCAGGAAAGTTTTGGCAATGTCCAGAGGCATCTTTGTTTGTCACAGCTGAGGGGTGAGTGCTACTGGCATTTAGTGAGTGGAGGCCAAAGGCACAGAACAGCTCTCTCTCCCCCTGGCCTCTGCCCCTGAGAATTATCTGATCCAAAATGTCCATAGTGCCTAGGCTGAGAAACCTCACTCTAGAATCATGACTGAGTCCATGGAAAGTACTAATTGTGGGCAGATGGAGTGGGGGGTTATGTTTTCATTGGCTCAGTACATGTTTGAATTAAGAAAAGGTCAAAGGCTTGACATTTTTCACCTTCAAGTCTCTTAATGGATCAACTGTTATTTCAAAGATTAAAAAGGGAAAAAAGTAAGTGCTGAATGTATAATGAAGTCATGTCCCTTCTTGTTTCTTGATCTGCTTCCCAAGAGAAAAGAAAGAAATCACCCACAGACTGAAGTTTACCCTTCTTTTGTGTTAGAGTTAATTAAACAAAAGAATGAATGGCAGTCCCCATGTGGGGGAAGGTGGTATCCATGACTTCAGGCTTTCCCCCAGATGCGTAACTCTCTGGGTAGTGAGTTGGTTACTACAAGGTGTTGCTGCAAACTGTCATTTTACTCCATGATTTATAGGGTGTGTCACCTTCAGTCACTCAGTTCAAGTTCCTTAGCTGTGTGCATGCTGACTGATTCCTATGCAACGGGTGATCTTGCGTTGGGAGCAGCTGGTTTCCCTTAAATGCCCATGTCTCTGTTTGCTACATTTCTATGACAATGTGTTCACACCAATATAATTATGACTGTATTAGCACTTGCCCTGCAAACCGCATGATTCAGGGCTTTATGAGTATGTAATAAAAACTCTCTCCAGGCAGAAACTTGTCTCAGACATGGAACTTTGGGGGTGAGGGCAGGCGTAAACGGCTGGTGTTGATTAGGACCTTCTGAAGTCTGTGGTCATTAGAACACCCATTTATTGGTGAGCGCTCCACAGAGCCAAGACTGTGTGCTGTGAGATTTCAATCTTTAATCGTTTAGCTAAACATAGGACCTTTGCCAGGTTTCATCTGCATCCATTAATTCTTTCAACAAGTAGTTGAGTGTCTCAAATGGGTAGGGGCAGATGATCCTTCAGTGAACAGCACCAAGTTCATGTTCTCATGGAGCTTACATTCTATGGAAGGGGAAGGAAAGGAGGAAGGAATTGAAGAACTGTCTCTCCTTGGGAACTGTAGGTGAGGACAGTGTCTGTGAGAGGTGATCTGAAGAAAGAGTCCGCAGTGGGAAGGGCATTCCTGGTGGAGGGACCAGCCAAGGCCAGCCTCTGGCTTGATGTGGAGGGCCCATAGGTTGATGCATGAAGGGCGAGAGTGGGATGCCACACAGATGCTACCCAAAGGAGCCAGGGTATATCTAGACCCTTCTAAGTCCGGGTGAAGAGCTTGAGTTCTTCAGCTAAAGTTGGAATGTGCTGGGGGGGCAGGGGGCGGAAGGCAGAAGTGGGTATGAGATGACTACAGGTTAAAATAGATCCCTCTGGCAGTTATGGGCAGGAGAGGAAACAGGATGACCATTTGAGAGCCAACTGCTAAAATCCAGATGGCAGTATTGTGAACGGGTCTTCAGGGCCTCGTCTGCACCACCCTTGAGGGAAAGAGCACAGCTTAGGGCCATTCAGGAAGTGAGGTGCAGGCCGACACCTGCCTCCTGCTAGGGGCACCGTCCACTGAGATGATCTGCGAGATCAGGAGGGATGGGTGAAAAGACACGGCCTTTGACAATTGGTTTGCCCATCTATGAAATGGGATTTAGGAGGCACATCCTGCAGAACTGTGGAAAGGGTCAATGAAGGCTGACAAGCTCACAGCCAGTGCCCGTAATCAACTTATATCCTGGTAAATCTGTTGTTTGCTAATGTAAACAGATCACACAGCCATGACCACTTTCCAGGGAGGGGAGAGGGTAAAGTATTACCTTTAAATTGTTACCAGGTTGTGGTAGAGGCCCGTTTGTGTTCGATCTGATGTATAGAGAACCATCCCAGTAACTGACATGATTAATTGATTTATTTGCTGTTTTTCCATGTCCACATACTCTTCACTCCTCTTTCCCTTTCTCTTATGGTTTTGCATGCATGCGTGCTAAGTCGCTTCAGTCGGGTCTGACTCTGTGGCCCCATGGACTGTATCCTGCCAGGCTCCTCTGTCCATGGGATTCTCCAGGCAAGAATACTAGAGTGGGTAAACATTCCCTTCTCCAGGGGATCTTCCCAACCTAGGGATAGAACCTGGGTCTCCTGCATTGCAGACAGATTCTTTACCATCTGAGCCACCAGGAAAACTTGGCCGGGCTCTAGAGCACAGCCTCAGTAGTTGTGGCTCATGGGCGTAGTTGCTTCATGGCAAGTGGAATCTTCCTGGACCAGGGATCAAATCTGTGTCTCCGGCATTGGCAGGCAGATTGTTCACCATTGAGCCACCAGGGAAGCCCCAATTCATCCTTTTAAAGTGTCAAATTCAGTGAGTTTTGGGGTACATTTACAGAGTTGTGCCACCCTCACAACTCTCTAATTCAGAACATTTCCATCACCCCCAAAAGAAACCCTATGCCCACTAGCAGTCACTCCCCATTTCCTCCTCCCCAGCCCCTGGCAACCACTAATTTGCTTTCTGTCTCTTTGGATTTGCCTCTTCTGGACATGTCATCTAAGTGGAATCATGCAATACATGGCCTTTTGTGTCTGGCTTCTTTCACTGAGCATCATGTTTTCAAGGCTCATCCATGTTGCAGTTAGCTCCTATGTCTGAGCTGTATATTTATTTATATTTTTTAAAATAGAAGTTTTTTGCACAGTGGTTATAGTTGGTAGGAAATTCTACCGATCAATTTTATTTTCTCACATGGCCAGCCAGAGTTTATTGATGTATTATCATTCCCTTAGTGCATCTTACAACTAGAACATTATCTCCTTTGTACCCGTGCAGTGTTTCCATCAGTGATTTCATCTTTCCACTTAGTTTGGAGCTGTCTCCCTTGTTCCCAGTTCATTTTTTTTCTTTCCTTCTGTATACTCCAGTGCAGGGCTGATAAACTATTCCCCAGAGGCCAAATCTAGCTTGCCATCTCTTTTTGCTACTGATTGAAACAGAACCATGCCCGCTCATGTGCACCTTGTCAGTGGCTGTCTTCCTGTTATAGTGACCATGTTGAATTGTTGAAAGGGACCATATGGCTCACAAAACCTAAAATATTTACTAACTGACCTTTATCACAAAAGTTTGCCAACCCCAGTTATAAACATCTGATGGATGACAGAAGCTAAGTGTTTATTTGCTTCTAATCAGAATGATTTGTGACTCATGGTGGCCTCTCTGGACAGGGGCAAAGTGTTTTTCGCTCAGTCATGTCCAATTGATTGCCACACCATAGTCTATAGCCCACCAGGCTCCTCTGTTCATGGAGTTCTCCAGGCAAGAACACTAGAGTGAGTTGCCATATCCTTCTCTAGAGGATCTTCCCGACCCAGGGATCAAACCCTGGTCTATTGCATTGGCAGCTGGATTCTTTAGCACTGAGCCACCAGGAAAGCCCAGACAGGGCAACTCATTGACAAAAATCATGAAGATGAAAAAACCATTTGTCGATGTCACTGTTTTCCTCTCAACAGGAGGGTAAAAACATATTCCTTCAATGAAAAAAGATGTTAGATTATTTCTAAATATTTCAAGGCAGAAAGAATGTTGGTGAATGTAACTGTTACCTTGGGGATTATAACTGTCATATTGTGATCATGCACACCCATATATACCACCCAGTGGTACACATATGTGTATCAAACTTGACAGCGGGTAAATTACTTAAGCCTTCCTCAACTCGGAAAATGCAGGAACTCTAGCTGAAGGCTTCTATGACTGCACCATTTGGGCTCCCATTATGATCAGAACCCACATGTTTGGAGTCTTGTAAAACACAGGCAATTTTCATGTCATTGCATCTTTGCCTGCCAATGCAAACTGGACCCTTTTATCTGGGCTGAGACATTAGCCCAGAGTGACCTTTTGGCTTGGATGCAACTTCCTTCCCTTCCTCCCTCAATTTGAGGAACAGAGAATTTATGGTCATGTTCAGTTCAGTTAGTTCAGTTCAGTTGCTCAGTCGTGTCCAACTCTTTGAGACCCCATGAATGGCAGCACGCTAGGCCTCCCTGTCCATCACCAACTCCCGGAGTTCACTCAAACTCACCTCCATCGAGTCGGTGATGCCATCCAGCCATCTCATCCTCTGTCACCCCCTTATCCTACCCCCAATCCCTCCCAGAATCAGAGTCTTTTCCAATGAGTCAACTCTTCGCATGAGGTGGCCAAAGTGCTGGAGTTTCAGCTTTAGCATCACTCCTTCCAAAGAACACCAGGACTGATCTCTTTTAGAATGGACTGTCTGAATCTCCTTGCAGTCCAAGGGACTCTCAAGAGTCTTCTCCAACACCACAGTTCAAAAGCATCAATTCTTCGGTGCTCAGCTTTCTTCACAGTCCAACTCTCACATCCATACATGACTACTGGAAAAACCATAGCCTTGACTAGACGGACCTTTGTTGGCAAAGTAATGTCTCTGCTTTTCAATATGCTGTCTAGGTTGGTCATAACTTTCCTTCCAAGGAGTAAGCGTCTTTTAATTTCATGGCTACAATCACCATCTGCAGTGATTTTGGAGCCCAGAAAAATAAAGTCTGACACTGTTTCCACTGTTTCCCCATCTATTTCCCATCACTATGAAGTGATGGGACCAGATGCCATGACTTGGGTGGTAACAGCCAAACAGTTTAACATCCCTGAGGTTCAGTTCCTCGTTTGTAAGATGATGATGGTGAAATCGGTCTCATCATTCAATTAATAAATGTGATAATGAATGTAAAATGCAATTTCTAAACTATAAAGTACTATAAAAACATTCATTATCATTAATGAGAGTTAATCACAGTTCATTAGGGAGCCCTGTTTAATTTTTTATTGTGTTTTCCTAACAAAACATTTTTTTAAAACTTGGCTTTGGGTTGTATTACATTTTAAGGGAAAATATTCTGTCAGGGCAAAAAATATTTCTTTCACTTTTCTATAAATAGAATTTCTTATTTTCTTAAAATAATTCTTACTTTCAGCTACATGAGTAGTATGTGGAAACGTTGTAAAAGAGTCAAACTAGCAAAAATAAATAAAGTAAATTGATGAAAATGTATTCTTCATTGCCCCACCACCATTAGTTACTCACTCAAGGGAATCCAGTTTTAACAGTTTGGAGTTAAAGTTCTTCTTCTGTATTTTCACACATATTTTATTTATTTTTTATATAAGTAGAAATATATTTTTTATACTGTGGTATCTTTTTTCCAGTTATGCACATGTCTTGAAATATTTTTGCCATTATGTTCTAATAAATAGTGGATTATTGACATTAAATATGTTATCTTGGACTACCAGCCTATTCTTCATCTAAATTTGTACCCACAATAAATAGAAAGTATTGCCTAGAAACCTGTATTCTTCCAAGCTTCTCAGAAAAGATTAAGAACATCAAATGTGTCATATGTGGATGCTTGGAGCTTGTTGAATTGTGTGCTTTTCCACCATGGCACAGTCAGACAATGTAAAAATTTTGAAAATACAACTTATAAGGGGGCTTGGCATTGATGTTAGTTGGTGAGTTTCCATAATTAAAGGCACACGAAAACTGTCAATTGTATTTGACTTTCAGGTTTTCAAATCTAATATGAATGCTGCCATTGCCCATTGTTGGAAAGTAACATATGTTTCCCATTCACTTTTGTGTGAGGGCATTGTGAAGTAAAAGTTCTTTGCAGTGCTGTATTTGTGAGTCAGTGTGGGTATGCAATCCCTATAAAAATCTAATGAGGTTTATAACATTGATGACAGAATACATTTAATTATTAACCACCTTATTGTTTGGTTTGGTGTGGTTAATTTCATGTATTTTAATTTTATAGCTTTGTAAAAACAGGATCAAGTATAGAACTCTGAAATAAAGCAGAGTGAACTCTGTTTTCTCCTCACCTTTTCTATAAAAATAAAGATTACCTTTTTTTATTGGCAAAATATTGATCCATTCAGAAGTCTAATATCTTTCAGGAAACTGATAGGAAAACTGCTTTTATATCACAAAGAATATGCTTCTCTAATAGGAGTGGCTTTTTTTTAAAAAAAAGCTAGAAGTCTGTTTTTAATCTCAAATTTAGTTAAGGAACAGTTCTGATGGAGGTAGAGGATTGCCAAGGGAAAATGCTTTCCTGCTGCTAAAGAAATGGTGAAGCAGGCACTGTGTTTATTTTTATAACAATGTATTTTGATCCTGTGACAAATGTTTCACCATGACTTTAACGTTTTTCCTATTCTAATCTAAATTGTATATGTTAACATTTTGATCTGTCCTGACTTCTAAGACCACTAGGATGCATTTTTGGTGTTGAAGACTTTTCTCTCTGGTTTCATGGAGGTTTAATTCAATTACATGGTTGATGAATGTCTCCCATTTGCAAACTATCTGGTCAGTGCCGTCATGGGATAAAAGATGATGAGACCAACAGTCTTCCATCTGGGGGAGGACAAACCCATCCCTAAATAACTTGGGCACAAAGCAAGAGAGTAATAAGTTTTATAAGAGAGTCAGAGAAAGAAGAACAATGTAGAAAGAAAACAAGGAAGGAAGTTAATTTAAATATGGAAGATCCTGGAGGTCTTCTTGGAAGAGGTGAAAATATTGAGAGATAGCTGAAATGTAATAGATTACTATGAGAGTGCTGGGTTTGGAAAGCAAATCTTCCTTTGTGGACTGGAAAGCTTAAAAATATAGCACAGAGGTGGCACTGTGGCTGTCCTTTTAAGGACAGAATATAGGGACTAGACCAGTGCAGTCCAATATGACAACCACTGGCTACAAGTGGCTGTGTAGGTTTCAATGAAACAAAATAAAGTTAAAGATTCAGTTTCTCAATTGTACTAGCCACAGTTGAAGTGCTTTGTGGCCACCAAGAGCTACAGGGGGTTGAAGGCACAGTGGAATGATTGTTAATCAGTGTCTCTCAGACATTTGCCAGCACCTGGAGGGCTTGTTAAAACACAGGCTTCCAGGATCCACCACCAGAGAGTCGAGTTGGTAAGTCTGGGGTGGGACCCGAAATTCTGCTTTTCTAACCAGCTCCCAAGTGATGGGGACACTGCCAGTTCAGGGACCTCACTTGGTGTAACACTACTGTAAAACAGTGTTCCTCAATCAGTTTTAAATTGTCACTGTCTGGTCTATTGGTACATGTGATTTTCAAGAGTAAAACTGAGCTACTCAAAAAAGAATATTAAAATACTTTTTAAATTTACAAACTTGAGAACTCGATTAGCAGATTCAACAGATACATAATTACATTTCCATGAATATAATCAGAACAAATATAGGAAAAAAGGAAAGAACATCTAGAGAGATTTCTCAGTGATTATTCTGTATTTGTCTGTGTCTCCTCAGGGTGAACCATACTGGTCCTTGTGGACCAAACTGTTATAGCTGGAATATCAGCTTGAGGATCCTATCCTTCATGCTGTTTGTAATAGCGATTCCTCCTGACTTGTAAGCAAGGAAATTATATCATCCAAATCACAGTCAGAGAACTGTGACAGTGGAGAGGTGTGGTGGGGAAAGGATGCAGACAATGCCAAGGCCTTGGCAGAATTTGGGCAGAAGGAACTATGGGCGGTGAACAGGAAGGGTCAGATGCCTAACACGTTGAGGTCATAGAATCAACAGGATTGGCCAGCTAATTGGCTGTGGGGTGTGAGGAGGAGGAGAGATGCAATGATGACTTTGTGGTTTTGATCCTGAGCAACTGGACCGGCAACAGTGGCACTCACCAAAACAGGAAACACAAAAGGCGCCACCATCACTTTCCACCAAGAAGCCCGGTACAAACCCTTTTTGTTATCCCTCAGTTCAAATTGAAGCTTTATTCACCTCTGTGGTTTTTCTTTAGGGTATTACTGGGCTCTTGTTTCAGAGATGTACTTTACAGGTCTTTATCACACGCATCAGAACAGCATCCTGTTGGGTGAGCGACTCATAGGATGATTATCTGTGTGTGAAATGGCACAGATAATCAGTGTGCTAGGTAGATCCCCTGGAGAAGGAGATGGCAACCCACTCCAGTATTCTTGCCTGGGTAAGCCCATGGACAGAGGAGCCTGGTGAGCTACAGTCCGCGGGGTCGCAAATAGTCTGGGCACGACTGAGGAGGTTCGGCACTCTATTTCATTCGACATTATAGTGAACCTTCTCTGTGTCAAATCCAGCACCCATATAGCATTATCTTAAGCGGTCAACAAAATCCTTATTGAGAAGAAATCAGACTCAGGGTCGAGGAGGAGAAAACATGGAGTCAGGGGCCTGGGAACAAGGGACAGGAAGTTGGCTTCCCGGGAGTTGAGGCGGGGAAAGACGTGAATCTCGGGGGCAGAGACTCAGCGTTCATTTGCATAACCAGCATGCACTGCGCACAATATAGATTGAATTTACTCTTTTAATTCATCGTAGATTTCTTTTAAACGTAATATTTCAATGAATGAACCTTCACGCACTTAAGTGAAAAGATCTGCCGCAAATTCTTGACCCAGAGTTACCGTTGATGCTGCTCACCCTAACTGTGTTAAGAGTGTTCATTCCCAAGGTGGGTCTTTTGCGTTGGGCTTAGTTGGCAGCCAGGTGGTAGTGCACACGGAGTGCGCCCCTCACAATTTTTGGAGGCTTTGTCAACTAGACAAAGCCAATATGGTTGTGTCCAAAAACAGACCTTATGAAATGAAAATGTTGAGACAATTTTTTTTTTTCTCCCCGCGGTTGTTATACTTGTTTGTTTTTCTGTGTTTGTTTATTGTTTTAGGGTTTGGGCTGTTCAATTGACTCTCTCAGCCGTGTGCCATTGTTTTGTAACTCCGTGGACTGTGGTTTTTCGGTTTTTTCCTCACCTATTCTCGCAGCTTACTCATACTCATGCTTCTTGAATCCATGGTGCTATTTAACCACCTGGTTTTTCTGTCGTTTTCTTTTTTCTCCAATTTTCAGTTTTTTTCTCGCATCGTGGTCTTTTCTAGTAAGTTTTTTTCATCTGGTCGTCAAAGTATGGGAGTTTCAGTGGCAGCATTAGTTTTTCCAATGAATATTCGGGACTGCTGATTTCCTTTAGAATGGACGAGTTGAATCTCCTTGCACTGGGGACTCTCCAGTGCTTTCTCCAAGACCGCAGTCCATCAACCTCAATTCTTTGGCCTTCAGCTTTCTTTATAGTGCCACTCTCACATCCATACATGAGTGCTGGAAAAACCATAGCTTTGACTGGACAGACCTTTTTCAGCCAAGTAATGTCTCTGCTTTTTAATATGCTGTCTTGGTTGGTGATAGCTTTTCTTCCAAGGAGCAAGCGTCTTTTAATTTCATGGCTGAAGTTACTGTCCTCAGTCATTTTAGAGCCCGAGAAAGTAAAGTCAGTCACTGTTTCCATCGTTTCCCCATCTATTTGCCATGAAGTGATGGGACTGGATGCCATGATCTTCCTTTTCTGAATTTTGAGTTTTAAGCCAACTTTTTCACTCTCCTCTTTCACTTTCATCAAGAGGCTCTTTAGTTCTTCACTTTCTGCCATAAGGGTGGTGTCATCTGCATATCAGAGGTTATTGATGCTTCTCCCCGCAGTGTTGATTCCAGCTTGTGCTTCATCCAGCATGGTATTTCGCATGATGTACTCTGCATTCACGTTAGATAAGTAGGGTGACAATATGCAGCCTTGATGTACTCCTTTCCCGATTTGGAACCAGCCTGGGTTTCAATGTCTGGTTCTAACTGTTGCTTCATACAGCAACTCCCATGTCTTGATATTCAGAAGAATGGATTGTTGTTTAATACATAAAAAAATCAAATTTCCAGGAACACTGGATAACACTGAGCAAGCTTACTGGAATGTTACTAAGTATCCAAAAGTTCATCCTCAATGCCATGTACACATGGAGTTCTAGATAGAAACTATTTTAAACCCACAAAAGCAAATGGTGACATTCTCTTTGAATTTCACAAGAATTATGAAATATTGGGAGATTTTAACAACAACAAATGAATGTCATATAATACATGAGAAAGGCTCTGGGAAATCCCCTCAGATCACTAAAAGGAATTTGATGGTTTCCTTTCTTGTTCAATATCCATGACAAATCCATCAGATTTAGACCTACAAATAGCAGCGTGGCCATCTTGAGAGTATATATCCCTAGATAGACAGTGCTAGAAATCTAATTCCACTCTACTACTTGGGACAGACCATTTAAATGACTTTAAAGAGTCTGAAGTATGTCTGTAGAAAAGACAATGTAAAGAAGAAATGGAATAGGATGGATGTAATATATCATGTTGTTCAGTCACTAAATCATGTCTGTCTGCCATTTTGTGACCCCATGGACTGCAGCACGCCAAGCTTCCATGTCCTTCACTATCTCCTGAAGTTTGTTCAAACTCACATCCGTTGAGTCTGTGATGCCATCTAGCCATCTCATCCTTTGTTGTCTCCTTCTCTTGCCTTCAATCTTTCCCAGCATCAGGGTATATCATGTGCTGTACTTCATTGCTCAGTCTTGTCGACTCTTTGCGGCCTGATGGACTGTAGCCTGCCAGGCTCCTCTGTCCAAGGAGATTCTCCAGTCAATATTCAATGGATTTGCACATCACAGGGATCCAGTTACGATATCACTGTCCTAGGTGTTTGGGCACATTTCCACGATGACAGGAAGGATATTTCATATTTATATATCACTCTTACTCCTTACATTTCTCAGAAAGTGAAAAATGCATTGTTTATACTTTACATCACTGAACACTCTTAGGTGTACAAACTAAAGGAGGTTTGATATTTTTTAAAACCACATTTTTTTTCTGGTTCTTGCTCCTAGTGATAACCCCTTTCACCCCCTTGACATCACCGTGACCTTTCATTCCAGCTTTGCTATGAATTCCAAGAAGTCATGCCACAAGTAAATAATTCAATAAAATCGAATTCTTCACTTTCCTGTTTGTTTCCTGTATTAGTTTTCTATTGATGCTGTACCAGATTACCACAGCTTAGTGGCTTAAAGCAATGAAAAAAGTCCAAAATGGTTCAGCTTTCCTGCCTTCCTCCTGAAGGTGCTGGGGGAGAATTTCTTTCATTGTCTTTTGTAGCTTCTACTGGTCACCTGTATTTCTTCACTCAAGATCCCTTCCTGCATCTTGAATGCCAGCAGCAAAGCATCTTCAACTTGATCAATGTCCCTCCCTTATACTTCTATCATTGTATCTCTTTCTCTGCCTCTCCTCCTTCTCCTCTCCTCCACCCTCACTGCATACAAAGTAACATACTCATAGTTTCTAGGGAAGAGGACATGGACACCTTTGGGGACCATTAAAGTGAAGAGGAACTAAAAAGCCTCTTGATGAAAGTGAAAGTCGAGAGTGAAAAAGTAGGCTTAAAGCTCAACATTCAGAAAACGAAGATCATGGCATCTGGTCCCATCACTTCATGGGAAATAGACGGGTGAACAGTGAAAACAGTGTCAGACTTTATTTTTCTGGGCTCCAAAATCACTACAGATGGTGACTTCAGCCATGAAATTAAAAGACGCTTACTCCTTGGAAGGAAAGTTATGACCAACCTAGATAGCATATTCAAAAGCAGAGACATTACTTTGCCAACAAAGGTCCGTCTAGTCAAGGCTATGGTTTTTCCTGTGGTCATGTATGGATGTGAGAGTTGGACTGTGAAGAAGCCTGAGTGCTGAAGAATTGATGCTTTTGAACTGTGGTGTTGGAGAAGACTCTTGAGAGTCCCTTGGACTGCAAGGAGATCCAACCAGTCCATTCTGAAGGAGATCAGCCCTGGGATTTCTTTGGAAGGAATGATGCTAAGGCTGAAACTCCAGTACTTTGGCCACCTCATGCGAAGAGTTGACTCATTGGAAAAGACTCTGATGCTGGGAGGGACTGGGGGCAAGAGGAGAAGGGGACAACAGAGGATGAGATGGCTGGATGGCATCACTGACTCGATGGACGTGAGTCTGGGTGAACTCCGGGAGTTGGTGATGGACAGGGAGGCCTGGCGTGCTGCGATTCATGGGGTCGCAAAGAGTTGGACACGACTGAGCAACTGATCTGATCTGATCTGATTCTGCTAACCACACCCCCAACCCCATTCCTCTCTGGGTCTTGTACCTCAGTGACTGCTTCTCCAGCTGCTCAGCTAGTGATGTTAGAAACTTTTGAGCCATCTTCCACTCCTGTCTTGCATCCTTATATGCAAAGTTTCCCAGGTCCCACATATTTTGCAGCTGAACCTCCTCATAAATATACAATCCATCCATCTTAATCATCACTGCCTCTCTTCATGCCCTCTCTCTACTTTTTTACCCTGGATTCATGAAACACCATTCAAAATTGCTTTCCCGCCTCCTGTCCTGTTCCTCTATTCAATCAAATATCAGCTCCTGTTTCCAGTCTTCCCAATCCCTGGTACCATGCTCTTTCATGCTTCAGAGATTTTTTTCTATGTTCCCATCTGGCAGTGATGGCTTTCTCCTTTCTGCCCCTCCTAGACTTGGTCACGCTCCAAGGGCCTGCTCAGTCTTCAGCACCGTGATGCTTGCTTATGCACTCAACAGGAATTGTTAGAAGATGTGTTAGCCCAGCGCTTTGTAAATACGGTGGCACCTACCATCGTTTAGGGTAGTTCTCTGTTTATATGGCTTGTTCTGGCTATGTGATGTTTCATAAGGGGGATACAAGGTGTTATGACTCTACTTTTCAGGGTGAGAGTCCAAATTCTCCCTCTTTCCCCATCCTTTCCAATCTCCTTTGTTTTTCCCCACCCCACCCCCAACTTGCCCTCCTTGCAGCTCTGTTAAGTTTAGATAATCTCCTCTCATATGCATGGTCAGTGGAAGCTTCTTGCAACCCCCAGTTAGATTTTCGGCTTCTTTCTCTGTGATTCCATTGCTTCTTATATGTGCCTCTCTTCACTCTAGACATAACCTCATTGCATGACAGTTGGCCATTACATATGTATTTCTTTCCTAGATTCTGGGGAGAAGGAATTACATACCTTTCATCTCTGTGACCCTAGTGCATGGCCACACAGTACATGGCACGTTGTTGTTGTTTAGTCACTAAATTGTGTCCAACTCTTTGTGACCCCACGGACTGCAACATGCCAGAACTCTCTGCCCCCCACCATCTCCCAGTATTTGCCCAAGTTCGTGTCCATTGAATTGGTGATGCCATCCAACTAGCCATCCTCTGTCGCCCTCTTCTCCTGGCTTCAATCTTTCCCAGCACCAGGGTCTTTTCCAATGAGTTGACTCTTCACATTACATGTCCAAAGTATTGGAGCTTCAGCTTCAGTATCAGTCCTTCCAATGAGTATTCAGGGTTGAATACATGGCATGTAGTGACTGCTTAATGTAAATGTATTGAGTACATAATTAAAAATAAGTGAATGGACAGGTATACCCATTGCCACCTTCTCTACCTGGAAAAATAGAACTCATTTAACTGTTGGTGTCCCTGTTTAATTGTCTCCCAGGCTAAATAATATGGGGACTACATCTAGTTTATTGTAACCTAACTTAACCATGTAGAGCATTCTAGGTGCTCAGTAATTGTGTGGGGTTGAATGGGATGCTCTTTTTTCATCCCTTTTGCAAGAACTTAATTCAGATAAAGTTAAACCAGAGTTTAATTCTGGCAAGAAGCCTGAAATTGAATATCCTGGCTGTCATGAATATTGTACTAGACATCACGCCATCTGTGCTCTGTCGGGATTCTGTAATGAACTTGTGTGGCATGGCCTGAGTTTCATCACTTCACCTTTTGAAACATCTCTGTCCTCATGTTAAAAACTTGCCGGCCTGTTCCTCACAGTATTGCCAAGATCAAACAGGATACTAGCAGGGCATCTTGAAAAAAGGCACAGACTGCTATTTGAGTGCAATTTATTGTTGGGATTCTGCTTTGGGGGAAAAAATGGTATTTTGCTTTGTCTTGATAGTTCACGCTCTTGGAAATCCTCCATCTTCATGCTGATGGAGAAGGAATAGAGGACAAGCCTTTATGCCTCTATATAACCTGGACAGTTACCGTGGGAATTGAATATCTTCCTTCTATGTGGCCCTTCGAACTCACAACTCTTCCAAAGATAGCAGGCTTCCTCCATCGTCTGCCTGTCACGAGGTGTTTGTATAGGAACTGGGGGTTTAAGAACCCTTGAAGCTGTTGCTGATTGTATTAGAATAAATACCTCTCTTCCTGGGGGTCACTTGTTTTTGAGCCAACCTGAATATACAGGTCTGCATGATTGGCTGCCATCCCCCACGATAAGGAATCCAGAGAATTGCCATCTTCAGGAAGGCCAAGGCCACCTTGCAGGATCCCCTGTGATACACTCCCTTGACTGGTTCAGTTCAGTTCAGTTCAGTTCAGTGGCTCAGTCATGTCTGACTCTTTGCGACCCCATGAATTGCAGCACGCCAGGCCTCCCTGTCCATCACCAACTCCCAGAGTTCACTTAAACTTACATCCATCGAGTTGGTGATGCCATCCAACCATCTCATCCTCTGTCGTCCCCTTTTCCTCCTGCCCCCAATCCCTCCTTTCCAATGAGTGAACTTTTTGCATGAAGTGGCCAAAGTACTGGAGTTTCAGCTTCAGCATCATTCCTTCCAAGAAATCCCAGGGCTGATCTCCTTCAGAATGGACTGGTTGGATCTCCTTGCAGTCCAAGGGACTCTCAAGAGTCTTCTCCAACACCACAGTTCAAAAGCATCAATTCTTCAGTGCTCAGCCTTCTTCACAGTCCAACTCTCACATCCATACATGACTACTGGAAAAACTATAGCCTTGACTAGACGGACTTTTCTTGGCAAAGTAATGTCTCTGTTTTTGAATATGCTATCTAGGTTGGTCATAACTTTCCTTCCAAGGAGTAAGCATCTTTTAATTTCATGGCTACAGTCACTATCTGCATTGATTTTGGAGCCCATAAAAATAAAGTCTTCCACTGTTTCCCTATCTATTTCCCATGAAGTGATGGGACCGGATGCCATGGTCTTCATTTTATGAATGTTGAGCTTTAAGCCAACTTTTCACTCTCCTCTTTCACTTTCATCAAGAGGCTCTTTAGTTCCTCTTCACTTTCTGCCATAAGGGTGGTGTCATCTGCATATCTGAGGTTATTGATATTTCTCCCGGCAATCTTGATTCCAGCTTGTGCTTCTTCCAGCCCAGCATTTCTCATGATGTACTCTGCATAGAAGTTAAATAAGCAGGGTGACAATATACAGCCTTGACATACTGCTTTTCCTATTTGGAACCAGTCTGTTGTTCCATGTCCAGATCTAACTGTTGCTTCCTGACTTTCAAGCGGCAGGTCAGGTGGTCTGGTATTCCCATCTCTTGAAGAACTTTCCACAGTTTGTTGTGATCCACACAGTCAAAGGCTTTGGCATATTCAATAAAGGAGAAATAGATGTTTATCTGGAACTTTTTTGCTTTTACAGTGATCTAATGGATGTTGGCAATTTGATCTCTGGTTCCTCTGCTTTTTCTAAATCCAGTTTGAACACCTGGAAGTTCATGGTTCATGTATTGCTGAAGCCTGGCTTGGAGAATTTTGAGCATTACTTCACTAGCGTGTGAGATGAGTGCAATTGTGCGGTAGTTTGAGCATTCTTGACTGGTAGAAGGACATTTATCCTGTCTCTGTCTGAGGCAGGGGCTTCCTTAGTGCTACGGTGCACGTGCTTAGTCGTGTCTGACTCTTGCAACCCCCATGGACTATAGCCCACCAGGCTCCTCTGTCCATGGATTCTCCAGGCAAGGATACTGGAGTGGGTTGCCATTTCTTTCTCCAAGGGATCTTTCCGACCCAGGGATCAAACCTGGGTCTCCTGCATTGCGGGCAGATGCTTTATCGTCTGAGCCACCAAGGAATCCCTCTGTAATGCTGGAGTTATTCTGTTTTATACTGCTTAATGCTGTGCTTCCATCATGAGGTTGTCAGTGTGATATCTGAAAACTGATCATTCATGCATGACTCAATGAGTCCTAGACCTGACTCCCTGACTCCTCACCTCCCTTCCCCTTCCCTCTCCCATGCTAGACAGTGGCTCAAGCACATCTGAGTTGAGTGTTCTTTGGTGTCCAATGTAGGGGACTATCTTATGTGTGATATTTTTGACCCAAGTTCTCCCTCTTCCTCCTTTCTTTCCAATGTGCCTGGCTCTTCCCTTCCCAACTGGCCCTTCCTGCAGCTCAGTTACTTCTAGATCATCTGTTCTAATACGCATGCTCTGCAATCCCCATTGGCTGTCCTTCCTCATTCCCAGCTCCTGCGTGGTCATCTTTTCTTCTCTTTCTCTCTCCCTCCCCACCTTCCTGTCTCTGTCATTTTTTTCCTCGCTCCATCCCCATCTCCTGCCCCACTGCTCACTGTCATTCAAGACCTCTACAACAATCCCACTGCAGTTTGCTGCTTGCTAAGATTCAGAACATTCTAAAGCTGGAAGACAGTTTCAGGATCATCACAGCAGAGGAGTAGTCAGAACTATAGCGCTTTAGCAAAGAACGTAAAAGCTGTCGAGATTTGAAATGGACTTAGAAGTCATAAAGTGTCAAAGATACTGATCTCTAAAGCCCATGAAAGTGCTTGGATGCCCCCTTTAGAATTTGCTGAAAACCTTTGACTGCCTCCATATTTCTCTCCTAGTCAAAGCTGCTTTTCCTGGAGTGCCAGAATTAAAGTTAAAGTCCCTTTTATAAGTATTCCTCATGTATTTTGTGGAGATGGTGATGGCACCCCACTCCAGTACTCTTGCCTGGAAAATCCCATGGACGGAGGAGCCTGGTGGGCTGCAGTCCATGGGGTTGCGAAGAGTCGGACATGACTGAGCAACTTCACTTTGACTTTTCACTTTCATGCATTGGAGAAGGAAAGGGCAACCCACTCCAGTGTTCTTGCCTGGAGAATCCCAGGGACGGGGGAGCCTGGTGGGCTGCCATCTCTGGGGTCGCACGGAGTCGGACACAACTGAAGCAACTTAGCAGCAGCAGCATGTATTTTGTCTATTCTTTCACAATATTGTTTGGTTTATTTTCTCACAGAAAATCTATAAGGCTATTTTTGTTACCTGTATACTAGCTCTAAAAGAACTTTTATAAGAGTAAGTCAGAAATTCCTGAACAACTTTAGCTAAATTAGAATTTACATTTTTGCTTCCAAGATGGCTCTTTCCAAGGACTGATACTTACTTAGACATATAGGTTCCAGTACGTGCATTATTAGTCACTGTTGGAATTCTGTGTCTTCATTATATCGGTGCTTCATGAAATATGGGTTCCCTGCTCCCAACAACCACTGTCAACACCTGCTATTGGCCTGCATGTGAGCTAGGCTTACTTACACCTTGCATCAACACTAAACTCTTCTTTTCAACTAATGTCTATAACCGTTTCTAGGAGTTTCTTTTGGTTTTTATGCCTTCACACGCTCTGTAGTCCCAAATGAGTCATTTTAAATCAGATGCTCAGATATCTGAAATAAATAAGACAAATGTTGGAGGGAAAGAAATGAGAAACCGAATAGACACATTTTCATGCTGTGAAGACTGACTTTGGAGGAAGAGTTAAGCCCCAGGGTGGCCATTTATCTGTGTCTTGTGCCTCAGTTTCTTTACCCATAAAAGTGGCTTGGGAAAATTAATAAGCAATGGATCCAGTTGTTCTTCTACAATAAGCAGAGAGAGAAAAATCATCTACCATAACTCAGTGTTAGCTTTCTTCTTCTGTGGCCTGAAAAGGTTAGTGTTAGTCTGAAAATCTAGAAGAAAAGTCCCCCAAGATATGTGTAGGATATTCTTTGATAGACTTATGCTCTCATTTCTGGATAAGCCATATTATAGTCTTTCCATGTGCTCTTATAGCTGTGTGTATGCTCAGTCATGTTCAACTCTTTGTGACCCCATGGTCTGTAACCCACCAGGGATTTTTCAGGCATGGGATTTCCCAGGCAAGAATGCTGGAGTGGGTAGCCATTTCCTTCTCCAGGGAATCTTCCCGACCCAGGGATAGAACCTGCGTCTCCTGCAATGGCAGGTAGATTCTTTCCCACTGAGCCACCTGGGAAGCCCTCCTCTAATAGCTGAGATGGCCTTTCTCTTTTCTCTTTGCTGCTGACAGTGGCATTACCTTCCATCGTTGTCAGTGTGTCAGTATTGCTGTTTGGGCATCAGGGCTACTCACTTTTGTAAATTTGCTTTTCTCTCTCTCTCTCTCTTTTACACCATGCTAATTAACACTATATTTTTAAAGGTTCAGTTCAGTACAGTCACTCAGTCGTGTCCAACTCTTTGCGACCCCATGAATCTCAGCACGCCAGGCCTCCCTGTCCATCACCAGCTCCCGGAGTTCACTCAAACTCGCGTCCATCGAGTCAGTGATGCCATCCAGCCATCTCATCCTCTGTCGTCCCCTTCTCCTCTTGCCCCCAGTCCCTCACAGCATCAGAGTCTTTTCCAATGAGTCAACTCTTCGCATGAGGTGGCCAAAGTACTGGAGTTTCAGCCTTAGCATCATTCCTTCCAAAGTAATCCCAGGGCTGATCTCCTTCAGAATGGACTGGTTGGATCTCCTTGCAGTCCAAGGGACTCTCAAGAGTCTTCTCCAACACCACAGTTCAAAAGCATCAAGTCTTCGGCACTCAGCCTGCTTCACAGTCCAACTCTCAGATCCATACATGACCACAGGGAAAACTATAGCCTTGACTAGACGGACCTTTGTTGGCAAAGTAGTGTCTCTGCTTTTCAATATGCTGTTTAGGTTGGTCATAACTTTCCTTCCAAGGAGTAAGCGTCTTTTAATTTCACGGCTGCAGTCACCATCTGCAGTGATTTTGGAGCCCAAAAATATAAAGTCTGATACTGTTTCCACTGTTTCCCATCTATTTCCCACGAAGTGATGGGACCAGATGCCATGATCTTCATTTTCTGAATGTTGAACTTTAAGCCAACTTTTTCACTCTCCTCTTTCATTTTCATCAAGAAGCTTTTTAGTTCCTCTTCACTTTCTGCCATAAGGGTGGTGTCATCTGCATATCTGTGGTTATTGATATTTCTCCTGGCAATTTGATTCCTGCTAGTGCTTCATCTAGCCTGGCATTTCGCATGATGTACTCTGCATATAAGTTAAATAATCAGGGTGACAATATACAGCCTTAACGTACTCCTTTCCCAATTTGGAACCAGTCCATTGTTCCATGTCTGGTTCTAACTGTTGCTTCTTGACCTGCATACAGATTTCTCAGGAGGCAGGTAAGGTTGTCTGGTATTCCCATCTCTTTAAGAATTTTCCACAATTTGTTGTGATCCACACAGTCAAAGGCTTTAGTGTAGTCAATGAAGCAGAAGTAGACATTTTTCTGGAATTCTCTTGCTTTTTCTGTGATCCAACAGATGTTGACAATTTGATCTCTGGTTCCTCTGCCTTTTCTAAATCCAGCTTGAACATCTGGAATTTTCAGTTCATGTACTGTTGAAATCGGCTTGGAGAATTTTGAGCATTACTTTGCTAGCGTGTGAGATGAGTGCAATTGTGCGGTAGTTTGAGCATTCTTTGGCATTGCCTTTCTTTGGGATTGGAATGAAAACTGACCTTTTCCAGTCCTGTGGCCACTGCTGAGATTTCCAGATTTGCTGGCATATTGAGTGCAGCACTTTCACAGCATCATCTTTCAGGATTTGAAATAGCTCAACTGGAATTCTATCACCTCCACTAGCTTTGTTCGTAGTAATACTTTCTAAGGCCCACTTGACTTCGAATTCCAGGATGTCTGGCTCTGGGTGAGTGATCACACCATTGTGGTTATCTGGGTTATTAAAAATTTTTTTGTTTAGTTCTTCTGTGTATTCTTGCCACCTCTTCTTAATATCTTCTGCTTCTGTTAGGTACATACTATGTCCCTCTTTATTGTGCCCATCTTTGCATGAAATGTTCCCTTGATATCTCTAATTTTCTTGAAGAGATCTCTGGTCTTCCCCATTCTATTGTTTTCCTTTGTTTCTTTGCATTGATCACTGAGGAAGACTTTCTTATCTCTCCTTGCTCTGCTTTGGACTCTGCGTTCAGATGGGTACATCTTTCATTTTCTCCTTTGCCTTTTTTTTCTTCTTTTTTTCTCAGCTATTTGTAAGGCATCCTCAGACAAACATTTTTCCTTTTTGCATTTCTTTTTCTTGGTGACGGTCTTGATCACTGCCTCCTGTACAATGTCACGAACCTCCGTCCATAGTTCTTCAGGCATTCTGTCTATCAGATATAATCCCTTGAATCTATTTGTCACTTCCACTGTATAATCATAAGGGATTTGATTTAGGTCACACCTGAATGGTCTAGTGGTTTTCCCTACTTTCTTCAATTTAAGTCTGAATTTGGCAATAAGGAGTTCATGATCTGAGCCACTGTCAGCTCCCGGTCTTCTTTTTGCTTACTGTATAGAGCTTCTCCATCTTTGGCTGCAAAGAATATAATCAGTCTGGTCAGTATTGACCATCTGGTGATGTCCATGTGTAGAGTCTTCTCTTGTGTTGTTGGAAGAGGGTGTTTGCTATGACCAGTGCATTTTCTTGGCAAAACTCTATTAGCCTTTGCCCTGCTTCATTTTGTACTCCAAGGCCAAATTTTCCTGTTACTCCAGGTATCTCTTGACTTCCTTCTTTTGCATTCCAGTCCCCTATGATGAAAAGGACATCTTTTCTTTGGAGTTAGTTCTAGAAGTTCTTATAGGTCGTTGTAGAACTGTTGAACTTCCACTTCTTCAGCATTAGTGGTTGGGGCATAGACTTGGATTACTGTGATATTGAATGGTTTGCCTTGGAAACGAGCAGAAATCATCCTGTCATTTTTGAGATTGCACCCAAGTACTGCATTTCAGACTCTTTTGTTGACTATGAGGGCTACTCCATTTCTTCTAAGGGGTTCTTGCCCACAATAGTAGATATAATGGTCATCTGAATTAAATTCACCCATTCCATTCCATTCCATTTTAGTTCACTGATTCCTAAAATGTTGATGTTCGCTCTTGCCATCTCCTGTTTGACCACTTCCAATTTACCTTGATTCATGGCCCTAACATTCCAGGTTCCTATGCAATATTGCTCTTTACAGCATCAGACTTTACTTCCATCACCAGTCATATCCACAACTGGGCGTTGTTTTCGCTTTGGCTACTACTGAGGTAGTTTGCCATTCCCTTCTCCAGTGGTACTTTTAAACAGATGCTATCTAATCTGGGGCCACTAATTAGGAGCCCAGATCATTCTTTTTCAAGGGGTGGGAGGCAAGGAATAGAGCCTTTCTTTGGAATGCCAGCACACTAAAAAGATCATGGACTTGTGTCCAAAGAACCATCTTACCTGGTTTTGGAAAGCCCAGATCATTCTACTAGTGATTTTTGATTGAAATAGGATATTTCTTTGGGACTGAGCAATGAGTGGGCTTTAGAATTTCAACCCTAGTATGCACAGAAATTACCATGAGCCTTTGATCATGTTGCAATAGTCATATGAGAATTCCATGGCTTCTAACACCCCTGGGAAACTATTGTGTGTGTGTGCTCAGTCACGTCCGACTCTTTGAGAGTCCATGGACTATAGCCTACCAGGTTCCTCTTGTCCATGGAATTTTTCAGGCAAAGATATTGGAATGGTTTGCCATTTTCCTTCTCTAGAGGATCTTCTCAACCCAGTGATGGAAAGTGCACCTGCATCTCTTGCATCAACTGCATTGGCAGGTCGATTATTTACCACTAGCGCTACCTGGGAAGCCTGTTGCAGCTCCTGGGAAACTGCTGGTTTATTGCTAAAAGTAAGTAACTCACTCAGTTGTTCACTTGCATCAAACTCTTTTGCCACTCCGTGGACTGTATCCCACCAGGCTCCTCTGTCTGTGGGATTCTCTAGGCAAGAATACTAGAGTGGGTAGCTATTCCCTTCTCCAGGGGACCTTCCCAACACAGAGATTGAACCTGCGTCTCCTGCATTGCAGGCAGATTTTTTACCACGTGAGCCACCAGGAAAGCCCAGCTGACCCCTATTGGAACCAATCTTAAATATGTGTTTGAATATTTACCTTAGCTGTGTTTGAAAGCTTCAGACCTTTTTTAAGAACATACAATATCTCTTTTTGAATAAAACCTTCTAATCTGTTGTGTCAATGTGATGTGCTCAGAAATAGGATGCTCCAGATGGCAGCAGTCTTTGGAACATGATGGTTGACACAGGTGACATTGTAAGAGTCAAAATTTTGAAAGGGGGCCTTTGGAAATCTCCCAGATTACATAGCTCACTGGGAACCTACCATATGGAATTTATGAGCCTCTGTCCTACACAGATGTTTTCCAGCTGGGATAGCTGTGACAAGGAAATGCACCCAAATGCTCCTAATGGACAGATATCTGCACACATACACTCACTCACTCACTCCTACAGACACAGAGCTTTTGAAGAATTGAAAATATTTGGATGGCTTAAAAACACCCATTGCTTAAAATTAAAACTTCCATCATCAGTCACCACTGGTTCATCTTTTATTTGAAATACTAAGAAAGTTGGAGATAATTTTGTATTTAATGCTATTTATTTTTATTTATTTATTTATTTATTTATTTTTTATTTAATGCTATTTATTTATTTTTAAATTTTTATTGGAGTATAACTGTTTTACAATGTTGTTAATTTCAGGTGTACAGCAGAGTGATTCAGTTATATATATTCTTCTTTTTCAGTCTTTACCCATATAGGTTAGTGCAGAATACTGAATAGAGTTCCCTGTGCTATACTTACCATAGATCCTTGTTGATTACGTATTATATATATAGGTGTGTGTGTATGTTAATCCCAAGCTCCTAATTTAGTTGATGAGCAGGCATAAGGAAAACTCTACTTCTTGTCAGCATCAAATCCCCCATCATCTGTGAAAGTCTTTGAGACTAATGAATTAATTTCAATTGCAACCAAGTCAGTGGGTTTCCCAGATGACTCAATGGTAAAGAATTCACCTGCCCATGCAGGAGACATGGGTTCCATCCTCAGGTCGGGAAGATTCTGTGGAAGAGGGCATGGCAACCCACTCCAGTATTCTTGCCTAGAAAATTCCATGGACAGAGGAGCCTGGTGGGCTACAGTCCATGGGGTCACAAAGAGTCAGACACAGTTGAGCTCGCACACAACTGGTCAACGTCATCCTTGAAGTTGTTTCGATAGTAGCTTCTGTTTGCACAGTATCTTAAGAATACCAGTAAGGTAGCCTCTAACTTCTGGAGCTTTCGACATTTAGCCACCAGAGGCTGCTCTGAGATCATTATCCTCCTTGCTGTCTTGGTCCAATCCCAATGGGGAGACTTGTAAAGACAGGTTTGGCTTCCATTGTTCTGAATTGTTCTCACTCAGCACAATTTCCTGGTGGCCAGCTGTTGGTGTAGGTGATTACTGACAGTAAAGAAGAGACACTAAGGAAGACAAAAACTCTGCGTTACTGTTTCATCTTTCTATTTTTAAACTCTTTTTTATATATTCAGAAAATCTTGTTCTTTTTCAAGTAAAAGAGAACTGGGCAAGGCTTTCCTACTGACTTTTGCTAATTTTTCATCATTTCCCCCTGTTACCATCTTTTCAAAGTAGGTTTCTGAAGATTTTTAAAAAAACCTTATTCCACAATACTTACTTCCATGTGGTTTCTATTCTGCATTTTTACCAGCATTTTATAGTGGCTTTCATGCTGTTCCATCTGTTTTATTTTTTAAATCTTTGTCTTTCTCCTGTAAGTCATTTTCTTTATCTAACAGAACAAACCAAAAATTAAACATTGGTGTATCTGTCATTTAGTAAGATGATTAAAAATGGTTTTGGTGCCTGTAATGTATGTTGTCTGTAATCTCAGACAACTGAGCACTGATTTCAGTTGTTAATTGAAGAATGACACTAGTTTCTTCATGTAAAATTGCTTTCAGTCTTCTTGAGGAAAGGCCCAATTGTGGTAGACAACCATCAGCCCGTGGAGAGCAACGGTTTTATGTCATCTTTACCTGTCACCCTAATTAGTATACTCCCATGAGAATAAGTTACTACACAAAGATGTAAGGTTTTACAGCCAGCACAAATACCAAATTAATAGTTCTGTGGCAGGCAAAGTCATCAGTACATAGATGATCTGGACAATTTCAACACCACAGTTCTTTAATACTAGACTCTCTTGGGGGCGGGGGCACAAAATTCTATGTCTGATTGAAAAGGGTGTCATTTAAGTATGTGTCTTCTCACATTTAAGTATGTGCTTCACTTTCTATAGATTACAGAGAAGAACTTACTACACTGAAGGAAAATGAATACTTATTTTATTAATTTCTATTTTTAGTAACAGATGAAAGTTTCAAGATTTCTTTTGCTCTGAAAAGAAATTCTTGCAATACCAGGTGACATTCCTGAATGTTTGGTGCCATTGAATATTCATAGAAATGTTTGCTATTTCCCTTCTATGTAATCATAATGGTAGAGATCCTTACTTAATAAATTCATGACTAACAAAGGATACATCGTTACTTATATTTTCAGGTAGAATAATGACAGCCACCATATGTAAACTGGGGCCAATTTTACTAAATGTTTTGCATCTTGTCTCAACTCGGGAGAGAACCAAAAGTTTTTTGCCCACGAGTAGAGCCTTATTAAACTGTTATGATTTAATGTGGCATGTTTTTCTCTCAATTTGCATGCCTGACAGTCGACTTCCTAAATGTTACATTCAGGCTGAGCCGCGGAAGAAAAAGAGACCCAGTGAAGTAGCATTAGGTCAGCTTTGTGGGTTGCATTAGCGGCCTGTCTGAACAAAGACGAGGGACTTAGCCACAGAAAACCATCACGTGGCCCTGGGCCTTGGGCGCCTTGCAAATGCATTGCATGACTCATTATTAAACAAGCCGAGAACAGACAAATTCCAGGCAAGTGAAACATCCACTGATTCAGCGGCAGTTAGGTGGGTCGTGTGATATTTGTCTTCTTGGCTTTTCCTGTACGAACTCCCACGCCATCTTTCAATCCGTCTTGAACACCACATGTCAAAGGCACAGAGCAGCTGTATTAAGATAAAATTGTGAGCATTAAAGACAGGCACTTAAATTAGTATAACCCTAAGGCCAGGTAGACTTCACTAAATTGCACAGGCTTTAAAATACCAGCACTCAATTAGAAAAAAAAAATGTATCCATAGCAACCTCTTTGTCAAGGGAATACTTACCTGAAAGGATACACATCTTTTCAGAGAAACAGGGAGAAATAAAACCATATCTGTTAACTGTGGATGATATTATTTGGATCTAAATTTAATTAGGGGCATGATTCAGGAGAAGGGGCTTTTAAGAAAGTTATACAAAGTAGGTGCTTATTTCTAGTAGAATGTGTTTTCATGTCTTCTTTATCACCAAAGCATTCTTACTTATGGGATTATTTAATTAAAATGCCATGAAATAATTTTAGGTTTCAGATATTTAAGAAGAAATGGCAGTGCTCCTCTTCTTTCTGGCCATAGCATGCCTACCATTTTTAGAAAGACCTTTCATTGAGCATCCACAGTGAATATTTGCCTGAGGTTTTGGCTGCATCTGGATCTTTGGTGGTCATTTCATGGGTGTTTGTAGAGAGGACACAAGATCATGTAAAAGTCTACAATCTTTCTGTTGTGACGTGACCTGACTTAAGCCATCCTGTTTCCAAAAGGCTCTCTCTCATGAAGTAGCCTTTTACTGGGTCACGTTGTATGACATCAGTTGCGAGGAGAAGCCAATGGGCCTTTTGATCATCTCTGGTGACAAAGTGACATAAGGAAAAGGGGTGCTGTAGAAATGAGAGCCTGCTAACTTCACCTTCTCCTGTCTCCTTGGGGAAGGAGGGTCAGGAAGGAAAAACTTCCTGTATTCTCTTAGGGGCCTGTGAATTAAACTAGCAAAAGCCAGATTAACAGGATAAACCACACCCAGTGTTAACAGTATTTATGTGCACTGGAGTTCAGAGCAAAGGAGTAAAACTCAAAGACTTGAGGGCTTATGTACTCTTATCACAAGGAAAAGAGGATATGGGCTTCAAGGAACAATAAAATATAAGGAAGTGGCTGAGAGATATATATAGAGGAACTCATAGAAGATAAGGGCTGTTTTACTGCAGTCTGTTTATGCAAACTCATCTTGGTGTTGACACCCTGTTTTCCATGATAAGAGTCGCTCTTCTCTGCATCAGGATTGGAGGAGAGGGTAGAGACCTTACTCAAAGGGAACTTTATGCCCTGATGTTAGACAGATAAGATGGGGGCAGAGAACTCTGCCTACATCTGTTGGTTCTCAATTGTCTTTAACTCAAAATAATTCTGATAGTAAAGTGGTATATTTGGTGGTGGCCTATTTTGATCTGCTTCAGAAGGTAAACACATCAAGCCTGGAGCCTGCAATAGCCAGTGTCATTCAGGGCTGGTTTCGTAAGCAGCAAGACAATCATGAAAGGCCTGAGCTTGGTTTAATGATCTGTGGCTGCCTTCCAGGAAAACTTTATTTATGGACACTGAATATGGGTTTCCTATACTTTTCACCTGACAGGAAATAGAATTCTTTTTATTTTCTTTTCAACCATTTGAAAATGTAGAAAGCCATCCTCAACCATTGGACCATACAAGAATAGGTAGACTGTGGCCTGAGGGCAGGAGTTTGGAGAGGATGCTGACCTAGAGAAAGTGAAAGTCACTCAGTTGTGTCCCACTCTTTCCACGGACTAGTCCATGGAATTCTCCAGGCCAGAATAATGGAGTGGGAAGCCTTTCCCTTCATCAGAGCATCTTCCCAACCCGGGGATCGAACCCAGGTCTCCTGTATTGCAGGTAGATTCCTTATCAGCTGAGCCACAAGGGAAGCCCAAGAATACTGGAATGGTTAGCCTATCCCTTCTCCAGTGGATCTTCCTACCCCAGGAATCAAATCGGGTCTCCTGCATTGCAGGCGGATTCTTTACCAACTGAGCTATGAGGGAAGCCCTTGACCTAGAGAAGTGGTTCCCAAACCAGCAGCATCAGCAGCACATGGCAACTAGTCAGAAATGCAAATTTCCAGGCCCCACCTCAGACTTGCTGAAACTCTGAGGTGGGGCTGGGTAATTGTGCTTTATTAATAACAATCCCTCAAAGGGATTCTGATGCCTATTTGAATTTGAGAACCTCTGATCTAGACCTCTGGTTCCCGACTGCTCAGTCTAATTCCCTCAGGGAGCTTTTGAACCATCTCCCTGCCCAAGCCCAGCCCAGATCAATTAAATCAGAGTCTCTGCAAGTGAGACCCAGTCCCAATATCTTTTATTTTTTTAGTGAAGTATAGTTGATTTACAATTTTGTGTTAATTGCTGCAGTATGGCAAAGTGATTCAATTATATATATATATATATATATATATATATATATATATATATATATGCATTCTTTGTTTATATTTTCCATTACGGTTTATCATTGTTGTTGTTGTTCAGCCACTGAGTTGTGTTTGACTCTTTGTGATGCCATGGACTATAGCACACCAGGCTTCCTCTTCCTTCACCATCTCCTGGAGTTTGCTCAAACTCACGTTTGTTGAGTCAGTAATGTCATCCAACCATCTCATCCTCTACTGTCCCCTTCTCCTCCTGCCCTCAGTCTTTCCTAGCATCAGGGTCTTTTCCAATGGGTTGGCTCTTTGGAGGTGGCCAAAGTATTGGAGCTTCAGCTTCAGCATCAGTTCTCCCAATAAATATTCAGGGTTGATTTCCTTTAGGATTGACTGGTTTGATCTCCTTGCTGTCCAAGGGACTCTCAAGGGTCTTCTCCAGCACCACAATTCAGTTCAGTCACTCAGTCGTGTCTGACTCTTTGCAACCCCATGAATTGCAGCACGCCAGGCCTCCCTGTCCACAATTAGAAATCATTAATTCTTTGGCACTCAGCCTTTGTTATGGTTTATCCTAGGATACTGAATATAGTTCCTTGGGCTATAGAGTAGGTCCTTGGTGTTTATCCATCCAATATATAAAACATCTGCTAAACCCAACCTCCCAGTCCATCCCTCTCCCGACCCCCTCCAACTTGGCAAAACACTGGTCTGTTTTCTATACCTGTAATTCTGTTTCTGTTCAGTAGATAAGTTCCTTTGTGTCATCTTTTAAATTCTACATATAAGAGATATCATACGGTATTTGTATGTCCATAGCAGCACTATTCACAATAGCCAAGACATGGAAACAACCTAAATGTTCATCAACAGATGAATGGATAAAAAAGAAGTGGTACATATATACAGTGGAATATTACTCAGCCATAAAAAGGAATGAAATAATGCCATTTGCAGCAACATGGATGCAAATAGAGATTATCTTACTTGTGAAGTAAGTCAGAAAGAGAAAGACAAATACAATATAACTTATATGTGAAATCTAAAATAAGGCACAAATGAATTTATTCACAAAACAGAATCACAATGTGATTTCCATTGGCAGACAAGGTGATTCATGCTTTCATTGTTGAATTAAAGACACTGAAGTTCAGAGAGTTTGACTTGCCTGAGATACACAAGAAACAGGCATGGTGTAGTCCACTTACACTTTTTTAGATGTGTGAGCATTAAAATAGAATATTTGGTAATGGGATGTATTTGCCCGCAGCTTCAGGGATCCTATTGTCTTTTATTAGTTGCACTGATTAATTTAAAAACACATCTGAAAACATGCCATCAATAAAATTAAAACTGGTTTTAGAAACTATAATTGGAAGAAATAAGGTGCAGAGGCATAGGGCAGGCCCATGTGCAAGTATTTTGGGGCAGAGGCCAGACCTCCGAGATTCAGAGAGAGGGCAAGCTCTGAGCACTTCTGAAGGTCATTTGGAGCTACCTGTCACTGTTTCTGAGCCACTGTTTCCTAGTCCATATCTGGAATGCACAAGTAAGTTACAGTCTGGAATGTCATCAATGATAGTGAGAAACCAACATTTGCACACTTGTGATGAGTTTGTTTTGTTTTGTTTTACTTTTAAGGACTCCTCTGCCTTGGATGTTTTGAAAGGCAACTTTTTATTAAACTGAAGTATGGTTGATTTACAATGCTGTGTTAAGTTTAGGTAGACAACAAAGTAATTCAGATTTATTTTTTTCAGAGTATTTTCCATTATAGGTTATTACAAGATACTGAATATTGTTCCCTGTGTTATATAGTAAATCCTTGTTGCTTATCTATTTTATATGTAGTAGTGTGTATCTGTTAATTCCATAGTCCTAACTTATCCCTCCCTTCTCTTTCCCCTTAGGTAACCATAAGTTTGTTTTCTATGTCTGTGACTCTCCTGTTTTGTCTAAAGGTTCATTTGTCTTATTTTTTAGATTCCACATGTAAGTCATATGGTATACTATTTGTCTCTGTCTGGCTTAATCTCTGGAGAAAGAAATGGCAACCCATTCCAGTATTCTTGCCTGGGAAATCCCATGGACAGAGAAGCCTGGAAGGCTACAGTCCATGGGGTCTCAAGAGTTCGACATGACTTAGCAACTAAACCACCACCAGTTTATCTATTAAAAAAAATAATAATTTCTTGGTCTATCCATGTTGCTCCATATGGCATTGTTTCATTATTTTTTATGGCTGAGTAATATTCTATTGTATACAGGTACCACATCTTCTTTATCTATGTTGGGGGGAATTAGATTGCTTCCATGTCTTAGCTGTGGTAAATAGTGTGGCACCCCACTCAAGTACTCTTGCCTGGAAAATCCCATGGATGGAGGAGCCTGGAAGGCTGCAGTCCATGGGGTCGCTAAGAGTCAGGCATGACTGAGCAACTTCACTTTCACTTTTCACTTTCATGCATTGGAGAAGGAAATGGCAACCCACTCCAGTGTTCTTGCCTGGAGAATCCCAGGGACGGGGGAGCCTGGTGGGCTGCCGTCTATATGCTCGCACAGAGTCAGACACGACTGAAGCGAGTTAGCATGCATGCATGCATGCATGAACACTGGGGTACATGTATATTTTCAAATTAGAGTTTTCATCTTTTCTGGATATATGCCCAGGGATGGGATTGCTGGATCATACTGTAGCTCTATTTTTACTTTTTTTTTTTTTTTTTTAAAGAAACCTGTTTTCCATAGTGGCCACACTAATTTATATTCCTACCAATAATGTCAGAGTAATCTAAAGGGAATTTTCAATTGATGCATCCTTTGTTCTGATTTTCTCAGCAAAGGCTTCAGCATACCTGCACATTCCACAGAAGGAAGAACACAGGCTATGTACCCAAATTAGGGATGGAGAAAGTGAGGCACGGTAGAAACCAAGTCATATGATGTTTACAAGCAGAGTTACACAAGTGACCATTCAGTGTTTTCATTGTTTCAATAGTCATGTCATCATAATACAAGACATGATTTGTTGGTGTTTATTACATGCTGCATTCTCATAGTTCTCTGATTAAGAGCATGTTCTCAGGGGCTAGTCAGCCTAAGTGCATCAACAAGGATCTCTGCCTTCTTAGCTTTGTGACCTTGGCAAGACACTTCTCTTCTCTGTGCCTCAGTTTTCTCTCAGAAAGTGGGGATAGTAACATAAGTGCCTATACTCCTAGGGGCAAAGGATAATTCAGCAGGCTTACAAGTACTTGGCATTACCATCTGAGCCACCAGGGAAGTCCAGTGAGTACTTGAAGTGAAGTCACTCAGTCGTGTCCAACTCTTTGCGACCCCATGGACTGTAGCCTACCAGGCTCCTCTGTCCATGGGATTTTCGAGGCAAGAACACTGGAGTGGGTTGCCATTTCCTTCTCCAGGGGATCTTCCCGACCCAGGGATTGAACCTGGGTCTCCCGCATTGTAGGCAGACTCTTTACCGTCTGAGCCACCAGGGAAGCCCTTGTGTGTGTGTATGTAACTGATTCTCTTTCCTGTACACCTGAAAATAACACTCAGATTGTCACACTGAGTGAAGGTGAAAGTGAAAGTTACTCAGTCGTGTCCAACTCTTTGCGACCCCATGGACTATACAGTCCATGGAATTCTCCAGGCAAGAATACTGGAGTGGGTAGCCTTTCCCTTCTCCAAGGGATCTTCCCATCTCAGGGGTCGAACCCAGGGCTCCTGCATTGCGGGTGGATTCTTTACCAGCTGAGCCACCAGGGAAGCCCTTGTGAGTACTTAGTAAAAGTTAAATAACATTAACTGTAAACAAATCACTTCATTCAAACACAACAACTTTGAGGGAGAATAAGCAGATGGGCCATATTCAGTTACTAAGTGTCAGAGTTGATATTTGGACTGAGGCTGTTTCCAGCATCAGTGCTCCTAGCCAGTGTGCTATACTGTGTTGAATGGGATTAATAAGCCAAGTATTTATAGGCAGTGGTTTTTTCCATGTGTAGCATAAGCTTTTTGGCTTTGTTCACATATCCCTGGACCTTCTTTCTTTGTGGACAATGGATATTACACTGCCTCCAGACTTCCTCCTCCCATAGGAGACTGAGGCAGAGGGGTGGCCCCTTCTCCCCACAGCTCCCCGTGACAGCCTTCTGTCATCTCAGTCAATGGTGACTTCATTTTTCTAGTTGTATCAGCAAAGAAGTTGGAAGTCATCCTAGTCTCCTCTATCTGACACATTCACTCTGCAAATCACATTGGCTCGACCTTCACAATCACCATCAAGAGTCTAGCCAGGTCTTCCCCCCTCCACTGCCATACCCATCAAGTTCACCACCATCTCTTACCTCGTTGACCACAAGAGCATCCTCAAGGACTTTGCTTCTGCCAACAGGCTACCATCCTCTCATCAGTCACATTGAATGCTACAAAGTCAGCAGGCTGTCATCACTTCTTGGCTCCAAACCATCCAAGCCTCCCCATCTTTCTCCAAAGGAGACCCACAGCTCTTCCTATGATCTGCTGCTGTGTCGCTTCAGTCATGTCTGACTCTGTGCAACCCCATAGACGGCAGGCCACCAGGCTCCCCCGTCCCTGGGATTCTCCAGGCAAGAACACTGGAGTGGGTTGCCATTTCCTCTGCCAATGCATGAAAGTGAAAACTGAAAGTGAAGTCACTCAGTTGTGTCTGACTCTGATCTACTAGACCCAAAATGACCCACAAACACTACTCTCCCAACACACTTACACATACTCACTCAGACACATTCCTAAAGCCCTAGTTCCTACTGTAGTGGGAAGGGGGACCCCTTTCAGACCCCAAGAGTGGGCTCTTGTCTAACACTCAGAAACAGATTATCTGAGGAGACACATGTGCTGACAAAGAAAGAGACATTACTGGGAAGGGGCACCCAGGTGGAGAGCAGCAGGATAAGGGAAACCATGAGGACTGCTCTGCCACATGGCCCAAAGTCTTGGATTTTATGGTGATAGGGTCAGTTTCTGACTGTCTCTGGACAATCATTCTGACTCAGGTTCCTTCCTGGTGGTGCGCACGTTGCTCAGCCAAGATGGATGCGAGCAAAGAGGCTTCTAGGAGGTGGTAGGACACATGGCGTCTCCTTTTGACTTTTCCTGAACTCTTCCAGTTGGTGGTGGCTTATTAGTACTATGTTCCTTACCAGGACCTCCTGCTGTAAAATAACTCACACAAATGGTTACTATGGAGCCTGAGCAGGCTGGACAATTTCAGTCCATGTTTCCCGGAACACTACTGCTTTCCCCCTTACCCACTCCAGCCACCACAGGCTCCTTGGCTTGGCTTTGCCCTGGCCTCAGAGCTTCTGCACTCAATGTTCCCTCTGCCTGGACAACTCTGCCCCATCCATAGTCATAGCTGAAAGTATTTCTTCCTTTCACTTCCTTAGAACTCTTCTCAAATATCACCCTGTAACATATGAACTTTCCTACACCACCCAACCAGCACTCCCTATCCGCCTTTCCCCATCACCATCAGAGCCACTTTACATTTATTTGTTGATTGATCTCTGTCTCCCTCCACTAGAAGATATGCTCATGAGGGCAGCTTTCAGCCTGTCTGCACCTTTCTGCCTGCCCGTCCACCACTTGGAACAATGTCCGACACACAGTAGGCACTCAATAAATACTTGTTGAGTGGTTGTTTGGCCGTTTGAGCATAAGAAAGGTGTACCAGTGCATGTTTGTTAGCATAAGGTTGATGTGTGCCAACCTCAGCCTCTTTTTCTTATAGGAGGTCCTTGTCTTTACACTTGAGAATTCTGGATGCCCTGAGAGTAATAAAAATCAATTCATAGAGTGCTACAGATACTATATGTTGCTAATGAAATCAATGGTTAAAGCATTGATTGTTAACTTTAACATGGTTAAAGTACAGGTTGACTTTGAATAAGAAAAAAAATGCTTCGTGGACTGCATTCCTAACTATGGAAATGAATCACAGGAATGCATTCCATTGAGAAAGCCATTGGGGAATTCTGAATAGAGAAGGGAAACCTCATTCACAGTTCTAAAGAAATAGCCATTAAATCTACCTACATCCTGCCCTTCATAGCACAACAGCAACATCTTTTTCCATGAGAGATCTCCCACCAGTAGACATATATATGGCTTTTCCCGTAACTTCAAATGTTCAGATGAATACTGTCTAAATTTAGAGAACCATTGACGGTAAATACAAATCATGGAAGTGCTTCCTCCGTTTGATTTCAAATGTGATGGTAAACTCCTAGCTTATCTTGAAGGCAGTATGACAGGTGGATCTGGACCAGGGTGGCAGCATTGTGCCAGGAAGAGCACAGGTTTTGGCATCAGAGAGGTGTGTTCCAAATTCCCATATACAACAGTAAACTGGCTTCATCATCAAGAGGGTCTGATGCATCACTGGTCCATGACAGATGAGGGATCCTTTCATTTCCTCCCCTTTCCCTCAGCATAAATACTCATGACATAGCTTGTATCCACTTTTTAATTTAAGATTTAAAGACCTCTTGAGTGTTAAATCACTTCAGTCATGTCCAACTCTTTTCAACCCCATGGACGGTAGCCTGCGAGGTTCCTCTGTCCATGGGATTCTCCAGGCAAGAATGCTGGAGTGGATTGCCATGCCCTCCTTTAGGGGATCTTCCTGACCCAGGGATCAAACCTGTGTCTCTTATGTCTTCTGAATTGGCCACTAGGGCCACCTGGGAAGGCTGTAAGACCTCTTAGTGTGTGGTCTATCAGCAGGTTTTCAGTTCAGTTCAGTTCAGTCACTCAGTTGTGTCCAACTCTTTGCGACCCCATGAATCACAGCAGGCCAGGCCTCCCTGTCCATCACCAACTCCCGGAGTTCACCCAGACTCACGTCCATCGAGTCAGTGATGCCATCTAGCCATCTCATCCTCTGTTGTCCCCATCTCCTCTTGCTCCCAATCCCTCCCAGCATCAGAGTCTTTTCCAATGAGTCAACTCTTCGCATGAGGTGGCCAAAGTACTGGAGTTTCAGCCTTAGCATCATTCCTTCCAAAGAAATCCCAGGGCTGATCTCCTTCAGAATGGACTGGTTGGATCTCCTTGCAGTCCAAGGGACTCTCAAGAGTCTTCTCCAACACCACAGTTCAAAAGCATCAATTCTTCAGCACTCAGCCTCCTTCACAGTCCAACACTCACATCTATACATGCCCACAGGAAAAACTATAGCCTTGACTAGACGGACCTTTGTTGGCAAAGTAATGTCTCTGCTTTTGAATATGCTATCTAGGTTGGTCATAACTTTCCTTCCAAAGAGTAAGTGTCTTTTAATTTCATGGCTGCAGTCACCATCTGCAGTGATTTTGGAGCCCAAAAATATAAAGTCTGACACTGTTTCCACTGTTTCCCCATCTATTTCCCATGAAGTGATGGGACCAGATGCCATGATCTTCGATTATTGAATGTTGAGCTTTAAGCCAACTTTTTCACTCTCCACTTTCATTTTCATCAAGAGGCTTTTTAGTTCCTCTTCACTTTCTGCCATAAGGGTGGTGTCATCTGCATATCTGAGGTTATTGATATTTCTCCCAGCAATCTTGATTCCAGCTTGTGCTTCTTCCAGTCCAGCGTTTCTCATGATGTACTCTGCATATAAGTTAAATAAGCAGGGTGAAAATATACAGCCTTGACTTACTCCTTTTCCTATTTGGAACCAGTCTGTTGTTCCAGTTCTAACTGTTGCTTCCTGACCTGCATACAGATTTCTCAAGAGGCAGGTCAGGTGGTCTGGTATTCCCATCTCTTGAAGAATTTTCCACAGTTTATTGTGATCCACACAGTCAAAGGCTTTGGCATAGTCAATGAAGCAGAAATAGATGTTTTTCTGGAACTCTTTTGCTTTTTCCATGATCCAGTGGATGTTGGCAATTTGATCTATGGTTCCTCTGCCTTTTCTAAAACCAGCTGGAACATCAGGAAGTTCATGGTTCACGTATTGCTGAAGCCTGGCTTGGAGAATTTTGAGCATTACTTTACTAGCGTGTGAGATGAGTGCAATTGTGCGGTAGTTTGAGCATTCTTTGGCATTGCCTTTCTTTGGGATTGGAATGAAAACTGACCTTTTCCAATCCTGTGACCACTGCTGAGATTTCCAGATTTTCTGGCATATTGAGTGCAGCACTTTCACAGCATCATCTTTCAGAATTTGAAATAACTCAACTGCAATTCCATCACCTCCACTAGCTTTGTTCTTAGTGATGCTTTCTAAGGCCCACTTGACTTCACATTCCAGGATGTCTGGCTCTAGGTGAGTGATCACACCATCGTGATTATCTGAGTTGTGAATTTTAAATTCCTTTAATTAGGTTAGATTAATTTGCCAGGTTGAAGAGAAGTGTCACCAGTAGGTTGGTTTCTAAAAGATGCCCATAAGAAAATGATCTTTTCCCCTCATAGAGACAGTTCAGGAAAAATATCAGTAAGTCTTTTTGATACAACATAGATAATACTCCAAACAGGAGTATAGCTATCTTGTTCATTATATTATGTTATTTAAGTCACTCCCATTAAAATGATTTCAAATAACAACACTGTTTACAAAATAGGCAATATAAGTCCTTCTTTTTGTAAATTAATAAGTTAAAGGAGAAATATAATGAAGCCCCATTTGAATGCAGTTTCTTGAACATTTAGAGCTCTTTAATAAATATGGAGAAAGCTAAGGCACTGATACTCAATTTTTTTTTTCTTGCTACAGCTCAATATTTTTATCCTGCATCAGAGGATGAGTATAGGAAAGGCTATCTCAGTACGTGTGACTTTTCATAAGTGGTTTCCAGCAGAGGAAAATCTCGTGATAAGCTGTCTAGTTATAAAGAAATAAGGGTAAATATTATTTCCTTGGCTATTAAAATAGAGTAAAAAGATACCCTGATCTGTGTCTAGCAAAGGAAAGAGATATGTAAACCATGATTCTTAAGTAGTTTTCATCTTTACCATCATCTTGAAGCCAGTGTTGATATTATATGTGAAGTGGGAGAGGGCTTTCATCAGTCAGAAAACAATACAGCAATTTTAGCCATCTTTCTGTACATCTGAGAAGTGCCAATCTAAAGGATAATGCATTGTCTTTGTACAAGCAAGGAGCGCAAATCCTGCTCAAAGCTTCTTTTGATTAAAATTTCTATTCGCCTTCTCTCCATGTGATTATCGATGAACCAGCCTGATTTGCCTGCTTCTAACATATGCAAACTGAGATCTGATTCACAAACTTAATTTTTTTTTAATCTCTAAGGTTAATTTAAGAATCAGCCTCTGGCATTAAGATGTTAAAGGTTTGAGAGATTAATCCTTTTCATATATGAGACAAGTAAGAAATCATTTTCATGTATAAGAAAAATAGCAGATAAAAGAATAAGGAATAAAATGGTAATAATAGGAAGAACAGTAGGCAGATATTCCTAGCCATACTTAAGCCCACAAAAAAAAACCAAAAAGGATTTAAATTGAGTGATGCCAATTAGGAGTAAGAAGAAAATGTGGGTTTTAATTAGCCTAATGAATTATTTAGGCATCTGAGTTATAGAATCTTCATTCCTGGAGCTCAAGAAGAATGTTAGTTGAAAACAGTTTAGATTAGGGCTAATATATATGATTCTTGCTACATGTGGCAAATCAGTCATAAACTCTGAGCACATTAAATCTGTGGTGGGAGAAAGAGGAAATGGCAATCAGATCTTATGCACATCATATGATGACATTGCACCTGGGGTTCAGAATTGGCCAGAGGGTGCGTAACTTCTCTAAAGCTTTACTCTGACTCTGGTCAACTACGGGCTGCTGCTGCTGCTAAGTCACTTCAGTTGTGTCTGACTCTGTGCGACCCCATAGACGGCAGCCCACCAGGCTCCACCATCCCTGGGATTCTCCAGGCAAGAACACTGGAGTGGGTTGCCATTTCCTTCTCCAATGCATGAAAGTGAAAAGTGAAAGTGAAGACGCTCAGTCATGCCTGACTCTTAGTGACCCCATGGACTTCAGCCTACCAGGCTCCTCCATCCATGGGATTTTCCAGGCAAGAGTACTGGAGTGGATTTCCATTGCCTTCTCCCCAACTATGGGCTAATCATAAAATATTGTTAGTTTACAGGAAGTGAATTTGAGGACAAGAAATTGAGTTAATAACCAGAGTATCTTTTTGTTTATTTTTAATTAGTTTTAATTTTTATTAAAGTAAGACATATTCAAAGTATAAATATATTAAAGACTTTAAGTGAAAAACAGCAATTCATACCCCATCCCACTCTTTTCTAGGAGTAATCACTTTCAATTTGTAAATTTCCTTGGTATGTACTTTCACATTTTCCATTATGTGCTTTTACTATTTCTTGGTTTATGAATTTTAGACATTAACATCCTACATACATCAAAAGTGAATTACCTCTCTTATACATCCCCACCCCAGTCCCTCCTAATATAATCATTTCAGGTAGGGATTTGTGTTCATCTAGTAACACAAATTCCAAAACATTGGCTCAAACAAATTCGCAGTTTATTTTTCTCACAGAATATGAAGTTCAGGGCTCATTAGGAGACTCCCAAGATGCAATCAGCAATCCAAGATCCTTCTATCTTTCCTGTTTTCCACGTTTCCCATCTATTGCATCCTCATGTTTACAGAATGGTCCCCCTATGTCAAGCATTGCAGTCCTACTCCTGGTGAGGAAGTCTTGGAAGGGCAAAGGGCATACAGTGTGTGTTTCCTTTAAGGAATTTTCCTAGACGTCTTACACAGCCGCTTCTATTAAAATTCCATAGGCCCTAAAAGTTTCACATGACCACTCACACCTGCAAGGGAGGCTGGGAAATGTTCTTCAGCTGAACACATTTCTGGCCCCAAATACACTGAACTTCTGTTGGAAAGAAACAAGAAGATGAATATTGGATTGATTACCAGTAGTCCCTGCCACATGTAATGCTGTGCTTCCTTTTTTGAGCATTCTTTCATTTATCCTAGAGTTAATAATGGCCTCACCTTTAGCTTAGATTTATAGATACCTGTTGATCTTCAATGTGATCTATCAGTGTCATTTTCTTCCCTGGTAACCTACCTCCAAGAGTCTTCCATCCTCCTAGTACAGTTTATTTACTTATCTATTTTTAAATGTTTTCTTTGGCTCTACCAGGTCTTCCCAGGTGGTTCAGTGGTAAAGAATCTGCCTTCCAGGTTTGATCCCTGGGTTGGGAACATTCCCTGGAGGGGGAAATGGCTACCCACTCCAGTATTCTTGCCTGGAGAATCCCATAAACGGAAGCTTGGAGGGCTACGGTCCATGGGGTCATAAAGATTCGGACACAACTTTTAAACTGACCACCCCCCCCCCCATACACACACACACTCCAGTCTTAGTTGCAGCACAATTCCGAGAACATTTTCATTGACTAATTGATCCTATCCTCTGTACTAGTTGTTAGAAGGGATATACAACAGGATCTTCATCTTTGTTGCAGCATGCAGGATCTTTACTTGTGGCAAGTGAACTCTTGGTTGCAACATGTAAGATCTAGTTCCTTTACTAGAAATAGAACCTGGGCCCCTGCATTGGGAGTGCTGAGTCTTAGCCACGGGGCCACCAGCCACCAGGGAAGTCCCCTCCTGGTACAGTTTAGCACTGGGCTTTTCGAGGCCGGTGCATCTATCCTCCTAGACTTTATTGTCTTTGTGTTGGTTTCTGTCTTCTGAGTCCCATTGTCTTATTTTTCTTGGTTATTTCCCTCCTTGTGTGAAAATGTATCTTGGAGTAGATTCCAATGAAAGAATACATGGGATGCAAAAATGTTGAGTCTTTCTATGAAAATAATTGCATTCTATCCTGACATTTGATGAATAGTATAACTTGGTATACAATCATCAGTTGCAAATCATTTTATTACAGAATTGTATAGCTCTTACTTTCTACTGTTGCAGTTGATACATGTATAATAAATGTATTAGAAAATTTAATTATTTAGAAAGAAAAGGGCCTTCTATATTAGTGGTTTTATTTATTTTTAAAATTAATTAATTTATTTTAATTGGAGGCTAATTATTTTAGGATATTGTAGTGGTTTTTGCCAAACATTGACATGAATCAGCCATGGGTGTACATGTGTTCCCCATCTTGGACCCCCCTCCCACCTCCCTCCCCATCCCATCCCTCAGGGTCATCCCACTTCTCCAGCCCTGAGCACCCTGTCTCATGCATCAAACCTGGACTTTAAAATTATTATTACTATTATTAGCAACAATTCCAAGAACATTTTTTATTGACTAATTGATCCTATCCTCTGTACTGGTTGTTAGAAGGGATATACAACAGTCCCTTGGCTAGGCTATAGTACAGTTATTCAGTGAAACGAATCTAGGTGTTGCTATGAAGGTATTTTGTAGACTTAGGTAACATGTATAATTGGTTGACTTTAAGTAAAGGAGATTATCTTTGATAGTGTTGCTGGGCTTCGTCCAATCAGTTGAAGGCTGTAAGAGCAAAACTGAGGTTTCTCCGAGGAAGAAGAAATTTTGCCTGAAAACTGTAAATTCAGCTCCTGTCCACGTGCCCTATGAATGTCAGACTTACCAGTACTCAATAATGTAAGTCTAGTACTTGTAATACATTTTAATATATATGTTAAATATCCCATTGGTTCTGATTCACTGGAGAACTCAGACTGATTAGGACCTCAATGACCTCAGTAACTAGAAAAGGGGTAAATAAGACAAGTCAAAAATACTCTATTACAATAATTTTTCTCTTACAAATTTAAATGTAAGATTATAGTTTTTTTTAAAAAAAGTAGATGATTGAGAAATTGAAGAATTACTCTTGAGAAGATATTATGATGTTGACATGAGGCAAAAGGTTGAGTTGGGAGTGTAGAGAATTTTTGACAGTGGGAGGATTACACAAAAACCATTGCTACATTCATACATAAATCTTTATCAGATCACTAAGAGGAAGATAATGACAGATCAGTCTTATTTAATCACCAAAAACTAAACAATGTCAAAATAGTTCACCTCTAACAGCATAGAATTATTAAATGGTAAGTTATACTTAAAATTTTAAGATAACATGGATTGCTTTAACTCGTTAATTTTCAAGTGATGAAATATCAAAAGCTCAATTTATTCAAAAGCTTGACTGGTGACTATCTGAAAGTCTGCCCTTTAGGATACATTCTCCTAAAAATTTCCTCATGGTGTCTTATTCTGTTCTGTATCCACAGATTTCTCCCTTTCTTTTCAGCCTGTCATCCAAATTCATGCTGTAAGCAATAGTTGCAAAAAACTTTCCCATATATGTTTTCATTTGTCTTAGTCCATTTGAACTGCTGTAAGAAAGTACCATAGAGTTTGTGGTTTCTAAACAACAGAAATATATTTCTCACAGTTCTAGAGGCGAGGGGTTCCAAGTTCAATGTTCTGACAGATTCTGGTGTCAAAGAAGCCTACTTCCTGCTCCAGATGGCCGCTGTCTTCTGTGTCCTCACATGGTGGAAGGGGCAAGAGACCTCTCTGGGATCTTTTTAATAAGGGCACAAATCCCATGCTTGAGGGTTCCTCTAAGGTTAGGATTTCAACATATGACTTTGTAGAGGGACATGAATATTCAGTCCATAATTTGCCCAACTGTCCTGAAAACCCCTGAGCTCAAAGATGTCATTTGGTTTACCTGACAGCTATCAGCCAGTTCTGTGGCCACATGCTTTGTCGCTCAGTCATGTCCAACTCTTTGCAACCCCATAACTGTAGCCCACCAGGCTCCTCTGCCCATGGGATTCTCCAGGCACGAATACTGGAGTGGGTTGCCATTTCCTTCTCCAGGGGATCTTCCCAATCCAGGAATCAAACCGGAGTCTCCTGCATTGCAAACAGATTATTTACCGTTTGAGCCACCAGGGAGGTCAACTCCAAGAATGGATTCCAAATTGTATTTGTAACCCATGCTTTCCTGTAAGAAAGCCTTCTTCAGCAATCAGTGCAAAGAAATAGAGGAAAACAACAGAATGGGAAAGACTAGAGATCTCTTCAAGAAAATTAGAGATACCAAGGGAACATTTCATGCAAAGATGGGCTCAATAAAGCACAGAAATGGTATGGAACTAACAGAAGCAGAAGATATTAAGAAGAGGTGGCAAGAATACACAGAAGAACTGTACAAAAAAGATCTTCATGACCAAGATAATCATGATGGTGTGATCACTCACCTAGAGCCAGACATCCTGGAATGTGAACTCAAGGGGGCCTTAGAAAGCATCACTATGAACAAAGCTAGTGGAGGTGATGGAATTCCAGTGGAGCTATTTCAAATCCTGAAAGATGATGTTGTGAAAGTGCTGCACTCAATATGCCAGCAAATTTGGAAAACTCAGCAGTGGCCACAGGACTGGAAAAGGTCCGTTTTCATTCCAATCCCAAAGAAAGGCAATGCCAAAGAATGCTCAAACTACCGCACAATTGCACTCATCTCACACGCTAGTAAAGTAATGCTCAAAATTCTCCAAGCCAGGCTTCAGCAATATGTGAACCGTGAACTTCCAGATGTTCCAGCTGGTTTTAGAAAAGGCAGAGGAACCAGAGATCAAATTGCCAACATCCACTGGATCATGGAAAAAGCAAAAGAGTTCCAGAAAAACATCTATTTCTGCTTTATTGACTATGCCAAAGCCTTTGACTGTGTGGATCACAATAAACTGTGGAAAATTCTTCAAGAGATGGGAATACCAGACCACCTGACCTTCCTCTTGAGAAATCTGTATGCAGGTCAGGAAGCAACAGTTAGAACTGGACATAGAACAACAGACTGGTTCCAAATAGGAAAAGGAGTACGTCAAGGCTGTATATTGTCACCCTGCTTATTTAACTTATATGCAGAGTACGTCATGAGAAACGCTGGACTGGAAGAAGCACAAGCTGGAATCAAGATTGCCAGGAGAAATATTAATAACCTCAGATATGCAGATGATACCACCATTATGGCAGAAAGTGAAGAGGAACTAAAGAGCCTCTTGATGAAAGTGAAAGTGGAGAGTGAAAAAGTTGGCTTAAAGCTCAACATTCAGAAAACTAAGATCATGGCATCTGGTCCCATCACTTCATGGGAAATAGATGGGGAAACAGTGGAAACAGTGTCAGACTTTATATTTTTGGGCTCCAAAATCACTGCAGATGGTGATTGCAGCCATGAAATTAAAAGATGCTTACTCCTTGGAAAGAAAGTTATGACCAGCCTAGATGGGTTTGGATATTCAAAAGCAGAGACATTACTTTGCCAACAAAGGTCCATGTAGTCAAGGCTATGGTTTTTCCAGTGGTCATGTATGGATGTGAGAGTTGGACTGTGAAGAAAGCTGAGTGCCGAAGAATTGATGCTTTTGAACTGTGGTGTTGGAGAAGACTCAAGAGTCCCTTGAACTTCAAGGAGATCCAACCAGTCCATTCTGAAGGAGATCAGTCCTGGATGTTCTTTGGAAGGAATGATGCTGAAGCTGAAACTCCAGTACTTTGGCCACCTGATGCGAAGAGTTGACTCATTGGAAAAGACTCTGATGCTGGGAGGGATTGGGGGCAGAAGGAGAAGGGGATGACAGAGGATGAAATGGCTGGATGGCATCACTGACTCGATGAACGTGAGTCTGAGGGAACTCCAGGAGTTGGTGATGGACAGGGAGGCCTGGCGTTCTGCGATTCATGGGGTCACAGAGTTGGACACGACTGAGGGACTGAACTGAACTGAACCCATGCATGTGGTATGTCACGGTGCTCTGGTTAATCAAGTGACAGAAACTAACTTAATGAATGCTTGTACCCAGTGAGTAGCAACTTGTTTCTTTTTTATGACATCCTAGAAGACCTATAGGTGGGGTTTTCGTTTCTTATTTTTAATTTCTTTTTCTAAGTAGGGACTCGTGTCACTGTCCATGTAAATCACCTTCGCTAATCACCTCAACCTTTCATGGCTGCCATAAGTATACAACTGGATTTCTGGAACTTCTGAGGGAGAATAAAGTCTTTCCATAGGCCCTCAGGACTGTGCCCTTGCATCAGGCATTTCCCAGGTGACTGAATTAGACACCTTCAGCTAGGTTTTCATTGACTTCTGATGTGTCCTGATACATATTTCAATAAACTAGAGGAAGTTACTAATAGTCGACCATTTTTTACATACACATAGTCCCATATCCTTTGACCTAACAGAACACTGAAAGAGGTGGCACCATTACCGCTAATTGTCCTCTCGGGTGTCACCCCAATGTCCATCCATGTCTAGTAGGGCCTGTCCAGGATCACTGGCCCAGGAATTCATGTTGTGTTTGCTGTAGAGGTCTGTTTATATGACCAAACCTGCACTAAACTACACAGGATTACCACCTCAGCTGCTGTCTTAAGAAAGATCTGCTAAGACTACCTCATCCCTTCAGCTGATGTTTGCAAATGCTGTTAATCACAGACCAAGAACAGAACATCCGAACCTTTAGTGAAGCGTGTTTCTTTCTTTGCTTCAATTTACTTGCTTATGCTGTTTCCAATAAGTGGATCTTATGCTCACTTAATGGATGACCCCTAAAGTGCCGTTTATTGGATTTGAAATGTTGAAGAAGTCTGTTTATTGGTAAATGAAAAAGTAGACTTCATTTATTTACATTGTTCCCTTTTCTTAAGAGTTTTAGGGATGATTTCTGGAGATAACATATTTTATAACACAAAGCAGGGTAGGGACTTCCCTGGTGGTCCAGTGGTTAAGCTCTGCGCTTCTAATGCCTGGGGTACAGGCTTGATCCCTGGTCGGGGAACTAAGATCTCTCATGCTGTGCCACGTGGGCAAAACATAAAAAAGAAATTTAAAAAAAAAAACTTTTTTAAAAAAGCAAAGTAATTCTCACTTCAAACACTTAAGTTTAATTCCTGTAGCAATTGGTCCTGATCAGACCTTTGGTTTTTTAACTTTGCTTCAACGATCCTGTCTGTTCTTATATTTTGGTGCAGATGAAATGGTGCATATTTGTAAAGTGCCTGGCAACATGCTTGGCTCATAGTAGATACTTACAAGGAGTATTTGTTAAAAACACCCCTGTAGGCATTCCTGTCCTTCTGCATAATGAGAAGATGGAAGAGAGAACTAGCAACCCATCATGGTATCTCTTACTGGTGGAAGTGCCCTTTTTTTTGGTTTTTAATTGCTTTACAGTGTTATCTTGGTTTCTGCCATGCATCACCATGAATCAGCCATCAGATCAGATCAGATCAGTCACTCAGTCGTGTCTGACTCTTTGCGACCCCATGAATCGCATCAGCCAGGCCTCCCGGTCCATCACCAACTCCCGGAGTTCACTGAGACTCACGTCCATTGAGTCAGTGATGCCATCCAGCCATCTCATCCTCCGTCGTCCCCTTCTCCTCCTGCCCCCAAATTCCTCCCAGCATCAGAGTCTTTTCCAATGAGTCAACTCTTCACATGAGGTGGCCAAAGTACTGGAGTTTCAGCTTTAACATCATTCCTTCCAAAGAAATCCCAGGGCTGATGTCCTTCAGAATCAGCCATAGGTATACATATGTCCCATCCCTCTTGAACCTCCTTCCCCGCTCCCATCCCATCCGACCCCACTAGGTTGTCACAGAGCACTGGGTTGAGTTCCCTGTGTTATACAGCAACTTCCCATCAGCTGTCTGTTTCACATATGTTCATGTATATACTTCAGTGCTACTCTTGCAATTCCTCACCCCACCCCCCGCCGCTGTGTCCCTAAGTCGGTTCTCTGTGTCTGAGTCTCTGTTGAAACTGCCCTTTCATATACCTCCCAGAGATTATCGAACACATTTCTCCCAGAGACCTTGTTATCTAGAGCTGATGTTTTTTATGTAGATGCAGAACTGTGTGATGGCTTCATATAAAAATGTAGAAAATAGACTGTCTCACAAATATGTCCATGAAGCTAAGATTCTGTTTTAGGAGGCTCATCTCTTCTCTTGCACTCTGACTTTGGTTGGACATGGGAGTATTAGAATAAAGATGGTATTATGGGGACTTCCCTGGTGGTCCAGTGGTTAGGACTCAGTGCTTTCACTGCCATGGCCGCAAGTTCAATCCCTGGAGAGGGAGCAAGGTACCGCAAGCCACATGGTATGACCAAAAAATAAATTAAAATGGTATTATGCTTATTGTTTTCATAAGTGCAGGACAGATTTTGAATTATGGTAAAAATAAAAGGTAACTGTAATAGTTTAATTTGTCAAGAGATTCTTTTCCCTTTAGTAATGTGGCAGTGGCTGCAGTCCCGTTGATGTCCATAGCTCAGGAAAGCGTTTCATTCCCTTTCCACACACGTTTTGTTTGTTGACTTCCTCCTGTGCTGTTGGTGCATGGGTACAGTGAAAGTATCTGGGGTTACAAAGATGAATAGGACATCACTCTTGCTCCTGAGAGTTTTCTAGTCTCCTAGAAGAGACAGACTGAAGAAGATGTGATTACAGTGCCACATGGAAGTAAAACAGCAGAGATGTAGCATGGTTTGCTCAAGCTGGTGCTTACCGTCTCCTGGCTCAGTGTACCTCCTCTAACCTCTGTGTTTAGGGTCCTTACTGCAGAAAAGGAGGGGAATATTTACACTACAAAATTTGGCAAAGGATTCAGACAAGGTGAAAAGTGGTGCTGTCCCATAGAGTAAAAATGCAGCATAATTATAAACTCTAATTTGTGAAAATATAGGCTGCTGCTGCTGCTGCTAAGTCACTTCAGTCATGTCCGACTCTGTGCGACCCCATAGACGGCAGCCCACCAGGCTCCCCCGCTCCTGGGATTCTCCAGGCAAGAACACCGGAGTGGGCTGCCATTTCCTTCTCCAATGCATGAAAGTGAAAAGTGAAAGTGAAGTCGCTCAGTCGTGTCCGACCCTCAGCGACCCCATGGACTGCAGCCTTCCAGGCTCCTCCATCCATGGGATTTTCCCCTTTCAAAGCTAAAGTTTAGATCATGACATATGTGCACCATGACTTACTTTAGGATTTTAAAGAAAAAAAATATCTGGGTGTAAGCCTGTTCCTTGGTGGCTCAGATGGTAAAGAATATGCCTGCAAGGCAGGAGACGTGGGTTCGATCCCTGGGTCGGGAAGATCCCTAGAGAAGGAAATGGCAACCCACTCCACTATTCTTGCCTGGAGTATCCCATGGACAGAGGAGCCTGGTCGGCTACAGTCCATGGGGTCGCAAAGAGCCAGACACAACTGAGTGGATAAACAACAGCAATGATGACAAATCTTGGCTTCTTTTTGTTTTTTAAAGAGCTGGTTGTTAAACATTTACCAGCATACCACTGAGTGTCTATAAACTACAGAGTGAAGAGAAGGGATTACTTTGTTTTGGGACAACTGGGGAAGCCACAAAATAGTGTTGACATTCTGACCTTGTAGGATGCAGTAGGAATGGGCCAAAGGAGAGGAAAGATGGATGAAACTTTGACAGGGCACAGAGCCTGTGAGAGGAAATCCCAACTCATATTTTCCTCGGAGGTGATGACAGCAGAAGGCAAATGCAGTCGTGAGAAGCTTCTGTTGAAGGTGATAAATAGATATGCCTTGGGACTTCACTCTGGTGATATTTAGAGGCAGCAGCCCTGGGTAATTTCCTGTGTCCTGGGGCTCAGGGTATACCTAGGGCAGGAACAGGTACAGTATTTTTTTGAAGTGAATCAGAGCCCTCTGCACCAGGATAAAATGCAGATTCCCAGGCTCCTCCTCAAACGTATTGATCAAATTCCCTTGGAGTCACAGGCCCAGGGACTGACATTTTTCACAATGTCCCCAGAAGTTTCCTGGACAGTTAAGTTGGAGAACCAGTATTTTTGTTTTGTTTTGTTTTTGGAAACGAGTATTTCAAAGCCAGTCCATCAGTGATTCTCCACTGGGCATGATTTCTCCCTTGGTGTTGTCTGGAGACATTACTGATTGTCATGACTGTGGAAGGGTTCCTGTATCTGGTGGCCTGAGGCCAGAGACACTGCTCGACATCCCCCAGTGCACAGCACAGCACCCCCCAACGGAGAATGATCTGACCCCAAATGTCAATAGGGTTGAGGCTCAGAAACCCTGGTTTAGGCTCTGTAGTAAATACATGAAGAGGACTGAAGTCTGGTTGTGTCACTGGGTGGTTCCTTACCTTGCTAAGGTGGGGGGCTGGAATGGGGTTATGGACCTCCATGTCCAGATATGGGGCTGCCAAGTTTTCTTGGAACCGGGCAGAGCTGACATCTACTGAATCCATTCAGATGATAGGCTGGAAGCTGCTCATTCATTGATTTGCTAAGGGTTTTGTTTGTTTGTTTTTTCTCCCCTCTGATACCAATTTTTTTTTCTTTATTGAATTATTCTCACAAAATTTTTGCCACTTCTTTGGGAAAAAGCTTTGCTCAGCTTGTGCTGGTTATTTTTCCTTTCCATCCAAAAGACAGAGTGACCTTGAGACCATATTGATTAAGAATTGAAAAGCGTTCCTGTGTATAGAAAATACAGAAAGCAAACTTTGGAAATTCTTTTTCAAAGAATTTACGTTTAAATCACAAACTTAAAACTCCAGGGTTTAAGTGTGTAAGAAGATCTCTTACTGAGATCCTGTCCAGCTTGTCTCTGAATAAGTTCATCAGATCAACCTTGTAGGTAAGGTGAACTTGAGTGAAAGGTAGACACACGTCTTTAATTTTTTTTTTCTTCTTAACCAAACCTCAGTGCCTATTTTTCTAATAACAGTTTTATTTAAAATTCTGCTTTGGGCCCTTATTGGGTAAAGATTCTCATTCATTTGCCATGTTTCAGCAGACTTGTGTGCCCTTTACCATTAAGATCTGTCTCTTAGACAGATGCACAGTTCATCTATATGGAAGCGAGGTGGATGACATCCTCCGCCCCACCCCGAGTGCTGGTTTCGGTTCAGGTGTTCTGAGTAACAATTAGCTTCCCTCCCCAGTGTTCGGTGCGAGATACCCTTTTCGAAATCCGCCTGGGTCCTGCGTGTGACACTTTTCTGCTTGCAGTCGTTTTGTCCCTCTCAAATGCTTGCGTGCTTTTAGGGAGCTCTTAAAAGGCCAGGCCTTAAACTAGTTAAGCTTTGAGGCGAGCCGGAGCTGTGAGATAAGAATAGAACGCATCTTTTACTCCGGGAGCTGGGGAGGCTGTTTCCAGCTGCTTCCAGTCATTGAAATCCTGAAAGCTCTCTAATCCTCGCGGAGGCAGCCCCTCCGGCTCCCAGGGCCCACCCCCTTCTCCTGATTGGCGAGGCTCCTCCGGGGCCCCCGCCAGCCACCTACGACGTCTCTGAGACCCAATTTGAAATAAGAGCCAGGCGGTCCCCGCTTCCCTGCGCCCGACTTTTCATAGGCTGGGAAGCGAAGCTTGAGAAACTTGACGTTGTCTTGGGCAGAGTGCGTGTAGCAACAGATCAAAGGAAAAAGGGGAAGAAAACGTGTTCTCAGCTGCCTGGCGAACTCGCTGAGTTGCTTTTGTCTTGCGGGCTTCTGCTGGCTTTGGTGTTTCCCCTCGGAAGACCGCGGCGTGGGCTTCCAGGCGGCTCGCTCCCTGCTGGATGGGTGATGGAACTCTAAACATGAGGCAGGTGAGCTCTGGGGGCTGCAGGGGCGGGTGGAGAGGGAGGGCGCAGCGTGGGACCCCTGGGACGTGACTCCGGAGGGCTGGCCGGATGAGCAGATGCCTGGCCGAATGGTTCCATTTGGCGGAAGAACGGGGCTGCCTTTTCCTAAAGTAACCCGTGAAGCAGATCTCCTGAGGTTCCCCCCACTTCTGCCTCTAATGGGGATTGGCGATGTCAGGCAGTCATTGTAAAAGACTTAAACGCGGTTCGTAGAACATGTAAATCACTTCCAGTTTGCGGTGGCTGGAAGGTATTGTTCGGGATCTATCTGAAGCTCTGAGCCTCTTTCCTGAGCTTTGGGTGAGAATAAAGACAACGGAATATCCTGAAAAAGAATTGAAGGGGGCCTCTTATCTCGTTTGGGCTCCCCATCCTGAGCACTTACTGTGTTTATGGCTGCGAAGGTGGCACCAGCCCGAAATGAGCAGACAGTCCTTCCAGGAAAATTGTGTTTTTCTGTTCTAGCAGTTTTGAAACTGTTATTGCTTCTGGACAGGAGAGGACAGCCCTGAGAGTAGTGAGCCGAGAAAGGGCTCGGGGATTACTTCCATGAGTCTTTGAAAAGAATTCTAAACCAGCAGCTTCTTCCGTGGCTGCGGGGCATGATGATAAAATTTCTTATCAGCCTAAGTCGAGGTTTATAGCTCTGCCTGTAAGAAAAGCAAAAAGTGAGTGTGTACAAAGCCAAGAAAAGGGTGTGATTTATAACAACCAAAGTTATAGAAGAATCTTATGTCAATATTTCAGTATCAAGATCTGTACTCATATAAGGGGCAGAGAAACTGGAAAAACATGCTAGTAGGCTGGCAAGGGCAGAAAACTCCAAGAGGAGTGATTGACTTTGCCAGCTCTAAGTAAATGTGGGTGGGAAAAGTTAGCGTCCATGTTACCACTAGGAAAACTCTGCACTTTTTTCTTCTAAGTGGGTTGTGCACTCACCACCCCGTGCGCTTTGGGGTAAATGAGTTGCATTAGGAGCAAACTTTCTGTTTCGGGGCTGGAGTGAGGGGGTTAGAACTTTCCCTTTCCTGTAGTCTAGGGCAGTGAAGCAGAGCCCCCTGTGTACAATCAGGTTTCGATAAGACTCTCTGCCTTCTTGCCTCCTTGCCTGCTCACTAAGCAAGTGGCAGTGAGTGCAGAAAAGTAGGCTTACACTGGCAAGCACTTGTGTGTTTCCAGTGAATTGCTCTTCCTCTTGCTGGAGACTGGGGCGTTGATCAGTTTCAAGTTCTGCAAACTCACGGTTTGACCCCCCTTCTTTTTCTGTTGAGCAGTCCTGCCCGATGGGATGAGGGAAAGAAGCAAGAAGCCTAAATGGAAAGGATTTAGCCAAAGGAAAAAGGAACGCAAAACATTTTTGACAAAGGTCCTGGGCTGGAACAAAGAAGTCATTTGATCCGTTGCAGAGCCACCTGTCCTCTTGGTATCTGAACTCACTTTTCAGAATCCCTGTTCCCACACAATTCCTTGATGCCAGAGGCATGCTGTCCGAAGCTTGGCACGGGTTTTCCCATGCCTTGCTCCTTGTGGCATTCACATAAATTGGACTTCAGCCCAGTCATGAAGTTTTAAGGGTACACATGGAGTAACTCAGTCATTTAATGAATGGGCAGCTTTTCATCCCATAACTGTATGTCCAGTAATTTTTTTGGCCTGTTTGGTACTTGAAAAGAGGGTGGATTGGGGTGGGATGACAGGGAGAGAAGTGGGGTGGGGGGTGGAGTCAGGGCTCTTCGGAAGAATCTAGGCAGTTCCAGCGAGTCGGGAATCTGACACATTGTTCTGCAACAGGAATGTGGAGGGGAATGAGATGGTGGAGTTACCGGCTTGGATTAAGCCCAACTCGATTTGAGTTTCTTTTCAGGAGAAACTCGTCCAGGTGGGGTGACTCGCACCCACCCGCAAATTTGTCATCTCAGCCCGGCAGCTCCAGTTGGGCTTGCAGGGTTAACTATCAAAGAGATCCATGTGTCACCAGCTCAGCAACGAAATCCAATCTCTTCCCCGAGGAGTGATCCATCCCCAGGGCTGCACAGACTCTGAACAATGGCGTGGCAGCCAAGAGACCCCCGCCCGTGACTAGCCACAGTGGGTAGCCATAAGTAGCCAGCAGAATTAGAAAGCTGCCTGACTGGCCATGAGATTCAGAGGGGTTTTGCCTTCTGCCAGGTAGGAGGAAGAAGAACTGGTGCAGAGAGATAGTGTTCTTTGAGGATTCCTAAGGTCACACTGAGTTGAGCCAAAAGAAGAGGGTGAACCTGATTTGCCTCTATCAGGAAGTCATTTTAAAGCATGTGCCAACCTTTCTCTGCCCACTGATCATAAATGGGAAACTTCTGAAACTTCCTTGAGCAGGAATTTGCTGTGTTCCCAGGCAAAAAGAAAGGCACGGCCACCTGTTCAAGCAGCCCAGCCAAAAACAACAGGTTTGCCTGTGGCATTCCCACAACTGCAGATGCCCTCCTCAAATGGCACACCACCCATTGTCCCTGCAAATGAGAAGACCAAATAATTGTCTCTCGAGCTAGGGGGAAAAATCAGGTTCTTCAGACAACGTTGCCTACCAGATGTATTTTGGGTTTTTAATACGTGATGATTTTAGGAAACACTCCAAGAAAAGAGGGTGCTCACTCTATTTCTGATGGACTGAAATCATTGCAGTTGCCCGTAGCATGAAGGGAAAGAATGAGGTATTAACCAGCGCTTTAAGCAGCTGCTAAATTCTTGCATGGCTGGGATAGTGCTATTACAAGGAAGTTGTGACTCAGTTTGATCAGTTTTGCATTCTTCAGATTCCAATTAAAATGCCCAAGGACATCTGGTTTAATAATGAGTGTCTTTGTATTAGTCTTTCCTTTGAGGATTAGAGAGTCCTTTACAAACACGATCTATTTATTCTCTGCCATATCCCCAGGAGAGAATGAAATGGCAATTTGATCCTCATAGAAAAAAATGGTGAGGTGAAGGCAGAGAAAGGTGAAGTAGAGAGATACAAGGCAAAGTAGGTACAAGCCTGAGATGAATGCTACCCAGCCGGAAAGACAGACAGCTTGCACAGGCTCAGAATGGCCAGTGAGTGGAGGGATTAAAGGCAACTCTCTTACAGCTTCCCTTTTCTTATTCTATAATCAGCATATATTGTCCCAAGTATGTTTTATGGTTTTCTTCATTTGAAAGTCAAGTCTATAAAAGTGTAAAAGGCATTTCTGTTCTCATTTGTCCCAACATTGACATCACCATTGTCATTTTCATGACATCACCTAGACAGATACTGAAACTAACCAGAATTTAAAGTCTGTATCTGAGACATGGTCCTTTCACCAGATACCATAGGGTTTTTAAGTTTTTGCACATGGTTTGGAGGTCCAGTATCTTCAACACACCTTAGAATTTTCATTTATTCTCTACTGTCTCTCCTTGGCAGGGAATTTTATAATCGTGGCTTGTTGTCAGATTAAAGATCTTTATTGGTCGTGTTGAAATAGTTTTTTCGAGTTGGCTTTTCCTTGCCATTCGTTAGGACCTGTGCTTGTAGTTTGCTTGACTAGGGACTTCATAGGCTGTGAGCAAATCCTTTAATTGATACTTGCATATTATCCTCAGACATTCCAGCAAGTTTTAAGGCTAAGTGTGTATGTGGATATCTCCTGGCTTTGATCCCTTGTGTGGTAAATAGACATTCAAGGTAGCCATGGCAACCTGGGCTGTGCCTTGGTGAAAGAAGGGGATTTGGTCACTGGACAAAGAGTAATTTGTTTGATTAGAAAAAGGTGGGACCGATCAGGGCATTTTTTTTTTAAACCTGCGTGATTTAGGGATCACAGTTCATCCAAACCATTTAGATTTTTCTCAATAGGCAAAAAGAATGACTGGCTAACTGCGACGAGCGTATGTTGCCGACGTAATTTAAATACTTTTTTATCAAGTGGTTGCTACTTTCAAAAAGCTACTAATAGAATGAAAGGGAAGTCCAAAGTATTATATCAGTTTTCCTGTTGTACATAGTATGAATTTTCAGAGCTTGGTGGAATTTTAAAAAGAAATACCCAAAGCTGATTGGGCAGTGTGCATTTCAGTTATCCACCTGCAGAGGTCAGGCTTGAAGTGTCTATGATGGAAGGCCAGGCGGTGGACGCTGCCGCTGGGAACTGGGATCAGTCAGAGAGAATTGTTGGGCTTTTTTTGAACAGTTAGTTAGCGATTCTTTACTCTTGTGACCAAAGCCACAGATGAAACTGAGTTCATTCAAGGAGGAGAATATCAAATACACCGTGATTAAAGAAAGGGCTCCAAAAGCCAGGTCAAATGGGAATCTAATCTCCATTAAGATACGGGACAGTTTATCAACACGATGCTTTTTGGCTCCTTATCAACTCCTTTTATTTCACATGAAACCCATCTCCAAGGTTTTGTTGTAGAAGATTGTTTGCCTCGTTTTATGAAGTGGCATAGAAATTCCTTTAAATGGAAGGACAAAATATTAGGGACTCTTCCAGATCCACATGAACTTTTTTCCCTCCAGGGAAAGATATTTCATTGACATGAGCAGGGAAGTTAATGCCTACAGAAGGTCATGTGATGTTAAAGAGGTCAGAAAATTTGAGGCACGGAAAAAAAAATAATGCTAAGGGAGGACTTGGCTGTAAAACAAAGAAAAACCACAAAACCTTAATAACTTGCGTGCTTTGTGCTATAAAAGAGAAGTTCTCAGTAAAAAGAGCAACAACAACAACAAAAAGGAAGAGGTGCTGTTCATTAGCAGTAGATTTTTATATATAGTCAAATATTTATGATGTTGTTTAATCGCTAAGTTGTGTTTGACTCTTTTGCAACCCCATGGACTGTAGCCCACCAGGCTCCTCTGTCCATGGGATTTCCCACACAAGAATCCTGGAGTGGGTTGCCATTTCCTTCTCCACTATCTATGACGAAATAGTACAAAAAGGAGAAATAATATACAGATTCTCCTTCATTTCTTATATTATTCAAAGACATTTACTGAATACTTACAGAATTAATGTATTCATTAGTTCATTCAGTAAAACTATCCTAAATGATTCCCTGGAGACTCAGAGGTAAAGAATCCACTTGCCAGTGCAGGAGACTTGGGTTCCATCTCTGGGTCGGAAAGATCCCCTGGAGGAGGGCATGGCAAACCACTCCTGTATTCTTGCCCAGAAAATCCTATGGACACAGGAGCCCGGTGGGCTATAGTCCATGGGGTCAAGAAACAGTCAGATACAACTTAGTGACTAAATGACAACAATAATAAATGATTATTATATGTCAGGCCACTTTTGGGTTGCAAACATGATTTTGATACAGGCCCTGCACTCAAAGAACTTTTAATTTTATGTCTACTTTATTATACCAATAGCACAGTGTAAGTTATGCATGGGTAAAATGCCTGCTCATTAATAACTATATTTATATGATTAAGAATCCACTTAATAAATTGGTGGTAGCCAAAACATTACTGAACTGAGAAAGCTTGAGAAAGGATTTGTAATTGTGAGATTTAATTTTTACCCACATATCCATTTGTGGGACTGTATGAAATCCTAGTTTAAATAAATGTATGCTAATTAGTAAAGTCATTTAATTCATTTTTCTCAGTAGAGAAAAATAACTCATAGGTGGTGGTCCCCCAAATCTAGGAATGCGTGATGTTCTCAGAGTTTGTTGTTTGAAACCCAGAACACTTTCCAATGAGAAATGGTGCCTAATTGGGACTAAAATACTATTTTAAAAAATAACCAGTCTGATTAATGACAGATGAAGTTCTGCATTTTGAGGGCACGCCTCCACGTTGTACAGGATGGAACATAGAGAAGGTGTTGTATACTTTCAGTAATAGGCCAGTCTTAAAATACCTGAGGTAGGAAAAGTTTGCACTAGTTTTCACCTTTTTCCACGTTTCTAGTATCCTCTGGGTCGCACTGGGATATCTGTCCCAGACATATCCTAATACCCAATCAACCGAGCTGCCGTCATTGCTTCGTCTTCCCTCGCTCCCCTCCCCAACCTCCAAACCACACTCTTGTTTCCTCTAGACAATGCTCTTGACCAGATGTTGGGAGAAAAGCGATGTGAATGTGCTAAAGCTCATGACTCTTTGCCCTCTAACCCCCAGGATGAATCTTTTTTTTTTTTTTTTTCTGGACAAATCTTTAATTGGGGACATAGCAGGCTCTAGAGCCTGGAGCTGCAGAAACCACAAATGCCCTTTCCAGGACAATGTTTGTGGGCAGGGTCATGCCTTGGGCAGACAGGACTTGCTGGTGTGTGTGCCCATGGGTCAGACCTCTTCGCTAGTTCTTTTCTTAGCATCCTGCCTGAATTTCTGGACTCCCTGGGGTCTTTGTGAGTGACACCTGGGGGCCAAGTGAGGGGAGTGATGTCATTTGTGGGTTTGTTGTTTGTAAGTACAGGCTTTGTACACTGAGCACTGTCTACTTGGATCAGAGTAAATGGAAAGGATATAGCTGCAACTTCCTCTTATCCACACAAGTATTGGAAAGGGTGTATTTATTTCCAATTATTCCTTTGTCTGCCTATCTTGGGACTGAGTTAGTCAAGAGCATGAGTTAAAATACCTCTTAACACATTACTGACCAGGAGATTTTTTGCAGAAGCTAATGCCTGTGGCCGGTGATTTGTTTTGTAAGTGAATGTTGAAACATCTCAAGTCAATAATGTTTGGGTAACAATAGATGTATTCATACATCTCTGGTCAGTAAGTTGTTCATTACCTTGAAAGCTCAAGTCCAAGCACAGTGCCTGACTCACAATAAGAATCCATAAATATTTTTTTCCATTTGCAGCAACATGGATGAACCTAGGGATTGTCCTATTAAGTGAAGTCAGCCGGACAGAGAAAGAAACATCATGATATTGCTTACATTGTGGAAGCTTAAAAAAAAAAAAAAAGAAAGAAAGAAATTATATACAAAGCCAAAATAGGCCCACAGACATAGGAAACAAACTTACAGTTAGTTACAAAAGAGAAAAGGAGGGGATGAATTAGGAGTTTGGAATGACTGTATACACACTACTATATATAAAATAGATAATCAGCAAGGCCCTACTGTATAGCACAGGGAACTATACTCAATATTTTGTAATAACCTATAAGGGAAAAGAATCTGAAAAAAAAATAGTTGTTTAGTCACTGAGGCATGTCTGACTCTTTGTGACCCTATAGACTGCAGCATACCAGGCTTCCCTGTCCTTCACCATTTCCTGGAGTTTGCTCAAACTCATGTTCATCGAGTCGGTGATGCCATCCAACCATCTCATCCTCTGTCGTCCCTTCTCCTCCTGCCTTCAACTTTCCCCACATCAGAATCTTTTCCAGTGAGTCAGCTCTTCGCATCAGGTGCGCAAAGTAGTGGAACTTCAGTTTCAGCTGAGTCCCTTCAATGAACATTCAGGATTGATTTCCTTTAGGATTGACTAGTTGGATCTCCTTGCAGTCCAAGGGACATTCAAGAATCTTCTCCAGCACCACAATTCGAAAGCATCAATTTTCTGGAACTCAACCTTCTATGGTCCAACTCTTATATCCATACATGACTACTGGAAAAACCATAGCTTGAACTGTATGGACCTTTGTTGGCAAAGTGATGTCTCTGCTTTTTAATATGATTTCTAGGTTCATTATAGCTTTTCTTCCTGGAAGCAAGTGTCTTTTAATTTCATAGCTGCGGTCACCATCTGCAGTGATTTTGGAGCCCAAGAAAATAAAATTTGTCACTGTTTCCACTGTTTCCCCATCTATTTGCCATGAAATGATGGGACCAGATGCCATGATCTTAGTTTTTTAAATGTTGAGTGTTAAGCCGGCTTTTTCACTCTCCTCTCTCACTTGCATCAAGATGCTCTTTAGTTCCTCTTTGCTTTCTCCTATTAGAGTAGTGTCGTCTGTATATCTGAGGTTATTGATATTTCTTCAGGCAATCTTGATTTTAGCTTGTGCTTTATCCAGCCCGGCATTTCACATGATGTACTCTGCATATAAGTTAAATAAGCAGGGTGACAGTATACAGCCTTGACATACTCCTTTCCCAGTTTTGAACCAGTCCGCTGTTCCACGTCCTGTTCTAACTGTTGCTTCTTGACCTGTATACAGGTTTCTCAGGAGGCAAGTCAGGTGGTCTGGTATTCCCATCTCTTAAAGAATTTTCCGCAGTTTGCTGTGATCCACACAGTCAAAGGCTTTAGTCAGTGCAGCAGATGTAGATGTTTTTCTGGAATTCCCTTGCTTTTTCTATGATCCAACGGATGTTAGCAATTTGATATCTGGTTCCTCTGCCTTTTCTAAATCCAGCTTGTACATCTGGAAGTTCTTGGTTCATGCACTGCTGAAGCCTAGCTTGAAGGATTTTGAGCATTACCTCAAAAAAAATAGTGATGTGTGTGTGTGTGTGTGTATGATTCATTTGACTGTGTGGCTGATACTAACACAACATTGTAAATCAACTATACTTCAATAAAAAATAAAATTTTAAAAGTAATCAATAAATATTTTTCAGGTGCATCCTGGGTGAATTTTGACAGGAAAGAAAATGGAAAATGCTCTTTAAGATCAACAGAGTATGAGAAAGAAAGGGCATTAGACAGGTTGGGGGAACAGCATGAACTGAATAGGCTGCCGCCAGAGAAAAAGGAAAGTGGTTTGCCATTGCTTAACCATCTAGTCCTCTCGGTTGTGTTCTGCGTGAGGCCACAACTCAGAGTGTGGCAGGTAGCTTGTCTTATGTACTCCATGATGGGGCTACAGAAGTGATTAAGAAAGGGGACATGTCCTCCAACAGCTCAAAGCCTAAAAACAAAGATGGAATCTGCTGCTTGCACTTATTGAGCCAAACCTGATGTTTTAGCCTTTGGTCCACGTGCAGTGGGTTTATTTTGCCAGGTGAGTGGCATGTCCAAGGTGACTCAGCAACTGAGAGCCTACTTCCGGAAGGACTCTGAAGTCTTCCACTTTATCTCATGCATATGGCAGCCACATTTTCTGCAGTGAAGCTTGAGTCATATGCTGGACACATCATTTTCACTGTTTCTGGTGTGACAGACTATCTGAGAGTTATGGTTAAAATGATGAAATAGAAATTTCTGAGAGATTGAGTGGTTTATGGAGACAACAGGACTAATACATTTTCCAAGGGTCCATATGGTAGACTGTGTTATCTGTATCTATCCAGTTGTGAAGTGTGCCTTCAGTTGTATGTATTTTAAAGTGATCTTCCCTAAACAATTAGGAGAAAAGGAGCTGTTTGACAAATGGAATTCGTTGAGTGCCCTGCTGAGTTCCCAGTAGCTAGATGAGTGGCCAGATAAGGCGAAATGTAAATGAAAGACGTCACCCAATATTAGAAGTCTACACAGGATCAAGTCTCCTGTAGGAGATATATTAGGAATTAAGACAAAAAGTGCTGATTAAAAGTTTAGCATTTGTGGGATAAAGTGTTAGCACAGAGGAATGCATTACGTTCTATGAGGGAGCAAAGTTTACATTTAGAATGGGTGTCTCCTAGATTCCCCATCTTATTCTCTGTTGACTGTACCACATGCCTTCTAATTTGGATGTTTGGAGATCACGTGCTAATTTAATGTGCTAATAAGTTCCAACAAATTGGCTAATAGGTTGATGGTTTATAATAAGTCAAGAATCAGCAAAGATTGTATCACTTTTAGGAGAAAATACTATCCAAAAAATCCAGATAGTCTTGCTCTGTGGTTTGTTTTTTTTCTTTTTTTTTTGACCATGCCACAGGGCATGCGGGGTCTTTGTTCCTAGACCAGGGATCAAACCTGTACCCCCTACACTGGAAGTGCAGAGTCTTAACCACTGGACCACCAGAGTCCCCCAAGTAGTCTTATATTTAATTTTGTGCTATTTTGTCTATATGGTCTTGGCTCTGATTTTTGATACATTTGAAAATGTCAGAGAGGAACAACTGGGAGAATTATGTTTCCAAAAGAAGAAAGTTTAAGGAGTGAGATGAGTCCTTGTGTGTGTGTGTGTGTGTGTGTGTGTGTGTGTGTGTGTGTTTTAACAAATGAGTCAGCTGAGCTTTGTGGAAATAGTTTAGGAAAGTGAAATGGGAACAATTAGAAGGGAGAAGAAAGTGTGTGTTGTTTCAGTCAACCTATGGGGAAAGTGGAGTAGAAAAATTGTCTATTCAGTAAGTGACTGGGTTTTTTTCATTGGTCAGTGTTTCATGCAGATTTCTAAAGAAATAGTGATGAGGCAGCCCTTTGCGTATGGCTGTGAGCTAAAGAAGGAAACCAAGTTGTAATAACTGATAGAAAGAAGTGTGGCTTTCTGAGTAGAGAAAAACATGATAGTAGACTATTCAGTAATGAATATTTATTGCTTAATGCTTCTTAGCCTGGAGGAGACACTTTCTGAATATTTTGAACAGTTCCCCTTTCTAACATTTAAGCTGTCAGAATTGAATAGTCCACATGTAAACTACATTGTTTTGGTTTAACTAACAAAGAGTGATAAGACGTGAATAGTTTGTGACAGCCTGAACATTGATAACAGAAGACATTAATGCCTGCAGACACAGCCTACATGGTAAGATTCTGGGAGCAAAAATGCTTATTATGTTAGGCCAACGTGCTTTGACCTAGTTTTGCTTTTCTGCTTGGAAATTATGTCAGAATTCGTTACATCATCCCTGTGGATGAGCAATTGCACGTTCTTGTTTATTTCAGCATCATTTTATTCGCCTGTGTATTTAGTTCTGACCTCCAAGAAGCCAAACTAATCCTCACTGACTTGCCTTTTCCTTTTGAAATGAGTCTCCTGCATGCTAAAGAGAGAGGATTTTATGTATTAACAAAACAATCTAGGATGCAGTCTTCAAAGACATGAATTTCTCCTTGATGGGAGCCACAACTGCCCTCTTGAAGGCTCTAAGAGGCCAAGTAGTTTTCCTTTCTTTGTCTTATGGGGATGGTTCAGATTACTGTGCCAGAGTTGAATAACAAAAAAATTAAATAAGACAGGGAGGTTGATGGGGTACTTCTCAGCCCATCATCTTTAAGTGTGTCCATTGCATGTTTCTGCTTTCTTCATCCAGTCAAAACTGGCCTCACATATTTTTCCTATTTAACATTTTTATTGAATAATTTTCGAAATGAATTATTTCTTCAGTTGATTTCAAACACATTTCCCCCTTGCCATTTAATACTTTGTATCACGAGGGGAAAGAACCGTTTAATTCTTTCATACATTTATGAATTCCAGTCTTCAAAGAGTGTGAGTTCTTCCACTGATCCATTGACGTCGAATTTACAAGTATAATTTGCTACCAAAAGACCTTGAACGGTTTTTGGTGCGCACATTTTGGCATTCCTTATTAACAAGTGTAATCAGGCAAAAGCCTGCCAGAATATGTATTTGTGGTTCCTCTTGAAAAATCGACCATTTGCTCTTGTTTTCTAATGAAATCCCTTTGTTGTTAGCTCCTTTGCAAATCCGGTGTCTGAAGGCAGAAAACCTAAGAAGGGAGTGTCCCCTTCAAAGCATTCCCAAACCCACCGAATTTTAACCAGGTAAATTGCTGATTAGCTATGGGTCATTTAAAGAAACAGTATGAAAGTAATTGGGACAGGCACAAGCTCTAACTGTGATCCCAGGGCGCTTCAGAAGTTGATTGAAACAGTAAACGCAGAGGATTCTTTTCCTCAGCTAGTCCTTAAGCTAATTTGAATACAAGCATCTTGAAGAAAAACTTCTTCAGAAGATTTCTGGAACCCCTAATTGGTATACAAACACTGTCACTTCTAAGCTACCTAAAATGTGAAATAGACTCTGCAGCTCCTATGGTGATACTCATTTCTAGGTGTGGATGGTATACTCCCAGCATTTTGTTGTTATTATCACAGGCAGATGCAAATATTTCGCTCATCTTACAGAAACAGTGGCCTCTTGTATAGCCTTTGTGCACCCTATTTTTTTCTGCTTTGTAATTTATCCTGGAGATGTTTTCATAACAGTGGACTTCAAAATGCAAGAGACATGGGTTCGATCCCTGAGGTGGGAAGATCCCTGGAGGAGGAAATGGCAACCTGCTCCAGTATTCTTGCCTGGGAAATTACATGGACCGAGGAACCTGGTGGGTTACAGTCCACAGGGTGACAAAGAGTCGGGCACGACTGGGCTCACACACATGCACACACATACTTGTTTTACAGTGTTGTGTTGGTTTCTGCTGTACAACAGTGTGAACCAGCCATAAGAAGGCATATAACCCCTCCCTCTTGAGCCTCCTTCCTACCCACCCCACCCTCCCGCCATCCCACCCCTCTAGGTTGTCACAGAGCAGCAAGCTGAGTTTCCTGTGTTATGCAGCAGCTTCCCACTAGCTAGCTATTTCACACATGGTACTGTATATATGTCGGTGCTGCTCTCTTGGTAGCACCTTCTCCTTCCGCGCTGTGTCCACAGATCCATTCTCTACATCTGCATCTCTATTCCTGTCCTGCGGATGGGTTCATCAGTACCATTTTTGTAGATTCCAGTGTGTCCAGTCTTTTGCCATGAAAACAGTATATACAGAAAAGCCTCATGCAGTGGTCAGTTTGTGTGGGACAGATGTATCTGTATTATAAATCCCTAGAAATGGAATTTCTGGGTCAAAGGCTACATTGCAGTTTCTAATTTTGATCAGTCAGTGAAGTTGCCTACTCAGGGTACGCGCGTGCTTCCTCAGGGCCTGCTCAGGACAGTGCGTTGTCCGCCTTGGGCATCTTTGTCTGTTTGCTACTGGAAAAGAGGTCATGCTGTGTACATTTCTCTTCTGAGTGATGTTGAGCATCTTTGCATATACTTCAGCACTATTTGCATTTCTTGTGCGATGTCTGTTCACGCCTTCCACTTCAGATTGGTTTTGATGTTCATTTTTCAGGCTACATACCTTTGTTGTCATTCACCAAGGAGATCTAGCTTGTTGACTTTCTCCGAGTATGTTTGAAATAAGCCAAAAGGGGATCCTGTAGTCATGTAGCTAATTCTAATGATTTTCTCTGAATGGAAGTGGGGCTGGTTCACAGCAAACATTCATCCGAGAGTCTGGATTTCTAGGCCTGTTGGTCACTTCCTCTTCCACTCTGTAGCCAGCCACTGTCAAGAGGCTGAACTTTGTAAAGCAGAGATAACCTCCAACATGTGGAAAGCTTGCTACTGAGGGTCTACTTTGGGGAGGATGCGTCTGTCGTTAGTACTCAGTTTGTTGGAATTGTGACCATTTTCCAAGGAAATGAGGGCTTCCACTTGCAATACTTAAGACCTTGGAAAGTCTTTAAGGAAATAGTCTCCACTTTTCCTGTCAGATTGCTAAATGTCAAGATGCATCACTGATAAGAATGGTTTTACTATTTCTGTGCGGCGTTGTTCTGTACCCCCATTTTGAAGACTGGGGCTTTATGATTTAGACCAACGAGAGAACTTTTGCGCTGGTCTGAGATTTCAGTGTATGTTTTTTCATTTAGTACAGAAGATTATTTAGTGCTTAGAAATATGGACAAAAAGTCTTTATCACTTTATGGAAATGATCCTACTATTCAATCATGTGTGATTGCCGTTACCTGCCCCTGTAAAATGGAAATAAAATACAAGCAATAATTACAATACCTATAAGTTTGTTGTAAAGATTGAGTTGCTATTCATTTACCACTTAGAATAGCACCTGATACACAGTCAGTACTATATGTATGTGTGTAGTTTTGAAAAAAATATTTATTATTTATATGGCTACGCTGGGTCTTTGTTGTGGCATGCGGGATCTTTAGTTGCAGACGCGAACACTTAGTTGTGGCTTGTGGGGTCTAGTTCTATGACGAGGGATCAAACCTGGGCCCCCTGCATCGGGAGTGTGGAGTCTTAGTCACTGGACTACCAGGGAAGTCCCACGTGTTTGTTAACTAAAGTTAAAGAATGGTGGTTGTCAAGAATCGTGAAGAGTCTGAGACGTTATCGAACTTGCCCACCAGCACCTTAGCCTGCCACTGTTTCTTGGTTTTTGGCAGAAAACTCCTGGGTCAGAGACAGTGGACTTACTACTCACAGCACAGCAAGTGGTATGAGTGTCATGTTCATGTCCTTGCCCCCCAAGTTTCCCAGAACAGGACAGAGGACCCCAGATGGATGTCCTGTGCACGGAAGAATTGCCTCCCAGATGGGGCTCCTGAGCGGAGGAACTCTGGATTTCTTGTGATTGATAGGAAGCACACGCCTGCCCATTGCTCTGGGAGCAGACATGACCTCTGCGTCCCTGGGTCATTAGATAAAAGATGTTGAAAAGATCATCTGGAACAAAAGCCAGCAGCAGCGCCTTTGCTCCTAAGATGTGCAAAACGCAAGGGAGCCCTGGAAATTTTTTTCCCAAAAGCAGTCCAGTGAAGTATCTGGATCTTTGCTTCTCAGAGCCCTGAGAGTTCTGCAGAACTACCCAGAGCTGGAAGAGGGAAGAGGTACAAGAGCAAGAGCCATCCTCTAGTTCCCTGCTTTTCCAGTAAGAAGAGCTTGGATATGTTCTTCTGCTTTTCTCCTCTCCCACAATGTTGGGCTTCCGGTTAAGACTTCCTTGGAACAAAGGGATCTTTCTTTAGCGGGGGAAACAAAAGAAAAAGAAAATGCCAGGTCCAGTACAGTGGTGTTTGACATTTTGACAGCAATAAAGTCATTGAGAGAATCACTCCAGGCAGCAGATTGGGAAGCACAGTATCAGAGATCCTTCGGGTTGCCCCTGATGTACCATTTCCTAGCTCTGTGACCTTGGGCTGATGGCTTAAGCCTCCCAAGTTTCCTTACATATAAAATGGAGATGCTATTACCATCTCCTGGGGTTTATGTAATAACTAAGTGAAAAATGATATATAAAAATGAAGTATAAAGCACTTACAGTCTCTATTTGTTATATATCAGGCATTTAAGAAACATTCGGTTACTTTTTCTTTTGGTGGAAACAAAGAGGGTTTCAGAGGAGTCTTAGTTTTATGGACATTTCCACTGGCTTAGCCATGGAATGAATACATACCTAGCCACACAGAGACATGCATATGTAGACACATGTACAGGCAGTAAGGTAGTGTGTTATATGGATGTAATAATGCTCTCAAGGCATCTCTTCAGGCAAGTATCTACCTCTGTGTGTGCATACATATATAAAAATATCCCTTTAAAGTGTGAGGAAACTCATTTCTTGCTGAAAAATATTCCATTGTAGGACCAACTGTCCTAATATGCTAAAATAATACCAAATCTCATTGATGAACGTGATCAATCATCATTAGTTTTCATAGGTTAAAGAAAATTACTCTAACATTTGTTAAAACAGTAAGGAAGACTTTATTCAGGACTATTGCAATAGCTGTAGGGGAGGCAAATCGGAATTCAACTCTGAATACAGCAGAGACAACTGGGAATTCATAGCCAATGAGCAGAGCAGAGGGATCAGTGGATGGAAAGGTGACTAAGAGGGGACATCAAGGGTAGGGGGATTCCTGCTAAACCAACTTAACAGGGTTCTTATTGAAGGCAGGCCATGGTGATCTGGTCTCAAGGGTAGGGGGTTACCTCTACATGGACTTAGCACAGGATCCTTGCTAACACTTGTGATGTACAGGCCCAGCCAGGACAGAGGTCAAGGTTGAGGCTTAGTCAAGAGGAGGGCTCAGTGGAGGCTGACTAAAGTTTGGTTGAGGAAAACCTTTGTCACAAAGTATCATCTAAGAAAGCTTTTCTTCCTCATCTTTTCTATTCTTAACAGTGGTTAGATTCTTTTGTGTATTATACATCTTATATTTAAAACTATCTCAGAAATGAAATACTAACACTCCTGTTTATGTAGTTATGTCCTGAAAACAAAAGTGAAATACTGAGTGGAATAGTAAATACAAAAGGTAGAAATGGAAAAGAATATATTTTACAGGGCAGGGTGCCTAGAATTACCACAAATTAGAGCTGAGACTCAGACACTGATCAACCCTACAATTGTGAATGTGGTTTTTGAATGCTCTTGCTTCCCAGGGCTCTGTTGATAAGGAAGATAGTTTTAAGGTTTTTTTCTGTTTTAAAATAATTCTAGAGCCATAGGAAATTGCAAAACAATATACAAGGAAGTTCTGTGCACTCTTCCCCCACCTCATCCCCCATCTTTAACTTCTGGCAACCAATAATCTGTTCTCCATCTCTCTAATTTTGACCTTTCAAGAATATTATATAGATATAATCGTATATAAGATTGGCTTTTTTTCACTCAGCATAATTCTCCAGAGGTTCATCCAAGTTGTTGTGTCTGTCAGTGGTTGTGGTTTAGTCGCTGAATCATGTCCAGCTCTTTGCAACCCCATGGACTGTAGTCTGCCAGTCTCCTCTGTCCCTGGGCTTCTCCAGGCAAGAATACTGGAGTGGGTTGCCATTTCCTTCTGCAGGGGATCTTCCCGGCCCTGGGATCGAACCCAGGTCTCCTGCATTGCAGGCAGATTCTTTACCCTTTGAGCCACCAGAGAAGCCCTGTTTACTCATTTATTTATATGGCTGTGCCAGGTTTTAGTTGTGGTGCAAGATCTGGATCTAGTTCCCTGATCAGGAATCAAACTGGCTATTTTTATTTTAGCCATTCTAGTAGATATATAGTAGTATCTCACTTGTGTTTGTTTTTTTAAAGGTGAAGAAATATGTCATAATCTAGTGTAGGTGTGTTCGTGTCTCCCAGGTAAAATTCTCACACCCAAATGGGCCTATTTCCCAGGTTTGGCTGTCCATCTGGGCACTGCTGCTAACTACTAATCTCTTCAAATGTATTTTTTCCACATTATGGTGGAAGATTAGTGCTTCGTGGAGAAATATAACAGCCCTTGTTTCTTAAGTAGCTTATACTCAGTGCTTTAAAATATGAATTGAACACACAAAATGAAGTCAGACTTCATCGTGTGGTTTTTGTTTTACTTTGTATTGATGTTTTATCACTTATGCTGATTATCATGATTATTTAACAGATATACAATCGAACAGATAATAAAATATCTTATAAAATGAGTTATATCTGTACGTGCATAGAAAATTTTACTGAGCAATTAATTTGAGTTTCTGCTTTGACTTGTTTCTCTTAATTCTCTAATAGTAGAGGTTTTAAGGCATTTAAAGAACTTTAAAGCAGGCAAGAGAAAATGAAGTTGGTTTTTAAAATCTGAATCATACTTACATGGTAAAAAACAATTTATTATTTACCATACTCCATTACAACTGTGTACTTGTTTCTATTTTACTAACTTTTGGCTGTGCTGGGTCTTTGCTGCTGTGCATGGCTTTCCCTAGTTGTGGAGACTGGGTGCACTCTCCAGTTGCGGTCCCCGGGCTTCTTACTCTGGTGACTTCGCTTTCTGTGGAGCACAGGCTCTAGGGCTCACGGGCTCCGGTAGTTGTGGCACACTGGGCTTAGTCGCTTGGCATCATGTGGAATCTTCCCAGACCAGAGGTTGAACCCATGTGCCCCGCGTTGCAAGGTGGATTGTTAACCTCCAGGGAAGCCCATACTCCATTTTTTCCCCTTTAAATTACATTTATAAGGTACAAGTATGCTTTATGCTTATTATATCTTAATATATTACATAAATATATTTTTCTATTTTAGAATTAAAGGATAATAAAAATGATTATTGTATGAAATACTATGAATGGTAGATTCTTAGTATTAGAATTAAAATATATATTTTATATATACATATAAATTATAGGGTACCTGAGACTAGGATAAACTATAACCACCTGTGAAAATTAAATGTTCCTCTGTCAGTTATACCATTTCAATTCAACTTCATTCTTCACCCTTCCTTAATTTTATTGGGCTTCTCTAGTGGCTCAGATGGTAAAGAATGTGCCTGTAGGAGACCTGGGTTTGATTCCTGGATCAGAAAGATCCCCTGGAGAAGGAAATGGCAACCCACTCCAGTATTCTTGCCTGGAGAATTCCATGGACAGAGGAGTCTGGTGGGTTTCAGCCCATGGGGTCACAAAGAGTCGGACATGACTGAGTGACTTTCACTTTCATTTTATTAGTAATAGAATATAAGTTGTTACAGTGTGCTTAAGAATTTGGACCACAGTTCAGTTCAGTTCAGTCACTCAGTTGTGTCTGACTCTTTGTGACCCCATGAACCACAGCACACCAGACCTCCCTGTCCATCACCAACTCCCAGAGTCCACCCAAACTCCTGTCCATTGAGTCAGTGATGCCATCCAACCATCTCATTCTCTGTCGTCCCCTTCTCCTCCTGCCCTCAATCTTTCCCAGAATCAGGGTCTTTTCCAATGAGTCAGCTCTTCGCATCAGGTGGCCAAAGTATTGGAGTTTCAGCTTCAACATCAGTCCTTCCAGCCCAGGACAGATCTCCTTCAGGATGGACTGGTTGGATCTCCTTGCAGTCCAAGGGACTTTCAAGAGTCTTCTCCAACACCACAGTTCAAAAGCATCAATTCTTCTGTGTTCAGCTTTCTTCATAGTCTAACTCTCACATCCATACATGACCACTGGAAAAACCATAGCCTTGACTAGATGGACCTTTGTTGGCAAAGTAATGTCTGCTTTTTAATATGGCTGTCTAGGTTGGTCATAACTTTCCTTTCAAGGAGTAAGTGTCTTTTAATTTCATGGCTGCAATCACCATTTGCAGTGATTTTGGAGCCCAGAAAAATAAAGTCTGACACTGTTTCCACTGTTTCCCCATCTATTTGCCATGAAGTGGACCACTGCTGCTGCTGCTGCTAACTCGCTTCAGTCGTGTCCGACTCTGTGCGACCCCATAGATGGAAGCCCACCAGGATCCCCCGTCCCTGGGATTCTCCAGGCAAAAACACCGGAGTGGGCTGCCATTTCCTTCTCTAATGCATGATAGTGAAAAGTGAAAGGGAAGTCGCTCAGTCGTGTCCAGCTCTTAGCGACCCCATGGACTGCAGCCTACCAGGCTCCTCTATCCATGGGATTTTCCAGGCAAGAGTACTGGAGTGGGGTGCCATTGCCACAGTTAACATTAATTCATAGCTACTGTGGCTGTGCTTGTAAATGATGCCACTGAGCTATATGGTAATACAAATCCCTCAGAAATGGTGCAGCCTTCCTTTCTAGAAGATTTCTAGAGATTTATAAACTGCCTAGGGATACGCTATTTGTAGTGAAGGCTTGGCCTGAAGTGTTCTTGTTCTTTTCTGTGCTCTTGTGTTCCCCGCAGACTAAACTCAAGTGACACTTAAATACTGCAGAGGCTCTTGGGGGAGTGTATGAGTAGTTTTTAATTATTTATTTTTAATTGAAAGATAATTGCTTTACAATATTGTGTTGGTTTTTTGCCATGTATCAACATGAATCAGCCCTAGGTATATTTATGTCCCCTCCTTCAGTGTATGAGTTTTAACAAGAAAATTTACCGAGAAAATATACAAGTAAAAGCACATTGACCATTGACTCCCCAAATAATAGAATACATTTGCAAATGTATTTGTTTCATAGTATGACAAATTATATGCAAAAATACTTGAAGATGCTTTACTCTATTTAAAAACTGCTCAAAGGGCTTTGTAGATTATGTTGAAAGAAGGCTTTGGAAGAAGCAATATATCTGCATGAGCCAAGAAAGTGAACCTCCTTGGTTTATAGGATTATAGAGAGGAATTTTTACACCTAAAGAGAGAATACAAATTCTATGTAGGCCAAAATCGCCCACCTTGTAGAAAGTCGTGCCAGTGTTCTTTATGTGTTATTCTTTCAGTGAGTGTCTTTAAAGTTACAACATTATAACTTCTGGTGTCCTTTGTTTAACTTTGTTTAAGATCTATATTATGATAACTTCATGCACACTTCCTTTCCTATACAGTCCTTATGAATAGAGCAAGAGATTCATTTATTTTGGGAGTTACATAGCAAAGAGTTGCTGAATCCAAAATAACATCCCTATAATTTCCAATATTTCCTGGCAAGCTCTATTTTAAACATATGATGCCATGGGATAAACCTAATCATGTGACCTTGGTCCCCAGCATTCTCATGTTTGCCTTCCCTTCTTTTATGTGACTTCCCTGGTGGCTCAGATGGTAAAGAGTCTGCCTGCAATGCAGGAGACTAGGGTTCAATTCCTGGGTCGGAAAGATCCCCTGGAGAAGGAAGTGGCAACCCACTCCAGTATTCTTGCCTGGAGAATCCCATGGACAGAGGAACCTGGCGGGCTACAGTCCATGGAGTCGCAAAGAGTCACACATGACTGAGTGATTTCACTTTAACTTCTTTTATATACATGAAGTGTGTAAGGTGACCTTTTAGGGTTACATTATCTTCTTCAGTCAGTCAGTTCAGTCGGTCAGTCATGTCTGACTCTTTGCGACCCCATGAATTGCAGCACACCAGGTCTCCCTGTCCATCACCAACTCCCGGAGTTCACCCAAAGTCATGTCCATCGAGTCGGTGATGCCATCCAGCCGTCTCATCGTCTGTCGTCCCCTTCTCCTCCTGCCCCCAATCCCTCCCAGCATCAGGGTCTTTTTCAATGAGTCAACTCTTCGCATGAGGTGGCCAAAGTATTGGAGTTTCAGCTTTAGCATCATTCCTTCCAAAGAACACCCAGGACTGATCTCCTTTAAAATGGACCGGTTGGATCTACTTGCAGTCCAAGGGACTCTCAAGAGTCTTCTCCAATACCACAGTTCAAAAGCATCAATTCTTCGGCGCTCAGCTTTCTTCACAGTCCAACTCTCACATCCATACATGACCACTGGAAAAACTGTAGTCTTGATTAGACAGACCTTTGTTGGCAAAGTAATGTCTCTTCTTTTTATTATGCTATCTAGGTTGGTTATAACTTTCCTTCTAAGGAGTAAGCGTCTTTTAATTTCATGGCTGCAGTCACCATCTGCAGTGATTTTGGAGCCCCAAAAAATAAAGTCTGACACTGTTTCCACTGTTTCCCCATCTATTTCCCATGAAGTGATGGGACCGGATGCCATGATCTTCGTTTTCTGAATGTGGAGCTTTAAGCCAACTTTTTCACTCTGCTCTTTCACTTTCATCAAGAGGCTTTTGAGTTCCTTTTCACTTTCTGCCATAAGGGTGGTGTCATCTGCATATCTGAGGTTATTGATATTTCTCCCGGCAATCTTGATTCCAGCTTGTGCTTCCTCCAGCCTAGTGTTTCTCACGATGTACTCTGCATATAAGTTAAATAAACAGGGTGACAGTATACAGCCTTGACGTACTCCTTTTCCTATTTGGAACCAGTCTGTTGTTCCATGTCCAGTTTTAACTGCTGCTTCCTGACCTGCATACAGATTTCTCAAGAGGCAGGTCAGGTGGTCTGGTATTCCCATCTCTTTCAGAATTTTCCACAGTTCATTGTGATCCACACAGTCAAAGGCTTTGGCATAGTCAATAAAGCAGAAATAGATGTTTTTCTGGAATTCTCTTGCTTTTTCCATGATCCAGCAGATGTTGGCAATTTGATTTTTGGTTCCTCTGCCTTTTCTAAAAGCAGCTTGAACATCTGGAAGTTCACAGTTCACATATTGCTGAAGCCTGGCTTGGAGAATTTTGAGCATTACTTTACTAGCGTGTGAGATGAGTGAAATTGTGCGGTAGTTTGAGCATTCTTTGGCATTGCCTTTCTTTGGGATTGGAATGAAAACGGACCTTTTCCAGTCCTGTGGCCACTGCTGAGTTTTCCAAATTTGCTGGCATATTGAGTGCAGCACTTTCACAGCATCATCTTTCAGGATTTGAAATAGCTCTACTGGAATTCCATCACCTCCACTAGGTTTGTTCATATTGATGCTTTCTAAGGCCCACTTGACTTCACATTCCAGGATGTCTGGCTCTAGGTGAATGATCACACCATCGTGATTGTCTTGGTCATGAAGATCTTTTTTGTACAGTTCTTGTCTGTATTCTTGCCACCTCTTCTTAATATCTTCTGCTTCTGTTAAGTCCATACCATTTCTGTCCTTTATCAAGCCCATCTTTGCATGAAATGTTCCCTTGATATCTTGAATTTTCTTTAAGAGATTTCTAGTCTTTCTCATTCTGTTGTTTTCCTCTATTTCTTTGCACTGAACACTGAGGAAGGCTTTCTTATTGCTCCTTGCTATTCTTTGGAACTCTGCATTCAGATGCTTATATCTTTCCTTTTCTCCTTTGCTTTTCGATTCTCTTCTTTTCACAGCTATTTGTAAGGCCTCCCCAGACAGCCATTTTGCTGTTTTGCATTTCTTTTCCATGGGGATGGTCTTGAACCATTATCTTCTTATAGATTGTGATTAATTTGCAGAGGTGATCACAGCAGCTGAACATTTACTCAGATCCTTAAAATGTCAGTAAAGAAAAGAAACCTTCAATTTTTGGCAATTCTTTTAAACAGCTCTTTGCATTGAGTCCTTGAAATCTGTACAGTAGAATTTTCCCCAATGTTAGCCCGAAGCTTATTTGCCTGTTGAATAGATGGATTACTGAATTAATTAATGGAAAGTAAATTGTTTAAATGTAAAGTATTGGTTATTTCAAATAAAATCTCACTTCCATGTAATGCAACATCATCTTTGAAGTTGTGGGAGTTTTCAGATACTCTTCATTTCAGTTCAGTTCAGTCATTCAGCCATGTCCGACTCTTTGCGACCCCATGGACTACAGCCCTCCAGGCTTCCCTGTCCATCACTAACTCCCAGAGCTTGCTCAAACTCATGTCCATTGTCAGCGATGCCATCCAACTATCTCACCTTTCCCCTTCGATAACCATAAGCTTGCTTTCTAAGTCTGTGAGTCTGTTTCTGTTTTGTGAATAAGTTCATTTGCATCTTTTTTTAGATTCTAAATATGATATTTGTTTAAAAAAGAGTGTAATACTAACTAGCTGGTAAAAATCTCTGACACCTACCTATAAATGTTGACTAACACTTTCCTTTTCATTTTCTAACTTGTGACATAAATCGTGGGAAGATTATGTTACTGTTGACATTGAGACCTCTTCATTATCACTTTCGAAAACATACCACTCCTTGGGGTTGAACCATCATAGCTGTTTTAAACTATGTCTGTCCGAATGGGTTCCCATTCACCATCCTTGCCAGAGAGTCTACATCCTTAAGAATTAAAGGTCTGGTCTATCTCTTCAAACCTTATGCTATTGGAATTCCTGTAATGCCACCAGCACCTAAGGGCCCCAGGGATGCTTCCATTGCAGGGGTGTTCTGCCAAGGAGACCTCTTCCAGTTTGGGTTGGGACAGTATTTGCAGGTATACAGTTTGTCTTCAGGTGAAATCTGTATCTGTCTCCTGATGGTTTGTACCCACATTTGGTCCCTCTACACAGCACGGAACACCTGCAGTTACTCTGTTCTCTGCCAACACTTCAGCGATAAAGCTAACAAGACCATACGTGTTTGATTTAGACTGTCTCCTTCAGGATCAAGCCATGTTCATAAGTACAGATGTCCAACAGGGAAAGACTGTCCATGGGAAAGACTCACTTGATTGGAGGAAAGAGATAGCATTTGGCTTCCAATACCCAATGACCTGAAGGCTGCTATTTTAAATTCTCACTGTCCAGATTATAAAGACTTTGCTTGGCTTACTTCTGGAATGGAAATTCTGAGTCTTTACTAGTGAGCGAGCAATAACATGATGGCAGACATTTAGGTACAAGAAAAAAATCATTAATGGACAAGGTTTGAATTTTTTCCCTTAGCTTGTCTGGTACTCCATGGATATTCACAATATCGTGTGGATGTGTGTTACAGAACTCAAATATGTTAATCAAATAAAGGAGTGCTGAGATGGAAGGGAAGAAAATAAGGAGAAGATAAGTAGGAAGAGTGTGAGCTAATAGCAGCTTTTTTCAGATATTTGGCAAGTTGAAGGCCAAATTTTATTTTGAGCATCTTAAGAAATTACATACTTTTTTAAATAAAAGACTAAAACTCTGAGAAATACAGTGTGTTGCCAATAAAATGTGTAGGGGTTTGACAGATCAAGCCAGTATCTAATGAAAAGTAGAGTTGTGAAGGTCTGGATCTGAAAATCCAGTGTGTTCTTCCTCATCCAGCACGGTGCTTGGCATACACCAGCTGCTCTACAAATCTTTATTGGGTAAATGGTAGGATGAGCACATGGAGGCTGGCTGATGCCTTGAATGGCATTGCTCAGACTCATAGGTGTCCCTTTGGCCTGTAAGAAAAGTCTGTGGTCATCATTTCAAAAAGCAATTGGACAGTTATTACTTTGAAGTGATTATTTTCATCAGATACTTCTAGACTAGGGGAATTTGCGAAGTTAAAAGTGAAGAGATTTTTAAAAATATTTGGCTAAATGAGAAAAGCCAGCCATAAAGAGCCACATACTGACTCATGTGTTTATATGAAATGTCAAGAATAAGCAAATTTTATAGAAATTTAAACTAGGTAGGATTTCCCTGGTGATCCAGTGGTTGAGACTCCATGCTTCCACTGAACTAAGGTCTCACATACTGTGGGGCATGGCCAACATTTTTTGTTTTAGAAGATAGATTAGTCGAGGTCAGGAGATGGGAGGAGGGGAGAATTGGGACTGATATTGGGTGGTGTGACTGACGTTGGTTGGGGTGTTTCTTTTAGGGGTGATGCTAGTGTTCTGGAGTTAATGGTGATAGCTGTACATCTCTGTGAAGACACCAAAACCCCCTGAATTGTACAGGTTAAGTGGTTGAGTTTGTGATCTGTGAATTACATTTCAGCAAAGCTGTTTTTAACAGTATAATACTGATAAGTATATAATACTGATAAGCATAGTACTCAGTATTAAAAAAAAAAAAAGAGGAGGGGAAGGTAGCGGAACCACTTGCTAATTGTTTGGTAGAATTTCTCCCAGATTTTTAAAAATACTCCTATTCCTTTTATACTGTCTCTCTAGAGGGTTGTCCTTCAGTCACTAAGCTGGGTCCAACTCTGTACTCCTATGGACTGTAGCCCACCAGACTCCTCTGTCCATGGGATTCTCCAGGCAAGAATACTGGAGTGGGTTGCCATGCCCTCCTCCAGGGGATCTTCCTGACCCAGGGATTGAAGCAGAGTCTCTTAAGTCTCCTGCATTGACAGGCTGGTTGTTTACAACTAGCGCCACCTGGGAAGCCCCTGTGTATATATTATTGTTGTTCAGTCGCTCAGTCTTGTCCAACTCTTTGCGACCCCATGGACTGCAGCACACCAGGCTTCCCTGTCCTTCACTATGTCCCGGAGTTTGCTCAAACTCATGTCCATTGATGCATCTAAAGGGTATAAAGGGAATATTCCCACAACTGTAGAGAATGGAGGTCGACTCTACTATTGGGTACTTTCTTCCTTCCTCATTCTCCCCAGATTAGGGAATGTGTGAATGTGTAAAAGTTAACAAGGGCAGTAGTGCTCAGAGCTAGGTCATGAGACTTCCAAGATCTATGGACAACCCTGGAATCCTAGGGGAGCAGAGTTCTGAAGTGTTTGCATCATCTTCATACCACCTAAATCTAGGCCAGGGATCAGCAAACTTGTTCATAAAGGCCGGATAGTAAATATTCTCGGAGAAGGCAATGGCACCCCACTCCAGTCCTCTTGCCTGGCAAATCCCATGGACGGAGGAGCCTGGTAGGCTGCAGTCCATGGGGTCGCACAGAGTCGGACACGACTGAGCGACTTCACTTTCACTTTTCACTTTCATACATTGGAGAAGCAAATGGCAACCCACTCCAGTGTTCTTGCCTGGAGAATCCCAGGGACGGGGGAGCCTGTTGGGCTGCCATCTATGGGGTTGCACAGAGTCGGACACGACTGAAGCGATTTAGCAGCAGCAGCAGCAGCAGTAAATATTCTGGGCTTTGTGGGCCATGCAGTCTTTGTGTCAAAACTACTCAACTCAGCCATAAACAGTCGGTAAGCAATCGGAGGTGATTGTGCTCCAGAAAAGCTTAATGTTGTTGACTCTGACATTTGACTTTCATATCATTTTCCTGGATCACAAAATATTAGTGTTTTTGATTTTTTTTAACCATCTCAAAATGTAAAGACCATCTGTAGCTTCTAGGATACAGAGAACTTGGCCTCTGGTGGGCCTCTGGTCATCCTCTGGTCATGGTATTGCAGAGTCTAGGGTAATGGGTTAGAAAGCAGTTTGTTGTGAAGCATGTTAAATTCCTTAAGCCAGTGTACATCTTAGAGCAACAAATAATGCCATGTGATTGAAGGTTGAAATATTAAGAGACTTAATTGTCACAGTCAGCTTGTTAGCAAATGAAGAAAAATCAGCAAATAGGATCTTTACTGAAGTGTTTTAAGACTATACTAATGCTGTGTTGTGTGGTTTTGAGATTTTTATTTTAAAGTCAGAGAAGGTATGGATATCTTGAATGCAGGCCGTTAAGAAGTCTGCCAAGGCCATGAATTTAAAGTCCTAGGAATTTTTCATTGTCCTTGGCTGCTGAATTGTAACAGCAAAGTTATTCATTAAGTTCACATTTTAAAAAATGTCAACAATGCTTCTTTATAGTTTATCTGCATTTGATACACTTCCAGAAAGATTCCTTAATTTGACTAACGAGTGCATCCATTGTTATTTTAATGACAAGTAATTTACAGAAAGAATAGCTCTTCAGCAAGTATCCTTAAATCTGGAAGTAAAAGTCCCCAGTTTTCCAGTCCAAGAAGGAGCAGTTGGTGTTAGATGGCTCCTGCAGGATGTGGCCACTGGAAATACTTCCTGAGTAATGAACCAGAAATGCAAAAGGAAGAAAACAGCTTGAAATATGTTGGACATTTTATATCATAATTTTTGAGTTTATTTTCTGATTTGAGCACAAGTCACAAGTTGCAGAGCATGGAGATTTGGGGGAGGTCTGGCCCATTTCCTGCAACCCCATACAACCCTCCTTGGTTCTGTCATAGAAGTTTTTAGATCTACTAATTTGAAGAAAATTGAAACCCATATTCACTAGGATTGTAAATAGAAAATTCAGGAAAATAATCAGTTTTTGAGCTCACCACAGTTTTCTGCAGAAATTTCACTCTTTAACTGAATTTTTTGGTGCGTAAATAAGTCCCCACTGAGACCAGAGTTCTAAGCAGACCTTATAGATATCTTAGATGAAGTGAACATGGGTCCTGTCCTCAGGGGGCTTGTGGTTCACTGAACCAACAGAAATATCCTAACAAATATACCAACTGCAGAACTTTCTTCCTAATCCTAGAACTCTTTTGTTGTTATTGGTTGGAGTAATGAATGTGGCATCCTAAGGTCAAATGCAATGACTGCCACATCCTACCATGCTCTGTTGCATGCTCTGTTGTCAAGGCTGTTAGTCACTCAGTCATGTCTGACTCTTTGTGACCCTATGGACTGTAGCCCACCAGGCTCCCCTGTCCCTGGGATTCTCCAGGCAAGAACACTGGAGTGGGTTGCCATTTCCTTCTCCAATGCAGGAAAGTGAAAAGTGAAAGTGAAGTTGCTCAGTCGTATCCGACTTTTAGCCACCCCATGGACTGCAGCCTACCAGGCTCCTCCATCCATGGGATTTTCCAGGCAAGAGTACTGGAGTGGGGTGCCAGTGCCTTCTCCGTATAAGTAATCTAGAGATGGTTTAAAATATATCATAGGTCATACAGTAGGTTATGTGCAAAAAATTGGTGTTCAGAGGCTTGAGCATCTGTGGATTCTAGTGTCTGCCAGAGCCCTAGAACCAGTCCCCCTCAGATACTGAGGGCTGTCTGTACTGGGAGAGCTTCAAGTTCAGACACTAATGTTGCCTAATCTCTTTCCTTCTCTTTGTACCTTACCATATGACTTAACAGTCACTGCTTCTGTTTTTCCTACAGAAAATTTAGGCAAATGAAGGCATCAACGAGTATTCTGACTTCCACTTAACTTCTTACATAATCCTTTGAGCAACCCATTATAGGAGAATGAAGTCACTGGGGACTTAGTGAGATAGATGAAACATTCTAGATGTAGGAAAAAAAGTCCTAAGCAGCTAAAAGACAATTGGAGTGAAATACATCAGATGGATGCATGAGATGGCGAAGATGCTGAGCATTTAGTTAACCAGGTAGTAGAGGGTAGGAAGACAGGTGAGCACTGAGAACTTGATACTTGATCATTATCTGGAAGGTAATGAAAATCTTCCTAAAGGACAGTTGATCAGAGCAGGGATCAAGAGCTAAGACTTGAGTCGCAGGATTGATTCTCAGAGGGTTGAGATGGTCGGCATGAGACCCAAGATTGGAAGCTGTATTTGAAATGGTTGTTATTGACCAGGGTCTGTGACCTAGGAGACAATTGTTGCAAGGATGCCATTTGTTGGTATGATTGTAGAGAAAAGTGTATTAGCTTACTATGGCTGTGTAACAAATTACCACAAATTTAAGGGTTAAAATCACACCTATTTGTTAGCTCTTGGTTTTGTAGGTCACAGGTCTGGATGGCCTGCTGTGTTCTCTGCTCAGGGTCTCATGAAGCTGAAATCAAGGTGTTGGCCATGCTAGGCTCTCATCTGGAGGCCCTGGGGAAGAATCTCCTGCCAGGGTCACTCCGGTTGTTGGTAGAATTCATTTTCTTGCAGCTGAAGAACTGAACTCTCCATTTCCTTGACAGCTGTCAGGTGGGGTCCACTCTTTCTTCCTAGGGGGCACCTATGTTCCTTCTCACATGGCCATTCATTCTCAAAGCAGCAATGGCACTGTTAATCTTTCACATACTTAGGATCTCTCTAAATTCCTCTTCCACTCTTGAGTTGAAAAATCTCTCAGCTTTTAAGGGCCCGTGTGGTCAGGTCAGGCCCATCTGGATCATCTCCTTCCCCTGATGTCAACTGTGCTTATAACACAACACAACCAGGGGAGAGATATCTCATGGCCCTAGGTTCTGGGGATTAAGGCAGACATCTTTGGCCACCATTTCCAGCATTCTGCCTCCCACAGAAAATGACGAAGGTTTTCATCTCCTACTTTACTCCTTTGTAAGCTGTGCCGAAGAATTGATGCTTTTGAACTGTGGTGTTGGAGAAGACTCTTGAGAGTCCCTTGGACTGCAAGGAGATCCGACCAGTCCATCCTAAAGGAGATCAATCCTGGGTGTTTGATTGGAAGGACTGATGCTGAAGCTGAAACTCCAGTACTTTGGCCACCTCATGTGAAGAGTTGACTCATTGGAAAAGACCCTGATGCTGGGAGGGATTGGGGGCAGGAGGAGAAGGGGACGGCAGAGGATGAGATGGCTGGATGGCATCACTAACTCGATGGATATGAGTTTGGGTAAACTCCTGGAGTTGGTGATGGACAGGGAGGCCTGGCGTGCTTCGATTCATGGGGTTGCAAAGGGTCGGACACGACTGAGCAACTGAAATGAACTGAACTGAACTGAACTGAAGCTGTGTTGCCTCTGATAAGTCAGTCCACTCTCTCCCAGGGTTAAAGGGCAGGTGAGAAGCACTGTAACTTTTCCTTCCGCCCCGACACTTGCTTCTTCCTGTATGGAAATCTATGTCTTTGAGCGTTCTTTGTATGACTGCCTCCTGGATGTGGGTGCCATGAAACACCCAGAGGGTCCATCAGTTTGGTGCATCTCAGGGTTGTTGGGAAGAGACATATTGGAGGCCCAGATAGCACAAGAGGGCAGCACAGAGCAAGAGCTCATAAACGTTGAAATGCAGACTCCTCTGATCCTAGGCCTTTCAGGTGTGATATGTCCTGCTGCTGCTGCTGCTAAGTCGCTTCAGTCGTGTCCGACTCTGTGCGACCCCATAGACAGCAGCCCACCAGGCTCCCCTGTCCTTGGGATTCTCCAGGCAAGAATTCTGGAGTGGGTTGCCATTTCCTTCTCTGTCTGTCTTCAAAGCATCATGTCCCCCAACATGGCACATATAACATGAGCTGACCATAAGTGTACCCCACAAATCAGCTCTCAAAAAATCTGCTTCTTGGAACCTCGTTTTCTCCAACTTAGAAATGGGCTAGATTTCATTCAAGGGTGAGACCTTTAAAATGGAAAAATTCATCTTTTGAATTCCAGCAATGTAAAGGTCCCCATTTACAAGCCTGATGGTGTGGTACAGTGTTTCACAACCTCTTTTCATTACTAATCCACCATGGAGCCTTTTCAAGCATGTTTTCCTAATTTCCCCCTCCATGAAATTTTAACACTACAACTATACTGTATGTCTATTTACATATCTGTGATTTGTCCATAAAAAGTAGAAGATTTTTTGCTGCTAAGAACTAATTTTCTTTCCCTGGGGCAGTACCTCTCTCGCTGACAGTGCATGTTGTAATGGGAAAAAGGAAATTGCTCAGTTTTTAATATTTATTAAATCTTCAGTATTCATGGTCTATTTGAGTTGGCATTTGGCAATAATACTAAAACATACTTAAGATTAATCCTGAGGAATCATAAGAGTCTCTAAACATGAAAAGTCACCCAATATTTTATATTTAATGTAACAACTTGCAAAATCAAATGTGAAGTATGATTCCATTTTTGTGGATAAGATGTATAGAAAACTGGCTGGGGAGATTGATCTACCAAATGCCACTTCTTAGTGGTTACATTCTCCTCCAGGCATTTTGCTTTGGGGGAATTTTATAAATGAATTCATCTCACAGTTGTGTCAAGAAAAGTATTATTAGAGAAGGGTTCACCCTTCTTTTTTTTTTTTTTTTTGCCTTCAACATTTAAAGTGAGTGGGCAGGATCATCCACATGTTAGCAGAAAGAGAAATTTTTTGCATGGTCCACATGACTCCTTTAGCTCTCAAGAGGGCCTTGTGCCTCCAAGTTGATTGTTGTATTCTTCTTATTTCTGCTTGAATGCATGTACATTATTTTCTGCAGAGAAATACCACCTACAAGGGAGTATTTCTTCTCTCCTCACCAGGTTTTGGTATCCCCAGAGTCCCCTTAGTCCTGTTTATTTTGGGTATTTCAGGACTTACTGTAGGATTTAACTGTGGTGAGTTTTTAAGCCCTCTTTTTAAACTCATCAACTGCTCCTAATCTTAGCAAAACGTCAGGTTAAACTTTTGACAGGTTTGGGAACTTGACATTTTGTAGCCCACTTGGAGTTATAGGCTGCTTCCATTCTGAGCACCTTGTTCCAATTTACGTCAGAGGGAATTATGTGCAGGTCAGGGCTGAGAGTAGGTTATAATTAATGGGATGGACAAGTGGATTTTTCGTGTTTCATAAAATAAAATGGAAATCACATGTGCTTAGAACATTTGCGTGTTTTTAAATATTTACATTTATTCTAGTAAACATTAATTATAACTGATATATTTCTCCTGTGAACTTGCTAACTGGGAGGTCAAAGCCATTGTTCACTGCTTAGAAAGGATGGATGACAAGCTGGTTATACATTAGGAATGAGTAGTTGGGGAGATACTGGTGAGCGAGCTGGTGGAAGTAATTCAGTGTTAGGTTTTTGTCCTAATTTTCTCTCATGTTTAAAGCATCCACTTGCCAATATGATCCAGATGTCAGTCCTTCTCAGGGAGACTAGGGAGTGCTTAGCTTGTGAAATTGGTGAAGACACATGACCACTGCATAAGTATTAGTCTTCTTTTATTTAAGTTCAGAAGTAGTTGAAGCACTACCCGAATTTACAGCATCCAAATTTTCTTTACATTTATACATCAGAAACTTCCAACTTCTGGTGGATGTAGCAGTAGTATGTTCCTGAGGAAGGCAGTCTTTTGAGTCAGAAAAATCCAGATTCTAAACTGGACTCTGCCCTCTGCCAGCTGTGTGGCCCTGGGCTGTGTGCTGTGTGCTTAGTCACTCAGGCATGTCCAGCTCTTTGCGACCCTGTACTCTGTAGCCCGCCAGGCACCTCTGTCCGTGGGGATTCTCCAGGCAAGAATACTGGAGTGCATTGTCCTCCTCCCAGGGTGGCCTGGGGCAGGATGCCATAATTCTGAGCCTCAGTTTCCCCATCTGCAAAATGGGGGAAATGATACAGACTATTTAGGGATTAGAGACACTTTATATAAAGTATTAGTCATTCAGTTATGTCCGATTCTTTGTGACCCCATGGACTGTAGCCTGCCAGGCTCCTCTGTCCATGGGATGCTCCAGGCAAAAATACTGGAGTGGGTTGCCATTCCCTTCTCCAAGAGATCTTTCCATCCCTGGGACTGAACCTGAGTCTCCTCCATTGCAGGCAGATTCTTTACTGTCTGAACTATAAAACATGCCAGTAATGTGTATGTGAGGGAATGGAAGAAAAAAGGAAGCTCAACGGAAACCCTCTGTAAATTGCATTACCTGTCAGACATTTGGGTGTTAGGTGTATTAATGCATTCTTTATTATTGTCTTGAAGTCTCCAGCCCCCCCACATAAATGTTATTTCATTAAGTTATTTCCTTTTACAGATGTTCTTTGTACAGAGGAATCAGTACAAGGACCCTGTCCATCAGGGTTTGTTGTTGTTCAGTTGCTCAGTCACTTCCTACTCTTTACAACCCCATGGACTGCAGCACGCCAGGCTTCTCTGTCCTTCACCATGAGTTTGCTCAAACTCATGTCCATTTTATCAAGTTTGCTCAGACTCATGTCCACTGAGTTGGTGATGCCACCCCGCCATCTCATCCTTTGCTGCCCGCTTCTCCTCTTGCCCTCAATCTTTCCCAGCATCAGGGTCTTCTCCAGTGAGTCGGCTCCTTCATCAGGTTCCCAAAATATCAGGGTATAATAAAATAGCTAAGTAAGGCATCATGAGACCTTTCTGCCCTGTTCTAAGGAAGCCATTTAAGTATTTAATGAAAGAATAACTTTGCGTGTAGACACATGGTAACAGTCTACAGGACTTCCTGATGCCGCTTCCACAAATGAGCTGGAAGAGTGTTTGTCGGTTTTAAATGCAATGAGCCGAATTGCCCTCGGGTTCCTTAACACTGCTTTTGAGTATCCCAGTTTACTTTTTCTTTTTGGAGTATAATTGCTGTACAAACATCCCAGTTTAGAAAGTTTCTGCAGAGCTCTCCAAGGTTTTAGGTCTGTAGTATTCCTTGAGGGGCCCTTGGGGGACGGGAATGTTCTTATGTTTTGGGTATTAGGACCCTTCGTCAATGCAAGCCTTGGTAAAAAGATACTGAGAGAAGACAGTATAGATAGAAAGGCAAAATGAGCAAGAAGAAAATCCCACTGATCATGGGCAAAGTCTCCACTGAGTTGCAGGTTGGGATCTAAAATACATTTACTCAGTGTACATGTCCTCAGTATATACTCAATATATTTGTGCCAAAGACATATTAGTTGGTAAAAGTAACACGTAATGAGTATATTTATGCCTTACAGTAAACTCTTTTAGGGTTTAATGACTATACCATTTTCAAAACACTGTCACTATTTTGGCATCATTGATCTACCTATAAGGATATGTTCTGTAGCTCCATGAGTGAGGTGTGGCTGATCTCTTCAGCTTCATTCAGTCCTTTATAGAAACCTTTACAAAAATCATTGTGTGATTGACATGTATATGGTACTATGTATAAAATAGATGAATAATAATAGCCTTCTGTAGAGCACAGGGAACTCTACTCAGTGATCTTTGGTGACCTAAATGGGAAGGAAGTCCAAAAAAGAGGAGATATATGTGTATGTATAGCTGATTCACTTTGCTGTACAGCAAAAACTGATACAACATTGTAAAGCAACTCTACTCCAATAAAAATTAATGGAAAAAACACCCTATGAGCCCAGTAATCAACAGAGTTTCTGACAAATAATAGGATGTCAGTATGCTTTAGGTTTTGCCTAGTGCTGCTTTGACAGTAAGTGCATGATAACGCCTCTTCCTTCTCCCCAAAGGTGTGAGGTCAGAGAGAGAAAAGGAGAGGAAAGGGGAGAGGGAGGGAGGAGCATGAGCCCAGTCTTATCTTCCCACTCAGTGTAGAGCATCTGGGATTGGAAATGATCTTAGCTGACATTTTCCAATCTCCTACCCAATGCAGGAAAATTCCTTCTAAGATAATTTTAACAAAGGGCAGGAAGCCTGATGTAAGACGAGAGGTCTCTTTCTGTAGGGTGGTGATTTGGTTCAGTATGGTGGTATTATTTGTAGGTTGAGGTGGCGTGGTGTAGAGTTGTGTGGGAAATTGGGGTGAGGCCTGGACTGGTGGTGACCACATTGTGGAGGGCCGTTTGGGACCAGTTTTGAGCTGCCATTTTGTTCCATTGTGGAACCTAAATTCTAGTGCTTTCTCAGTGAGTTTAAATCTATCCATCAAAGGAATTTACGTGGTCTTTTAATATATGTTAATAAAATTGAAAGCACTATATTAAAATTATTTTTTATACTTATTGAACATCAGGGAGAGAAGGAAGAATTTTTGCCAGTTTCCTTTGGCATGAAAACATGCAAAAACCTTAACTTAACCGAATTTTGCCAAAAGACTTCAACCTATTAACCACAATTTTCTATATTATACTTTTCCAAGAGATCCAAAGAAAAAAAAGCAACATTTTGGATTAATGTGACAATTGATTGTCTTGGATACAAATATACATTCAACTTCAATCTCTTAAATCTTCTCTATTTACTATTAAAGGGGAAAAAAGATCTTTTTATAATAATAATCATAAGGAACCATGAAATTTGGGATTACCTAAGAATCTTCCAATTAGATTCAGGATACAGTTTGTAAGTTATGCAAGTAAAGTGGACTCAAGCATTTTAGGAATGTTTCGACAGGACTTTTTTCTAAAAAAGGTTTCTGTTTGGAGTTCAGTTAACCAGAAAATTAAATTAACCGGAACTCTTCTATTTCCAGAGAATTTCAATTACTTGGAGTTTGACTGTACTTTTATTGTAGTCTTGCTTCCCATGCAGATGTGAATTCCATGTTCTTTTTTTAAAATGTGTTGTATTGAAATATAGTTGATTTCCAATGTTGTGTTAATTTCTGCTGTAAAACACAGTGATTGTTGTTTGTTTATTTATACTTTCTTTTTCATATCCTTTTTCATTATAATTTATCACGGAATATTGGATATAGTTGCCTATGCTATGCAGTAGGACCTGGTTGTTTATCTCTTCTATATATGGTGGCTTGCACCTTCCATTTTCTGATTTATTTCTTGCAGAGTGCTTAAGGACAATGAGTACACGAATGAGCAGGATAGTGGTGGCTTTTTGGTTTGGGATTTTAATTACTACTATTAATATCTATCCATCTACATTGATATCTATAATCTGTATATAGAGAGATAGAAGCAGAGCTCCCTGGCAGCACTGTTTATGTTTAGAGAAATATGAGTAGATAATGCTTTCACTATGACTTGACTTCGATCTTTCTCTCCCAAGTATACTTTTTCCCTTTCAAACCTGCCATTTAGAACCGAGGAGTATTTTTTTCGAGACAGAACAATGTTTTCATCTCTGTTTCTTGAAGTAGTACACAGAAGGAAATGGCATCATGGTAAAAAGAATTTATAAGTGAAATTGGAATGTTTTGCTAAAGATAACCAGGAAGTAAGGAGTGAAAGCCCTCAAGTAGCATAGAGGCCAGATGGTCTTTTTTTTTAATGCAGTCACTAAGCAGGAAATTCTGCTTGATTAAGAAGACGCTGGTCTTGATTTTCATTCACTGATTTTGAGGTCCCTTTTTTTTAATGGGTATATGTGTACACACACAAAACCCACAGATTTTATTCAGCCAGTTGATTGTTGGTGTCATTGTTAGCAGGACTCTTCTGATGAGAATGCGAGGTCTTAATGATAAAGAGGGAAATGGGTTCCCAAGTCTCAGCTCTGAAAGAACTTGGGATTGACACACTCTACCCCAAACACGCCATCATTACCATCTCTAGCAAATTGTTGTAGGGTCTGGTGTTTTGTTGTGTTTTCTTTTGATAACTCAGAATGAGAAAAGCTGCATACCACAGTGGCTAAGTAGGGTTTTGTGAGATACAGGGTAGACTCAGGGGAGAAAAATAGAGGTTTTGGAGTTCAACACTCCAGGGGGCTAATGTGCATAAAGGACCTGAGTTTAATCCTCAGAGCTGCCAGTCAGGATCATGATGAAGACGCACCCATGCAAAGAATTGCCTCTGGATGCTGCTAGGCTGGGGCGGACACGGGATGCTGGGCACCTCTCTTTGGACTGTGATGTTTTAGCCGCTGATATTGAGGGGAGCTTGCCTGGCAGTGACTCGGACACAACAAAGCACCTTTCTGGAAAGTCACCCTGCCCTCGCCTTACACCTATTGCTCAGCACCCCAGGAGTGAGCGATTTCCCAATCTGTAGTCTAAGGAAGAAAATGAATAGAGTTGCGAAATGGAATACTTGCATCCATTTACCAGGGAGAGTCACTTGGTGGAATTTGTAATGGAATGAATAGATGTAGACAACAGGCAGAACTGTTTGGAGCCGTGCCCTGAATCCGGTGTCTGTTGATTTAAATAAGGAAACTACGTAACAAGCCAGCAGTCCTTACCATAAAGCTGATAAATCAGACAGCAAAAATTATTTTGTATTTATTTTCAAAAGAAATATATCACCACTTGAAGATAGCTTAGCCACCTGGAAAGGTCACTGTTCTCAAAGCTAGACATTTTTTCATAAGTGAATTTTTAAGCCCTAGGTTGCACCTCAAGTACTGACCCCTTGAAATGTCACCTTATCTTATATTCAAAAAGCCAGCTTCTTAGAAAATTTGATCCAATGAAAAGATAAAATGTGCAAGATGAAATGCACACTTACTAGCTTAAAATGGACCTTTTTTTTTCCCCCTTTAAGAGTCACATAATCCTAAAGCACAAACAAACAAGACCCTAAGATCACAGCATTTGACATTATTTCCAGGGTAATATAGTGACTTCCCATTTTATAAATCACATTTATCATCTCTCTCTGAAATAGGACAAGGAAACCTATTTTGATAATGCAAGAAAAATCTCAGAGTTTCACCGGCCTTGAGAGAATTTTGGAAGAGTTGTTAGAAGCCTGATAGCATTTATAGGATTTGTTTTCATATGGATCACAAATATGTATATACTTTACATAATTTTGTGCACAACTATCAAGCTGTAAAGAGTTTAAATCTTGGCTTTTAGGCCAAAAAGTCTTTGGGGTGGGGATAACACACTGTCTGAGAATTGCTGGCTACATAACCCCCTCTCTGCCCGCCACTCTGTCCTCTCCTAAACCTTGTGTGCTTCCAGGTAGAGTGGTCTGCACCCACCACCCAGACTCCCCAGACCCTTGCCTTGGTTTCTGCTGCAGCCACAGTAGCAGCTCTTTTTTTCTCTCATGAGAGTTCCGTCTGTAGTCATCTCCCTTCTGGCCTCTTCTTGAAGAGATGAGCTCTGATGATCATGATCTGACGGCCATTCCAATTCTCCCTAGCCAGTGAGTTTCTTTCTGTTGAGATACCTTTTGTTAATGCCGTTATTCTCAGCAAGACCCCAACAGAGCTCTCAGGCACTGGGACCATTTAGTATTAATTCTTTGATCCTTCAGTCATGAAGCCCTGGCTGTTCATTTCCCCTGTGCTGTTTGCCTACTTCTTTCCTTTCCTTTCTGAAATTTCTTCTAGAGAGACAAAAACAGGTAAGACCAGAGAAAACCAATGAGTCCTGAAATGTCTCAATTTCCTTCACACCCTTCTGTGTAACCCTAACTGCGTGTCCATGGTTTCTTTCAACTTTGAGTTAATATCCTGCCACTAAACACTCAGACATTCAGGGAATTCTAAGTACCGTAGTTCCTGTTATTGGTTTTTTTTTTTTTTGGTCCACTGTGTGATGGCGACTTTCCTCTCTCAAATGGCCTTGCCCAAGTAAACAAAGAGGTCATTGATTCCCATAATTTATCATTTTGTCTTTTTATGTTAGAAATAGTCAGAGTTGGACTTTAATGTCCTTGAAAAAGACATCATTCCTTAAGGAAATCTGAAACTAAATATTTAACAGCCTGAGAGACTGAATCACAAGTCTCTGGTCAAACGCTGGAAAGTTTTATCCTGAAATCAAGATGTTCTTTGCTTGTTTACTGGCAGAGGAAAAAGACAAAATATCAGCCAAAAGCCTCCACAGATCTGAGCAGAAATAACTCCTTAGCTAAAGCTGACCTGCACTCACCCCTCTGCCTTCTAGCAAGTCATCCTTTCCGTTTCCTTTGTTTTATGTATGGTTCCTTGAAATTACCAGGTTTTCTCACCAGTTTCCCAGTTTATTTTAAGTCTACCTCATTAAAATTCAGCTTCTCCCAGGGTATACCTTTGGTGCCACATTCACTAGTGCATTCCCAGGGCCCCATCAGTGCCTAGTACACAGCAAAACCTCAGAAATACCCATTGATGAAAAAAATAATCAGAGAAATGACTTTCTCTCTGGGTGTGCTACAAAATCATTTTAAAAGAATTTTTTTAATGCTTAAAGAAAGCCAAGTGAATATACATAAAGGATTCCTAATGTCATAAAAGTATAAAACTAGCTTACTCTTTCAATCTCTTAAAATGAGTTTAGGTTAAGAGTAGGGAAGAGTTGAAGTTCTAGACCAGATAAAGGCTGATTTGGGATGAATGAGGAAGTTATTAAGGATTAATGAAAAAGTCTGTTTGGGCTTCCCAGGTCCTGCAGTGGTAAAGAATCCACCTGCCAATGCAGAAGAGACACAAGAGACACTGGCTTCAGTCCTTGGGTTGGGAAGATCCCCTGGAGTAGGAAATGGCAACCTGCTCCAGTATTCTTGCCCAGAAAACTCCATGGACAGAGGAGCCTGACAGGCTACAGTCCATGGGTCTCAAAGAGTCAGTCACAACTGAGTATGCTCACACACACTGGGCAAAACCTATAGGTGGGGCTTACCTGCTCTCTGCCAGTTTTCCTGGTGTCAGCTGACCTTAGAGGATGGTGGGGATAAAAGACATGGAACACTGTCTTGTGAGCTCCTCTTACTTCTGGTCTTCCATGGTACAGGAGTCATTTGTGTCAAGTTAGCTGGCTAGAGAGGACAAGATGGTTGGATGACATCTCTGATTCAATGGACATGAACTTGGGCAAACTCCAGGAGTTGGTGCGGAACAGGGAAGCCTGGCGTGCTGCAGTCCATGAAATCGCAGGGTCGGACATGACTTGGTGACTGAAGAGCAGCAATCGCTGCCTCTGCCATCACTGCTAGAAGGCCCAGTGGTGATCTCAATTCTTGGGACCACTACTGACCACATCTCCAGGAGGAGATGGAAGCGTTTCTTGGGGAATAATTCTTCATGGCTTTCTTATGGTTCTGTACCCCTCATTAGCTGAGGTGCTGACTGCCTTTGTTCCAGGCTATCTTTCTAAGGATTTTTGTACAATGAATAGCCTTCAAAGGTTGAAAGAAAACATCTCCCCCCAGGGTAGAAAGCAGGATTGTCGCCCATTGTAATAAAGAACATGACGCCCTCCAGGGCAGATGCTGGGCTTGTTTGCTTGCAGTCCATTATCAAAGATGCAGGTTTCCAAAGCTTGGGCTTGCTCAGCTGAAATGTAAACCCTTGTGTGTGTCACTTATGCCTAGGCTGCCGCTCCATGGGACTTGGGGACTTGTGAACAGGAAACACACGCTGCTCCCTGGGCCCTGACTCAGAAATGTTGTTTGTCTAATTCGGGACTCTCGTGTCTTCTGCCAGTGCTTTTCAGGAGGCTAACTGACTAGCTTGCAGGTAGCTTGAAACCCTTCACTGTTCTTGATGGTCCCCTATGCCCCACCCTGTGCCAAGGTCCTTTATTTCCTGCAAAATCAAAAATTCTGGCAAGGGATCCATGTGGGACATAGAACCCTTCCCTGAGGAGCAGAGAACTGCAGCCTCAAGACCGTGGTAGGCAATCCAGTGGTGATAAATAGAGGTATGTCCAAGTCTAGGAAATCGACATTGTCTGTATGAAGATGATTACAGAGTGACTACTGTAATAATAGGAATGCTAATTTATTAGTCATAGACTCTTCCTTCATGTAAGATACTCCATGAATGTTATTCAATGAATAAATGAATCAGTAGCCTTCCTGCTTCCAAACATGGTTTGAAGAGATTTCCAATGGAAAAAAAAAAAAAAGATCATTTGTGTATTGAAAGAAGAATGGGAAGAGGTGATTCAGGACAAGAAGGGGAGGAAGGTATGAAAGGTACAGTTTTGCCAGGCACTTTTAAGACTTTGTTTCACTTAATTTTCAAAGGACCCTTCAATAAGAAAGCTCTAGAAAAATATGAAATGGCTCTGTGAATGTAAGGTCCATTGGGTAGCTGGCTCCTATCCACCTCTGCTAGGCAATGGTGCATGCAGAGTTTGAACTCAGGTTTATTGGATTTTGAGGGACCCATTTCTCTGCACAACATCACACTGATGGCCTCATCCCAAACTGGGGCTTTCTGACAGCTCATCAAAGAGAAAGGTGGATGAAATGCATGGTCTAAAAGAGGAAAGCCTATTAGGTTCCTCTCTCATGGGTTTGCAAAGAGGTGAACACAACTTAGCAACTGAACAACTCATCTCACAATAGAAGGAAAGAATGGGGAAAAAGAAAAAGAAGAATACAAGGCAAATATAGAGAAGAGGAAAAAAAAGCCTGCAATTTTAGCTACAATGTCAGATAGGGTATATTATTTACTGTTCTGAACCCCTTCAGCTTGGAAACTGCAATAATAACAATAATCATTCTTATTATGTAAGTCCATTAAACTAAACACCGATGATCTTATTAAGTGTATCATTCTACTAATATCTTTAGCAGAATTTGCATTTGAAGAAAAGTATAAGATGATAAAAGCATGACTTGACAAAACCTGGCTGTTCTGTTAATGCTAGCGAGTTAGCTGCAGTGATTGTTACTCAAAGTAGAACCTTAGCTTCTCTGGGAGTTCTGGAAAGCTCTATGTAAAGGTTATGTTTAAAGTGTAAGAGCATGCTCTGAACGGAGACTTTTTTCTATTTTTTTTTGGTAAGAAAAATTTGATTTTCTTAGGAATATTTGCTGTTAGCTCAGCTATCTAACACAAAAAAGAGTATTTTGTTTCAGATGGGGCAAAATATAGATCTAAAAATTTTAAGTGGATCATGGTTTGAAAGGGGAGTGATTAGTGTGATTTAAAGCAGTTTTAATTTTATACTTTAAAACTGTGTGTGTGTGTGTGTTTGTGTGTGTGTATTAATGATAACCTAATTTTACTGCCCCAGACTTAAAGATTTCTTGCTGCCTGGAAAACTAGTTCATCTATTAGTACTGAAATTGATTCAAGGTATTTGTGCTCAAATTTCTCCCAAGAAGCCTCCCGCCTTTGTTCTGTAGGGACACCCAGTTCCGACACTGTTCTTAATATCCTGTTTTCGTTTGTCAGCCCTCTTGTCCTTTTCAATGCCCTGTTCCCATGTTCCCTGTCTGTCTCATGTGGTGCTTTACAATAACAATTCAGAACAAAAGAGTCCCTCCTCTTTCTGTTGCCTTAAAAAAAAAAAAAAAAGACTTCATTCCCTGACTGTAGGGCTTGAGTGATCACGGGAAGTATTGAAAACATGTTCTTTATAAGAGTTAACCAGGAGTTGTAAAGGAGGGTTACTTTTCTTTATTTTTTAAGATCGCAAAGTGGCTTCAGGGTCACGTGAACACAAGGATTTTGTGTATGGCTGACTTTGAAGTGGAGAGTAAAAGCAATTTCCGTTGAGAAGAGAAACTATGATATTGGAGATAATTCCCGTATCTATTCTTAGAATAAGAATTAGTTACTGTGTAACATTGTCATTACCTGAGGACACAGTTGTGCCTGTCATGTCCTCGAACCTAAGAGAAAAGTTGGGCATTGCCATACTGGCCATCATCCACACCTATCTACTCATACATTTTCCTCCTGGTGATAAGTTGCGGGAAGGGGAGAGTGTACAAGGGGCAAGGGTTTTTCTATGTAGAATTTTCTTGCAAAAATCCAGCTCCACTGGTCTTGTCCTTCAGAGACTAGACCTCTTAAATGGTTTTGCTCATTTTGGGGTCACCTCTTTGAGATATGAGTGACAAATTTTGGGGGTCACTTTTAAAAGTTGGTGTGTTTTGATTTTTCATGTAGAAATTATTGACAGGTTTCTGTTTTTACATGTAGGAAGGAAAGTTTTTTCTCATGCAGGACAGATGCTGTGACCAAGAGGTATGTGAAGAGTACTGGCAAGTCCCAAGGAATTTTGCAAAGGTGCTTTTATACCCATATGTGTGTGGGTGTGTACATATATATCCAAAGCTAACTGCATTGTAGGTATACATAGGATTTTATATAGACATAGAAGTAGTTCTCTGAATGTATGTGGAAGTGCCTACTGTATTCTGAATACACTTGGAAAAGCATTTAGGAAAGGCCGTATTGGAGCCCTTTTTATCTGATTGATTTCACAGGACTCAGTGGCCTCCATTCCTGCCACCACCACACCGTTGGGCCTGCGCATCCAGAAGGTTCGATTTAGATTTCTGTCAGGAGACTAAATGTGACACATTCTCACTCCCTTCTTCCTCTTTCAAGTCTGCTCTCACGGCCTTCAGAACCAAATTCTTGCCTGACACCCAGTACAGCATAGACCTGGAAAACATCAGTCATTTTCAATTTAGTGTAAAATAGGTTCCATTTGTCTTTAAAACCGGATGCTTTCTTTCTTAACATAAACTGGAAAAACTGAAATGTCGGCGTCCCCCCAACAGTGGGAAATTTCCTGTTGAGGTGGTCGGATTGTGCACTCTAGAAGATGATAGAATTTATTGTTGTTTATCATTTTCCTTGGCTTTTGTGGGACAGAGTAAATGTTTCCTGATGTCTCAGGCTAATTTTTCCACAACAGCGCCAAAATGTCTCAGAGAAATCTTGACAATTTTCATGTTGTTTTAACAAAAGCAGTCCTTTCAAATCTCTTAATGAACAGGTCTTTCCAGTTCTATTGGATGATGTACATGTGTCCCTTCCATGGACAGTGAGGACTCCTTTGGGAAGTCATTTGTAGGTGAAATTGAGTAACCCTTTTGTTTATTGTTAAAAGACAAACAAAATTATGGTTTGTAGAGACATAAGTCTAGAAAACGTATGTTTGCGTTTTTATGTCCAAACATGCGAGGCGTGCTTTGGTTTACCATGAGGGGTGCAGTGGCATGAAAGTAGGTGTCGCAATGTGCAGCCCAGGTGATACAGGGAAGCCGTTCTTGCCTACTGCTTGCCCCTTATCAACATTGTTCTCTAGGGACCTCCCTGGTGGTCAGGTAGTGAGGACTTCACCTTCCAATGCAGGGGTTGTGGGTTTGATCCCTGGTCAGGGTGCTAATACCCCACATGCCTCATGGCCAAAAAACCCAAAAACATAAAACAGAAGCAATATTGTAATGAATTCAATTAAGGTTTTAAAAATGGTTGACATCAAAAAAATAATTTAAAAAATGTTTGATGGACTTTGACATTAAAAAAATGTTCTTTAACTTTCTTGGGTTGAGTCCAAATATCTGGTTGATAAATTGAATTGTGCAGGTTTGCAACCAATGTTGGTTTTTAATTTAAATTTTTTTTTTACACTTTCCTGATGATTTACTTTCGTTGCAATTTCTTGCCTTGTGCAGTGTGATAAGCAACATCCTTCAAAGAACTGCAGTGCAGGGCAGGTTTTTCTTTTTTTGCTTTTGGGAAGACGACTTCCCTTTCTTCCTTCAGACAATCAGCTTTTAAAAGATTACTTTCCATTCTTGATTCACTCTTTCTTTGCCATTCTGGAGAGTGAAATCTGGGACACTCATCGCAGATTTGCTGTGTGTGTGTGTTTATGTTTGTATTATATGTACATATGCCTGCAGTACAGCAGACCCAGGTTCAATCTCTGGCCCGGGAAGATCCCCTGGAAAAGGGGATGGCAACCCACTCCAGTATTCCTGCCTAGAAAATCCCTTGGACAAAGGAGCCTGGCGGGCCACAGTCCATGGGGTCACAAAGAGTCGGACACAACTAAGCAGCTTTAACTCCTGTATGTACATATACACGTATGATGTGCCTATATGATATGCATGTAGACAATATACGTATATATAGTATCTATACATATGTGTATATATATGTAAAGCTTGCTTGTGAGTGTATGCACATATGTGTATATTTATAGGTATAGTTTCAGTTGTTTCTCAGGATGACAGATTGTGATTTAGATCTCTTTTCTCAAAGAAACAATGACTGCTTTATTGTGTCTATACAAGAGATCATGACTCCTGATATAGCATTTAAAAAAAAAGACTTCTTCTCGATAGTGTATTTTAATTCAAAAGATAGATGCAAGGTAATACATTACCTTTTTTTGTTAAAAAAATAACAAAGCGGTGTCCCGAGCATAATGTGATCACGTACTCAGAAGGAGGCTGAGAGGATCAAAATGTAAGGGAGTCCTGTGTGCGTTGGTGACCCCGGGCAGTGGGCAGGCACGACTCCCATTGGCAGCGTACAAAGCTGGCATCCGGCGCTTAGCCGTCGGACACTGACCCGCTCTTGATCCCTGTGAGCAGTGAGGGTACAGATCCTAGTCGCAAATCATGCTTTGGGGGCGGGGGGACTAGGCAGCGGGTATTGACCTGACCTGAGCTGCCTTTTCATTTGGTTCAGATGAGCACTGAGTGGGCTAGGGCCCAGGGGAGCCACGACGGGGTCCGAGGAAAGGGCAGTTTGAAAAGCCAGAGAGAGTTTTGATTCTTCAACTCAGCAAGCCTGGCGGGGTGGATGAGGTGGAGCTGGCCTTCCTGGAATTGTCGCGTCGATTTTCCTGTTGTGTTTCACTGTTGACGCTCTCACAGACATACAGGACCGCTCCGGCACTGCCTGCCACCCACCATCTGGTCTCGGTGGCCTGTGTGTCATTTCGTGGGTCCCCCTCCTCTGCCTACGGCGATGTTTCTTCAAAAAGAACTAGGGTGCAGTCCATTGGTGGGTATTCAAGGCAATCTTTTCGTAAGAATCTGTGGAGATGCTAAAAGAACTCTTTTGGACAACTGTGCTGTTTCCTGTTTTTAACCTGTTTATCCGTCTTTCAGTAGGATGAATGGCATTTCTGAGACTGTTGAGGGGGTTTCTTCACTCTTAAGACAGGGCAGAATCAAGCAGTTGTTCCTGGAGAAATCAGGATTTTTTTTTTTTTTTGCATTGTCATTTGTGTCTTTTTGCTTATCTGCTTGTATAAATGAACTCCAGAAGGTGTATTTAAGCATTCTGTTAAGTAAATTTGGAAGACTGGGTTTCAATTAAAATAACCAGACAGTGTGACCTAGCTCCCATTTCTCCTTAATTTTTATCGTTAAAGCCTGGATATCCCTGAAGACATCTGCCAGGCTTCCAAGTGATTCTTTTCAGGAATGTTCATTCATTATTAATCAGGTTGTGTGGGCAAGAGAGTATGTGATTATTTTAAAGAATGTCCTGGAGATCCAATTACTAAAAAATGAGCGAGTTCTAGACAGACGTGGATGGACAGAAAAGGGTTTGCGAACAGATTAATTCAATTTGCATGAATTCCACCAGGTGGGTGTTGACCGAAATTAAAAATCTTTCCTGACTCTCAGTTCAGGTATCAGGTAAAACATTTTTTAACTCCAGTACTCCTTAGAATACAGGTGAAATGAGAACTGATTAAAACATCTCTTGTCCTCATTAGTTATTTTAAAGCTTGGGGCTAGTGCCTCAGTGCTTATCTGCATGCCACTTTTTGTTTTTCCATCAGTTCCTCTGGTCCCCTACAATGTGGTTGGCAGAAATTCTCACTTGTCTGCTGTGATGAAGTGAACGAATTTGTGTGCTGATGATTGGAGGTTAACCACAGTGATACTTCAGAGGCATTACCTTTAGAAGGTTATGGGATCACTTTTTTCACCTGTTCCTCCTCGATGTATTATTTCTACTGTTGCTTTAAGAGCCTTTTTGCATTTTGACTGTTCTGTGCCGTAATTTGGGGTGGGATAAATTGTGGTATCAGTTTCTAGGCTTTCAGGTTGCCTTTACATTCAATTGAAGCTCCCTTGATCCCTCTTTCTATCCTATGGTTCTCTTTTATTGTGCATTTACTGACTCACCTGCTTCTCAAATCAGCCAGGATTCTAATGAGTAAAATAGTATTTGGGTAGTGTTTTTACTGTGTGGTATTTATAACTCAAAAATGAAAAACTAAACCAGGATAGAATATGCAGATATTGAGTGCTTGTATTACGTTTTAAAAATACTTGGTTTGTGGTGAATTCATCTGGGGTGGAGCTCTCAGTTTTTACTGAGTTTCTGTTAGATCATGTTTGGGGTTTGGAGATGCAATTTATCTGACGTGAGACCAAGTCCTTTCTGAGTTTAGTCTCTTTTGCAAATCCTGCCTCACCAACTGAGGTTCAGTTTCAGTATTTTCCAATTCCCAAGTTTTTAGTCCTCTGAAAGTCTGTATTTCTGCTGATCCAAGATGAAAACATTATTCCACAGTCCTTTAAAAAATACTCCACCTATGGCTCTGGAAAAGAGAGAATCCCGTAGCAAAAATTCAGATGGCAGTAAGTCTGCTCAGTCTTAATTACTTATGTGAAGAGAGAGAACAGGAAATTGACTTGATCCTGTTTCTGAAATTTATGACTCTTGAAGACGTAAATGTATGCATAGCATTTCCAAAGCTGTCTCTTTTTTCTGATACTTTTAGGAATTTCCTTTTCCAAACCAGTTTTAGGTGACTTGGTGTAACGTTGTGCAGTTTTGACGGTGTTTGTCCTCTCAGTTGCATTTTGGTAAAACATCAAGCTTGGTTTCCATACGCCAGAGCTATTTATGGGGAGAGATGGAGGAAGTGCCTTGCAAATCATCTGGGCAGTGGCTGAGAGTGACCTGATATTAACAACTGACCACAGGCCACCCAGTGTTGGTATCCAAGTTTCTTCCTTGGTCTGGTGACTCATTAATTTCCCTCATGGTGATGGCTTTCAGAACTGTACAAAGTGAGGTCCTAAAAGTAAAATTATAGGTGGCTAAAATGCATGTTCTTTTTCACAGTCTCCAAATGAGAAAAGTGATTACTTTTGATGGAGTATGCAGACATGACATAGAGCACCTGTAGGGAAGCATTGAGAGTGGATTTGCCTTATGATTAAGACACCAATGTCTCTATTAAGAGAAATTGGGAATAAAAAAGTCAGGGATGATGTGCTGATAATTGTGTGCATGCAAAGTCACCTCAGTCATGTCAGACTCTTTGTGACCCCATGGACTGTGGCCCACCAGGATCCTTTGTCCGTGGGATTCTCCAGGTAAGAGTGTTGGAGTGGGTTGCCATACCCTTCTCCAGGGGATCTTCCTGACCCAGGGATAGAACCCGAGCCTCTTAAGGCAGGTTCTTTACCACTGGAGTCACTTGAGAAGTTCACAATTTAATGTCTCCTTATTCTAGCGGGTGATTGAATTCATAGAATGCCCTTTGTCTGGAGATTCCTTGGTCACTTCTTGATTATATATGGGTGAAATTCCCATGGAACTTTGAACTGGAAAGGCTGTTCATCGACTTTGACTAGGGATTAAACTTTGCAGTGCATGCCATCTTCACAGGGGTCCTAGGTGTTTCTTCAAGGTGCAGGTTATGGTTGTCATAGCAGAAGTCAGGAGAGACTACAAGGACTAAAGCTGTGAAATTCTAAAATGAGCTACCGAGCAGGATGGTGGGAAGGCTTGTGACAGCAGAGGCAAGGAGTTAAATGTTTTCTCTGCGTTGACTTGTCAGATGAATAGTTTTGCATCTTACTTCAAAGCAGAAGCCAAAAAAGATGAAACCAACATATACGAACCCTCTTAACTTCTGTCTCCCTGCTTTAGCACATTCATCCCTAAGGGCAGTCCTGCTGAGTTCAGCCATCTCCCTTCTCGAGCCTAATACCATCTCTGAATTCTTTCAGTCCCAAGGGCCTTGTCTTCTATTGGGAACTTTCTCCTCCCGTCTCTTTGCTTCCGTATCCTGTACCCTGGACAAAAGAAGGCCTTTCTCCCTCCAGGAAAGTCCTCCTCCTGGAATGAGTGCTGGTTAAAGATGATGATACCTAGAGCCCAGAGGGAGCAGTGGCTTCTTCCGAGGCACCTGGGTCAGCCAGCTCACCATAAGCATCGCCTGGGTGTCCAGGTCCAGTCTCTCTGTGGTGCTCACTGCTAGCTCTCCTGCTGGCTTTCTATTGATGAAAGTGAAAGTGAAACTCACTTAATCATGTCCGACTCTTTGCGACCCCATGGACTGTAGCCCACCAGGCTTCTCTGTCCCTGGAAGTCTCCAAGCAAGAATACTGGAGTAGATTGCCATTCCCTTCTCCAGGGGATCTTCCTGACCCAGGAATCAAACCCAGGTCTCCTGCATTGTATGCAGATTCTTTACCAGCTGAGCCACCAGGCTGACTAGTGATGAATTTTCTGTTGATCTATAGATGATTTTTCCTTAACTCACAAAGGCATGAGTGTCTTATATCCAATTTCTATCATGCAGAGTTTTGAAGGGGGAGGTAATCTTCTGGCTCAGGCTATCCATTCACTACTACTACTACTAAGTCGCTTCAGTCGTGTCCGACTCTGTGCGACCCCATAGACGGCAGCTCACCACGCTCCCCTGTCCCTGGGATTCTCCAGGCAAGAACACTGGAGTGGGTTGCCATTTACTTCTCCAATGCATGAAAGTGAAAAGTGAAAGTGAAGTCGCTCAGTCGTGTCCGACCCTCAGCGACCCCATGGACTGCAGCCCTCCAGGCTCCTCCATCCTTGGGATTTTCCAGGCAAGCGTCCTGGAGTGGGGTGCCATTGCCTTCTCCAGTCCATTCACAATTGGCCTCAAATTTCGATTATGAATGTTACCTCCATATGAAATTCATGTCTGTGCTCACACATGCCTGCCTATATCAGTCCCAGGGCTAATCTGATGACTCATTTAAATCTGCGACTCATTACTGATCATTCTGTTGGGTACTAGGAAAGACTCCTTTTAAATAAATATTTTAGTTATTTTGTGAAGAGGATAGTTATTTTGTGTCTTTCAGCTAAAGTTTTACTTGGCTAATGGTAAACATGTGAGTCATGTCACGCTATTTAGAGCCATCTTTTAAAATGTTCTTCTTGTGGAATGTGAAATCCCTCCACACCATAGTGGCCAGGGCTCTTCGGACCTCTTGGAAGCTTGTCTCTCATTTTTTTAAAAAAGCAGAAAACAAAAGAAAATGGAGCATGAAACAAAAAAAAAAGTGACAAGAGAAAAAAGTGATTTGTGCTAGGAAGAAAAGCAAAGACAACTGCTAAGAGCAGAAAATGGTCCTATTTCCTGGGTCTCTGGTACAGGAGGTGAGTGATTGGGACTAAGATTAAAGAAGCAGCTTGGGAGAAAATTGGGCAAGGTTTTTAAAAGATAAGATGTCAGGACTGAGACTTTGGGCAGCAGGGAGCTGCTCAATGTTTTGTGCCTTTAAAAAGTCACCAGAAGAAATGATGATGCCAAAGCATGTTGCACAGGTGAAACTGAAAGACAAAAAGTGGGAGGCAATAAGTCAAATTAGGAGGTATTTTTGTTCTTGTGTAGGGTTTGTTTTTGTTCATTTGTTTTGGGCAATAGTGTGGGAATACAGTAGAGATCTGGATCAACACAGAGGCAGTAAGAACAGAGAAGTCAAAGAACTACTAAGATTTGGTATTTGCATGTCTTGGCTAATGATTTGGCTTTGGGGAAAGGTAAGTGTATGGTTTCCTATTATGCTGTGACCAAGTACCACAAGCTTCATGGCATTAAAGAAGAACACTGGGAGTTGTTAAGTCTGACACTGGTCTCACTGGGCTATAATTAAGGTATATCTACAAGGCTGTATTCCTTCTGGAAGTTCTAGCTGTGATCCTCATCTTTTTTGGCACCAGGAACCAGTTTTATGGAAGATTACTCTTCTGTGGACCAGGGTTGGGGGATGGTTTCAGGATGATTCAAGGGCATTGCATTTGTGGTGCACTTTCTCTTAGTATGACATCAGCTCCATCTCAGATCGTCAAGCATTATATCCCAGAGGTTGGGGACCCCTGATCTAGAGGATAATCTGTTTCTTTATTTTCTCTATCTTCTGGAGGCTGCCCATATTCCTTGGCTTATGGCCCCCTCCCATTTTCAAAGCAGTCTTATCAGGTCTTTTTCAAGTAGCATCATCTGACACTTCTTTCTTACTTCCTATTTCCACTTTTAAGGACTCTCATGATTATATTGAGTCCCACTGGATGATATAGGCTCATCTCCTTGTTTCAAGGTCAGCTGCTTAGCAACCTTAATTTCCATCTGCAACCTGAACTCCCATTTGCTTTGTAAGATAGCTTTGGTGGGGCAGGGACATGATTCTGCCTCCCCTGAGAGGGAGGAGTAGAAAATGAGGCAAGCCTCTGAGTTGTGCTAATCAGGAGAATGGAAGCACCATGAGGAGATACCAGGAAGCTTGGAGAGCAGATGGGTTTGGGACAGAAGCTACTAAGTCCCATGGGATGCACACTGTGAGTTGAGGTGCTTATAGTAAATGAAGCAAGGTACTGTCCATGCTACGAGATGGTGCTGTGAGAGTCTCGCGAGCCTAGGAGTCAGAGAGGCAGTACATGGATGAACAAACAACCTGGACATCTTTTTGATGGAAGGTAGCCTGGCCCTTTTAAAAACACCTAGGCTTTGTGGCTCAGCTGGTAAAGGATCTGCCTGCCAATACAGAAGACTCAAGAGACGCTGGTTCGATCCCTGGGTCAGGAAGATCCCCTGAAGTAGGAAATGGCAACCTGCTCCAATATTCTTCCCTGGAAAATTCCATGGACAGAGGAGCCTGGTGGGCTACAGCCCATGGGGTTGCAAAGAGTCAGAAGTGACTGACTGTACATGCATGCACACACAGGCTTGGCTTAGCTGGAGAAGTCAGATGTGTTTAGAGAAGAAAACCAGAAAAGCCCCATCTCAGTGCTACACAAAATGGGGAAGGGGCGGTAAAGGAGGCAGGGAGAGGTGTGGAAAATAAATATCTGTTTATTCATTTTTCATTTTAAAGAAGTGCTTTCCTCCGAAGTCTTGAGTCTGTAAGAAAGTTTTGCGAAAAGATGTCTGGCGGCCAGTGCTTCCCAGGATCCAGTGCTTAGCTGCATCCTGTGACCAAAGCCTCTACCGCTGAGGGCTGTGATTGCAGAGAATTGGAGAGAACATCTGTGGGCTACCTCAGGGACACACAGCTAGGAAAGCAGAGCTGTGGATCAGACTCCATTGTCTGGCCACCTGCCCAACTCTCTCCCCTCACTCTTCTGTGCCCTGTTATGGACCATAAATGGTGGACGAGCAGAGGTGTGAACTGTGAATTGTTTTGCATCCCTGGTTTGTTGCAAAGGTTCCCACGATGACCGACATCCTCCTCTGAATGAGAACCAATCAGCCCATTCAGAAAAATCTTGAGCTATAGCATTTCCTGACGGTGATATGCACGTCTGATTTCCTTCCATTGTAGTGAAGGCTAAGAGTCAATGTCTCTCTCTCTCTCTTAATTGGAGGCCTGGAAATTAAATTGCAGGAGTTCAAAAAAGAAAAAGATAACATTTTCACAAAATCTACTCCCACTCCCACATCTCTGTGTGCTTGATGACCCCCTCTGCATCTCTAAAACCCACCTTGTATGTTGCCTCCTTCAGGAAGCTTCTACATCCTCTTCTCCCCCAGTCTTTTGTTATGTTGGATGACAATTTGTTTTTTCTCTCCCATAATAGACCATAAGATCACTGAAGGTGGAGGGGAGTGGGCAGGTGTTATCATTAGTTGTCCCAAGACCCCTTACCTAGAGGGAGTTCACTATTTGGTGAAAGAATGAATGGTATTTTCATGTCTCAAAAAAAAAAAAAAAAAGATTATTTTAAAGAAAGCTAGAAAATAAGCCATGCCATTTTTTTTTAAGAGAAGGGAATGGCATCTGTGCTTAGTGGTAATATATTGTTGAGTGGTTTCACAAGAATATCGCTACCATGGGAAAATCTGGATAAAAGTAATAAAAATGAGATCTGCTGTAGACAGCAAATCAAAATCCCTTCGTCTCTGGCAGCCTACAGGCCAGAGGTTCAGAAAAATGGCCAAATCTCACTTTGCATCTCGATATTTTGTCATCAATACAATTAACCAACAGCATTTATAGCGTAGATACTTGTATAAAGCGCCACGCCAAGCGCCAGGGCAATAAAAGAAAAAATGATCCATTTCTGAGCGGCTGCTATTAAATCATTCTTAGGTTAATTGCCCCTGAGGACTTGACTCACATCGTGTCCGTGGATGGCAGGGTGGAATCCTGTCATCTGGCATTTCCCATTAGCACTCGAAACTTGTGTGCGCTTGTTGAAGTCTTATCCTGCCGGCGTGGCTATTGTTGCCAGTGCGGCATTTTATTCATACCTCTCTGAAAGTGCTCTTCATTTCTATTTTGTTGACTCTACATGTCTCTGTCTTCTAAAATACGGGTCAGCAGAATAAGATATGTATGCCAAATCCAGCTTGCTACCTGCTTTTATAAATATAATCCCATTGGACAGCCATGATCATTCATTTCTGTATTGCATATGACTGCTTTTGCCTGCTACAGTGGCAAAATTGAGTCATTGCAGAAGAGACTGTCTGGCCTGCAGTACCAGAAACATGTACTGCCTTGGCCTTGATAGAGAAAGTTTGCTGACCTCTGTTCTGACATATTGAGAGATTATTGAAAGCAAGGATTATGTTTTATTGTTTCTGGGTTCAGCCCCAACGTTGGTACTTATTTAACTCAATCAATGAATGTTCGAGTCTTAATACATGTGAGACACTGTTTTAGGTGCTGGTGGTACGTCCCTCAAAGAGCAAAGCAAAGTCTGTGCCCTCCTAGAGCCTGATACTCTAGTGGTGGGGCCATGGGGAGAGATGGAGCAGTGAACAAACTAATAGACTATGTCGGTGAATGTTATGGAAGGAAACAAATGGATATGGGGAAGACAGGTTGCCATGATGGGTAAATGGGTGGTCGCAGTGGGAGTAGGGGAATTCATTTCATGTGGGTTCATGAAGAAGGTGACGAGCAGTCATTCCAATGACCTTGCCAAGGGGAGACAGGACGTGCGTGGTGCGTTTGAGAGATCACAAGGAGGCTATGTGCCCAGAGCAGAAGAAGGGCTGGCGTGGGAGGAAATGAGGTCATTGTCTGAGTCTGTGTTTTCTGGGGCTGGTTTTATTCTATGAACTTCTCCCTGAGTGAGATGGGAAACCCCTGGAGGCTTGAGCAGAGGCGAGGCAGACTCTGTCGTGTGTTAACAGGCTCTTCTGAGTGGAGGATAGACTATGGAGGGGTGGGGGGCAACAGTGAGAAGAAGCCAGGAGACCATTTAGAAAAATACTGTGATCATCCAGGTAGGGGAGGATGTTGGCTTGGCCCATGATCATAGAGGGAAGGAGATGAGGAGGAGGCCTGATTCCAGCTTCTCGAGCTAGCTCACTACCTAGCATTCAGTAAATGTCTCTTGAATAAAATGTCAGTGTTTCCCTTGGGGTCTGCAGTGGAATCCCCTGTAGAAATTCTGACTGTGCTACTCTGGGATGAAATTCTGACACCTGCCTAAAAATGCAATCATGAAAGCTCTCCGGACAAGCTCAGTCCTCTGGCGAGATCTATCAGTAGGTGTTCTTGTTTCACCTGCCAACATAGTAGACCAAAGGATCTACCTTTTTCCTTTACTTGACATGCTTCTGCTGATGGTAAGTGAGAAGATATTTGACTGAGAGATTATTCTGTTTTCCCATGATTAACCAAAATGACGATTAATGGGTAAAACCTTTCAATTTATTCTAAGCCATCTGTAGGAAGGAGTTGGCCAGGACTGAGTGCGGATCATAAGTTTCTCAAAACAGCAGTCCTGGGCTTTCCATTGCAGGTCATGCAACAATAAGCAATCTTTAATATTTCAAATCTCAGCTGCCCGTTTATCCTTTCTTCTATAGTTAATATCAGAAGATGGCTGGAGAGGTCTTTAAGATGCCAGGCTTCTATGAAGCCGGCAGCTCTTTAATTTTTCACGAGGCCGGCACATCCTTTATGCTTTTAATGATCAGCTACCGTTTGGTTGATAACGAGATGAGCACTGGTTTAACCAAAGCACACCATGGTATTTCTGAGGGATGCTGTTTCAGAGAGGGTGAGGGCATTCTAGAAACAGTGACTTTTGTAAATAAATGGAGGTGTGAATACAAAAAGGCTGATTGTCAGAATCACTAAACAGCTTCGGATGTGAAGCCTTCCCATGAATCCGGCTGAGAAAACCCCCTGGAGGGTGATTTGAACATCGCCTCTCCTGGGTGAACTGCACTATTGGGTGAACGGCACGATTCTCCCACAGTCCGCAGCGGGCTGCAGCTAATGCGCCCCTCACCGTTGCGCAGACCTCTGCTAATGGCCTTGAAAGGGAGAAGGTTCAAAGAGGCTTGGTTCCCAGGCCTGCTAATGAGCATGAGGCCTCTTCCCTCTTAATGAGCCAGGGTTTATGTGGGATTCTTTGCCCTCCCCTTTTTGAAGGGAAGGCAGGCGAGAGTTCACAAAGCAGCAAGTCTTGCCGTCAAGAGGAGCGTGCAGCTGGGCCACCCGAAGACAGCCTGGAGGGGAGCAACAAAGCTGCCAGAGGTCGTGCCCAGGCCAACGTGGCTCTGAGTGTGAGGCTAGACTCCTGCTAGCCATGCCTGTCGCTGGCTACAGTGACAAGCCCTTGATGGGAGATTTTAGGCTGGGAGGGTTGCTTCTGGTCCATCGGCAGCCCTTTAAATTTCCTCTGTGGAGCGCGACTACCTTCAAGTGCTTTCTAAACTGCAGTCGTCACCATTGTTATAACTTAGCAAGTGAATATTGTAGCCACTACGATCCTTGTTCTCATGAACCACGTTGTTAGTACTCAGCTCACCGCAGCCGCTAAAAAGGCCCCCAGATATTTTTCTCCACTTCTCTCTGCCCACCCACGTCCCACTGCTGGATTAAACAATAGAATTATTCAGAAGAGTAACAAAAACATGCCAGAAACGTTGCCTCTATCACAATCATCTTTGTGAAAGTCACTTGTTTTTTTTCTTGGGGGTGTATTTGGGAAACTGACATCCCTGGTTGCAGCGTTATGATTGCCACTGAAACCACACAATTGATTTCATACACATTTCACTCCCGCTTCTACAATAACTGCCTTTCTCCTCTGAAGCCTGGTTTGGTATCAGAGTAGCAGCCCTTAAAGCACATATACTTAACATGTCAACTCATACATGCAAGGTCATGAAAGACTCTGTAGTTCATTAATTACTGTTTCTACATTTTTGTTTTAAAACACAAGGAAAACTTGGCCATAACACAATAAGATTATTGTGATTAGATATGGAAATTACAGTTTCAAGAAGTTGCCGGTTTGGAGGGAGACCCTTTAAAGAACAAAATTGCAAAAAAAAAAAAAAAACATTAAATTAAAAAAAATGCTGCTTTTGGCGACAGGAACCTTGAGGAGATGTTAGCTGATATGCTGGCTTTGGGTGTCCTTCCTCCTCCCGCCCCCGCCTTATTTCCCCAGTGAATAGAGAATTATTTGGAATGTACACACATTTACCCTCCCGTGACCTGTGTGTGGAATTATTCTGAGATGCACTCAAAGCTGACAGCCCCCCATGGCTGACCCCCTCACGCCTAATCACATCTTACGTTCTGTTTCCAGATAGCTGATCAGCTTCCTTGGATTTCACTGATGACCCAGGAGAGCTTTGCCTGAAGATGGAAACACTGGAGTCGGAGCTGACCTGCCCTATTTGTCTGGAGCTCTTCGAGGACCCTCTCCTGCTCCCCTGCGCACACAGCCTCTGCTTCAACTGTGCCCACCGCATCCTGGTGTCACACTGCGCCACCAACGAGTCCGTGGAGTCCATCACCGCCTTCCAGTGCCCCACCTGCCGACATGTCATCACGCTCAGCCAGCGAGGTCTAGACGGGCTCAAGCGCAACGTCACCCTCCAGAACATCATCGACAGGTTCCAGAAAGCTTCAGTGAGTGGGCCCAATTCCCCCAGCGAGACCCGCCGGGAGCGGGCATTCGACGCCAACAGCATGACCTCGGCCGAGAAAGTCCTCTGCCAGTTCTGTGACCAGGATCCTGCCCAGGACGCCGTGAAGACCTGTGTCACTTGCGAAGTGTCCTACTGTGACGAGTGCCTAAAAGCCACTCACCCGAACAAGAAGCCCTTCACAGGCCACCGTCTCATTGAGCCCATCCCGGACTCGCACATCCGGGGGCTGATGTGCCTGGAACACGAGGATGAGAAGGTGAATATGTACTGCGTGACCGATGACCAGTTAATCTGTGCCTTGTGTAAACTGGTCGGGCGGCACCGAGATCATCAGGTGGCAGCTTTGAGTGAGCGCTATGACAAATTGAAGGTTAGTCCGATCCGCCTTAAGCCAAACCCCTTTGTGCCAGCAAATGTCATGGAAAGAAAAAGTGTATTCACTGCTAGCTACGTGGCAGGTGAAGGTTGTCTCTTCGCCTTTTGTTATCTGATTCGTTGTAGCATGTTTTTTTGGCAGCCTGGCCATGTTACACAATAAGAGTATCTTGTAAAAGTTGACTGCTGCTTGTAATGTTAGCGTTGTCAAGGTGAGAGTGAATTCGGAAAAATCTGGATTATTTTCAGTCCTTGTAGTTGAGAGAGAGCAGGAGAGAGAGAGAGAGCAAGAAGGAATGGCAGATAAAATCTGGGTTTAGGCATTTGTGGGGGCATTTATTTTCCTCACTCATTTCACTGGCATCGTATTAGTATCTAGTTACTGCCCAAACAAAGAAGAGAGGGAAGAGGAATACCAAGAGCAAATGTGGGATTTTAGAGGACATGTGAACTTTTATTCCCGGAGTAAATGATATCCAGCTTACTGGTGGACTGGAGTGTTCCAGTTGTCTCAGATTTACAAGAGAATTTCTTGTCGTGGAAGCTTTTTAACCCAGTAAGGGTAGGGGCAAGTATGTGTAACTTCATTTTTGCCCTGGAACTCCGAACCGAACTCTGGCTTGGGGAATGATAATTAATATGACTATCCATCTCATTTTAAAAATCACTCTCTAAACACAGAGAGAAGTCCCCAGGGGAGAAATAAGCCAGGTCTCCAGGTGTCTGTTCATCTGCGGGCAGCGGTGGGTCTAATTATTGCAAACTCAGCCGAGCGAGTTTGCTCTGATCATGAGACACTTCTGTCAATTCTGTTCACCAGCTAATTTTAGATCATAAGATGCCAATTAAAAGGAAAGGAAGTATGAATTAAGAGCTTTGGGTAAATATATATTGAAGTCCTTCCTCTCAGGACACACAACACCATGTTGTTGAGCAAACACAATGAATCACATGATCAAAAGCATTACTACTCAAAGCAGATCATCACCTCTCACTAATAGTTCCTGTCACTTTTTCTCAGTTCCTGTCACTTTTTCTCGCCGCTGACGTGGGCTTGTGTTTATGGGGACCACGTCGTGATCTTTGCTTTCAAACATCATTTGGGGAACAAACCTATCACCTGAGCAGCATGCCTCACTCAAAGTATTCATTGATGACTAGTACAGATCAATCTAGGAAGTTAAGCCCGAGGATGGGGGCAATACAGACAAGGGAAGACAGATGCTGACTGGATTTCTAGTGTCATGCACAAAGGTGGCCAAAAGCACACCTCCCAAGTTCTTAATAGCAAAGCAATGTGTGCGTGAACGTGCTGCTAAAATTCTTCAGAAATTGCTGTGGCTATCAGATTTTAGAAACCATGGTGATCTTTCTGCCCTTTTTTGTTGGGGGACAGAATGTGTAGGATGATTGAACGTTGGCGTTCCTTTCCCCCTTCCTTTTTTAAAAACTGAAGTATAGTTATTTACAGTGTTGTGGTGGTTTCAGATGTACAGCTAAGTGATTCAGTTTTATATATTTATATATATATGTGTGTGTGTGTGTATATATAATATATATATATATATATATATATATATATATATATATGTTGTCTTTTTCAGATTGTTTTCCCTTATAGGTTATTACAAAATGTAGAGTAGCATTCCCTGTGCTCTATAGTAGATCCTTGCTGGTTGTCTATTTTATATATAGTAGTGTGTATATGTTACTTCCAAATTCCTAATTTATTCCTCCCCCCAACCTTTCACCTTTGGTAAGCATAAGTTTGTTTTCAAGAAGGTAAGTGTTTTTGCTTTCGAAAACGTAAAGCTGCCAGATTGGATTTTTTTCTTTATAAAAAAATGTTTCTGTAATTGGATTAACACTGCTCTTAATGACCACGTGTGAAAACACCACACTGAGGTTCGATATTCAGCAACTCCAAGACTTGATATTTAAACTTGGTATTTGAGTTCTTCTCATTCATTTTGTCCCATCACAGAGGAGTCCTTAGTTATTTACATCTCCAAATTTAAGAGGAGACACTTACATGCTCTAGCCCATTTTGTGATGAAAATGAAATTCTTCAATTATGAGCCCTGAACACTTGTCTAATCAAGCCAGTAGGCTAGTGGTCATTTATACTGTCACCAGGAGGGCCTGACAATTTATGATCCTGGTAGATTTTTTCTTCTAATTACAGAAATATAAGCATATAAACAGCACCCAGTAGGCTGAAACACATTTATAGCTGCTCAACAAAGTATGCTTATAAGCATTTATTTACAGCCATTTCACAAAATATGCTTATCAGCATTTAAACAAGGAACATGCTAGCATAGCCTGTTTGTTCTAAAACATGCCACTTATGTTAGAACAAAAAAATCATAGAATAGATGACCTTTGGGTGTCCATGGTGTTTCAAGACCTAAGTACAGTCTAAACATCAGGTTTTTGAAGAAAGGAATAGCATACTGAAAGGGCCAAAACAAAAAAAAAATGGTATTTTTGTTTATTACTTTGACCTGAGAAAGTAAATGTGTTCTGTTAGTATATTTTCCTGAGACTTGAGCATCACTTACAAAAATGGATTTCTGATGATATGGAAACAAAAGCATGGAGAAATTTGAGAATGCTTTCATTCATAATGTGATAGATTTGCTTTACTTACTTGAATATGTAAAGACTAAGGTGTGTGCTGTTTGAAAATTTTTTTTTTACTTCTGTTAGTATAAGTCCATTATTTGAAGAAAAGGAATTCTGCAGTGATCATGAGGAATAATTCTTTTAATAACACTCAATAACTTAGAGGGATATTTTTTCATTAGTTCTCAGTATACATGTGTTGATATAGAGGATTGGAATATACTTTTGTACATTACAACTATTTTTCTAGACACAAAAGGAATAAAAAGGAAAACTTTCAGCATGTAGAATTCATGCAAATAAAATCTTTCACATCATTTGAAATCACATCAAGTCAAGAATCTAATGATGCTTTCAGAGACTGTGCATTGGGAGATAATCATAAAATATTGAAACAAAGAGAAAATTAAACTAGCATTTCCTGAACTCTGTTTTAAGATAAAAAGAGAAAAGTCTTCCTGGCAAGTGCATCTCTAAATGGAGCCTATCATGATGTGGACCTTTTCACATCATTTTAATTGAATTTTAAGAAGCCTCTCAGTGCTCCAAACTTGATTCAAAAGTTTGATTAGTGAACCAAGTGACATATAAGAGAATTGAATAGAATGCATTCCAGAGTTTTCAAGAAATTACAATTCAGTAATTTCTTCTCCTCTGTTACACCATACAATGTTGGAGCTCTTGTTTCTTTCCTCTGGTCCCACCTATAAAAATATACAAACCCAGAAAAATTGATCTTTCCTTGAACTTCAATTTTAGCATACTCTGACTTCAAGTTAGCTGAAACTGAAGTTCCAAATCACTGTTTTGCTCTTCTGACTCTGATTGGCCTTCTTTTGGCTGCGGGAGTTAATTTGCGAAATAATCCCTTTCAATGGGTCATCTCATTACAGTTTTATAATAGTTTGATAAAGGTTCCAGTTAGATCTCAGCCTTCCTATGTAGCCCTTCTCTTCTGGAGGTAGAGAGATGGGATTTCACTTTTGGGCTTCATTTATAGATCGTGTGGGGGGTCTATATTTTTGAAAATCTTCTACTTTATTTGCCATTGGGGAAGTTGTAAGTGGAATCTGAGCTAGACTTTTTACTTTTTCCTTAGAATTTCTATGACTTGTTTCTTCTTTGAAAATAGTCACTGGTAGAGTGCAGGTTCCAGGGAAAGAGTGGTGTGTGTGTATGTGTGTATGTGTGATGCATATGTGGGTAGAGGCTGGGGATGCTGCTACATCCTACAAGGTGCAGGATGGGCCCCCACCACGTAGAGTTGTCTGGTCCCAAATCTCAGCAGTGCCCAGCTTGAGAAACCTTCATCTGTGGGAAGAATTTAGCATTTATCACTGCATTGGTTTGCCAGGGCTGCTGCAGCAAGGGCCCACAAACTAGGTGACCTACAGGAAAGGGATGTATTGTTGTACATTTCTGGAGACTGTTGTTGTTTAGTTGCTCAGTTGTGTTTGACTCTTTGTGCCCCAGTGGACTGCAGCCTGCTAGGCTCCTCTGTCCATGGGATTCTCCAAGCAAGAATACTGGAGTGGGTTGCCATGCCCTCCTCCAGGGGACCTTCCCTACCCAGGGATCGAACCTGTGTCTCCTGTATCGGCAGGCAAATTCATTACTACTGAGGCTGGAAGTCTTCAATCAAGGTGTCAGCAGAGTTGATTCCTTTTGAGGGCTGTGAGGGAAGGATGTGTTCCAGGCCTTTCTCCTTGGGTTGTTGGTGGCTGTTTTCTCCATATATCTCTTCATATGGCATTCTTCCTGTGTGTTTATCTTCGTGTTCAAATTTCCCCTTCTTGGCATAATTTTTTTTGGCTGCCCCACGTGGCATGCAGGATCTTAGTTCCCCCATCAGGGATCAAACCCATGCCACCGACATTGGGAATCCTGAGTCTTAACCACTGGATGGCCCAGGAAGCCCCAAATTGCCCCTTCTTAACAGGACACCAGTCATATTGGATTAAGGGCCCACTCTACTCCAGTATGAGTTCATCATAGCCAATTATAGCTTCAGTGACCTTTAAGGTCGCATTCTGAAATATTTGGGGTTAAGACTTCAACATACGAAGTTTTAGGGGCCACAGTCTAACTCATAGCAATCACTTACTCCAGTGTATACCTGGTTATCTAGTCAATTGAGCACACAATATGTCTCCCTTGATGATTTAATCACCCTAAGTTAGGCAGAGACCTTTGGCTCCCACTGCTCCATCACCCACCTAAGACTGACTACAGGATCTTGCAGATAATGAATTCCCAATAAATATTTGTCAGCTGCTTCACTGATGATCAACTGTTAACCCTACTTGAAAGCTTAAATTCCATTTGTAATAATATTACAGATATTCATTCTGATATATGATAAAGAATTCTGTAAGATAATTTCTGGGTTTCCTTGGTGGCTCAGATGGTAAAGAATCCACCTGCAATACAGGAGACTGGGTTCAATCCCTGAGTCAGGAAGATCCCCTGGAGAAGGGAATGGCAGCCCACTCAGTATTTTTGGCTGGAGAATTCCATGGACAGAGGAGCCTGGAGGGCTACAACACATAATCACAAACAGTCGGACAGGACTGAGCGATTAACGCTTTCAACTTGAAGATAATTTATAAATAAGAGCAGAGCCAGATATACATTATATTTTATCCACCTGGACATGACTCATTATTCTGGTCTGTATTGCACTTCATTGGTTTAAATTTAATGGTATGAATTTTGATAAACTAGATCTCAAATCGGAGAAGGCAATGGCAACCCACTCCAGTACTCTTGCCTGGAAAATCCCATGGACGGAGGGGCCTGGTAGGCTGCAGTCCATGGGGTCGCTAGGAGTCGGACACGACTGAGCGACTTCACTTGCACTTTTCACTTTCATGCATTGGAGAAGGAAATGGCAACCCACTCCAGTGTTCTTGCCTGGAGAATCCCAGGGACAGAGAGCCTGGTGGGCTGCCGTCTATGGGGTCACACAGAGTCGGATACGACTGAAGCAACTTAGCAGCAGCAGCAGATCTCAAGTACTTGTTCACCTTTGTTTTATGCTCCTATATGATGGACAGTTGACAGACCCATTATACCTACTGTTTCCTTTATCCTCCCGTATCTGAGATGTAGATTTTTTGGAGAGGTCATGCAAAAGTAACTTAGTGTATGCTTCATAAAGGCAATATGAACAGGAACAGTCCCCCTCCTCCCTGAAGCTTATAGTTTAGCAGAGAGTTCCAGTAGGTAAATACTTTCTCTGTTCGTGGGAGGAAACTCTGGGTACACTGTACCCAAAGGAGGGACACCAATGCCAGACCTGAGAGACTTTAGGGAAAGGCTTCCTGAAATAAAGGCCATTACATCTACCGTTGCCAAGCTTCTTATTAGAAGACTGACAAATTTAGTAGACATCCATAGGTTCTTTGGTATCATTCTTTTTTATATTTCCCACCTGTGGCATCCCTTGTGGAGCCCTGTATCTTTTTTCAAACGGGTTCACAGTAAGTCTAGGCTAGATTTTAATCTAACATGTAGATCATGACATTTTGTCACCTGATGCCATTGGGGATATGTGAATGTCAGACATATGTCTTCCAAAATGTTTTGGTTATATGAGTTCTCACCTGTTCCAACTAGCCCCTTCAAATTTCTATTCTGCTTATGCTTATTTCATGGGAACAATTCTTTAGTTTCTTTAGAATCTTCCCATGTGACAAAATACAGTTTCCAAATACTTGTGAAATATGTTAAAGTTGTATTTTAATTTTCTTAGTTGGGTACAAAAACTTTTTATGATATACAGAGTAAAAGAAGACATTTCGAGGGATATGTTCTTAACAGTAAACTTAAGGCTCCATCTTTCTCCTCTCTCCTTTTCATCTCTTCCCCGTAATGAATCCCCTCTCCCTCCCTTACCTGCAGAGAGGACTGTCTTACCACCTGATGATTTATTATTGGGATAATTTCTGAGGAGTTCGGAGAATTCTGGGAAATAGACAGGTACATAAGGTACCTTCTAGTTATTTGATTGTGTAAAGAAATTTAATTCTTGAGCATGTTTCTTAGCTTTAGTTCATTTGTTGTTGTTGCTGCTTTGTTCAGTTGTGTTCAATTCTTTGCAGCCCCATGGACTGCAGTACACCAGGCTTCCCTGTCCTTTGCCATCTCCCAGACTTGGCTCAAATTCGTGTCCATTGAGTCAGTGATACCATCCCACCATCTTGTCCTCTGTCGTCCCCTTCTCCTCTTGCCTTCAATCTTTCCCAGCATCAGTCTTTTCCTATGAGTTGGCTCTTTGCATCAGGTGACCAAAGTATTGGAGCTTCAGCTTCAGCATCAGTCCTTCTAATGAATATTCAGGATTGATTTCCTTTAGGATTGACTGGTTTGATCTCCTTGCAGCCCAAGGGACTCTCAGGATCTTCTCCAACACCACAGTTGTAAAACAGGGCTAATAATGTATTTGTTGTTGTTCAGTCACTAAGTCATGTCCAACTGTTTGAGACCCCATGGACTACAGCACACCAGGCTTCCATGTCCTTCACCATCTCCCAGAGTTTGCTCAAACTCATGTCCTTTGAGTCAGTGCTGCCATCCAACCATCTCATGCTCTGCCACTCTCTTCTCCTTCTGCCTTCAATCTTACCCAGCATCAAGGTCTTTCCCAATGAGTTAGAAATAATGTACTTACTTGCATAGAAACATGGGAGAGCAAAATAAAATGTTTCACACAAACCATCAGTATTGTGCCTGGCAATGTATTAGAACATAAAAACACTGTAATAATCCAGGAGGTTAGAATGGCATGATGGTTACGATGTGGACCTTTGGGGCACACGGCCTGACAGTTGTTTTTTAACCACGGCTTGTTTTATTTGCATGTGAGATAAGGGTCCACATTGTTGCTGTCATGGGTTTTGTAGTTCTGTGTCTCAAGCTCCTGGCGAAGGGCAGAGGCATGAGAGTGAGTAAACACTTGTTGATGGACAGGTGCATGATTGATGGGTTAGAGAAGTGCTTTGGGATGTGGAGGAGGAAGAACTGACTCTGGTTTTTGAGTAGACAAGAAACCTTGCTCCAGGGTGGTGGGCTTTAAGCCGCCTTGACAGATCAGTGGATTATGCATCAAAGAAGAGTGAGGCGTTCCTCGGGAGTGGGGCCAGCAGAAACCTGTTGGCGGGAATTGGCAAGACAGCTTAGGGATTCTAGACAATGCTGGCTAAAGCCCAGGGTGCCAATGGAGGGGCCCGGGAGGGAGGCTGTTGGAAGAGTCCTATTGGGGGCAGGGTGAAGAGTTTGAGTCTTTGAATGCCAGGTTAAAGTTCGGGGCAGTTTTCTTCTCTAGAGAATAACACTGAAGGAATTTTGTTTTTGAGAGAGAGAGGCTGATGTCATGTATATTTTCTGAAGGCAAGGTCCAGTCAGGGTATCAGAAACATTTAGGGTCATTGTGTCCACAGAAGAAATACAAGGGGGAAAAGTTGTTCACATGACTTTAGATTTTTGTGGTCTCATTTTTAATAGGCAAAGTGAAGTAGTATCATAGGTCAAACCACACCCCCGACACACACACACGCACAGACATACACACACTCAACAGAAACATGGAAAGCAGTGAGAGTCAATGTCTTGTCCTTGAAGACCAAGAATAGGAGTGATCATTGATGATTGGCTCTTGATTCCAGACATAAATGCAATTCTTTTCTGCCTTTCCTTCCCTGGTGGCTCAGTTGGCAAAGGATCTGCCTGCAATGCAGGAGACCTGGGTTCGATCCCTGGAAGAAGGCATGGCAACCCACTCCAGTGTTCTTGCCTGGAGAGCCCCCATGGACATTGGAGCCTGGTGGGCTACAGCCCATAGGGTCACAAAGAGTTGGACACGACCGAGTGACTAGGCACACAAACACACAGCACAGAGATACACTCGAGATGCTGTGTGCTTATTTCTTCTGGCTTTCTGAGCCACTCTAAGGCAGATGTGTTCAAATCTCTAAATGCTGACCACAGACCTCAGGAATGTTTTATAGTCAGATATGACCTTGAAGTTGATGTTGTTTCATCCCGATTCTGCAGATGAGGAAATTGGAGCGGAGGGTGATAAAAGGGGTGGCCCCACATCACCTGGGCAGAGGGCTTTGACCTAAGACTAGAGCACAGTTCCCCCTGCTGCCCTCTTATTTTGGGTTTCTTTGGCTCCAGCTTTTCGAGTGACTCCATTACTTCTGAGGTTTCCTTTTGGGTTTGGAGACTCAGTTCAATTCAGTTCAGTCGCTCAGTCATGTCCAACTCTTTGCATCCCCATGGACTGCAGCACACCAGGCTTCCCTGTCCATCACCAACTCCAGGAGCTTGCTCAAACTGATGTCCATCATGTTGTTGATGCCATCCAACCGTCTCATCCTCTGTCGTCTCCTTCTCCTCCTGCCTCAATCTTTCCCAGGATGAGGGTCTTTTCCAATGAGTTGGTTCTTTGCATCAGGTGGCCAGAGTATTGGGGCTTCAGCTTCAGCATCAGTCCTGTATGAATATTCAGGACTAATCGAGGTGGTGTGTGGTTTTACACACAAACCTGGCCAGGCTGTAGGCCACCATCATAGACGGTGGCTGATGCCTTATGTCATTGTTGTTCAGTCACTAAGTCATGTCCAACTCCGCGACCCCATGGACTGCAGCACACCAGTCCTCCACTATCTCCCAGAGTTTGTTCAAGTTCATTAAGTCGGTGATGCCATCTAACTGTCTCATACTCTGCTGCCCTCTTCTTTTGCCTTCAATCTTTCCCAGCATTGGGGTCTTTTCCAATGAGTCAGGTGCCTCAAGGGCCATCCAGAAAGCTGCCTTAAGATATCTCCATGCCGATATTTTCTCCAGCTGAGCCAGTGTACTTAGACTGGGTTGTCTTGAAGGGCCAGACCTGAATTCACACAGATGTATCTGAGATGACCTCAGGGACACCTCAGAAGAAAAGATATGCTCATGTGGAAACCAGTGGATTGTCACAGCAGCTTCCGTGGGCTCACTGGTTTACCCCTTAGAGTAATTTTTTTCCCCCGAATGTCCCAATATATAGATAACTCATTTATTTTATTTTAAAGAATAATTTATTTGTAATCTATTTTATTCTTGGCTGCACTGGGTCTTTGTTGCTGCTCGCAGGCTTTCTCTAGTTGCGGCGAGTCAGGGCTATTCTTTGTTGCAGTGCAGGCTTCTCACTGCAGTGGCTCCTTTGTGGAGCTTGGGCCCTCGAGTGCTGGGTCAGTAGTTGTGGTGCATGGGCTTAGTTGCTCTGCAGCATGTGGAATCTTCCCAGACTAGGGATCAAACCTGTGTCCCCTGCACTGGCCAGTGAATTTTTATCCATTGTACCACTAAGGAAGTCCCTCCTTCATTTTATTTAAGTGTATAAAGTGAGTCCATATAAGTGAGGAGTATCTATTTGTGCATAGCATTTCAATTTAAGTTGAAAAGTTTTGAAAGAACACAATTCATCTTGATGAGGTACGAAGTTAAAGCTAGTAGGATTTGCTGAAATTACTTTTACTGAGTATTTTTTAAAGGCTGTGATATTCAGAATCCTTTCATTCTCTGACACTGGCAAATCATAAACTAGGTCATTGTTAGAAAGACTGGTAAATTTTTTGACAATGGATAGGTAAATAATAAAGAGGACACAGAGTAGCCTGAGAAAGTGAATGAAGCTAAAGACTGGATATATTCTCTGTATGTGACATAGGCATTCTGGAAAAATCTGATAAAGCTATTTACAAAGTCCACTTAAAACTTAATTCACTTTATGTTTTAGATTTTGGGCACACTACTTAAGGACTTCGCCTACCCATGAGGATAGCTTTTAGGCTGACAGAGGAGAATACATTTTGCATTTCTCATCAAAAAGGAAAATGCTTGTAAAGTGCCTAGTCTAGTGATTGGCACATAGTAAGCGTTCCATGAACATGAGGTATTATTATATCTGGGCATTTACTGTTACAATAAAGGCTTCATTGGTGTAATCCAATCGTGGGTTTCCTGACAGTATCATAAATTACTCAGTGGTTATAGGGTCGATTTGTGTTTCTGGCTGACATGGGAAATTTTGAACAACCCTCGGGGGAATTATAATTGGGTGGGAACTTTGATTTGTCCTTTTTATCCAAGCCGAATAGTAAAATGGACTCTTAAGAAGCAGTGAGTGGTGGACTCAAAAGAAATGGCTTTTAAAACAAGCACCATTTTGAAGTTCAGGGCAGCCTGGGCCAATCACAAGCTCCGTTGGCCAGCTTTCTGTTTTGTTGTAGATTGCTTTGGGTGTGTGAGTGAAGGATGGAGCTGGGTAGCCCTGGGCTCCCTGTCAGCAGCCATCACCCTTAGAATAGGAAGAAGGAGGGGTTTCAGTCTTGGTTAGGGCTGGGCACAGAGGAGAGCCCTGAAGGGAAGAGCTTGCACAAGGACATAAATGCCTCCAGCCCCTCCTGTAGGGGCCCTGGGTGTTCTGTGACGTTGGGACAAAATGCATAGAGCAGCGAGGTCAGCATCTTGTATCTACTTTGCTGCCTATTGGGGAAAACAGTCAGGAAAATAATGGATTTTATTCATGTGGAGATAGACCAGGTTCTTATTCCTGAAACAATATGAAAATTCTGAAAAGCTTCTACCTTTTTCGTGTCTTTATAGATGATTTTTTTCCCCCATCTGCTTTATCAAATTCTGCCTTTAAAAGAAAAAGAAAAGAACCCTTATTTATTCACCCAAGGGATATTTGTGTTTGGCTAAGGAGATAAGCCCCGGGTAAACTCTGGCAATGCAGAAATGAGTCACAGAGACACGTCGTTGCTTCCATGGTCTAGACATAATTATAACATGCGATAAGAGCATAGAAAAGGGCTAGGAAAAGAAGTCCATGAAACTCAGTCCATGAGATAGTTTTTAAAATGACTCATAGTCCCAGATTGCTGACTTAGGTGTTGCTCTGTGGAAATTGTGCTGTGTTTGTGCTCCCTTGCTCAGTCATGCATGACTCTTTTGCGACCCCATGGACTGTAGCCTGCCAGGCTCCTCTGCCCATGGAATTTTCCAGGCAAGAATACTGGAGTGGGTTGCCATTTCCTCCTCCAGGGGATCTACCCACCCCAGGGATCAAACCCACATCTCCTGTGTCCCCTGCATTGGCAGGCAGGTTCTTTACCACTGTGCCACTAGGAAAGCCTACTCTGGAAATTGCCTACTTCCAAAAGCTGAAGGAAAAATACATTTCAAGGAGAAGCAGTGTTCAGAGAAGACAGCAAGGACATTTGCCTGTGCACTTTGGAGTGGCTGTCAGGGCAACATAGGAGGACTCCAGTCCATGAAAAAATCTGGGCCAGACCCTTTCTTATTAAAGGTCTGCTGATCACAGTTTGAATTGTAGCTCTTCTCACATGCTTTCCTCAGAGGTCTCCATTTCCTTCCTGAACAGGGCTCATAGGTCGAGTCCATATCCAGGGTCAGGAGCCATTTATGTCACTTCCACTGTGAAAGGACCCATCTCTAGGAAGACGGTGTGAGAGGTCACCAGAGGAAATGCCATTGTGTGGCCCAGCCAGCTGTGGGCGTGGCTAGCTTTATCTGTGAGGGAGTTTTTGCAAACTTTGGTGTTAGGATGAATATCCTGGCTTGGTAGAGAGATTTATTTCTCAATCCTTTGACCCTTTCACGTGGCTGTCCAGAGCTCAGCTGCTCTTGGTTGGTGGCATCAGATTTAAGGCTGAGAGGAGTGAAATGGGCAGGCTTTCCAACTCATGCTCAGTATGGCCTGTCGCTTCTGGAAGATCAAGGAGACCCAAGGTTCCTGCTTCCCAGATGGCTCACTGGTAAAGAACCCGCCTGCCAGTGCAGGAGACAAAGAGACGTGGGTTCAATCCCTGGGTCAGGAAGATCCCCTGGATAAGGGCATGGCAACCCACTCCAGTATTCTTGCCTGGAGAATCCCCATGGACACAGGAGCCTGGTGGGCTACAGTCTGTGGGTTGCAGAGTCGGACATAACCAAGCACGCATGCCATGCCAAGGTCCCCATACAAACTTCACCCAGGAGCGGGGTGATTTTCTTGCCCCTGGCCTGCTGAATAAGGCTCTGGAGGGTCCCAGCCAATGAGGATCTTACCCAGTTATAACGGTTCAGCTCATCAAATGAAGTGGTTCCAGTTTCTCTTTTATTCTAGAATCTCATCTGGAAACACACTTGGCAAGGCCACCATGCTGCCTTTGTGCCTCTAGACTAAAGTCCTGTAGGTCAGTGCTGGGGGTGGTAAGGGAGCGTGGTAAGGTAAGGGTAACTCTCTTTCAAGATGCCGCTTAAAGTTGTTTTACAATGTGGTTCAAGCATATTTGTTTATTCAACACTGAGAACCAGCTATTACCAAGAGGAATAATGAGCATTTGCAAATCTCCAGATTGACAGGTTGCAAAGCACTTTCGAGTATTATTTGATTCTTGAAATAACCATGTATCCCCTGCAAAAATATGAGAATGTTAATACCCGCTCATTAGGGATCTTGGCAGGATTAAATGAGATAATATAGGTCCAGGTATCTAGCTCAGCATCTAGTGGGTGGGAGAAGCTGCGTAAATAGGAACCTCCTTAACCACTTGGAATGTGAGGACACAGAAATTAAATAGCATTAACTGTGGTTAGAGAAATTGAAGTTTGGTGTTCCGACCCAGGGACCCTATCTTGGCCCTAACTAATCATCACCTATGATTAAGGCAGAAAGAACTATGGCCCAAACGTGCCCCACTTCAGAAAATTAATGAGAAGGAAAAAGAGCTTAAGTGATGGAGAGACAAAGTGCTTTTGCCTTAACTTCTGACACAAGGATTGCCTGGACACAAGAAATTTCCTTTAAAGTAGTAACTAAATTGAGGCTGATCTATTTTTCCATTCTGATATAAATAAAGGAATAAAAACACAAAAATTAAATATGGAAATCCTTATGGAATAATTTTTATTTACTTACAGTCATGTTGAATTATTCAGTATTCACCAGCTACTCAATATATTAGCGTTAAATGAAGGAATGAATGAGTCTCTCATGGTCTCTAAATTCATCCCATCACTTGAAATGTGATAATTCATTTGCTGTGGTTAAAAATGTAAATTTAGCATCTTGGTCTATGAGTTTGACATTTCAAATCTCTTAAGAGACCTAAATGAGTTCTTACTCATATTTAGTTATTTTTGGCAAAGCCTGTATATAAGTGAAAATGGTCGCCACTTGTTAGTCAATAACAAAGGTTTGGGGTCTATTATCCATTCCCTTTTCCAGGATTGCTTATCAGAATTGTAGGTTTACATTAGTTTCCTAGACCTAACGGCTCAAATATAAATGTACACAGGAAATACTTGCGGATCTTATTAAAATTCTCCTCCAATTAAAATAAATAAGTAAATTAAAACAGCAACAACAGAAATGCAGGTTCTCATTCAGCAGGTTTGAAATGGGTTTGAAGTCTGATTTTAACTTGTGCCTTAGCCTTGTCATTTTCAATTTGTGTGAACTTAGGTTAAGGAAAACAAACCACAACTAAGTTCTCTAAGCCTTATTTGTTCATCAGTGCAACAGAGGTATAATTGAGGGGTAAACCCTGTAATGCTTGACCCTGGGGAAGCCCAAGGTTCCTCTTTCCATTACTGTTATACCCTGAAGGCTGATCTTTCTCCCCTTTCTCCAAGCTGTAAGCCTTCCCTGTAGCTATAAAGACAATATAGGTTCTTTTAAGAAGTTAATGTAAAGTTGATGTAAATCAAAGTGAATAGTCTTCCTCTTCAAGCCTTCTATTTCTTCCTCTACTAACTCCAGTTGATTCTTAAAGGACTAACTGTAGGCTCCCCAAGGACTACTTTAGGTTAGCCTTTCATAAAATTCTCTCAGACATTCCATGTTGTCTCTACTACCCCTTCATCATTACACTGCCTTCCATATTATTATATAAACACTTTTGGGCTAAAGGGCTTCCCCAGTGGCTCAGACAGTAAAGAATCCTGCAATGCAGGAGACCTGGGTTCGATCCTTGGGTTGGGAAGATCCCCTGGAGAAGTGAACAGCTACCCACTCCAGTATTCTGACCTGGAGAATCCTATGGACAGAGGAGACTGGCAGACTACAGTCCATGGGGTCGCAAAGAGTTAGACACGATTGAGTGACTTTCACTTTCCCTTTGGGCTAAAAGCCTTCCTGCCTCAACTGGTTGTCCATTTCTCAAGCTCAGTGACTGTGTCTCATAGTTATTTTCTATCTCATTATTCCTTTTCCAGTGACTAGCTGTTGTTCAGTCACTAAGTTGTGTCTGACTCTGTGACCCCATGGACTGCAGCAAGCCAGGCTTCCCTGTCCTTCACTATCTCCCAGAATTTGCACAAACTCATGTCTATTGAGTCGGTGATGCCATCCAACCAGCTCATCCTCTGTCATCCCCTTCTCCTGCCTTCAGTCTTTCCCAGCATCAGGGTCTTTTCCAGTGAGTCAGCTGTTCACATCGGGTGGCTTTTTTAAATAAGCTACAAGGTATTTTATCAGTAGTAAATACTTATTGAAACAAATGGAACAGCCATTAATAATTTAATGAGATGATATGGTACAATTTGCCCATCAGGTAAACAAGAAAAATCATAGCCCACCCACCATTCTTTTGAAATTTGAATACATAAGCCAGCAAAATATTGCTTTGTAGGTCTCTGCATTCATTTCTGAATCAACAAATTGCTTGCCAATGATTTCTTATGAGGAAGTATTATGAAGAGACTGTGTGATTTTTAAAGACTTTAGTTCAGACACAGGTGATGAAATATTTGTCATTCACAAGGCCAGGATAAAAGAATATTATATACATATGTATTTTCTTGTGTGCATATTTTTTATGTATATGTTTTGTTCTCTACTGCCTCAGAACAGAGTTCTCTGTAGTTCCCCTTTGAGGTACGATGGTAAGAAATCGTGAAGACCTTAGCGGGTAAACTTAGTGGCACACATTTGCCTTATCATGACAACTTGAAGGGCTAGGGGCATCTAGTGGGTCAAGGCCAGGGATGCTGCTCAGCATCCTAAATACACTGGACAGCCCATGGCGGAGAATCGTCAAGTGGTAAATGTCTGTGGTGCTGAGGCTGGGACATCTGTAGTTAACCAAAGCATCTTTGCTGGCATGCAGAGAGGAAAGCTCAGCTTCATTCTTCACAAGGCGTTGACTTCTTTGTGTAACCTCCAAGTGTTAGTCACTCAGTTGTGTCCGACTCTTTGTGACCCCATGGACTATAGCCCACCAGGCTCCTCTGTCCGTGGGGATTCTTCAGGCAAGAATACTGGAGTGGGTTGTCATTCCCTTCTCCAGGGGATCTTCCTGACCCAGGAATCGAACCCAAGTCTCCCACATTGCAGATAGTTACTTTACTGCCTGAGCCAGCAGGGAAGCTGTGACCTCCAAAACCAAATCTATTTTGAGACAAGAAAGCCCAGTCCTTGCAGAATCCCCTCCTTCCATCTGTGGACACCCCGAGTGGCAGGCTGGCTACCACCCCAAGGCTGTGCATGGCAGGCTTCCTCCACCCCAGGCCCCTGGCCTGTCTTGAGGTGTCTGGGCCTGCCCAGTCCACCCTTGGGGCTGTTTCAGCAATATTTCAACCTCCAGAGGTGTATTGAATATTTTTTAATCCCTTCTCCAAACATGATTTAGGTGCAACTGATATTATCTATTATCCCCAGGTGTACTAGCTGTGGCAGTTCATGTTCAGGACTACACTACCTTCCTGGGGTAGCTGTCTGTATCAAACACAGCCTGGGGCTTTTTACCAAGTAGGAAGTCGGCAGAGAATAGGCCAGCAGCTGAGAGTTTCACCCAAATGGCTTTTATATGATGGATAATAGTTTTCATTGTATTATAGTCAAAGTGAATAATTTCCAGAGATCAAAAGTGACTCATTAAATCCGTTAGTCAATTTTAAATCTGTCTTCCAAAGAAACTGTTTATATGTATATACCTCTGCATGTGTGTGTGCGTGTGTGCACGCAAAACTATGGATTCTCAGCTCCTCAAGCAGAGACTTGGAATGGCATGAATCAAATGTGAATATTCAGTGCCAAGGCAGAGGTTATGTAGGCATTGTTTTGTTTGTTCCTGCAGGCAGAGACTGTTTATTTCACAAGAGGTACACATCATGAAAACCCCAAGCTGGAAAGGCCTTTGTCATTGTCTAGTCCAGTGGTTCTCACCCTGGTGCACAGAGGTCACCTTGAACAGGAGCCCAGCCAGATGGAACAAGATCCTCTGGGGTGTAGCTTGTGAAAGTTGCTCAGTCATGTCTGACTCTTTGCAACCCCATGGACTGCAGCATGCCAGGCTTCCCCGTCCATCACCAACTCCTGGAACTTACTCAAACTCATGTCCATCGCATTGGTGATGCCATCCAACCATCTCATCCTCTGTTGTCCCCTTCTCCCGCCTTCAATCCTTCCCAGCATCAGGGTCTTTTCCAATGAGTCAGTTCTTCACATCAGGTGGCCAAAGTATTGGAGTTTTAGCTTCAGCATCAGTCCTTCCAATGAATATTCAGGACTGATCTCCTTTAGGATGGACTGGTTGGACCTCCTTGCAGTCCAAGGGACTCTCAAGAGTCTTCTCCAACACCACAGTTCAAAAGCATGAATTCTTCAGCACTCAGCTTTCTTTATGGTCCAACTCTCACATCCATACATGACTACTGAAAAAACCATGGCTTTGACTAGATGGATCTTTATTGGCCAAGTAATGTCTCTGCTTTTTAATATGCTCAGTCGAGTTCAACTCTTTTGCGACCCCATGGACTGTAGCCCTCCAGGCTCCTCTGTCCATGGGATTTCCAGGCAAGAATACTGGAGCATATTGCCTTCTACTCCAGGGGATCTTCCCAACCCAGGAATCAAATCCTTGTGCCCTGTGTCTCCTGCATTGGCAGGCAGACTCTTTACCACTGAGCAACTTGGGAAGCCCAAATACCTTTATTTAAGTTGAAACAAGTGTCTTAGTGTAGATGCTTTTAGTCCAGAGCATAGAAATTTTCAATAGCTGTCTTCTTTTTTTAAAAATTACTTTGTATACTTTAATTGCAGGATAACTACAATATTGTGGTGGGTTTTGCCATACATCAACGTGAATCAGCCACGGTGGCACGTGTCCCTCCATCCTGAACCCCCTTCCCACCTCCGTCCCCACCCCATCCCTCTGGGTTGTCCCAGAGCACCAGCTTTGAGTGCTCTGCTTTATGCATCGAACTTGCACTGGTCATCTATTTTACATATTTTACATATGGTAATATCCATGTTTCAATGAATAGCTGTGTTCTTATGAGAGGTCTTCATTTTGAAGATACCTATCATATTTAAGATAAGAATAATCGCAGTGTCTCTGTTCTCTTAATAGCCACAGTAATATTTCTGTCCAGGGGATTTTTTTTTCAACCGGAAAGTCAGAAATAAGACAATATGATCAGGTGTAATATGATCATCAGTGCAAGAAGAAAAATAAAATACATTCTGCTAAGGACAATGAGATGTGATTTTTCCTTTCAACCAGTAAAGAAATCAGTTGTAAATTTCTAATTCTTTATCATTATTCTGATGATCTGTGAAGGGATATTTTATTCTGATTTCTTTTGAATAAATATGAGCAAATTTGAATATTACCTCTGAGAGCTAGAGACACCTCCCAGGAATCCTTGTGAGTGACCATGGAGTAAGGCCATGGGGATGGGGATGAAACCATCACAATTAATCTGTAGAGTTATGTGTTTGGCTCTTAATGACAATTTTCAAATTTTCAAATAATTATTCAAATAATTCAAATAATATTCAAATTTTCACTGTGCAGCCCTTCATCCAAAATGCAGTCATAAAACAGGCTTCGTGGAAGGTTCAAAAGCCATTGAATCTGCTCATTTTCCTTAGAAATTGATTTATCCATATTTGATAGTTACCTCCATATCTATATTTTTCAGAGAAAGTGACTCAAACTCTTCCATTTTGTGTCTAAACAATATATTCAGTAAAAGTGCTCCTGTCCTGAAAAAATATCACCATGATACTTACAAAGATAAAATGACTTTTTGACAATGATTTTTCTGAATGGATAAACACCAGAGATGGTGAAATAAAATCGAATTGGTCTCCCACAGGAAGAATCCCTCATCCATCTCTATGGTCCCCCTCTTTTTGATGCCCCCTTTGACCCCCGCACGTGTGAGGCTGGCTCTGTCTAGGTTTGCTGTCTTCACTGTGCTCACTCCATCGTAGTGAAACTTCACTGCTGCCTTAATCTTTTATTCTGGAGGCTCAAGGAGAGTCATTTTTCCCCCTGCAGTTTAGAGTTATATAGCCCCGTGTGATTTTATGAAAGAGTATTCCAAAGGACTGTTCTAGAAGGTGAGTGATAGGTATTAATACCAAGCATGTCTTCAGACAAGGAAGTGTTAGGTGCTAAGACAGTTGCCAAAGATTACTCTGATCCTTACCCGGATGAGCTCTGCGCTCGAGGTTGTCTTTGTCAGATGGACAAGAGGCATGGAAAATGTTTCAAAAAAAATTAGTTGTGTTTGTTTACACTATAATTGTGAAAAGAATTCTCAAGATGGTCATTCAGTTCAGTTCAGTCGGTCAGTCATGAGCGACTACTCTTTGCTACCCCATGGCCTGCAGCATGCCAGGCTTCTATCTGTCACCAGCTCCTGGAGCTTACTCAAACTCATGTCCATTGAGTCGGTGATGCTATCCAACCATCTTATCCTCTGTTGTCCCCTTCTCCTCCCGCCTTCAATCTTTCCCAGCATCAGGGTCTTTTCGAATGAGTCAGTTCTACACATCAGGTGGCCAAAATATTGGAGTTTCAGCTTCAGCATCAGTCCTTCCAGTGAATATTCAGGACTGATTTCCTATAGGATGGACTAGTTGGATCTCCTTGCAGTCCAAGGGACTCTCAAGAGTCTTCTTCATCACCGAAGTTCAAAAGCATCAATTCTTTGGTGCTCAGTTTGCTTTATAGTCCAACTCTCATATCCATACATGACTACTGGAAAAACCATAGCTTTCACTAGAGGGACCTTTGTTGGCAAAGTAATGTCTCTGCTTTTTAGTATGCTGTCTAGGTTGGTTATCGCTTTTCTTCCAAGGAGCAAGCGTCTTTTAATTTCATGACTGCAGTCACCACCTGTGGTGATTTTGGAGCCCAAGAAAATGAAGTCTTGTCACTGTTTCCATTGTTTACCCATCTATTTGCCATGAAGTGATGGGACCAGATGCCATGATCTTAGTTTTCTGAATGTTGAGTTTTAAGCCAACTTTTTCACTTTCCTCTTTCACTCTCATCAAGAGGCTCTTTAGTTCTTCTTCGCTTTCTGCCATAAGGGTGGTGTCGTCTGCATATCTGAGCTTATTGATATTTCTCCTGGCAATCTTGATTCCAGCTTGTGCTTCATCCAGCTCGGCATTTCATATGATGTATTCTGCATATAAGTTAAATAAGCAGGGTGACAATATACAACCTTGATGTACTCTTTTCCTGATTTGGAGCCAGTCTGTTGTTCCATGTCTGGTTCTAACTGTTGCTTCTTGACCTGCATACAGATTTCTCAGGAGGCAGGTAAGGTGGGCTGGTATTCCCATCTCTTTAAGAATTTCCACAGGATGTTGTGATCCACACAGTCAAAGGCTTTTGGCATAGTCAATAAAGCAGACTAGAAGATCTTTAAATAAATAAGTAGCAGGAGGTCATTAAATGAAAAAATAAATAATAGCAGAAGGTCATTAAATGAGATAAATAGCAGGTCATCAATTGCTACTAAATCCTTAATTGATAATTTATAAATTTCTGAAATTCAAATAATTTTCATGAAACAAAATGAAAACATTTCAGAATTTTTTCCCCCCAAATTGAGATAAAATTGGGGCACCTTCCAGTTCAGGAGACCCAGGTTCAATCCCTGGGTCAGGAAGATCCCCTGGAGAAGGAGTGGCAATCCATTCCAGTATTCTTATCTGGGAAATCCCATGGACAGAGGACCCTGGTGAGTTACAGTCCATGGGGTCACAAAGAGTCAGACAAAACTGAGCGACTTTCACCTTTTTCTTTTTGCTGTTACTGCCTAAAGAATAATTATTACCTTAAAGTATTAAGAAACTTTTCCTAAGTCATAAATTCCATGCAATAAAAGGCAATAAGCAGAGAGTATCATGCCAGAACATTCCAAGCGTGCCCGAAACTCCCCAGCAGGATGGATCCAGGAAGTGGCCTCATGGCATCTGGCCATTTATTTTGTAAAGTCTCGAACTACCATAGAAGTCCCTCTAGGATATGCTGTTGTTTGGGCATTCCATTTAAAAGGCATTGGCAATATTCAAAATTTTTTTAAAGTTCTGGATATCTGAACTGTACGTTTGTTCAGATGTATTATTTGTTTCTTCCAACAGCCAGCGCTGGCAAGCAGAACTAAAGAAGAAAAAGATGAAGATAATAGAAACATGAGAATCATGATTATTCTAAACTGATAAAAGAGCAACAGAACAAAATGAGCCAAGCCTTGTTTGAGGGGCTTTCAAGTAGCATTATTTAAAATTGGTTTCTTTTTTCCCAGTTCCCAGCCCCCCTCCTCCGTCATTCAGAAATAGTCATCTTGTCACTGCAGGGACACATCCCACTTTGAAAGTGTATACCTGGGGTCTTTTCCTCCATTTTAATATTGTGACCTGAATATTGGTGTGATTTTCATCCTTTTGGCTTCCCTGGTGGCTCAGATTTAAAGAATCTGCCTGCAATACAGGAGACCCAGGTCCAAACCCTGAGTTGGAAAGATCCCCTGGAGAAGATAATGGCAACCCACTCCAGTATTGTTACCTGGAGAATTCCATGGACAGGGAAACCTGGTCGACTACAGTCTATGGGATCACAAAAGAGTTAGACGTGACTGAGTGACTAACACTTTCCTTTCATCATTTTGGCAGGCAAAGTGAATACTAGATGTGCTGAAGGGAGACAAAGCCTTCCTATGAGTATAGATTGAGGAAAGGGTGAAGAAGAATATTTTGTTATTTCAGTCATATATGACAACAGATAGAAGCTCCCCAAATTACCCTCAGAGTTTGTCAACTGGTATCATGATAGCCTACTATGTGTCTTGGGCTCAAGATTCCACATTTCTTAAGAAAGAAGAGCTGAAACATTCCATAATGTTCTCTCCCTTGGGTTTCACAAACACATTTGAAAGTGAAAGTGGGAATTTCACACTTTCACCCAGATATATATATTTTTATTTTTGGTTAAAATCCTGAAGTAAGTCATGGTGTACATATGTCATGATCTAAAATTTAGCTTTGAAAGGAGACAGTCTATATTTTCACAAATTCGAGTTTACAATTATGTTGCATTTGTACTCTATCAGACAGCACCATTTTTCACCTTGTCTGAATGCATCTATTAGGCTTTCCTTGCAAAATTGAACCCAAACTTTTCATCAGGTTAAATAGAGCTCCCTATAATTGATAGAGATCTAAATAAGAATGAACCCGTAATAAAAGTTTAGGAGAAACCTATGAGGTTAAAAGGATGATGGCAGGGAATCCTATATATATTTCTACTCCTCAGCTGGACTCAGTCCTGTTACTGTTTATGATACTCTAAAGTGGGTCAGTGACCCAGAGGTGGTTTTGTTTAGAATGAATTGGATATGAAAAATAAACTATTTCCCTTCTTCTGAAAAGTATTCTGATAAAGATTTCAGTTGATGATAGAAAAACATGTCCCAAATTAAGGTCTTTTCATGAAGTCCTGGTCAGCAATTCTAAACAGGCCTTTTCCCAAAAGAGGGGGCCTTCTACATGGTGTAGTTATTGTTGCTGAGATTTCAAATCCTCTTGGTTCAAACCATGTCACTTAGATGAAGAATCTTGCTATTCGCTCTTCCCCACTAAGTGTAGCCTTGGAAACCCCACCTTCCCTCTGGGGCACTGGCTCTTCCTTTGGTGTCTCAATTGGTAAAACCAGTGCAACGTGTTGTAGTCATGACATGCATTTTCCTGTTGTTGTTCAGTCACTGAGTCGTGTCCAACTCTTTCCAACCTCGTGGACTGCAGAACGCTAGGCTTCCCTGTCCCTCTCTACCTCTTGGAGTTTGTTCAGACTCGTGTCCATTGAGTCAGTGATGCCATCCAACCAGCTCATCCTCTCTTGCCCCCTTCTCCTTCTGCCCTCAACCTTTCCCAGCATCAGGGTCTTTTCCAAACAGTCAGTTCTTTGTATCAGGTGGCCAAAATATTAGAGCTTCAGCTTCAGCATCAACTCTTCCTGTGAATATTCAGGATTGATTTCCTTTAGGATTGACTAGTTTGATCTCCTTGCTGTTACAGGAGACAAATGTTACAAGATGTTATAAGGAAGAAAAAAAAAGAATGAAATAAGTTGACTTGTTAGAAAATGTTGTCTTAAGAATCAAGAATGAACCTACTTCAGAAGTTGGATGGTAGAGAAGGAGAACAGGCTTTGGAATCAAATGGATCTGGCTGTTTGAATTTGGGAAAGTAAGCATATCTCCATCAATAACGATCAGAGTTACAGTATTATTAAGGGGACTAGAAATCAAACACACAAAATACTTGGCACATAGTATATGTTCAGTAAATGGCAGCTGCTATTATCATGACTACTACTGTTACTACTACTTTCTTATTGCTGTTGTTATGGCTGCTACTACTACTAATCTATGACTGTTATTGTTACTGTTGCATGAGGAGGGCTGTGTGGAAAGAGGAATTACCTCCTTTGGTTCTAAACAGATGAATCATCACCTCTTCCTAGCCCGTTTTTCTACCAGGATAGGAGAATGACCAAGTGCTTTGGAATAAAAACTCAAGAGTAACTTCTGCAGAATGATAGAACAATAGAAGCTATGAGAACTTGAGTACATCTCTAATGCTCTTTGTGTGGCTGTGAAAGTTGTTTTTTCTGAAATAGAATATTATCAGAGGTGTTGAGATTTTTTAAGAGATCATTAAATTGTATTTTATTGGTTTTATCATGAAATAAAAAAATAGAGGTAATACCATGATGAGCAATGTATCTATCAACCAATTTTAGAAATAAGATATTGTCCCACCGAGTTTGTATTCCCCTCCCCACTACTGCAACTACCTCCCACAAAGAGAAACTAACTACTTTAATGTCATTGGTTCACAGATGTTTCTTGAGCTTGACTAGATATTCTTAAATTGCTCTCTACATTTGCTAAGTTTGTTTGCTAAGTCACTTCAGTCGTGTCTGACTCTGTGTGATCCCATAGATGGCAGTCCACCAGGCTCCTCTGTCCCTGGGATTCTCCAGGCAAGAACACTGGAGTGGGTTGCCATTTCCTTCTCCAATGCATGAAAGTGAAAAGTGAAAGTGAAGTCGCTCAGTTGTGTCTGACTCTTCGCGACCCCATGGACTGCAGCCCACCAGGCTCCTCCGTCCATGGGATTTTCCAGGCAAGAGTACTGGAGTGGGGTGCCATTGCCTTCTCCAGCTCTCTACATTGACCATACTCAATTTCATTTCCACCAGCAATACCAGAGAGTTTTTGTTGCCCCATAGTCTCCCTTACACTTAGTATTATCACTTGCTTTCTGCCAGTCTAATGGATATGAAGTAGTTTTAATTTGTATTTCCATGGTTAGTAGTAATTAAGCATTTGAAAATATTATAATTCTTCATTTAATCCGTTTTATGTTTGCTTATTCATAATTTTTATCATTTGTTCTTTTCTGTTATATTTTTCTTACTACTTTACCTGAAATTTTATACATAATATATACTACTCTGATAATTACATGCATTACAAATAAATTCTTTTCTAGGGTATTAAAGTAAAATTTAAACTTTCACATAATTTCAAACATAAAAGATAATAAAAGACACAGAAATTCTTTTGTGCCCTATACCCATAAACCTCAAAGGTTTATATTTTACCCCAATTGCTTTACCATTCTTTCTTTCTCTCTCTGGACTCTTTGTGAAATTGTTCTTTTTTTTTTTTCCAATTACTTGCGTGTTTATTCCCTAAGAATAAAGACCTTCTCTTACGTACACACAGTAGAGCTAACAAAAGTCAGGAAATGTAACTGTCAGAGGTGTTGAGATTTATCTCATGTCCCTATCTGATCCTTCAAAGCTCATCAATATATAACATACTTCAGATTGTGTTGGAAGTTTGTAGCCTTTGTTGTGTGGATATTATCGTGAGCACTTAGTAGACCAGGTGTGTCATATGGGGAAGATTTGGTACATGGTAGTCGAACTAAGACTTTGACTTAATGAACTAGAATTGAGTTGCCCTAAAAACTCCTTTTTTTAAAAAAAAGTAAAGTCAAATCTAATTATGATGATGCCTCTCAATGTGATATGATTAGACAATCTTTGAAATCTTTTGAGTTTGGAGTAGAATAGAATGGAGTACTTCAGTTACTCCCAACACCAATGTCCATTTATGTTCCATTGCAATTCAGGTATTTATTGATCCTACTCAGTGTTCAGATGGGAAAACAGTAAGATTAGCACAAAAGTACTTTGTCATTAAGGATGTTGCTATCTAGTAAACCTGGCTGCTATGTTTAATCTCTGGTTATTTAAACTTTTTTTCTTTTCATTATACACTCATAATAGTTGAAGGAAAGAATGTATTTAAAGGAGCAAGGATTCAATTCAACCCTTTTATTCTTCAGTGTTCTCTCTAAATACTATTTCTGATGTTAAGTGTTAAAATGTTAGTTGCTCAGTCGTATTTGACTCTTTGCTGTGGGCTGTAGCCTGCCAGGCTCCTCTGTCCATGGAATTCTCCAGGCAAGAATACTGGAGTGGGTAGCCATTCCCTTCTCCAGGGGATCTTCCCAAACCAGGGATTGAACCCAGGTTTCCTGCATTTCAGGCGGATTCTTTACCATCTGAGCCACCAGTTCAACCCTTTTTCTTCAGGGTTTTGTTCAGATACTATTTCTGATGTTAATCACGATGTTAAATCTTAAAGTTCCCACCCCAGAAGCCCTCATCATAGCCCTTTCATTTCTTAAAACTGGCAGACATTGGTAAATAATGAGCTACAACATTTTGTATGGTCTTGAGCATTTATTCTAAGAGCACAAAGTACCCTATGGAGACATTGTATACACTAGTAGCAAGGAGCAAATGTTTCTTTTATTTTTATAGTTGTTTTGAAAAACCATAGGATTGCCAAAGACAGCATACACATGGTCAATTTGGATTCTTCCCAACTTAAAAAAAAAACTGCAAAACACATTAATGGTTGTAATGTATATAGCTGAGATTTTCTTTTGAACCTGCCTTCCAGCTGTACATTTGTAGTGTTTAATTTAGGTGAAAATTCTATGAAGGATTTAATTGATATGATCCAGAAGTGTGTTAACCATGTCAAACGGCCGTTGATTTTGCCAAATTCCATCATATGCCGTAAGACCATTACCCATGCTAGGTTTCATTAGTGGTGAAAAAACTCCCCTGGTAGATTTGACTCTTAATGGTAAAGTGGCTGCCTAGAAATAAATGAACCAGAGTCCTAGGGAGTCTGATTAGGCCTGGAAAATCCAGTGGAAATACCTAGCTCTGGAAGTTTCCAGAAGTCTTTGAAGTAAGATTTTTTTTTCCCCTTAAAGGACCTCTCCCATTCCTCTCTCCACCCCTTCATTTACTCTGCCTGTGCTCAGAAAATTCACTCTTGTGGTTTTTATTTTGTGATTTGAACTCCTTTCTGCCATTTCCTCTTAAGTTTCTTGAATGCTTCTCTAAAGGGACATCAACCTACCATTTCAGGCCTATGTGCTAAGGAGACACTTGGCTGTAGTACAAAATGGAAATCATGTAAAATGACTTTTGTGACAACTCCTTCCTGTTTTTTGCATTTCATGCATGTCATTGGTTATCAAAAGGGATGGCAAGCACATAGTGTGCTTTAGAGTACATTGAATACTGTTTTCTTCAGATTCAAGTTTTAAAGTTAGTTATTTTAGATACTGAGAAGTTGGAATAACCAGCTCCAAATGACTGGCGGGAAAAACCTGTTACTAGCACCTAAAAATTTTCTGTTTGTCTGCAATCTGAAAACTAGTGTCTGCTGGTTTCCATTTGCTCACTTACACCGGTCACTTTGTAGGCAAACAGGAGGAGATGGAGCCCTGAGAGTGAGACTTTTCTTTTCAGCACAAGTGCAGGAAAGATTTAAATAGAGGACTTCCCTGGTGGCTCAGACGGTAAAGCGTCTGCCTACAATGCAGGAGACCTGGGTTCAATCCCTGGGTGAGAAGGAAATGGCAACCCACTCCAGTATTCTTGCCTGGAAAATCCCATGGATGGAGGAGCCTGGTAAGCTACAGTCCATGGGGTCGCAAAGAATCAGACATGACTGAGCGACTTCACTCACTTTCACTTTGACAGAGAAGGAGACAAAGGCCTACTGCTTTTGCTGTCTTCCATAGAATGTCAGAGTGGATCCTTCCAGAAAGCTCCCAGTAGAATCAGAAGTGCCCATTTGAGAGAATCGGGAAAGTTTCCAACTCCAAGGCCTCACCAGCTTAGCTCTGTAGAAGGAAAACTTTCTGAGGATTTGGGACTAACGTGAGTAATTCTTTTCCCCAACTCTGTAGGAACCCTTCTCCACCTACCCTGCCATCCATCTGCCCAGTCACCCACCCATCTGCTTATTTCTTAAGCAAATATCTGTGGAGGATCTGCTATGCAATGAGCATGGCATTAGGTGCTTTGAATCCAATGGGAGGAAAAGAAAGGAGTCCTGTCCTAATGATGCTTTCCTTCAAGAGAGTGTATGTCTTTTCCACTGGAAGTCCTCTCACTAGAAGAAGGGGCAGAGAGAAGCTCAGCATGTGTTACTAGAGGGCATTGGCGTGGATAGACTTAATGGTTACCAGATCGACTCTTTGGGTGGAATCCTCCTGACCCCCTCCATATATTCAACTTCATGGTCTGTGACTCCAAAGATGACAGACTCTGTCTCAGATGATCAAGGACAAACTGACACCCTTTGAAGCAATGCATCAGACTCTATAATTGAACTCGTTTCATTCTGGGCCTCTTTCTGTGAAACCACAGAGTCTTCTGCAGACCACAGTTACAACCATTGTTGTGGAACACTGACAGCCCAAGAAACAGACCAAGGTCACAGACAAAACTCTGGATGGATTTCAGAAGTACTTGGTGCTATGAGGGATCTAGAAATTTCTCAGATTTTGGAGGCTTACACAGGCCCTCTAAAGGGGTCTAGTTCCTCAAGTCCTGCAGGCAGCATATGGGTCTGCCTCTAGCGGAACTTCTGTTCCCATCTCATCAACCACTTGTATAGTGGTGGTGAACAGAGGCGTGATCACTCTGTTGTCTGTATATCATAAGTGTAATATACCCACTTCTGGTGTTGTGCGTCCAATAACTACTGGCCCTGTTTTCCTCTGTAAAGTCTCAGGAACTAAATGGTCGTTATGTGTTAGTTGCTCAGTCATGTCCGACTCTTTGCAACCCCCTGGACTATAGCCCACCAGGCTTCTCCATCCATGGGATTCTCCAGGCAAGAATACTGGAGTGGATTGCCAGTCCCTTTTCCAGAGGATCTTCCCGACCCAGGGATCAAACACATTGAGTCAAAAAACAAAGGCCAAACCCGGGTTTCAAATAGCAGAACACTGCTGACAATTCTGGACAAGGACTCTTGTCATGCAAACAAACCAAGATTCCACTAGGAGCCAGCAGCCTACCTACCTGCTGTCTTTCAGCCTCCTTCTGACTCCAAGGGCTGGCTGTAATCAGAATCCAGTCTCTCTGGTACACCATCTTAGAGTGGGCTCCTAAGGGGCCCTATTTTTCTAGACCTAGGATTTTTGTTTGGTTCTAGAATACACTTGGGGACTAGAGACTAGTAACAGTAGCAGGAGTATCAAATTCTCCAGTAGTATCTTTCCATCCTGACAACACAAAATGAGCCTTTCTCATTGGTCTACCTCCAAGCTGTTCTATGCACATGTTGTGGCACAATTGTTCCAATCCCTCCCATGACACTCTGGTTTACCTTTGTATCCTGAGCCCCAAAGATGCAGTGTTTCATTCAGGTCAGTTCAGTTCAGTCGCTCAGTCGTATCCGACTCTTTGCAACCCCATGAATCGCAGCACGCCAGGCCTCCCTGTCCATCACCAACTTCCGGAGTTCACTCAGACTCACGTCCATCGAGTCAGTGATGCCATCCAGCCATCTCATCCTCTGTTGTCCCCTTCTCCTCCTGCCCCCAATCTCTCCCAGCATCAGAGTCTTTTCCAATGAGTCAACTCTTCACATGAGGTGGCCAAAGTACTGGAGTTTCAGCTTTAGCATCATTCCTTCCAAAGAAATCCCAGGGCTGATCTCCTTCAGAATGGACTGGTTGGATCTCCTTGCAGTCCAAGGGACTCTCAAGAGTCTTCTCCAACACCACAGTTCAAAAGCATCAATTCTTCGGCGCTCAGCTTTCTTCACAGTCCAGCTCTCACATCCATACATGACCACTGGAAAAACCATAACCTACGTAAAGTTCCCCTTCAGTTCAGTTCAGTCGCTCAGTTGTGTCCTACTCTTTGTAATCCCATGGACTGAAGCATGCCAGGCTTCCCTGTCCATCACCAACTCCCAGAGCTTGCTCAAACTCATGTCCATCCAGTCGGTGATGCCATCCAACCATCTCATCCTCTGTCATCCCCTTCTCCTCCTGCCCTCAATCTTTCCCAACATCAGAGTCTTTTCCAATAAGTCAGTTCTTCGCATCAGGTGGCCAAAGTACTGGAGCTTCAGTTTCAGTATCAGTCCTTCCAATGACTATTCAGGACTGATTTTCTTTAGGATTGGCTGGTTTGATCTCCTTCCAGTCCAAGTGATTCTCATCTAAGTTCTTAGATAAGGAACTCTTATCTAAGTTCCCCTTAGATAATAAAAAAAATTTTTTTTTCGAGTTTTGTACCAGCTTAGTTTTTTGAGAGAGACAGTTTACATTTATTTATTTAAATTTCAGTCAAACAGACTAAACATACTCCTTGGGCTCAGGGTTGGCTGGGCTGAGGCCTTGGAGTCACAGGTGCTGTAGGGTACTAATAATGTTACCAAATATAAGAAAATGCCTGATTTTTGAAACAGGCTGTCCAGGGCTATCAAGACCTTGTGTGCCAGCTTACTTTTATTTTTTAAAATTTATTTTTATTGAAGTATAGTTAATCTGCAATGTTGTACAATGGTGGTGAACAGAGGTGTGATCACAGTTTTAGGTGTACAGCAAAGTGATTGAGTTCTCCAACATACATATCTTTTGTTATTTCAGATTCTGTTCGCTTCTAGATCATTACAAAATATTGAGTATATAGTTCTCTGTGCTGTACAGTAGGACCTTGTTGTTTATCTATTTTATGTATAATAGAGTATATCTGGAGAAGGCAATGGCACCCCACTCAAGTACTCTTGCCTGGAAAATCCCATGGATGGAGGAGCCTGGAAGGCTGCAGTCCATGGGGTCGCTGAGGATTGGACAGGACTGAGCGACTTCACTTTCACTTTTCACTTTCATGCATTGGAGAAGGAAATGGCAACCCACTCCAGCGTTCTTGCCTGGAGAATCCCAGGGACGGGGGAGCCTGGTGGGCTGCCATCTATGGGGTCGCACAGAGTCGGACATGACTGAAGTGACTTAGCAGCAGTAGCAGCAGTGTATATCTATTCACCCCAAACTCCTAATTTATCCCTCCCCCACCCTTCATTTTTTTAAACATTTAAAATGTCTGATTATTTGGTTGTCATGGAAAGTTTAGTTGTAAACAGTGTTAATTTTCAAGAAAACTGATTAAATGTTAAAGTTCAGGAAGCCACTGTAATCCAGGTTTAATCAGGAAGAGAAAGTTAACCACGTGGCTAAGTTTCTTTAGTTATTTTGTAAAGTAGAATAATATTGCAAAGGAAAATTGACTAAAAGAGAAAAAATCACAGTGCTAACATGTGGTCAAAGAAATCTTGGCGGTCACAGGTAGTATAAATTCTCCGATTATTACCAGACAGAGATGAGCTTTATCTGACGGAGATGAAGCATTATTGAGTCATCTGTCTGATCTCCAGCCAGCAGCTCAATCTAATGATTTCATTCCTGGATTATTTTTAATACATAGAATTAGAGGTGTATGGGAACCGTTTGCTATTATTTTAATAGTGCAGTTTCCTCCTAAATTGCTCTTGTTAAGTAAAATCCTGTTGCATTGGACGAGTGTATATTTTCTTAGTAATGCTTCACAAGTCCTTGTCTTACAATTCAATAAATCATCCTATACCTGTCAGCACGTAGACTTTAAGATTTATTGCCCAATGCATTGCATAGTACATAGCTCTTTGGCTGGAGAGCAATTTCTGAAACTAATTTAATCAAAGTGTTTTTATGATTTAGTGAACTCTGGCTTGATGTCGCAAATATGTATTGATGTCTTTGGAAAGGTATGATTTAATCCTATCCAATTTTGAAATAGAATTAAGATTTGGCTTGATGTGATTTCTGTTATAGATAGAAAATCTTTAGTTGCATGAATGTTATTCATATCCTCCTGTATCGAGTGAGCGTTTATTAGTGCCTCTGGCCCTCTGCTTGATTCTGCGATTCCATGGAGAGAATGAAAAAATTCTGGATTGGTGCAAAGATGCAGACAAGGGCTCAGAAGAATCAACTGATATGGCATTTCTTGATGAGTAAGGAATCCGTTGTAACTGAAGTTGAATGTTCATTGTGTGGGGTGTTGATAGTTATAGCTGGCTTCTATTGGGGAAATTCTAAACCATATATATATATATATATATATATATATATATATATTTAATTTTGTACTTTATTTTGGAGTCTAGTTGATTTACAGCATTGAGTTAGTTTCAGGTGTGCAGCAAAGTGATTCAGTTATACAGATACATATATAGCCACTCTTTTTTAGATTCTTTTCCCATATAGGTCATGACAGAGCACTGAATAGAGTTCCTTGTGCTATACAGTAGGTTTTTACTAGTCATCTTTTTTATATAGTAGTGTGTATATGTCAGTCTAATGGGTTCATATTTTCTTTTACCAACATATGTGGCTAAGACAAAAACGAGCAGTTCTCAAAGTTAGCAAGTTGGCAGAAAAATAAACACTATATAAGTTTGTGCTAGTTTCAGGTGTACAACACAGTGACTCAGTCACATGGGTAAATATATTGCTTCTTCTTCAGATTCTTTTCCCATATAGGTTATTACAGAATATTGAGTACGGTTCCCTATGCTATACAGGAATTTGGTTATCTGTTTTATATACAATAGTGTGTATCTGTCCATTGCAAGCTCCCAATTTAGCCCTCCCTGCCACATTTCCCCTTTAGTAATCATAAAGGTGTTTTTGAAGTCTGTGAGGCTGTTTGTGTTTTGTATATAAATTCATTTGTATCTTTGTTTTTCTTTTAGATTCCACATGTAAGTGATAATCATATGATATTTATCTTTGTCTCACTGACTTCACGTAGTAGGATCACCTCAAGGTCTATCCATGTTGCTGCAAATAACATTATTTCAGTCTTTTTTATGGCCGAGTACTGTTCCTCTCCCCCCATACACACACACACGCGCGCACACACACACACACACACACGCACACACACACACACCACATCTTCTTTATCCATTCCTCTGTTGATGGACATTTAGGTTGCTTCCATGTCCTGGCTATTTGAATAGTGCTGCGGTGAACATTGGGGTGCATTTATCTTTCAGAATTATTAAACCTACCATAGTTTTGAGGGCTTTGCATCCCAACTCAGCAGTTTGAGCTTAATTCTTGAAGAATGGACAGTTTTCTTTGGACTTCTGAGAATTAATGGTGTAGTAATACAAGTTTACTAGGATGATGACTTTGGTGGCCATGTGTGGACCTGACTGGCTGGCAAAAATTAGAGGAATGAAAACCAGCAACTCATGGAAGAAGATGATTAGAGTGAAAGCCTTGGGAAGAAAAAGGAAGGCTGAGGCTAAGGGGTCTTTTATTGAACAACCAAACAACCTTAGAGAGTGATTAAGAGAACGCATGAATGTGAGGTCAGAATATCAGATGATGTCCTGGTGTCCACCTGGGGAATGGTAATCTCATTTATATACTCTGTGAATACTAAAAAATGGGAAGAAATTTCAAAGGGGTACATGATGCAGTTAAGAATGTTGAGTTTAAAATAATAAGGGATGATCAAAGCTAAAAGTCTGTCAGATTTGAGATCTGAGATTTGAAATTTGAATATTAGCAGGACACTGTTTTGAATATTAGAATATTCTAATATTATTATTAGAATATTAATATTATTAATAATATTAGAACAGTGACTTCTAATATTCAAAATATTATAATATTATGAATAATATTAATATTCTAAGCATTCTAATAACATTAGAATATTTTGAATATTAGAAGTCACTGTTTTGTCATAATTGTTTGAAGATAGAACATGTTCTGGTGAAAAACTTGCTTGCCATGAAAAATACACAGTGTGAAAGTTTATATAGTAAATGCCTTTGATTCAGAAAAGTATTCATTAGCCATATTAAGTGATACTTCATTCAAGTAAAAGAAACACCTTACAGAAAGACAGTGGTTAGAGGAAGGCCACTATATGATTTGGGGCTCCCTGGTGGCTCAGTGGTAAAGAATCTGCCTACAATGCAGGAGACATGGGTTCCATCCCTGGTTGGGGAAGATCTCCTGGAGAAGTAAATGGCAACCCACTCTAGTGTTCTTGCCTAGGAAGTCCCATTGATGGAGGAACCTAGTGGGCTATAGTCTATGGGGTTGCAGAGTTGGACATGACTGAGCATGAGCTCTATATGATTTACTACCACCACATAATTATTTAGCAGTCTCTAATGTCCTATGACCAAGCCACAGACACTTGAAAATCAAATGCAAAAGTCACAGTAAAAAATCCTGGGAGCAAGATTAACATGAAATAAAATATAAAAGAAAAAACTCTTGAGAGCAAAGTTTAACATGTTGGCTTTCAGCTTTATACATTTTGTGTCAAGCCACATCTTCAAGAGATGTGCTTACTCCAGCCAGTGGGGGTGGGGGGAATTTTATTCAATATTTTCATCATAAACAGATGAGTTTGGGTTCTCTGCTGGCTGACTGCCCTCTTCCCCCTTTCAACACCACTTAAAAAAAATTTAACAGCATTTATAAGTAATTGAGAATACACTAGGGCAACTTCTCCAAGACTTTGTTTTCTGGCACATTCTGAACATGTGAGTTCTGGGTATGTTTTTCTTAGAGAAAGCAATTCAGAATGGCCAAGGGTAAAGGGGTAAAAAGCATGGATGGGTGAAATGCCCGTCCATTCCCAAACCTTCCCTCTTCCATGACTTTGGGTTCTCTTCCCCTACTTCCCAAATTCTCCAGCCCTCCTTTGTTCCTCTGCCTCGGCTAGCACCCTCTTCCATTATGCTTCCTGTTCCCCTGTGGAGACTGAAGGAGCCAGGGAAAGCCCAAGGACAGGGCCTGATGACAGAGACTGAGCAACAGGATCCAAAGGTATCCATGAGAAAGGGAAGATGGAAAGTGCAGCATGAGGATAACTTACCCTTAGCTTTTCTTGGCTTTAAAAATTTTAAGCAACACGCCCCCCACCCCCGCCCCCCGCAAGGATGTTACAACATTTGTATAAGTGGTTCTTATTAAATCACAGGTTGCTGGGCCCCACTTTTAGAGTTTCTAATTCAGCACATCCAAGAATTTGTCTTTCTAACCAGCTCCCTGGGGAGGCTGTTGATCCATAAATTCCTGGTCTCCTTTCTAGACTCTACAGACTAGAGTCATCTTGAAGTCTCATCTACAAGATGAGACTTTGTCATTCATGATTGTTATAACTGGCAAGTCTCCTCCAATTTTCTGAATATTGGACCTTTTTCTCTCCCTGGGTTAAAAGCAACTGACTTCAGAAATATTTTTATGTGACATTTATTACCTTCTCTTTTAGCAAGGAAAAAAAGTGTAAGTGGTCAATCGTGTCTGACTCTTTGTGACCCAATGGACTGTAACCCACCAGGCTCCTCTGTCCATGGAATTCTCCAGGCAAGGATACTGGAGTGGGTTGCCATTTCCTTTTCCAGAAGAACTTCCTGACCCAGAGATTGAACCCAGGTCTTCTGCATTAAAGGCAGAATTTTTACTGTCAGAGCCACCAGGGAAGCCCCCCTTGTAGCAAGAACAATACACACATACACACGCACACATACATAAATTAAAGTATATGCCAGGGAAATGAAAGTTAGTTCATTTTTGAAATACAGTGAGCCTTGAATTGTCTTTAGTCATGTATATATAAACCAACTCTGGGAAAATGGCTTAATAATTTGTTGTAAAGCACTGAAAAATTAATTAATTAAATAAATTCATTTTTATTTATTAATAAAAAAAATTAAATAATTCACTCTCCAGGTTTTTTTTTTTTTTTTTTACTAGCAGACCAGTGGCCATCAATTGAAGAAAAGCCATCAACTAAAGCAAAGCAAAGATGAAGGAATTAAAAGTTATCATTGTGGTTTCCAGGATTCCCTGGTGACTCAGTGGTAAAAATCCACCTTTCAACACAGGAGACTTGAGTTCGATCCCTGGGTTAGGAAGCTCCCCTGGAGAAGGAAATGGCAACCCCACCCAGTATTTTTGCCTAGGAAATCCCATGGACAGAGGAGCCTGGCGGGCTACAGTCTACAAAGTCACAAAAGAGTGAGACACAGCTGAGCGACTAAACAACAACTGTGGTTTCCATCATTGCAAATGTTGCATTTTACCTTTCAAACCACAGAGGAATTTCTGGTCTTTAAGACAATTGTGTTACATGAGTTGATCTTAAAAATCTGGGTAGGCAAATGAATCTATTCTTTTGTCATCAGAGTCCTTAAATCCTTTTCCTAAATCTTTAATGTACCATATCAAAAATCTTGTTGAATCATAAACATCTAAGCTACTTTTCTTATATTTCTGTGGAAAGAACAACTGTTAAAATCAACAAAGCAAATTTTTATGATACTAACACTGTTGCAAATGAAAAACTGAGATGACCATCAGGGATTATTCTTTGACATTGGGAATACTCGAATGATTCAAGAAAGTCTTCTGCTGTATTTTCAAGTCAAAACAGCCTTCTCACTTTGTGGCCAGTGATAATCAGTGTCCCCTGCAGAGCACTATTTCAGTAGTTCCTGGATTTCCTACAATACATTCACCTAAATTGACAGTTTTGGTATAGTTATATCTAGTTTTATTCCCATACTTATATACATATGCTGCATTACAAACATATTCCTTTCATTCTGAATAAATCTTGAAGTGTCAAACTAGTAAACAGACTACATGATTAATTTTTGTACACTGTGTCAGTCCAGCAACTTGGCAACCTGATTCTGAACAACAGTTTTCACAGTTGGTTGCATACTAGGATCTCCTGAGGAGTTTGAAATATCGCAATCCCTGAACCTCACCCCAGTCTGAGTAATTCCTACTCTTTCTTTGGGAAGGGGGAGGAGACCAGGCCTTGTGTTTGTACAGCCCCGTAGTTGATTTGCATAGTGCAGACCATGGTGGGAACCACTCACCCAGTAGATTGTTGTCATCTCGCTTCCTTCCATAACTTTCATGTTGCTTTAATTTGGCTTCAATCAAATCACTTCGATTGGACAAAGACAGCCTTATGCTACTAAAAGCAGAGGAAATGGCTGGCTGAGTAAAAGGTGAAGTCAGGGATGAATGATGCAATGAGTTTAAGGAATTTAGGTCTTTAGGTCTGAAACCCAAGGGAGGTTCTGTCTTTGAAGGTTACTTGGGGCTAAGAAACGATCGCATGCTTTCATAGTCTTTCTTGCATCTCTGCTGTTGCTGCTGTTGCTAAGTCGCTTCAGTCGTGTCCAACTCTTTGCGACCCCATGGACTGCAGCCTATCAGGCTCCTCCATCCATGGGATTTTCCAGGCAAGAGTATTGGAGTGGGGTGCCATTGCCTTCTCCATCTTGCTTCTCTAGGCTGTCTCAAATGGAGAATTCTCTTATGTAACATTGATTCTATAAATTCTTAACAGACCAGACCAACTTTGGGTTGAATGTAATTTTAGTCTTATTTTTTTTAATCAAAGAGTGTCACTTCCCTTACTTTTAATACTTTTTGCACTATGTAGATGGGATATGAATTTTGTGAACAACATGAACCCTTCTTGGGAATGCCACAAAATCAAGAGCAAACCTGAATCATGTATTGAATGTTAATTTGTTTTTAGCAGATAATCCAGAAAAGGTATATGCCTCTAAAACCTAAAAATTTGAGGAGATAGAAGTTGCTATGGAAACAATGCAAATCATAGTTACTTGTGCAAAATTATTAGATCAAAGACTCAATTGTTTTAACTTGAAATACATTCGATATATTTGCTTCAGGCAACATGAAATATCTTTGGAGTGTAAGGCACTGGCTTAGAAAAAGATTTGGTCTTCCCACAGTATGTTAAAAATAAAAATGTAAAAAAAAGTATTTCCGTTCATCGAAGGCTAGGCATCCACCATGGGACATTCAGATCTGGTAAAAAATGTTTGATGGTATCAGTTAAAACCCTATTTAAGTAGAAAGGCCAGAACATGTTAATGAGTATCTGGCAATGTCATCATCTACTTAAGATGGAAGAAAGGGGATAAGATCAAAACTATTCAATCTCTGAGTGATGAAGGAAGTAAACCTTGAAGGGACATATACAATGTTTGACATCCATCAATATCAGTTTTATAGACATTAATTATCCAGTGCTCTAAGCTCTCCTTTGAGGTGTATTTTATGATTAAGAGAAAAGATACTGAGAAAAAGAAAACTGATGGAAACAACAAACAGTCAGTGAGTACTTCCACACTGGAGGTGTACTCACAACCCAGTACTTTACTCTTGTTTGCAAAAACCCAATGCTTTACACTTCTTTGGAGAATGGAAAGTGAAAGTCACTCAGTCCCGTCCAACTCTTTGCGATCCCATGGACTATACAGTCCATGAAATTCTCTAGGCCAGAAAACTGAAGTGGCTAGCCATTCTCTTCTCCAGGCGATCTTTCCAACCCAGGGTTTGAACCCAGGTCTCCCGCAATGCAGGCAGATTCTTTACCAGCTGAGCCACAAGGGAAGCCCAAGAATACTGGAGTGGGTAGCCTATCCCTTCTCCAGTGGATATTCCCAACCCAGGAATTGAACTGGGGTCTCCTGCATTGCAGGTGGATTCTTTACCAGCTGAGCTACCAGGGAAGCCCAGTGGAAAGAACTGCAGAGTGGAAAGAACTACGTAATCCTTGTGCTGTGCCTTTTTTAAAATATTGAAGTATAGTCAGTTTATAATGTTGTGTTAGTTTCATTGTTACTATATAAATATTCTTTTTCATATTCTTTTCCATTATGGATTATTGAGTTCAGTTCAGTCACTCGGTTGTGTCCGACTCTTTGTGACCCCGTGGACTGCAGCATGCCAGACTTCCCTGTCCATCACCCACTCCCGGAGCTTGATCAGACTCTTGAGTTATTACATGATACTGATTATAGTTCCCTGTGTTATACAGTAGGTCTTCATTGTTTATCTATTTTATAGACAGTAGTTTGCATCTGCCAATCCCAAACTCCTAATTTATCCCTCCCCTCCCCCACACTTTCCCCTTTGGTAGCCATAAGTTTGTTTACCATGTCTGTGAGCCTGTTTTGTAACTAACTTAATTTGTATCGTATTTTAGATTCTACCTATAAGTGATATCATATAATATTTGTCTTTCTCTGTCTGACTTAGTATTATAATCTCTAGGTCCATCCATGTTGCTGCAAATGGCATTTCATTCTTTTTTGTGGCTGAGTAGTATTCCGTGTGTGTGTGTGTGTGTGTGTACACCACATCTTCTTTATCCCATGGCTCTATGGACGGACATTTAGGTTGCTTTCATGTGTTGACTCTTGCAAATAGTCTTGCAATGAACATTGAGGTGCATGGATCTTTTCAAATTAGAGTTTTCTCCCAATATATGGCCAGTGCCTTCTTTACTCACTCTTTACCATGTTCTTCCTATAGCAGCCTTGATCGAACTTAAGATCCTTTCTTACTTTTTCTGGGTCTGAATCTTCTACTTTTCTGAACAGAAGTTGCAGAGGAATTTATCCAGACATTATATTTTACTGGTGATTTAAAGCTATTTTTTTTCCTTTTGTGAATTAAAATTTATTTTAGTAGCCAACAAAAAGCTCTCCTTTAGAATTTTGAGTACCTGAATGATTGAAGGTTTAGCTATACTCTTATACTCTCATGTTAAGCAGATTGAGTTACATTTAAATTTTTAAATGATTTGAGCCAATAGAGAAAATACTCTGTATTAATTAATAAAAAAAGCTGTGAATTAATTTTTTAACTTTTTTTCAAGGAGACAGCAATTTTCTGTAAAGGACCAGTACTCAACTTTTGTCATTGTAGCATAAAAGCAGAGACAAACCATCAATGAATGGGATGATCTGTGTTCCTAGATAATTTTATGGATATAGAAATTTGAATGTCATATATTCCTCATGTGTCACAAAATTTTATCCTTTTCCTGGTTAAAAAAATCATGTAAAAACCATTCTTACCTAGCAAGCCATACAAAAACAAACAGCAGGCAGGATTTGCCCTTGGGCTGTAGCTTCCCAACCCCTGGTTTAGGAGATTAAATATGTCCCCAACTTGAAAGCTTTCACTCAAGCAAAAATTAGTCTGTTTTCAAGTATTCTCATAATCTTTTCACCATCTAATTCTTGAGTAACAAACTGGTCACCTCTCTGGAGTTAACCACATGTATCTGCTATGGTAGCCCAGAGTGCTGAGTTGAGGAGGATTTGAGAACCTGACTGGAAGCAATGAGCAGAGAAGGCAGCAGGATGACCGCCATATTGGACCTTCATGGCTCTGACCCCTACACTGTCATCTCACAAGATTCTTCCTGTATTCTCCATTGACAGAAGTCCTAGTTATGTTCTCTAAAACATTTCTCTTAGGCAATCACTTTTTCTTTTAATAATTGAGATTTTCCTTTCTTATTGAATGAAAGAGTCTTGATATTCTATAGTGTTTTACAGTTTTCAAAACTTTCACACACACAATTTCATAGAGCCCCTTAGTAACCCTTTCACCCCTCACCCCTATGTTGCCCCTCCCCTTTCCCCTCTCCCTCCGGTAACCACTAGTTTGTAGGACATCATTATTTTTAAGTTAGAGACCTTCAAAGTTTCCTAGTCATTCAGCTTCTTTCGCTCAATATTGATTCTCAAAATTGATGAATGTGTTACTGGTCCATTGCTCATCTTTCTTACAGACAGAAATAGGGCCTGTGGATGAAGAATGAACAGGAAAGGCTACTCACATCTCTAATACCTGCAAATAAATAGTTGCCATTGGATCTGCTAACATTACAGCTAAATGAGTGTAATTATACTGAGATTTATTTATATCCATTAACATTTGAAAGCTCTTCTAGGCTGTAAACGGTATTTAAAAATTATTCTCTGTATATTATTGACTACTAGATTACAATAATAAACACTGAACTGACTGTGGAATTTATAAATATATGGTATAGATTCTGTGGTGTTAATATAGAAATATCAAATAAAACCTGACAAGGTAAATATAGTATCACATATCAAAATGGCTTAAATTGTCGTCCATGGAACACTAAACTTAAATTTGTATGCAGATTGGGTTTTATTATGTTTTTGAAGTTCCCTGGGCGACCTGTCTTGCCAGGGCATTTGGAAGTGTTAACTATCATAACCAATGAAAAAAGGCATTAAAAACTCAAACCAGCATAAATCACCCGGATTTGCGGTCTGTCATGAGCTCAACCTGAAGATAGCCTCAAATTCCTGCAACGTAATTAAAACATCTTAAGAGTTTAGTTACATGTTAAGAATTTACGTTTTTGTGCAGGTGGCATGTGTTAATACGGGTGTGTTTTTATATTAAGGGTTATGATTAAAGTTTGTTAGAAGAAAATATACGGATGGTGGCACTCGACGTGTTCATATCCTGATGGTGCTGGAGGGCTGGTGTTGGGTGTCAAGGCTATGAACAGAGTTCCTGAGTGTCGCTCTGAAAATTATAGAATGGAACAAGCCAGATTTGTGTTTGCCTTGAAAGGTATCCAGACTTAACACTACTTTAAAGACATTCTGAAGCATTGACTTCGGAATAAGAGCAAACATTCTTTAAGGCCTGGACAAATCCAAAAGGAGTTACTGAAATCTCCTGTTTCAGCCATACATTTTCATAGTACTGCTCAATGACAAGTCCCTCATTCCTTGCAATCTGACTCTTAGGTACAGGTCTCCAAAGGCTAAAATGAGGGGTATTTTTGTCTGCTTACTTTGTTATATGATTGGGTCTCAGTATGTGTAGAAGCACAAAGCTCATCTGTTAAGGTGGATTTACTATCCTCAGCCAGTGTCCGTATCCATGCCTAAAGGCTCGTATTGAGATGGTTGCAAAATCAGCTATCCTGCCACGAATTGTTCAGTGATCAACTCAAATAAACCTTACTGAAAACTATGTAATATGAAAGAGGTTGAGTCTGGCTCCATCTGAATATATTATAAATGTATGTGTTAAAACAAAAATTGCTGGAAAAGTTAGTCCTCCTTTCCATACAAAGTATGCAGGGGAGCATCCTTCTTGGAGCACTTGATTTGCACCCAGTCTTCTGCTCCATGTGAAGAAAACGAAATCTGACTTGTTGCATGTCTACTTTGAGACAGACCATCTTGAATGATTTATATTCCTCTTTGGTGGGGTGATGACATGGTGGGAGGGTGTGTGTTGAATTACAACAAAGAGTCACACACTTAGAAAAGCCTCATCTTTCTCAGCAAAGACTCTTCCTTTCCCTTCACAGAGGAAGAGGAGGACTATGAAAAATACCTGGGAAAGAGGCGATGAGTTAAGGCTAGGCACAACCTGACTTTGGTTTTAGACAAAGTGTGAAATGATGTATCAGTGATAATTCCTAGACTGTCTACTCATGTAAAACTGTGCTTATTCAACAATGTAGTATTTGCTTTCCCAGAAATCTGTGATCTAATGGAGTTGTAAAGCATCCATTCAGAATGCTTCTAAAGTTTTATTGGCACACAGTCCCACATGTTTACATGTGGCCACTTTCTTACTAAAACACCAGCAGAATTGAGTAGCTGCAACAGAGACCATATGGCTAACAAAGCCTAAACTATTTACTCCCTGGCCCTTTGCAGGAAAACTTGGTTGACCCTTGTTCTAGACTCTGATGCTGTGCTGTCCAGTAATGGAGCCACGGACTGATGTAGCAGCTGAGTGTTTGCAGTGTGGCTTTGTGAATTGAGATATGTTATACGTGCAACCCACTCCAGTGTTCTTGCCTGGAGAATCCCAGGGACGGGGGAGCCTGGTGGGCTGCCGTCTATGGGGTCGCACAGAGTCGGACACGACTGAAGCAACTTAGCAGCAGCAGCAGCAGCATATGTGCAAAACATGCCAAAGACTTAGTAAAAATAAAGGAAAAGAATATAAAAGATCTCATCAGTTTTAAAATATTGATTACGTGTTGAAATGATAATATTTTGAAAATTGAGTTCAGCCAAATATATTAAAATAAGTGTTATCTGTTTCTTTTACACTTTCTTAAAAAATAACAACTATTAGAACATTTTCAATGTGACTCCCATTTGTCACTCAAATCATATTTCTAGTGACAGTGCTGGTTTAGAGCCTGGGATTTGAAGGCTATTGTGGTCTCTTGAAAAGGTTGGAAAGAGGGAAGATGCGAGGAACAGAAAACAAACTTTTGTAGTTGTAAATGTCTTTCCAAAACAATAGTCTTCTGTTAGTTTGGTTTATTTCTTGGTTATGCTGGGTCTCAGTTGATGCACGCGGCATCTTTTAGTTGTGGCGTGCAAAGTCTTAGCTAAGGGATCAAACCTCAATGATCAAATCTCATTGCATTGGGAGCTCAGAGTTTTAGCCACTGGACCATCAGGGAGGTCCCCAATCTTGTGTTTATTTGGCTATTCCTCATAAGAAGGAATACTGAAAACTAAAAGATTAGGATGTCTATGGAAAAAAGTTTTAGTTGAGTTCTTCCAGAAGACCCTGAATCAGAATGCAAATTGGGAGGTGATCCAGGAAGCATCTGGAAGGGAGAGGGATGGCAGGACAGAAAGAGGGCATGGTCACGAGCAGGCGGTTGCTGTGAACACTGGGCTCCTCCCAGTGGGGCACTGTGAGATTTTCTGAAACCCAGCTCAGAGTGGTCCCACCTGGAGGTGAGGAAGTTGGGCTCTTTACCAGCTACCAGTACTTGCTGGTTGAGGACTGCTCCTTGGGGCATCAGTCTGCCTTCTCCCCAGCACCCCAGCCTGCCCTGCCTGCCTCGAGCCAAAAGGAACAGGTACTTTGAGCAAAAAGCCATCAGCAGGCATGAGAAGGGTGAGTGCCTGAGACATGAGGTTGGGCTCCTGTAATATCTGGTGCTGACCCCAAACAGTGTTTCATCCTGTAATTCATGATTTCAACAAACCTTTTTATTATGGTTCCTGGTGTGTGTGCTCAATGTCTCCTCTGAACTTAACAATAGCATGTTGTTGTTCAGTCACTAAGTCATGTCCGACTCTTTGTGACCCCCATGGACTGCAGTACACCAGGCTCCTCTGTCTGTGGGATTTCCCAGGCAAGAATACTGGAGTAGGTTGTCATTTCCTCCTGCAGGGGATCTCTCTGACCCAAGGATCAAATCTGTGTCTCCTGCATTGGCAGGTGGATTCTTACCTCTGAGCCACCTGGGAAGCCCCAATAGAACAAATGGGTATATTTATTGTTTCTACACATTATGGATGAGAAAACTAAGCCCTAGCGTCATGTGTCCAGGAGAACTGAGCTGAGGTCGTAACCCCAGGTTCCTTGCTCTACCTGTGTGGTCACTCATGCCTGACTTGGACTTCTCCATGGTTCAGCTCCCTAAGGAAATGGAAATATATTGACATTTTTGAGGTGAGAACAGGAAACTAAAACTTTTGAGAGGGCTATTCTGTAGAATTCCTTAGATATCCATAGGGAAGTAGATACTTATATCCACTTCAGTCACAAGACTCTGATGCCAAAAAGCATTATCTCTCTTTTGCACAAAGCACAGTCAAAATCAAGAGGTTATAGGTCCTGCTGACTGCCACACAGGATGTTAGTGGTACAGTTAAATTTGAGAAAACTCCATATCAGTCCCTGTAATGGAAGTTATGGATACATGGTTCACTGAGGACTGGATTCGGTTCCCTTCCCATTCCCTGAACTCTCTTGAAAAGTGTTGTCAGTCCCTGTGGTACCTCTTGGAATCAAGTCTCTCTCTCAGCTTCATTTCCCTTTATTATATTTCTAAGTGACTTAGTAATTCTTTGCGGGCTTCAATAACACTTGTACTATTTAAATTTGAATAACCCCAAAGGATCTAGCTAGGTCAATGGGTTTAAACCACAGGCTTTAGTCTGCATATTAGTTGATTAAAAACAGATTTTATACATCATGGATCCTTAATAAAGGGAGGGGAAAGCAAGCAGATGTTTGTAAAGTCTAAATGTGTTAGATTGCATTTACTTGGAGCTCTTGCTGACTAGCTTTCAAAGTCTTACCTATGACAATTGAACTTTAAACAGTTTCATGATGCATTTCCTGAGAAATTTCCTGCTCTGAAGGGTCAGCCAAAAAGAAAAGCAAAAGGATTCCCTAAGATGAACATACAAAAATAAGTTGACAGATGTACCATAAAGTCATCATATCCACGTGAAAGACACCGAATGATTGAAGGCCTCGAAATGATTCTGTAGTCTCAGACCATAAAGTAGTTGCAGTTTGCTTTAATTCAAACAGTAGAAAAACAGTTGGCTTTTGTGGTGGTGGCGGCAAAGAGCTTTGAAAGCAAGTTTTTCTTTGATACAAACATAAGATCATTAAGTTGCACGTAAATCACTCTGTCTGGTGCATTCTCTGACTTCTTGTGGTATCCCATCCTTCAGGGGAGAAACAGTTCTTCTTGTCTTAAAATATGTATACTCGAGACGCTTTGAGTGTCTCAAAGCCGACATGGAAGATTTCCTGTTGGTCTTCCCATCCAGATGAAATAATGCCCAAAACCTCTCCCTGAACTCTGAACACATGAGAATTACAGACAAAATATTTTTAATGCATTTTAAAGAATAATAACCAAGCTTAAACATAAGTGGGAAGACTCCAAGGACCAGAAATGAAAGGACGTGCAGAAATGAGAGGAGGGGGTGAGGGGCCAGCGGGGACCTGAGGGTAAACCTGGTGGAGTGTGCCCCACACGTGGCAGAAGGCTTAGACGCCCCATGCACCTGGAGTGCAGGGCTCCCCGTGTACACACCAGGCTCGAACGGCACTCCCACCTTCTCTAGAATTGGAGCCAGACAGGATTCTCATGGAAGGAAGCAGAGGCACTGAGGCAAACCAGGACTTGCGCCTCTGTGGCACATGGATGTCTTGTGGGAATGCCTTCTCTGGGAAAGCAGCCTCAAGCCCTAATGACTGAGTAGGCACCCCAGCTGCCTGGGCAGGGGACGAAGTTCACGTCAGATGAGCTGTCAGACAGAAATGACAAGACCTAAGATGAAACCGATTTCTCTTGAAATGTTATGCAAATACAGGAAAATAGGAAATAGCCTTTTCTCAGAAGAGCTTACGTATAAGTATATTCACTTCTCTGGAAGTTGTAGAGGAGACGGTTGCATCCAGGAACAGGAACAGAAGGTAATTCAACAAGAAAAGGGAGATGTTATAAAGAACCTACTGGAAATGAAAAATGTGGCCAGTGAAATAGAAAAAAAGTTAGACAATAGGATAAACACCGGATGCACAAGCATAACTTGTTTAAGAATGACCAAAGAGATTTCTGCTTTGAGATTATACATTTTAAGCATTCAATAAAAGTGATTCTTTTCCTGACTATACCTTTCTAAATCTCAAATGTAGGAAAGTAGAAAGAGTAAACATCCTCAGAAATAAATTTCCCAGTATAATGAACTGTTATCACCTTTATGAAATTGATTTTCAAAATCTCCCTCATAGTCTTTCCAGATCCTTTTACTCGGACGGCATTACAAAACTTAGATCTACCATCAGATTGCCTTTCTGTACCTTCACCATGTCTATGGAATTGGTTATATGTTAAAAACACACTTGCCCTAATCCTTTGCCCTCTCATGCCTCCCTGAGCTTGTTGTATGAGATTGTGCTGTTCCCCACCCATGGAAACTTCTGTGTGCTCACCTCCACCTGCATTCTCTCTTCCCAAGAAACTCCCACTCATGTTCACCACCCTCCTAGCCTCCAAGAAAGAAGCGTCATCTTGGAAACCTTCTGAGGCAGCCCGACTCTCCCCCTTCTCTTGTTTACAGCATCTCTGTCCCAGTGCTATACTTGTTTCTTTGCACATAGGGAGTAGATCTTTTAAGTTTTCTCTCTCATGATCTGGCATGTGGTAGAAGCTTCATTAATACGCATGTCGATGGGCAAAATGGTACAAATAAAGAGCATAAAGAATAAGAAGCCACGGAGAACTCTTAAGAAATCTTACCCAGGACAGAGGGTTACTGTGGTTGAAAATAAAGTTAATAGTCATTGTGGGGAATTTTAAATTTGATGTTCTACAGACTTGTGGTTGCCAAGGTTGGGGTCGGGGTGGGGGGTGGATTGGGGGTTTCAAATTCAGTTTATTTCAGTCCCCCAGTCGTGTCCGACTCTTTGCATCCCCATGGACTGCAGCACGCCAGGCTTCCCTGTCCATCACCAACTCCTAGAGCTTGCTCAAACTCATGTCCATCGAGTTGGTGATGCTATCCAACCATCTCATCCTCTGTCGTCCCCTTCTCTTCCTGCCTTCAATATTTCCCAGCATCAGGGTCTTTTTCAATGAATCAATTCTTTGCCTCAGGTGGCCAAAGTATTGGAGCTTCTTTTCAGTATCAGTCCTTCCAATGAATATTCAGGACTGATTTCCTTTAAGATTGACTGGTTTGATCTCCTTGCTGTCCAAGGGACTCTCAAGAGTCTTCTCCAACACCACAGTTTGAAAGCATCAGTTCTTTGGCACTCAGCTTTCTTTATAGTCCTACTCTCACTTCCATACACAACTACTGGAAAACCCATAGCTTTGAGTAGACGGACCTTTGTTGGCAAAGTAATGTCTCTGCTTTTTAACATGCTGTCTAGGTTTATTATAGCTTTTCTTCCAAGGAGCAAGTGTCTTTTAATTTCATGACTGCAGTCACCATCTGCAGATACTTTGGAGCCCAAGAAAATAAAGTCTGTCACTGTTTCTATTGTTTCCCCATCTATTTGCCATGAAGTTTGGGATTAGCAAATGCAAACTATTATATATAGGATGGATAAACAACATGGTCCTACTGTATAGCACAGGGAACTATATGTAATATCCTGTGATAAACCATAATGGAAAAGAATATGAAAAAGAATGTGTGTGTGTGTATCAAACTGAATCTGCTAAATTAACACATTATAAATCAATTATACTTCAATAAAATAAATTGTAAAAAATATGGATGTTCTAAAGGAATAGGGCATAATTCTAGATTCTTAAGGAGGATATGTGCTAGGTCACTTCAGTTGTGTCTGACTCTTTGCAACCCTATGGACTGTAGCTCTCCAGACATCTCTGTCCATGGAATTCTCCAGGCTTGAATATTGGAGTAGCTTCCCATGCCCTCCTCCAGGGGATCTTCCTGACCTAGAGATCAAACCCACATCTCTTAAGTCTCCTGCATTGTCAGGCAGGATCTTTACCACCAGTGCCACCTCGGAAGTCCATAAGGCGGATAGTGATATGAAAAATGTAACATTCATGGAAGTTTGATTTGGCATTGATAGGCTGACAAGCATAGAATAGAAGCATGTACAGTGAAACATACCGTAAGTGAATAAACATGTATCATGAGCACTTCTTCTAAATGCCTATAAATGACCATAATGTCAGCAATAGCTGGATAGTTCAGACCTTTCTCCAGGGAATTGACATCAGCCTGCCCATAAGATGGTAAATTCTAAAAATCCAACAGTGGTTGATTTGATATGGGAGCGTATTCCTTCTGTTACTGCCATTTCTGATTCAGATAAGGAATTAGAAATCCAATTACCTCTTCTCTCCCTGGTGCACAACCAGGAAATAACCTGTGACTAATTAGTCAGTGAAATGTGCCCGAGTTCGTGCATGAAGCAGGCACAAAAAGAGTAAGAGGTGAACATTTTAAAACAATCTTTTACATGTGATTTTTCAAAATCTAGTATAAATCTACAAGAAGTTGAAATGGCATAGATTTCATTGAGATTTCTCTTAAAATGTATCCATTTTCCTGAGTATAAGTAATTTTATGTATACTAAAGTATTAAAAGCATGCAGAATAATATTTTCCTCTCTCTCTTTTTTTGAACAGCAAAACTTGGAGAGTAACCTCACCAACCTTATTAAGAGGAACACGGAACTGGAGACGCTTTTGGCTAAACTCATTCAAACATGTCAACATGTTGAGGTGAGTTTCTCTATGTGCTGTTTTTCATATGAAAACTGCTTGATCATGGTTTTTATACCCTCCTCGCCCTTTATATTTTTCTGATGCGAATCTTCTTAAGATTAGTTTTTGCAGAAGCCAGATATCTAAGATGGATGAAATTAGAAGGAACTAGAACCTTCGAGAATCTCTCCCCATCCACTGCTTTGCTCTGCCCTGACTCCTATCACAGCTCTCCCTAATCCAGCTTACTTTAGCATCCCTAAACTTGTAGATTTGAATCACCCCTCCAAAGAACACCCCCCCCCCAAAAGCACTATTGAAAAGGTGTTGTATTAGTTTCCGATGTCAGCTGTAACAAATTACTGCACACTTGGGTGGCATGAAACAGACATTGATTTTTTTGCTATTCCTAGAGGTCAGAAGTCCAACATCAAGCTGTTGGCAAGGCCTTGCTCATTCTGAAGGCTCTTGGGGAGCCTCTTTTATGCCTCTTCCCACCTCCTAGTGTTTGCAGCCCAGTCCTTGGCGTCCATTGGCTGCTAGATCCATCACTCTAATCTTGGCCTCTGTCCTTACGTGGCCTTCTCCCTGTGTGTCTCTGTGTCTGTACCCAATTCTCCTTCTTAAAAGGATGCCTGTCACTGGATTAGGCTCCACCCTACTTGAATATGCGTGTGTGCTCAGTCGCATCAGATTCTTTGCAACCCCATGGACTGTAGCCCACCAGGCTCCTCTGTCCATAGGATTTCCCAGGCAAGGATACTGGAGTGGGTTGCCATTTTCTCCTCCAGGGGATCTTCCCTATCCAGGGACCGAACCAGTGTGTCTCAAGTCTCCTGCACTGGCAGGTAGATTCTTCGGCACTGCACCACCTGGGAAGCCCGCTTCAGTATGAACTCACTTTAACTTGGTTCCATCTGCAAAGACCCCATTTCCAAATAAGGTTATATTTACAGGTACCAGGGATTAGGTCTTGGACATACTTTTTTTGGGGGGTGGTGTGGAATACAATACAGTTCAACTCACTACAGGTGTAATAAATACATCTTAGTTGACAAATATGTTTCCATGAAGTTCACCATAACTGCAGCATGTTGGGATTTAGTCAAGAGCATGCAGGCAGCACTAAAAGCAAGGGCAAGTTGCAGAACACAGGTCTTTGACTGCTTCTGGCAGGGATCTTTCCAGGGAGCATGTGGAGCCTTGTTGATTAAATAGCATTGTCAATAATAGTGAACAACCATGACCTCATTATTATAGGGTGAAGTGAATATGTATTATAGAATTAGATGGATGAACAAAAAATGATCCATGTGCTGTATTTTCTTTTTATGATGTGATAGCATTTGATGTTTAGGAAGGACCAGAAGAAAGAATTATTTCTCTCCAGTTTAAAAATAAAAAAAGGAAAAAAATTACCTGTCTTTTATGGTGAAATCTTACAAATGCTTTATGGATTGAGTGATTATTTCATTCCATTTCAGATACTTTTCAAAGCATTAGTGTCTGGTTTCTATTATGGCCTTTAGCAATTTCAGAACAACTGTCTTGCTCCTAAAGCAACATTAGTGTGGCTTGAACTTACAAAACACTGTTCATCCTAACATGTAAAATTACATTCTGTAATGTTCGGTAATTTGAACCAATAGATAGATGTGTCATTCAAGAAATTTACAAGCAGAGTCTATTTTTAATTCAAAAGATTAGGTATTTAGTTGACATACAGGCTTTTAAAATGAAACTATTACTGAATTGATTGTAGCAGACTTTCAAATACACAGATAGATGCCATGAGAAATTATTCTAGACAAAGAGTAAAGAATATATTCCATTTGCTGTTGTTATTTCTGTATCAGTCGTGTGGAATGGAATGAAATCTGTGTGGGTGAATAAATTTGGTATTTAGGAAATTTCTAGATAAAAATCAGAAAAAATTAATTATAAGTAGATAAATAATGATATCAGCATTACCTGTTTTTATGCATTTCTTTATTCATAATTATTCACATTTTCAAGGCAAATGTTTTAAAAATGGAGCATCAAAATCTCACATCAGTTCAGTGCAGTCGCTCAGTCATGTCCGACTCTTTGCAACCCCATGAACTGCAGCACACCAGGCCTCCCTGTCCATGACCAACTCCCGGAGTCTACCCAAACCCAGGTCTATCGAGTCAGTGATGCCATCCAACCATTTCATCCTCTGTCGTCCCCTTCTGCTCCTGCCCTCAATCCTTCCCAGCATCAGGGTCTTTTCAAATGAGTCAGCTCTTCACATCAGGTGGCCAAAGTACTGGAGTTTCAGCTTCAACATCAGTCCTTCCAACGAACACCCAGGACTGATCTCCTTTAGGATGGACTGGTTGGATCTCCTTGCAGTCCAAGGGACTCTCCAGAGTCTTCTCCAACACCACAGTTCAAAAGCATCAATTCTCCTACGCTCAGCTTTCTTTATAGTACAACTCTCACATACATACATGACTACTGGAAAAACCAAAGCCTTGACTAGACGGACCTTTGTTGACAATGTAATGTCTCTGCTTTTTAATATGCTGTCTAGGTTGGTCATAACTTTCCTTCCAAGGAGTAAGCATCTTTTAATTTCATGGCTGCAATCACTATCTGTGGTGATTCTGGAGCCCCCAAAAATAAAGTCTGACACTGTTCCCACTGTTTCCCCATCTATTTTCTATGAAGTGATGGAACCGGATGCCATGATCTTAGTTTTCTGAATGTTGAGCTGTAAGCCAACTTTTTCACTCTCCTCTTTCACTTTCATCAAGAGGCTCTTTAGTTCTTCTTCACTGCCATAAGAGTGGTGTCATCTGCATATCTGAGGTTATTGATATTTCTCCCGGCAATCTTGATTCCAGCTTGTGCTTCCTCCAGCCCAGCATTTCTCATGATGTACTCCGCATAGAAGTTAAATAAGCAGGGTGACAATATACAACCTTGACGTACTCCTTTTCCTATTTGGAACCAGTCTGTTGTTCCATGTCCAGTTCTAACTGTTGCTTCCTTGACCTGCATACAGGTTTCTCAAGAGGCAGATCAGGTGTCTGGTATTCCCATCTCTTTCAGAATTGTCCACAGTTTATTGTGATCCACACAGTCAAAGGCTTTGGCATAGTCAATAAAGCAGAAATAGATGTTTTTCTGTAACTCTCTTGCATTTTCAATGATCCAACGGATGTTGGCAATTTGATCTCTGGTTCTTCTGCCTTTTCTAAAACCAGCTTGAACAACTGGAAGTTTACGGTTCACGTATTGCTGAAGCCTGGCTTGGAGAATTTTGAGCATTACTTTACTAGCGTGTGAGATGAGTGCAGTTGTGCGGTAGTTTGAGCATTCTTTAATCAAATGAATCTGCCTTGAAATGTATTTAATCTTTGATAAAGGAACAAGTGAAATGATAAAGCTGGCTTTATCAGAAACTGATTTGTACAAATTTGGAGGTTGGGGGTAGTCAGGGAAAAGAATGCTAGAATAAGACAGCTAAATTCAATGCAGAACTGGTTAGTGACCTAAAGTGAAAATGAAGTCGCTCAGTCATGTCCGGACTCTTTGTGACCCCATGGACTGCAGCCCGCCAGGGTCCTTGGTCATGGGGCTTCTCCACGCAAGAATACTGCAGTGGGTTGTCATTTCCTCCCCCAGGGGATCTTCTTGTGACCTAAGGGGCAATAAAATCATTATATTTGAGCTAAATACCTTGCATCCCATCAGTTTTCTTTAAGTTAACATTTAACTTAGCAGAGATGAAGCCCTCCTCAATAGTCAATAGAAAATCAAGCTCTTTTACATCCCAGCCCAGAGAGTCAGATAACCCTTCCTTCAGCTGGCTCAATGGAGTGGAGTCTAGTATACATCCAAAGAGTCAGTCTTCTTTTTGCCTTATTTCTAAGATGTAGATAATTCAGCTTAACCTGACTTTCTGCTCTTTGGGTTCTGGATACTGTTTGTTGATCTGTTAGCGGTATTCGCTAAACATATATTTCCGGGTAAGTGTGTCTGTCAAGTTTTGCCTGCACTCAGTTACTTGGGCTTGTTAAATGGTCACATCGCTTCATTCCATGAGTGCTTGTGAATCCTCCTCTGTGTGTGTGTTTCACTGTGCTGGGTGGGAACGACCCTGCCTACACAGAGCTCACTGTCTCAACTGAGATGAAAGAGCAATAATACACAATGGGAAAATGAGTTGCCATAAGAGAATTATGTGTGTGTGTGCTTAATCGCTCAGCTGAGTCCAACTGTTTGCGACCCCATGGACTGTAGCCCATCAGGCTCCTCTGTCCCTGGGATTGTCCAGGCAAGAATACTGGAGTGGGTTGTCATTCCCTTCTCCAGGGGATCTTCCCAACCCAGGAATGGAACCAGGGTCTCCTGCATTACAGGCAGATTCTTTACTGCCTGAGCCACCAGGAAAGCCCATAAGAGAGTTAGGGATGATATACTTTGGAATTGCAGAGAAGAAATGTCTTCTATCTCGATCAGTTAGTACAGTTTCTGACCGTGCTTTCAAGGGTATGTAACATTCAGACCTATGGAGAGATGAGAGAGGCTGTGCTTTCAGGGCAAACTAAAGCATGGGGATGGAAAAATGAAGAGCATTATGTACACACAGTCAGTAGTTCATTCTATAGGAACGGAAAGTGTGTGAGGCTGGGTAAGTAGGAACTGACTTTGGAGAGATGAGGGGTTAGTGAGCTTTAATATTGCATCTGAGTTTGAACTTGATTTGGTTTTGAAGGTTTAGTGAGGGCTTGAGGAACACTGTGTCAATTTCACAGTTAACATCAGCATCCCTAGCTCTTTTCAGAAAACGATGTTTTGGGGTTATTGGGGAACTAGGATGGATATCTTGATGCAAAATGCCCACACATCCAAGGGGAAATGTCCCAGTACTAGTAAACTCCAAAAAAGGTGGTGGAATTGGTTAGGCACCAGCCAGCATGACAGTCTTTTTTAAAATCAGTTTAGTGGAAAAGAATTTCCTAGTTTACAACCTAGGTTCCTAGACTGTATTTCTTCCTTTTCCTCTTTCTGAAGGTGTCCTTGTGTTTGGGTCTGAGCATTCCAGGGGAAAATAATCCCTCTGCCAGCTGGAGCTAAAAACACTCAAAAGCACAGAGGCAAATCCCAATTGTTATAAATTAAATCAATGAATTCACACCAAATCTTGAGGAAATGCCACATCCTTATAAGTCCACACCTCCTTCCTGGGATTCACTTCTGCTGTTCTTTACCATGAAAAGAGTTTGAAGGTCTCCCACCCCCATCCTCATTGTTTTCACAACTTTTTTTTTTTTTTTTTTAAATGAGGGCAAGCAAATGAAATGGCTTTTTGACAGTAAACACCAAATCTTTTGAAAACTAGAGGTATGAGGCCAAGGCAGTTTAGGACTCAAGAGAAGGAGGCATTGAACCATCAGGTAGACTCCCAAGAAATGTTTGTGTAATTGGGTGGAATTCCAAAAATTGGTGGGTTTTAGCTACTCAGTTTTGTTTTCTGCAGGAGAAGAATGCAGTCAAAAATTGCCTTGTGATGAGTTTGGAATTAGTTATGGGATGTATAACAAGTTCATGAAACGTGGTCAAAATTTGGGTCAGCTACAGAAATTCATAGTTATAGGTCAAATAGGGACTATTGTTCTTCATTAGCTCATCCTCCTCCCCATTGTCTTTTAAAAATCAGAGAGCTTAGTTTATTAGCTAGGCAAATGCTTAGAATCACTGATGGATATCATATTCTCCACACATTCTGAGAATCAAGTTCTTTCACAGGAAATACAATACCTGGACATGCAGTAGATATGCACTTTGGGGAATTGTAGGTAACCAATAAACTCCAGTACTTTGGCCACCCCATGCGAAGAGTTGACTCATTGGAAAAGACTCTGATGCTGGGAGGGATTGGGGACAGGAGGAGAAGGGGACGACAGAGGATGAGATGACTGGATGGCACCGACTCAATGGACGTGAGTCTGGGTGAACTCCGGGAGTTGGTGATGGACAGGGAGGCCTGGCGTGCTGTGATTCATGGGGTCGCAAAGAGTCGGACACGACTGAGTGACTGATCTGATCTGATCTGAATGACTAAATCCACAGTAAGGTAGTAGAGAAAAGCTACGAAATGTTGACTAGTTGCTATAGTAGTTTGGAGAAGGTAAAGGCTCAGCTGACTCCACCGTCCTTGCCCAAGTTCATCCTAGCAGGCCATTCTCTAAGCCAGCATCCCATCAAAGGCCTAGCTTTAGCTCCTTTGGCTTTGCCTTGTTTATAATCACTTTTTGTGTCCTTTTGCCATTGATTTTCACTCTAAGTCTTTAAACTATTTTTTTTTTTTTTTGCTCTCAGTGGAAAGTTTGCTGTCTTACTGGCTTTCCAGTAAAGATTTTTCCAATGCTAGGTGACATGTGGAGTGACAGATTTCTTGTGCATAAGTTAAGTGCCATGTATTATGTGATTTTTGCTTAGATGTTGAGCTCTGGAAATTGAGAGGGAAGAGGATAGCTTGAGGAATGGTAATAAAATGATTTGGGAAAACAGATGGGATTCTGTAAAAGAACTTTCCAGCTAGTCACCAAGCCCTAAAAGCATTTAAATGTAAACAGTGGAAAAAAGGAAAAAATGGCTAGGTTAAAAAGAAAGATGAACCTTTATGTTTAAATTAATTTTATTGTGTAGTCTTATGTCAAAGCATTAGCTCTCTATGGAAGCCTTGGCGGTTGCTTTGCCTGGAGCCCCTGAATGAAGACCAGCATCCAGACACCAAATACGGTGTTTGTATCTTGTGGACAGGTGTCTGATTTTGGATGATGTGTATCCTGCTAGGGGCCAACTTAAATGTCCAAAGTTGTAATCCATTATCACTTGCAGATAAGGGTTTGATTCCCACTCACATGAGCCCTTGTGAGAATGTTCTCAAGGTATACTTAGAATCAGACTCTGGAACCACATCAGGCAGTCCATAGCCATTCTTGGCTGTTTGTGTAAGTAGCTCTGGAATAAGGATAACATGATAGTGCAGCTATGGTGGCATTCAGAAACTGGATTGTGACAAGCCACTAAGCTAAAGATTGATCTCTTAAGTTCAAGTCTTAGTATTCTCAGGACAAAGTAGAAAAGGAACTCTTGGACTGCACAGAACTTCATCTTCTCTGGAGAAGACTCTTTTGTTTTTTAAAGTATTGTTGACTTACAGTATTGTGTTAATCACTGCTGTATAGCAGGGTGATTCAGTTACACACATACACACACACATATACACACATTCTTTTTTTACATATTCTTTTCCATTATGGTTTATCATAGAATGCTGAATATAGTTCTCTGTGCTATACAGTAGGACCTTGTTTATCCATCCTATATATAAAAGCTCATATCTGCTAGCCCCAGCCTTCCACTGGATCCTTCTGCCCAACCCCCTCCCCCTTGGCAACGTTGCCACCAGTCTGTTCTCTGTGTGCCTGATTCTGTTTCTGTTCCATAGATGGATTCATTTGTGTCATATTTTAGATACGTGATATCATATGGTATTGGTCATTCTCTGTCTGGCTTACTTCCCTTAGTACGATAGCTCTAGCTGCATTTATGCTGCTTCAAATAGCATTTCATTCTTTTTCTGGCTGAGAGGTATTCCATTGTATCTATCTATGGATCACATCTTGTTTATTCACTCATCTGTCAAAGGACATTTAGGTTGTCTTGGCTATTGCCAATACTGCTGCCATGAACATAGGGAGGGGTGCATGTATCTTTTTGAATTACAGTTTTGTCCAAGTGTATGCCCAGGAGTTGGATTGCTGAATCATATGGTAATTCTACTTTTAGGTTTCTGAGGAGCCTCCATACTTACACCAATTTACATTCCTATCAAGAGCGCAAGAGGGTTCCCTTTTCTCCACATCCTCGCCATAATTGGTTATTGAAGACTTTTTAATGATGGCTATTCTGACCTGTGTGAGGTGGTTCCTTGTTGTTTTGATTTTCATTTCTCTAATAATTAGCAGTGTTGAGCATCTTTTCATGTGCCTATTTACCATCTGTATGTCTTCTTTGGAAAAATGTTTATTTAGGTCTTCTGCCCATTTTTGGATAGGGTTGATTGGTTTTTGTTGCAGTTATATGAACTGTTTGTATATTTTGGAAAGTAAGCCATTGACCGTTATATCATTTGCAAATTTTTTCCTTCGTTCTGTTGGATATCTTTTTTTTTTTTTTTTTTTTTATAATTTCCTTTGCTGTGCAAAAGCTTGTCAGTTTGATTATATTTTTTTTAAATTTATAATGACTTAAGAAACTGACCTTAGGGAACATTGGTACAATTTATGTCAGAGAATGTTTTGCCTATGTTCTCTTCTAGGAGTTTTATGGTGTCGTGTCTTATCTTTAGGTCTTTAAGGCAGTTTGAGTTTATTTTTGTGTATGGTAAGAGGATGTGTTCTAACTTCATTAATTTACATGTCACTTTCCAACTTTCCCAACACCACTTGCTAAAGACTGTCTTTTTCCCATTGTATATTCTTGCCTCCTTTGCAGAAGATTGACTATAGGTATGTGGTTTGTTTCTGGGCCCTCTATTCTGTTGCATTGATCCATATTTCTGTTTTTGTGCCAGTGCCATGCTGTTTTGATTACATAGCTTTGTAGTATTGTCTAAAGTCTGGGAGAGTTTTGCTTCCTGCTTTGTTCTTTTTCTTCAGGATTGCTTTGGCAATTCTGGGTCTTTTATATGAATTTTAGGTTTCATATGAATTTTAGGATTATTTTTTCCAGTCCTGTGAAAAATGTCATAGGTAATTTGATAGGGATCGCATTAAATCTGTAGATTGTTTTAGGTTGTATGGCCATTTTAATAATATTACTTCTTCAAATCCAAGAACATGGGTTATCTTTCCATCATGAGAAGATTCAGTTTTTGACTACTGCATGTGTTTAATGGCTGTGTTTCCAGTTTACTCCACCAAACTTGCTAAAATTGACAACTCATGAAGCAAATTTAGCTTTTCTTGGTGGAGATTAAATTTAACTGTTATTAAGGTGGTGTACAACACATACTTGAACATCTCCTCTTAGATTGAGTGCTCTTGTCTTTAAAACTGATTCATAAAGGGCATTGGATCCTGTTTCCTTCTTAGGTATATTCATGAGGAATAATGAGAAGACATCAGTAGAATGGTTTCCAGTATTTAGAAATAAGAGATGAATCTTACTAATGAATGAATGAATATTAGAGTTAATTTGGTATTACTTTCAGAATAATGTTCCAAAATTTAAGCTTTGAAACTTTTTAAAAAACATGATCAAAACCTTTTATCATCTATAATCTTTCCAGTTTGGATGGAATGAACTGTTGTGTCAGATTGAGAACCCTACCAGGTGGCTTGGATTGGAGCATGATCACATATATGCCTCTGAAGACAGTCCCTCTTACATGTTTGAATTTAGTCATGCAGATTTCCAAGGCTTATACTTAAATATGAAATAATCAGCCTTAATTGGGAAGGCTGAATGGATGAGCAGTAGGAATGAGGAATGAAGACATAGTTTTACTAATGTATCTTAACATAGTTTCTCCCCATAATACAGGAATTCTTTATCACATCTCCCCTACTCTATCCCACACATATTGTCTTGAAATATTTAGATGGTTTATTAGAGCAGCAGGGTGTTTCTGTTATAAAGAATAGTAAGAACAGGTTGTGACAAATTTTTTAAATGGTCATCATAGTTCTAACTCAGCTTTCACTTAAGATGGTGGTAGTTGAATGGATCCAGGTGAGAGAGTCAGAGCTGAGACGAATGATCCCACAGGAGATGACTGTCAGGTAGAAAGTTTGGGTCCCACTATTGCTTCTGTGCCTACCATTCAGAGATGCATGACCCAACCCATCAAGCCATCATTTTGTTACAGAACCAACCTCTTTTGTTTCTCGGTCTTCATATCTAGTTTATAAATTAGTTCCAAGAAATTTTGTTTTAAAAGAAGAAAAAAAACAAAACAAGGCCCTACATAACAAAGTCCTATGGTGTAGCACAGGGAACTATATTTAATATCTTGTAATAAACCATAAAGAAAAAGAGTATATATGTATATAGATAACTGAATTACTTTGCCAGACCCCACAAGCTAACACAACGTTGTAAATCAACTATACTTCATAAAATTTTTAACCATCTAGTTTAAATTATTTTTCTCAATATAAAACTGTTATTTGTGATAATCAAGCTGAAATTCTCTCTGTATATAAGATGATGAGAAAAAACAGGACACATCATCTTTTATCTTCATTCAATTGACTTCTATTTTTAATTGCTAAATTTTATAGGGAAAACTGAAGAGCTTTGTTCTTCTAATTTTGAAATCATTGAGTCATGCATATCAAATGTTTGTTAACAAGGGTACAATTGTAGCACTGGTTATTTTTGTTTCAAACAGAAATATGAAATTTTAAATTCAGCTATTTAAAAAGCCAGAGGCTACCCCTGAGTGTTCAAGGGCTTTCAGTGAAAAGCAACACAAATAGAGATTTTAGCAATCAAGTGAGGTAACTTCCCACCCTAGGAATTTATGATAGAGCTTTTACTATTCTTTTAAAAGCATTTTCGCTATATATAACATCAGACTTAGGTGATAAAAATTATCATCATAGCCTAAATCTCTGTGTTCGCATTAGGCTATGATGAGTTCAAGGACACCTTCCATCTATTTTGCACAAGTTGGGAAGATGATGCCTTGTCCATTCTTGCAGGTATTAGAGATGATTCCTGTATCAAATGGGTGCAGTGTCACAGCAAGGTATAGCCTGTGGTTTAGGCTGTACTTATGCAAATATATATGAAAAATAGTATGGCCACTTGACACACTCCTACTATCAATTCCTGACTTAATTATCCCTGTGGTCCTTTGAGGTAAATGTATTCAGATGACCACAGAAATGTGACTTGAAGCCAGACAGAACAAGAACCAGCCAGCAAAGAAATGGATTAAATCCAGTCGAGTAGAAAGGCAACTGGAGTGGTTATTCAATCTCAGCTACCCAATCCAGATGACAGAATTGAAAGACATGATTAAAAATTCCTAGTGTGTTGAGGGGGCCGGGGGGGGGGGGTATTTCCCTGGCAAATCAGTGGTTAAGAATCTACCTTGCAATGCAGCGGACTCGGGGTTGAGCCCTGGTCAGGGAACTAAGATCCCACATGCCAGGGAGCAACCAAGCCCACATACCACAACTAGAGACTCTGTGCACCACGACAAAAGATTCCCACGTGATCCAACAAAGATCCTGCGTGCTGCAACTAAGACTCCACACAACCAAATAAATCAATATATTTTTTTTAGTTCCAAGGGGGAATTTTCATGAACTAGAAATATTGCCATCTGCGGGGGAATTGGAAACCCTGTCCAATCCCCCTGGGTATTAATCAGTGATATCAGTAGAACCAGTAGGCCTTTGGGTTTTGTGAATTATTCTCAAATCTTTGATCAGAAATCCTTGACCTGAAGGATAAGAAATCCTTCAACTTCTTTGAGATGACTAGTTTACTTCCTTAAGTAAATAAAGTTCTTTTTCCCTCCTCCCATAGAAGTTAATGAATGATGTAAAAAAATGAAAACCTAAATAATAGCCAGAGTCAATATTTTGTGTTACAGTGTAGGACTAAAACATATGTTTGTACTTTAAGGGTTTGTAGCATTTAAGAGAGTGACATATTACAGAAATTTGACAGGTTAACTTTGAGATTCTAATCTGAAATGTAATTTATTTTAGACATCTGACTTTAAATTGAAAGCATAAAATCTTTTGTTTCAAACCAATGTTAGAATGTTCACTCGAACTTGAGTTCCTTTACATTTGTAAGTTTATTAGATTTCTAAGACCTACATACAGACTTGGGAAGATTTACCCTAGTTAGGGTTTTATTTTTGTCCCATTAGGCATTTAAAGTGGTTATAAAATAAATTGCATATGTTACATTTATAAACACAATTTAAAATGATACAGGAATTTGGTGATAAAAATCTGAACAATGATTAACCATGGGGGTGAAAATTGACTGGAAGAGGGTCTTGAGGATACTTTCTGGGGTGATGGGGATATTTTATATCTTGATTAAGCTATTGGTCAGGTTGGTTATCAAAATCTATTGAATTGTCCCTTAGTTCAGTTCAGTCGCTCAGTCGTTTCTGACTCTTTGTGACCCCATGAACCGCAGCACACCAGGCCTCCCTGTCCATCACCAACTCCCGGAGTCTACCCAAACCCATGTCCATTGAGTCGGTGATGCCATCCAACCATCTCATCCTTTGTCGTCCCCTTCTCCTCCTTCCCTCAATCTTTCCCAGCATCAGGGTCTTTTCAAAGGAGTCAGCTCTTCGCATCAGGTGGCCAAAGTATTGGAGTTTCAGCCTCAACATCAGTCCTTCCAATGAACACCCAGGACTGATCTCCTTTAGGATGGACTGGTTGGATCTCCTTGCAGTCCACAGGACTCTCAAGAGTCTTCTCCAACACAATTCAAAAGCATCAATTCTTTGGTGCTCAGCTTTCTTTGTAGTCCAACTCTCACATCCATACATGACTACTGACTACTGGAAAAACCATAGCCTTGACTAGATGGACCTTTGTTGACAATGTAATGTCTCTGCTTTTTAACATGCTGTCATAACTTTCCTTCCAAGGAGTAAGTGTCTTGTAATTTCATGGCTGCAATCACCATCTGCGGTGATTTTGGAGCCCCAAAATTAAAGTCAACCACTGTTTCCCCATCTATTTGCCATGAAGTGATGGGACCAAATGCCATGATCTTAGTTTTCTGAATGTTGAGCTTTAAGCCAATTTGTTCACTCTCCTCTTTCACTTTCATCAAGAGGCTCTTTAGTTTTATGCATTTTCCTGTATGGAAAGTTAAAGTTGCTCAGTCGTGCTGACTCTCTGCGATCCCATGGACTATAGTGCATGTAATTCTCCGGGCCAGAATACTGGAGTGGGTAGCCTTTACAAGGGAAGGCCCTGTATATGTAAGTTTTGCCTCAGTTATTAAAATGTATATAGGAACTTAATCAACTAATTTGATTAATTGATGGAATTGACTGCTTAATGGAGTTGAGTTTGTTCAACTTCAGTTAATCAAACATTGATTCAGGGAGCCTTGAGAGTGATTATTCTTGGTTTTATAAATTTTTCAAATTTATGAATAGAATAATGAGATCCATAATTTCAACTTGAAAGCTTAAGGAAAACTGCATAGTGATTTGTTGATTTAGATACAGTCCTTGGGCAAAAATCCTCAAGGTCTTTAAGTGCCTATCTATTCCCTCTTGCTTGGACTCCTTGAGAAGCAGAAGGGTGTCTTTCTTTTCTTTAGAAAATGACCAGATAGCCACTTGGAATTCAGTGGAACGAAGTGCTTTTAAACAGTTTCAGATGTAAGATAGCTGGTCAACCTAGGTCTGAAGATGGCTTATAGGGTGACATTTTTGATATCAGATTCTGTTGATTCCCAAACACACCCACATACTTTGCAACCTCAAAATCAGCAACTGACAGACATCTGAATTCTATTTTTTTTTTGTTTTAATTGAAGGATAATTGCATTGCAATGTGGTGTTGGTTTCTGCCTTAAAACGTGAGTCAGCCATAAGTAAGTGTGTGTGTGTGTGTGTGTGTGTGTGTATACACACATACATACATACATATCTCCTCCCTCTTGAGTCTCCCTCCCACCCCAGACATCTGAATTTTATGGTCTTTTCTCTTCCCAACCAGACAAGATTTACTTTTCACTGTCCTTTTGATAGCAAAGGCCATCTTACACAGCAATCGTGCTCTATAATTTCTCTCCCAACTCCCCTCCTACTCACTTCATTACTTTTACCACCACCACAATTTCGGAAGAAAGCCCTAGGAAAGTAAGCAAGCATGGCTAGCTTCAAAGTGAGATGGTGCAGACCCACTAGATGAAAGATACAAAGGAAGTCAATTAGAAGAACATGAGGTCTAGGAAAGACCACATGCCCACCCCCATCAAAGTTAAGCCTCCCAATTCACACCATCTGGTCAAAATTTAATGAGTACCTCATATGTAATGTTAAGTTTCCAAGAAGCCACATTTTTTAAAAAAAGTAAAAACAAATAGGTAAAATTAATTTTACTAGACAATTAATTTTATTAGACTCTTTAGAGTCCTGTGGACTGCATGGAGATCAAACCAGTCCGTCCTAAAGAAAATCAATCCTGAATATTCATTGGAAGGACTGATGCTGAAGCTGAAGCTCCAATACTTTGGCCACCTGATACAATGAGCCAACTCATTAGAAAAGACCCTCATGCTGGGAAAGATGGAAGGCAGGAGGAGAAGGGGATAACAGAGGATGAGATAATTGGATGGTATCATCGACTCAATGGATATGAGTTTGAGCAAGCTCTGGGAGATGGTGAAGGACAGGGAAGCCTGGTGTGCAGCAGTCCATGGGGTCCTAAAAAAGTTGGATATGACTGAGTGACTGAACAACAACAAGACAATTCATTGGACCCAATATATTCAAAACATATTCATTTCAATATATGATCAATAAAAGAGAGATTAATGCCTGTGTTTTATGCTACAGCACATCTCAATTCATACTAGCAACATTTCAAGTGCTCAAAAACCACAAGTGGCTAGTGGCTGCCATATTGGACCCCATGGGCTAGAATTTCTACAGCCCATGGTTTAACAGTTAATTGTGTATGTAGTCAGAAGATTCGCTAATTGTTTTCTAGTATAGTCATTTTCTTTAGAAGGCAAAGTTCTGTTTCTAAGTGTGGTACTTTGCACTTTGTGGGCACTCAAGTCTATAGGATAGCTTCATTTAAAGACATAACATCCTGCCCTTTCAAGGAGGGATAAGAGCATGCATATTGCTTCTCACTTTTTGTTCCTCAGCTACTGAGACTATTGCAAACATCTCTGGAGACCAGTAGCTTTTGTAATCTTAAATAGAGAGAAGTAAAACTTGGAGTTGAGAAGCAGGGATTGCATGAGTATTTGAGTTTGCTGCTGGATCAGAATAAGCACTGAATTAAGATTTGTGTGGTTCCCAGTTTTATAAATATTAATAGAGTTTGCAAGGGGAGAGTGTTGGTTTGTTTGTTTTGGGTGCAAAATGTTCCTTCTTTTAGCATATTATCTGGAAATGATGATGGCAGACATGATCTCCAAAAGGAAGGTTGTTTCTTTGGTATCTCTGACATAGGCTTGATTTAACCTTAATAAAAGAATGATTGCCTGGGTGAACAATGCCAACAAATGCCCGTAGAAAGCTAGCACATACACATGCTAACCTGGAGTCGGGTTCTGGTTACTTCAACAAAGGATTGCTTTAATTTTGCAAAAAAAAAAAAAAAAATATATATATATATATATATACACACACACATATATATTTTTTCCTTCTGTTTTTCATGAAATGGCCTTAAAGAATTCCTCTTATTTGTGGTCTCAAAAAAATGAGAACTATGCCCATGAGGCCTGCCTTTAAGGGTTCTATTAAACAATAAGAGGGCTTTGTTCTCGGTAATAAAATTAAAGCAAGCAGTGTTTCCATTACCTGGCAGGATGCCGCCATCCTGCCACCCCCTGATCCTGACAAACATAAACAGAGCATTCTGTTTCCCAGGTAGGAAGGTGCAAAGACAACATGTGTCATATTTGTGTGTAGAGATAGACCTGACCTTGCAGACAGTGGAGGGAGGGTGGGAGGGAGGGAGTAGGGAAAGAGAGAAGCCCTACTTCGTGAGATCCCTAACTCAAGTGTTTAAAATTCAGTTTTACTGTAGAAAATTACATACTGAGCCTTGAAGCTGTAAAGTAAATAATTTCACAATGAGTTGACAGGATGGAAAAATGAAGGGTGTCTATATATATTTTAGTGTGTCTCATTAGATTCCCTGTGTTTTCTTTTCCAACCAACTTTGTTGCTGGAATTTAGACCCATTGCTCAGATTTAGACCCATTTATGGGCAGTTGCAAAGGGAAGTTTGGAGGTAGATTGTGGGCCCCAAGGTCAGGACCAATCAAGGATAGGATAGAAAATAGTCGGATGCACTCTGTTTAGTTCTGCAAATGAGCTGTTAAGTCATTGGAGCTATCAGACAAACTGGACGACTGCAACACCATTGTCCTCTGACCTCCATGACAGCTCTTCTTTAAGAAATGGCCAGAAAATTCCCTGGCAGTCCAGTGTTTAGGACTCCGTGCTTCCATTGCAAGGGGCATGGGTTTGTTTTGGGGGACTAAGGTCCTATAAGCTCTACAGTGAGGCCAAAAAAAAAAAAAAGTCCCAGATGGCAGTCTCTTCTAAGGCTCTAGTCCTCGTGTCTCAGTGTCATGCCGGGCTACTGCACACTCACCAGTCCCATCCATGTGCCCTGGCCTCAGAGCTTCCGCTGCAAGAGGCTAACCGTCTGCCTGGGGGCTCCTTCCACCCCCGCCAGTTAATTCCAGAGGGATGTTCACACCCACCCAGCCCCAATAGCCTTCAGCCAGCCACTGATGGGAGTAAGTAGATAAATTCTCCTCTTCCTCCCCATCAGCTAGTGTGTTCTGCACTGGTTCCCAAAGTTACCCCTGGGATTCGTCACCTTCTGACTGCAGTGGTGGTCATAAAAGCACACTTGACTGGTTCCATACCTTTCCTATCTCACTTCCCCACACCCTTACTTGTATTTCCTGGCGACAACTAGTACTTCATCCTAGTCTCATGCCCCTCTCTGAGGGGAATAGAACCACAGACCTCCTCTTGAATGGAATGACAGCACCAAATCTGTTTTCCCCATCATAAGCATAGCTCAGATGTTCATTTTCTCTCGAGTGTCCCTTCTTTCACTATATTTGAAAAAATGGGAATAGTCAACACTGGGCTTCCAAGACACGTAAAAATCAACCTCCCAACTTCTGTTGGTATTCCTAAGTGACAAACAGGTAAGATCATTCATAGATGGTGCCTGTGGACACATCAGAAAAGCCAGAAAAAGCCCAGTGTTTCCAAGCTGGACTTATAAGTGCAAGTCTAATAGTGAAACGGTCATGTCTGTTTCACTCACTGTCAGGAAGACCAAAAGAAGGGATCCAGCCCTCGTTCTCCAGAACATTGCAGGAGGGCCGATGGCATCCATAGTTGAGTAAGTCAAGCCTGAATAGGAGTCCAACTTTGTAGTTTTCCAGTCCCTCCTACTCAGGAATCATGGCCCAACAACTGAAAAGAATGCCACTTAATGAGAAATGACATGTAAGACTGAAAATGAGCAATGGAAGGCCATGGGATAGAAGCTTCCTCTTTCCATTAGAAATGACTTCCCTTCCCTGAAACCCATCACCTCCATCCTCCCTGGCATTCTACTGTCTTCTCCCAGAAGCTATGTTTTAGCCCTGCCCACAATGTCTAAGAGCTGATTTTTGCCACCTACTTTGATTGAAAGTCACTTCATCGAAAATAGCACTTTCCAGAAACTGTAGGAAAAAGACTTGATAGAGACGAGTGCCCATGACAGACTGTACTCATTTTTTTTTCATTCTATGTGTGTGTGCCCAACCCAAACGGAAGGGTGTAGAGCATTTGTGTTATAAAGTGTGTAATTAATAAGAGAAAGGAAGGGAGGAGTTTATTGTTTTTGAATGAATTATGAGCAACACCTTCCATTCTGCTTCATTTTGGAACAGCTTTGAACAGAGTTAACAGTAAACACAAAAAGAAAAGTCAGTGGTATTCATGCCAAGAATGTAAGATTGAAGTCAGTTGAGTGGAGTCTTAGAAAAACATCAGGGGAAGAGCAGCATTTGTTATAACTGGGACAGCAGTTGGCAGGACGTGGTGGGTAAAGTAAAAACCATTCTGCAAGGATGTTTTCATTTTCAGATTGCCATCCTCTGAATTCCGTCTTTGGGTCTGTTCATGCCCTGAAGGAAGAAAACTATTTTTTTCTCAAGCGCCTGTTAAGTGCCAAATAGTTTACAAACGTTTTCATTGAAAGTATTAAAATGAGAAAACATTCTCACAGAAATTTAACACATTTTTCACACCCACAACCCTTTGACTCTAAAGCCCAAAGACTTCAAACTCCAAAGACTTTTCCTCTGGGTTCGTGCTAAGTCGTGTCCAACTCTTTGCAATCCCATGGACTGTAGCACACCAGGCTCCTCTGTCTTCCACTATTTCCCAGAGTTTGCTGAAATTTATGTCCATTCAGTCAATGATTCCATCCAACCATCTCATCCTCTCTCACCCCCTTCTCCTGCCCTCAACCTTTCCCAGCATCAGGGTCTTTTCCAATGAGGTGGCTCTTCGTATCAGGTGGCCAAAGTATTATAGCTTCAGCATAAGTATCTCCAATGAATATCCATGGTTGATTTCCTTTAGGATTGACTGGTTTGATCCCCTTGCTGTCCAAGGGACTCTCAAGAGTCTTCTCCAACACCACAGTTCGAAACTATCAGTTCTTCAGTGCTCAGTCTTCTTTATGGCCCACCTCTTACATGGCTCAGATGGTAAAGAATTTGCCTGCAATGCAGGAGACCTGGTTTCGATCCCTGGGTTGGGAAGATCCCCTGGAGAAGGGAATGGCTACCCACTCCAGTATTCTTGCCTGAAGAATTCCATGAACAGAGGAGCCTGGCAGGCTACAGTCCATGGGGTCGCAAAGAGTCAGACATTACTGTGTGACTAACACTTTTCTTGCATCCGTACATGACTACTAGAAAAAACATAGCTTTGACTGTACGGACCTTTGTTGCCAAAGTTTGTCAGCAAAGTGATGTCTCTGGTTTTTAATACGCTGTTTAGGTTGGTCATAGCTTTCCTTCCAAGGAGCAAGTGTCTTTTGATTTCATGACTGTAGTCACAATCTGCATTGATTTTGGAGCCCAAAAGAATAAAGTCTGTCATTGTTTCCATTTTTTTTTTCCATCTTTTGCCATGAAGTGACGGGACTAGATGCCATGGTCTTCATTTTTTGAATGTTGAGTTTTAGGTCAGCTTGTTCACTGTTCTCTTTCACCTTCATCAAGAGGCTCTTTAGTTCTTCTTCACTTTCTGCCATTAGACAGATATCATCAGCATATCTGAGGTTGTTTACATTTCTCCCAGCAGTCCTGATTCCAGCTTGTGATTCATCCACCCCGGCATTTCGCATGATGTACTCTGCATATAAGTTAAATAAGCAGGGTGACAATGTACAGCCTTAACATACTCCTTTCCCAATTTGGAACCAGTTTGTTGTTCTATATCTGGTTCTAACTGTTGCTTCTTGACCTGCATACAGGTTTCTCAGGAGGCAGGTCAGGTGGTCTGGTATTACCATGTCTTTTAAGAATTTTCCACAGTTTGTTGTGATCCACACAGTCAAAGGCTTTACGTAGTCAATGAAGCAGAAGTAGATATTTTTCTACTAATTCATTAGGTTCTGACCACTGTCTGCCCTGGGGTTTCTACTTCAACATTAGTGACATCTGCTGCTGCTGCTAAGTCGCTTCAGTCATGTCCAACTCTGTGCGACCCCATAGACGGCAGCCCATCAGGCTCCCCCATCCCTGGGATTCTCCAGGCAAGAACATTGGAGTGGGTTGCCATTTCCTTCTCCAATGCATGAAAGTGAAAAATGAAAGTGAAGTCGCTCAGTCATGTCTGACTCTTAGCGACCCCATGGACTGCAGCCTACCAGGCTCCTCTGTCCATGGGATTTTCCAGGCAAGTGACATCTAGGGCTGGATAATTCTCTTTTCTATTGGGGGCTGTCCTGAGCGTTGTAGAATGGTTAATTAGCAGCATCTCTGACCTCTACCCACTAGATGTCAGTATTACTCATATACCCTCTTCCCTGCCCCCAACTGTGACAATGGGAAATGTCTCCAGATGTTGCCATTGTCCCCTGGGGGAACATCTGGTCAACCAGGTAAAGAGTTGATATTTTCTTTATTATGCAGATGAGGAACTTGAGAAATGGACAGTTTACACAAATGCCCAATAGCATGTAACTAGTAAGGAAGGAAGGAAGTGAAAGTGAAAGTCACTCAGTCGTGTCTGACTCTTCGTGACCCCATTCTCCAGGCCAGAATACTGAAGTGGGTAGCCTTTCCCTTCTCCAGGGATCTTCCTAACCCAGGAATCAAACTGTGGACTCCAGCATTGTAGGTGGATTCTTTACCAACTGAGCTATCAGGGAAGACCTGGCATTAAACCCCTGGAAGACCTCCCCTGGGCTCTGAGTTCTGCCTCTCCTGGCCCTTGCTTGTGCACTGTGAATCATTTCACCTTGTTTGATGATGTTGCTTTACTGCAGAATGGCTGATGTCAGCAGCACCTTCACTGAGCGTGTTGTGTGTGCTGCTGCTGCTGTTCGGTTGTGTCCGACTCTTCGCGCAGCACGCCAGGCTTCCCTGACCTTCACTATCTCCTGGAGTTTGCTCAAGTTCATGGCCATGGTGTTGTGTGTCCTGCTCTTGGAAGAAAAAATCTTTGTAGTAATGCTTCCAATTTTAGGCGTTAGCAGTGGTGTACCTGCCGGACAGTTTTATGCTATTGTTAGTTATGCTTCACTTCGAGGAAGAGTTTTATTGCTTAGCTTACCACAGTGTGTTGCTGCGTTTTATGGTATCTTGTTTCCTTCTCCAACATTCAAGCTTTATAATCTTAGAAACCTCAAGGAAAGAGGATTTATTGTGCATTTATAGTTCCTGGGAGCTATTTTTTGATCCCATAGCAGAACAGAGCAATACCCCACCTGGATAGTTAATCAATAGGTAGGATTGGCTTCCTCTGGGCCAAATCATTTTCCACCATGTCACTCTACAATGAAGGTCAGATTCCATGTAGCATCAATCTATGCCATTATCAACAAAAGTGATCCCATTTTTTATTTTTGCAAAGGCTTTCTTGGACTTCTAAAAGTCTCAGTCAGAAGTGTTCTATATTATCATACTAAATATTAAAATAGATTACCCTGTGCTCTGATTTCTTCTCCAAAGACAAGACATGGCCATTTCTTTTCCTCTCTCATCTCTCTGAGCTCAGTCGACAAATATTTGACTTTGGTGTGAGAGAATTTCAGGATGAAGTTTATATGTAAACATATTAGATGAATTACAGTAATACCGTCTGCTCTTTCTCAGTTCGCCTTGGCTTGGTTTTATATACAAACTCAAGTATGAGAGTCCCTTTCATTGTTCCTTCTGCCAGCTCTGGCTAACTTCTGCCCCAGGGTCTGAATGTTCATGACAACTGCCTTGGAAAAGAAAACCCAAAGCACTCTCAAATCTCCACATTTTTCTTCGCACCTGGTCAGCCGTCTGCAGCAGGGCGTAGAGCCTGTTTGCACACAAACGCCCCTGTACCATCATTTTCCTGTCCACATCATCGGCTCACCTGTTGCTCAGTGTTAGTTTAGTTGCCCTGGAGCAACACCTCTGGCGTTTCTTTTTGAGTGAGATGGGATTGGTATGGACATTTTAACATCTAACAGTGAGAAATAATAGTGTTATTAAAATGCAATAACATTAATCCCTTGAAGTTTGGATGCAGATTCAAAAGTCCCTATTTTACAAAAATTTTTATTTATGGTTGTGCTGGGTCTTTTCACTGCTGCACACAGGCTTTCCAGTTGTTGAGCCCGAGCTTGGTAGTTGTGGTGTGTGGGCTTATTTGCTCCACAACATGTGGGATCATAGTTCTCTGACCTTGGATCAAACATGCATCCCCTGCATTGTAAGGAGGATTTTCAACCACTGGTGTGCTTAAGTTGCTTCAGTCATGTCTGACTCTGCACGGCCTCATGGACTGTAGCCCACCAGGCTCCTCTGTCCATGGGATTCTCCAGGCAAGAATACTGGGGTGGGTTGCCATGCCCTCCTCCAGGGGATCTTCCCGACCCAGGGATTGAACCCACATCTTTTATGTCTCCTGTGTTGGCAGGTGGGTTCTTTGCCATAGCACCGCTTGGGAACCTTAACCACTGGACCATCAGGGAAATATTTATTATTTTGTGTTTTTTTAAATTTGATTAGAGAATAATTGCTTTGCAATGTTGCATTGATTTGTGGCATATGTCGACTTTCCATCAGATACCTATTTTATATATGTTAATTATATTTCAGTGCTACTCTCTCAGTTCGTCCCACCCTCTCCTGTCCCTGCTGTGTCCATAAGTCTGTTCTCTGTGTCTGAGTCTCTATTCTTGCCCTGTGAATAGGTTCACCTGTACCATGTTCCTAGATTGCATATATATGTGTTAATGTATGATATTGGGTTTTCTCTGTATATCAGGCTCTAGGTTCGTCCACTTCAGTAGAATGGACTCAAATGTGTTTCTTATTATGGCTGAGTAATATTCCATCGTAAACATGTACCACAGCTGCTTTATCTATTCATCTGTCAACAGACATGTAGGTTGTTTCCATATCCTAGCTATCGTAAATAGTGCTGGAATGAACATTGGGGTATATCTGTCTTTTTGAATTATGGTTTCCTCAGGGCATATGCCCAATAGTGCAATGGCTGGGTCATATGGTAATGGTATTCCTAAGTTTGTAAGAAATCTCTCTACTGTTCTCCATAGTGTCTGTATCGATTTACATGCCCACCAACAGTGCAAAAGGGTTCCCTTTTCTCCACATCCTCTCGTTATTGTTTGTAGATGTTTTCATGATGGCCATCATGACTGCTCTAAGGTGATATCTCATTGTAGTTTTGATGTGCTTTTACTAGCCATCTGTACGTCATATTTGGAGAAATGTCTGCTTAGGTCTTCTGCCCAGATGTTTCAATTTACTTATTTTTAGATGGAGGATAATTGCTTTACAATACTGTGTTGCTTTTGGCCACAGGTAAACATATGTCCCCTCCCTCTTGAACCTCCTTCCCACCCTTCTAGGTTGTCAACAGCATCAGTTTGAGCTCCATGTGTCATATAACATATTCTCAGTCACAGAACATATTCTCCTTACATATGGTAATGTTTATGTTTCCGTGATACTCTCAATTTATCCTACCCTCTCCTTTCTGTTCTGTGTGCATAAGTGTTCTCTGAGTCGGCATCTCCATTGCTGCCCTGCAACTAGGTTCATAAGTACTATCTTTCTAGATTGCAAACATATCTGTTGATATATCATATTTATGGTTCTCTTTCTGACTTGCTTCACTGTGTATAATAGGCTCTAGGTTCATCTACCTCATTAGAACTGAATCAGATGTGTTTCTCTTTATGGCTGTGTAATATAGCAATAACATCAACATAACAGAAAACAGGAGGGTTTTTTTAATAACTGATTTTATTGCTATAGCTTATTTACAATGTTGTGTTAACTTTATATTATGGTTTATCACAGGATATTGAATATAGTACTTTGGAGGGAAGGAGAAAAGAAAGGAAGGAAGTATATATAACCATAGAAACTAAGATAACAATAATAACAGGAGTTGTAACAGGGGTAACAGGACATGGTGTCATAAATAGATTTGGGTCATATATTTTTAACGTGTTGGTTAATATTTGAGTTCTAAAATCCTTTAAAAATTCTAGGAACAAGTCTCCTAAAATTCTGTAACCTCACAAGTTTCTTAGGCTCCCACATATCATTTTTACCTTTCAACGTTTATTCAGCAGCCATTTTTACAGTTTATGAATGTGGCATTATGGTAGGAGGTTCATGTATATCTGATAGTGGGGAAAATAGACCCATCCACCAAGAGACAACTGTACAAGAGTATGGTAAGTGGTATGTGAGGTCATGGGAGAAGTGACATCCACTAGTTTATCTGCATACTCAATACACTTTGTTCTCATCAGTCATCCTCTACAGCTCTCTGTGATTCAGTCTTGTATGATGTATAGGAACTGAGTTACGTCTCTACTTTATCAGGGAGCCAACCTATTCTAGTAAAGTGAGGGTAATTTGGGAGAGTAAGGAGGGAAGCAGAACATGTTTCGGACTTCCAGGGGGTGTAGGGCTTTGCTTTCCAATGCATGGGTCATGGGTTTTATTCCTGGTGGAGAGCTAAGGAGACTTACTTAGTTGACTTAGTTACTCTGACACATATAGCGTTTGAAAGAAAGCTAAGGACTTGGTTACTCTGACACATATTGTGTGCTAAGGAGAGCTAAGGACACTTTTTTTGGGTGTTAGTTCTAAAAGATCTTGTAGGTGTTCATAGAACTGTTCAACTTCAGCTTCTTCAGCGTTACTGGTTGGGGCATAGACTTGGATTACCATGATACTGAATGGTTTGCCTTGGAAACGAACAGAGATCATTCTGTCGTTTTTGAGATTGCATCCAAGTACTGCATTTCGGACTCTTTTGTTGACCATGATGGCTGCTCCGTTTCTTCTGAGGGATTCCTGCCCACAGTAGTAGATATAATGGTCATCTGAGTTAAATTCACCCATTCCAGTCCATTTTAGTTCGCTGATTCCTAGAATGTTGATGTTCATTTTTGCCATCTCCTGTTTGACCACTTCCAATTTGCCTTGATTCATGGACCTGACATTCCAGGTTCCTATGCAATATTGCTCTTTAGAGCATCGGACCTTGCTTCTATTACCAGTCACATCCACAGCTGGGTGTTGTTTTTGCTTTGGCTCCATCCCTTCATTCTTTCTGGAGTTATTCTCCACTGATCTCCAGTAGCATATTGGGTACATACCGACCTGAGGAGTTCCCCTTTCAGTATCCTATCATTTTGCCTTTTCATACTGTTCATGAGGTTCTCAAGGCAAGAATACTGAAGTGGTTTGCCATTCCCTTCTCCAGTGGACCACATTCTGGCAGACCTCTCCACCATGACCTGCCCGTCTTGGGTGGCCCCACACAGCTTGGATTAGTTTCATTGAGTTAGACAAGACTGTGGTCCCTGTGATTAGACTGAATAGTTTTCTGTGAGTATGGTTTCAGTGTGTCTGCCCTCTGATGCCTCTTGCAACACCTACCGTCTTGGGTTTCTCTTACCTTGCACAAGGGGTACCTCTTCACGGCTGCTCCAGCAAAGCGCAGCCACTGCTCCTTACCTTGGACAAGGGGTATCTCCTCATGGCCGCCCCTCCTGATCTTGAATGTGGAGTAGCTCCTCTCAGCCCTCCTGCATCTGCGCAACCACCACTCCTTGGACATGGGGTTGCTCCTTCTGGCTGCCGCCCTTGACTTCCAGTGTGGGGTAGCTCCTCCCAGCCACCGCCCCTGACTTCAGGTTTCTGATACCTCCTCCCAGCCATCCTTTTCATTATAGGGGACTGGAATGCAAAAGTAGGAACTCAAGAAACATCTGGGGTAACAGGCAACTTTGGCCTTGGAATACAGAATGAAGCAGGGCAAAGGCTAACAGAGTTTTGTCAAGAGAATGCACTGGTCATAGCACACACTATCTTCCAACAACATAAGAGGAGACTCTACACATGGACATCACCAGGTGGTCAACACCAAAATCAGATTGATTATATTCTCTGCAGCCAAAGATGCAAAGCTCTATACAGTCAGCAAAAACAAGACTGGGAGCTGACTGTGGCTCAGACCATGAACTCCTTATTGCCAAACTCAGACTGAAATTGAAGAAAGTAGGGAAAACCACTAGACCATTCAGGTATGACCTAAATCAAATTCCTTATGATTATACAGTGGAAGTGAGAAATAGAGTTAAGGGACTAGATCTGATAGATAGAGTGCCTGATGAACTATGGATGGAGGTTTTGTGACATTATACAGGAGACAGGGATCAAGACCATCCCCATGGAAAAGCAATGCAAAACAGCAAAATAGCTGTCTGGGGAGGCCTTACAAATAGCTGAGAAAAGAAGAGAAGTGAAAAACAAAGGAGAAAAGGAAAGATATAAGCATCTGAATGCAGAGTTCCAAAGAATAGCAAGGAGAGATAAGAAAGCCTTCCTCAGTGATCAATGCAAAGAAATAGAGGAAAACAACAGAATGGGAAAGACTAGAGATCTCTTCAAGAAAATAAGAGATACCAAAGGAACATTTCATGCAAGGATGGGCTGGATAAAGGACAGATTTGGTATGGACCTAACAGAAGCAGAAGATATTAAGAAGCGGTGGCAAGAATACACAGAAGAACTGTACAAAAAAGATCTTCACGACCAAGATATTCACGATGGTGTGATCACTCACCTAGAGCCAGACATCCTGGAATGTGAAGTCAAGTGGGCCTTAGAAAGCATCACTACGAACAAAGCTAGTGGAGGTGATGGAATTCCAGTGGAGCTATTTCAAATCCTGGAAGATGATGCCGTGAAAGTGCTGCACTCAATATGCCAGCAAATTTGGAAAACTCAGCAGTGGCCACAGGACTGGAAAGGTCCATTTTCATTCCAATCCCAAAGAAAGGCAATGCCAAAGAACGCTCAAACTACCGCACAATTGCACTCATCTCACACGCTAGTAAGGTAATGCTCAGAATTCTCCAAGCCAGGCTTCAGCAGTACGTGAACCTTGAACTTCCAGATGTTCCAGCTGCTTTTAGAAAAGGCAGAGGAACCAGAGATCAAATTGCCAACATCTGCTGGATCATCGAAAAAGCAAGAGAGTTCCAGAAAAACATCTATTTCTGCTTTGTTGACTATGCCAAAGCCTTTGACTATGTGGATCACAATAAACTGTGGAAAATTCTTCAAGGGATGGGAATACCAGACCACCTGACCTGCCTCTTGAGAAACCTATATGCAGGTCAGGAAGCAACAGTTAGAACTGGACATGGCACAACAGACTGGTTCCAGATAGGAAAAGGAGTACGTGAAGGCTGTGTATTGTCACCCTGTTTATTTAACTTATATGCAGAGTACATCATGAGAAACGCTGGGCTGGAAGAAGCACAAGCTGGAAGCAAGATTGCCGGGAGAAATATCAATAACCTCAGATATGCAGATGACACCACCCTTATGGCAGAAAGTGAAGAGGAACTAAAAAGCCTCTTGATGAAAGTGAAAGAGGAGAGTGAAAAAGTTGGCTTAAAGCTCAACGTTCAGAAAACGAAGATCATGGCATCTGGTCCCATCACTTCATGGGAAATAGATGGGGAAACAGCATCAGACTTTATTTTGAGGGGCTCCAAAATCACTGTAGATGGTGATTGGAGCCATGAAATTAAAAGACGCTTACTCCTTGGAAGGAAAGTAATGACCAACCTAGATAGCATATTCAAAAGCAGAGACATTACTTTGCCAACAAATGTCCATCTAGTCAAAGCTATGGTTTTTCCAATGCTCATGTATAGATATGAAAGTTGGACTGTGAAGAAAGCTGAGTGCCGAAGAATTAATGCTTTTGAACTGTGGTGTTGGAGAAGACTCTTGAGAGTCCCTTGGACTGCAAGGAGATCCAACCAGTCCATTCTAAAGGAGATCAGTCCTGGGTGTTCTTTGGAAGGACTGACGCTAAAGCTGAAACTCCAATACTTTGGCCACCTCGTGCGAAGAGTTGACTCATTGGAAAAGACCCTGATGCTGGGAAGGATTGGGGGTAGGAGGAGAAGGGGACGGCAGAGGATGAGATGGCTGGATGGCATCACCAACTCGATGGACATGAGTTTGAGTGAACTCCAGGAGCTAGTGATGGACAGGGAGGCCTGGCGTGCTGCACTTCATGGGGTTGCAAAGAGTCCGACACCACTGAGCGACTGAACTGAATTGAAAGAAAGCTAAGGAGAGTTACTGAGTTTGTTACTCTGACACATACAATGTTCTAAGGAGAGCTAAGGAGACTTATTTACTCTGACACATAGTGTTCTATGGAGAAGTAAGGAGACTGACTGAGTTACTCTGACACATAGTGTTCTAAGGAGACTTACCTCTTTAGTTACTACTCTGACACACAGTGTACTAAGGAGAGGAAACTTATTCTGACACATACAGCTGCTAAGTAGAGCAAAGCAGACTTACTCATTTTCTCTAACACATACAGTGTTCTAATGAGAGCTAAGGAAACATACTTCCTTAACTCTGACATGTATAGTGTTCTAAGGAGACTTACTATCTTACTCTGACAAGTAATGTGCTAAGCAGAGCTAAGGAGAGATAAGGAGATTTACTTACTTCACTGTAGTTCAGTTCAGTCGCTCAGTAGAGTACAACTCTTTGAGACACCACAGTTCAAAAGCATCAATTCTTCGGCGCTCAGCTTTCTTCCCAGTCCAGCTCTCACATCCATACATGACCACTGGAAAAACCATAGCCTTGACTAGACGGACATCTGTCAGCAAAGTAATGTCTCTGCTTTTGAATATGCTATCTAGGTTGGTCATTACTTTCCTTCCAAGGAGTAAGCATCTTTTAATTTCATGGCTGCAATCACCATCTACAGTGATTTTGGAGCCCCCCAAAATAAAGTCTGACGCTGTTTCCACTGTTTCCCCATCTATTTCCCATGAAGTGATGGGACCAGATGCCATGATCTTCGTTTTCTGAACGTTGAGCTTTAAGCCAACTTTTTCACTCTCCTCTTTCACTTTCATCAAGAGGCTTTTTAGTTCCTCTTCACTTTCTGCCGTAAGGGTGGTGTCATCTGCATATCTGAGGTTATTGATATTTCTCCCGGCAATCTTGATTCCAGCTTGTGCTTCTTCCAGCCCAGCGTTTCTCATGATGTACTCTGCATACAAGTTAAATAGGGTAACAATACACAGCCTTGACGTACTCCTTTTCCTATCTGGAACCAGTCTGTTGTGCCATGTCCAGTTCTAACTGTTGCTTCCTGACCTGCATATAGGTTTCTCAAGAGGCAGGTCAGGTGGTCTGGTATTCCCATCTCTTTCAGAATTTTCCACAGTTTATTGTGATCCACACAGTCAAAGGCTTTGGCATAGTCAACAAAGCAGAAATAGATGTTTTTCTGGAACTCTCTTGCTTTTTCGATGATCCAGCAGATGTTGGCCATTTGATCTCTGGTTCCTCTGCCTTTTCTAAAAGCAGCTGGAACATCTGGAAGTTCAAGGTTCACGTACTGCTGAAGCCTGGCTTGGAGAATTCTGAGCATTACCTTACTAGCGTGTGAGATGAGTGCAAATGTGCAGTAGTTTGAGCGTTCTTTGGCATTGCCTTTCTTTGGGATTGGAATGAAAATGGACCTTTCCAGTCCTGTGGCCACTGCTGAGTTTTCCAAATTTGCTGGCATATTGAGTGCAGCACTTTCACGGCATCATCTTCCAGGATTTGAAATAGCTCCACTGGAATTCCATCACCTCCACTAGCTTTGTTCGTAGTGATGCTTTCTAAGGCCCACTTGACTTCACATTCCAGGATGTCTGGCTCTAGGTGAGTGATCACACCATCGTGAATATCTTGGTCGTGAAGATCTTTTTTGTACAGTTCTTCTGTGTATTCTTGCCACCGCTTCTTAATATCTTCTGCTTCTGTTAGGTCCATATCATTGCTGTCCTTTATCGAGCTCATCTTTGCATGAAATGTTCTTTTGGTATCTCTAATTTTCTTGAAGAGATCTCTAGTCTTTCCCATTCTGTTATTTTCCTCTATTTCTTTGCATTGATCACTGAGGAAGGCTTTCTTATCTCTCCTTGCTATTCTTTGGAACTCTGCATTCAGATGCTTGTATCTTTCCTTTTCTCCTTTCTTTTTGCTTCTCTTCTTTTCTCAGCTATTTGTAAGGCCTCCCCAGACAGCCATTTTGCTATTTTGCATTTCTATTCCACGGGGATGGTCTTGATCCCTGTCTCCTGTACAATGTCACAAAACCTCCATCCATAGTTCATCAGGCACTCTATCTATCAGATCTAGTCCCTTAACTCTATTTCTCACTTCCACTGTATAATCATAAGGAATTTGATTTAGGTCATACCTGAATGGTCTAGTGGTTTTCCCCACTTTCTTCAATTTCAGTTTGAGTTTGGCAATAAGGAGTTCATGGTCTGAGCCACAGTCAGCTCCCAGTCTTGTTTTTGCTGACTGTATATATTCTCTGCAGCCAAAGATGGAAAAGCTCTAATCAGTCTGATTTTGGTATTGACCACCTGGTGATGTCTATGTGTAGAGTCTTCTCTTGTGTTGTTGGAAGACAGTGTCTGCTATGACCAGTGCGTTCTCTTGGCAAAACTCTATTAGCCTTTGCCCTGCTTCATTCTGTATTCCAAGGCCAAATTTGCCTGTCACCCCAGGTGTTTCTTAACTTCCTACTTTTGCAGTCCCCTATAATGAAAAGGACATCTTTTTTGGGTGTTAGTTCTAAAAGGTCTTATAGGTCTTCATAGAACTGTTCAACTTCGGTTTCTTCAGCATTACTGGTTGGGGCGTAGACTTGGATTTCTGTGATATTGAATGGTTTGCCTTGGAAACGAACAGAGATCATTCTGTTGTTTTTGAGATTGCATCCAAGTACTTCATTTCAGACTCTTTTGTTGACCATGATGGCTGCTCCGTTTCTTCTAAGGGATTCCTGCCCACAGTAGTAGATATAATTGTCATCTAAGTTAAAGTCACCCCTTCCAGTCCATTTCAGTTCGCTGATTCCTAGAATGTTGACGTTCACTCTTGCCATCTCCTGTTTGACTGCTTCCAATTTGCCTTGATTCATGGACCTACATTCCAGGTTCCTATGCAATATTGCCTTTTCAGCATCGGACCTTGCTTCTATCACCAGTCACATCCACAGCTGGGTGTTGTTTTTGCTTTGGCTCCATCCCTTCATTCCTTCTGGAGTTATTTCTCCACTGATCTCCAGTAGCATATTGGGCAACTACCGACCTGGGGAGTTCCTCTTTTAGTATCCTCTCATTTTGCTTTTTCATACTGTTTGAACCTCGCCTTCTCTAACTCCCTTACCCTACAATGTGTGTCAGAGAAACTGAGTCCTTAGCTCTTCTTAAAACACTATATGTGTCAGAGAATGTAAGTAATATGTGTCATACTGTTACTTACTTTCTCTGATGGATACTGTTGTAAGGAGGGCTCAGGAGAGCTAATCAGAGATACAGAGTCATCCTTATATATTTACTTCCTTGGACATATTATGTGCTATGAAGACTTGCCTACTTACTTAATTACTCTGACACATAGTGTTCTAAGGAAAGGTAAGGAGAGCTAAGGAGAATTACTCTGACACATATAGCATTCTATGTAGAGCTAACGTGGGCTAAGGAGACTTACTTAGGTACTCTGACACATATAGTATTCTAAGGAGTCCTACATACTCTGACACATAATGTGCTGCTGCTGCTGCTGCTAAATTGCTTCAGTTGTGTCCAACTCTGTGCGACCCCATAGACGGCAGCCCACCAGGCTCCCCCGTCCCTGGGATTCTCCAGGCAAGAACACTGGAGTGGGTTGTCCTTTCCTTCTCTTAACTACTTACTTACTTACTCTGACACATAGAGTATTCTAATACAGCTAAGGAGACTTACTTACCTACACTGACACAGTATAGTGTGGTAAGGAGACTGACTTAGTTACTTACTTTCTCTGACACATACAGTGTTTTAAGAAGAGCTAAGGACTCACTTAGTTTCTCTGACACACATTGTAGGGTAAGGGAGTTAGAGAAGGCGAGGTTCAGAAAAATAATGAGACCAGCACTTACAGCAACAGATCACCTTTAATGAGGCGAGAAGGGGCAGCAGTCAGATTAGTGAGCAGCTACACTAGCCCAAGAAAAGAGTAAGTAGATTTCCACATATATGCCTATATATACTGTCTTAAGGGGCCCTGTTCTTCTTCTCCAAGGTCTTTTGGAGTAGTTATCTCTTAAACGGCTGGGGCAAGGAATTCTGGAGATTGGCCAGAGGCTGGACCGGCTGGGAGCTGGGCGTTAACTTCGGGTGACAGAGTTCTTTGTTTTGCATAGAATGGTGGGGAGGACCCAGAGGGGAGTTTTAAATCCTGGCTATTTTGAGCCATGTAACTTTCCTTCACATATTGTGTGCTAAGGAGAGCTAAAGAGACTTATGTACTCTGAAACATAGTGTTCCAAGGAGAGCTAAGGAGGATAAAGGAGACTTAGTTACCTAGTTACTCTGACACATACAGTGTGGTAAGGAGAGCTAAGACTTACTTAGTTACTTACTTATTCTGACAGGTATAGTGTTCTAAGGAGAGCTAAGGAGAATTACCTATTTACATATTTAATTACTCTGACACATACAGTGTTCTAAGGAGAGCTAAGGCAGCTAAGGACTCTGACCTACTTACTTACTTTGACACATACAGTGTTGTAAAGCAAGCTAAGGAGAGTTACTTACTCTGACACATAGTATTCTAAGGAGAGCTAAGGAGACTTAGTTACTTACTGTGACACATATATTGTTCTAAAAAGAGGTAATGAATCAGTGCTAAGAAAGCTTAGAAGACTTACTTGGTTACTTAATAGCTCTGACACATACAGTGTTCTAAAGAGAGCTAAGGAGAGTTTCCATAATCAAGTGTTCTGGTTGCCTCTCTGCAGTAGCACAAGCTGATTTCAAATACTTTTTCTTTCTCCTCCAATTTAATTCAATTGAACCCCAATTTACTAATAAGTACTTTATTTTCTTAACAGTGCTTTATTTATTCAAGAGTCTGTCCCAATTGACATGCCTGCCAACAGTATTTTGTGTAGATTTTTTGTTGATGGCCATTCTTAACCCTTTGAGGTGGTATCTCATTGTGGTTTTGATTTGCATTTCTTTTCCTGTGATGTTGCACAGGTTTCAGAAGCAGACATAAAAGGTAAAATCATAACCGGGAGCGGCCAGCTTCCAAACCAAAACCAAGATCTAGAAACACCTGCACACACTGCAGGCAACCCATATACCCTGCTATATTTGATTTAATAGCCTATATACAAATGAAGTCCAATCAGATCTTTAGCATTTTTGAACATTTTAACACATCAAACTGCACTACTGTGGAAAACTTCTTTGTAGTGGAAAGAGTTTAGAAATATAGGATAGCATTCAACTCACTTTATTGTACCTGTTGGAATGGAAGATTGGTAGTGTTATAAAAATTTGGAAACGTCACACTTTTCCTACCATAGAGTAGCCCAAATTGCAATGATTTTGAGAGTGACATAGATCGTAAACTGTATCATAGTCTCTTAGCGAAACTGCTTCTTGATGCAGACAGTACTACCTCACATGTGTCTGTGGCTTCATAATGTAAGTTATTTCCTCATATATGATTCCTCATGTATTGTGGTATTGTATTTACCACAATGATCCTACTCAGGCAGTATTCACTTCATTTTACAACATACAGAAACTTAGAAACAGAGATACTCCTTGACTTTCTCAAAATCATCCCATGAGAAGAGCTTGTACTCCATACCACACTTCATGGTACCTGCTTGAGAGTGACTAGCATGGTCTCACTGCTGCTGCTGCTGCTGCTAAGTCGCTTCAGTCGTGTCCGACTCTGTGCGATCCCATGGACTGCAGCCCACCAGGCTCCCCCGTCCTTGGGATTCTCCAGGCAAGAACACTGGAGTGGGTTGCCATTTCCTTCTCTGATGGTCTCACTAGGTCTAGTCAAAACTGGAAAAAAATCTTTAAGCGGAGAATATGTTAGCAGTAATGTCAAAACCTAAGGACCTCACAATATAGCAATTGATTTTTGACCAGGTGCTAAGGTACTGCAATGGAGGAAAGAATTTTCTTTTGTGCTTTAGCAACTGGATATCCATAAATAAAAGGATAAAGTTGGACCCCTCTTTCTCACCATACATAAAACTTATTTTAAAATGGCTCACAGCTATATGTGTAAGAGATAAAGCTTGCAGAGGAAAACAGAGGCATACATCTTCACAACCTTGGATTAGGTTTCTTAGCTGTGATACCAAAACACAAGTGACAATAGAACAGTGGATCACTTAGACGTCATCAAAATTAAAAACGTTTGTGCTTCTACCGTTACCATCAAGAAAATGAAAAGCAGCCTGCAGAATGGGAGAAAACATTTGCTAAGCACATAGCTAATAAGGGACTGAGTACCCAAAATATATAAAGAAATCATAGAATTTAACTATATAAGGTAAATGGCCCAATTACAAAAGGCACAAAAGATCTGAACAGTCATCTCTGAATTAGGTACACAAATGTTCCATAAGCACATGAAAAGATGCTCAACATCTTTAGCCATCAGGGAATGCAACTCAAAACCACAATAAGATGCTACTCCACACCCACTATGATGAATAAAACAGAAAAGACAGACAGTGTCAAGTGTTGACAAGGATGTTGAGAAACTGGAAGCCTCACATACTTGTTCTTGGAATCTAAAATGATGCGGCCCCTTTGGAAACCAGTTTGGCAGTTCTTCAAAAAGTTAAACACAGAGTTGACGTGTGACCCAGCAATTCTTCTATACTCAAGAAGAATGAATACATATGTGCACACAGAAATTTATACATGAATGTTCACAGTGATACTGTTTCTAAGTAACCAAAAAATAGAAGCAACCCAAATGTCCATCTACTAGAGGACAGATAAACAAAATGTGGTGTATTACTTCTGTAATAATATTTGGCATAAAAAGGAATGAAGTACTGACACATGGTATGACATGGAGCAATCTTGAAAACATTATGCTAAGTGAAATCAGCCAGACCAAAAAGGATCATATATTGTTTGATTCCATTTATATGAAATGCAGAGAACAGGCAAATGCATAAAGAGACAGATCATAGACTTGTGGTCACCTATGCCCTCAAATAGGGTAGGTATTCAGAAGATGGAGTTACTGCAAATGGGTATGGAATTCTTTAGGGGGTGTGGAAAATTTTCTAAAATTAGATTGTGATGATGATTCTGAAACTCTGAGTACACTCAAACCCACAAACTGTACACTTTAAATGGGTGAATTTTATGATAACAAAGAATATTTCAATAAGGCCATAAGGAAAATCAATACCTTCCCCCTAAAAAGAAGCATGATGACATACTTCTGTGTCTACACAGTCTTGGGAAACCAACACGTTCAATCCCCACATATTACCTACTTGCAGTATACCAGGATACCTGATTACATGTTACCTTGCCTCTTGTTGGAAGGTCATTTTCACTATCTATTCATTGAACAAATAGTTTTTGAATGTCTATTCCATGTTAAATATGGCTCCAGGTGCCTGGAATAGATGCCTCATGTCATACAACACCCAAAGATCCCTACAAGAAGCTTGCCTCTGGTCAGATTTACCTTGATTGTATGTCCATGTTCAAATACAGCTTAGCTCTTAGGGGTCATGCCAGGAGATATTTTTCAAGTGTAAGGTGCTATTTTCCACAAATTTCACTTTCTCCATCATAATGGGTCCATGCTTTCAATAGACTGCCATCCTTTTCACAGCTCGGTTGTTGTCGGTTATTAAATTCAGTATGAAGTCAAAAGGAATGACAAGAACTCCTGACCCCACTTCCAGTTTATCTCACTCATAGAGATTGAAACTACTCTAGTTAAATAAAGTATGCCCAATCAAAAGGGCTACATGTCTGGGCCCTGTCTCCTCCCTGACCCTGAGTTATACTGGAATCATCAATTGTCTGTTGGCATTCTTTATAACAGCATAGCCACTTCTCCGGTGCTGTGTTAAAATCATAAAACTCGGGCCTGTCCTATCTCCATCTCCCACAGCTGTGGTTTTTGGGTCTCTATGAGTAACATTTCAGAATCATCATGAGGTGGAAGACACAGCATGTGCACAGTATTTCCCAAGCCCAGTTGCCAAGAATGAGCTAATGTTAACCCTTTCTTGCATACAGTGAGCCTTACAAACTTCAAATGCAAGCCATTTGACAATGATCGACCTTGCCAGCAGAATGGCAGGCTTTCATGGTAGATCGCCAGATTTCCAGAGATAACATTTAAAATTATGTCATAAGATTTATAAAATATTCAACCATCCTTTTCCTTTTTGATGTTTTCATAGTGACTAAACACAAAGTTTGCATCTGTATATAAAAGACAAGGTAAATAAATGTGATGCCACCTTGCTAGCTTGCTTTTGGAAAATGTGTCCAAAAGATATTGATCATTATCTATCCTCCATAAAAGAACAGTGTTACTTTAACTTTTGTTTAGTAGCTTCAAACTGCACTTCCCTTCAAAAGATAAAAACAGGAATTGCAAATATCAATTTTCAATTAATTGGTAATAGCTACATACTTGATGTGTTAAGAATGATCCTGAGATTGGGCATGGCTTAGCAAAAAGAGATGGCTAATAAATGTTTTCCAAGGATGCAAGGTAGGGAGTAGACATGTAAGTCTTATATTTGCCATCCCTGCATAATTGGAAGAAGAGTTAACATTGAAAACACCTTTTTATCACAGATTTAGAGAACAAACTAGTGGTTACCAGTGGAGAGAGGGAAGACGTAGTAGGGGATTAAGAGGTATAAACTGTGAAAGTGTGTTACTCACTCACTTGTGTCAGACTCTTTGTGACCCTGTGGACTGCAGCCCACCAGGCTCCTCTGTCCATGGGATTCTCCAGGCACCAATACTGGAGTGGGTAGCCATTTCCTTCTCCAGGGGCTCTTCCCAACCCAGGAGGTATACACTACTATGTATAAAATAGATAAGCTACAAGGATATATTGTATAACACAGGGAATATAGCCAGTATTTAATAATAACTAGACATGGAGTATAACCTTTAAAAATTGTGACTCACTATATTGTACGCCTAACTTATATACGATTGTACAGCAACTTTTCCTCAATAAATTTTTAAATAAAATATCTTTCCAGCAATTAATAGAAATTTACTAGTCTACATCTTAAAAAGGAGCATTTAATGGAAAACAAACACTAAATTAATGCTCACCATTTTATCTATCCCATAGGTCAATGCATCACGTCAAGAAGCCAAATTGATGGAGGAATGTGATCTTCTTATTGAGATCATTCAGCAAAGACGACAAATCATTGGAACCAAGATCAAAGAAGGAAAGGTACGATTTCTAGGGCAGAAGGTTTCAAATTCTCTACCTGGAGAAAATATACTCCCATGCACGCCAATAGCTTAAGAAATACTGAATGCCTCCTTTTTCTGTATTTTCTGTGGTTGTACTCTTTAAGTCTTTAGGATGTAGGTCAAAGCCCCTTCATGGGCCAGTTTTTGCTCCACCCTTCTTTTGTGTGATGGTCTCCTGAACACACCTGCAATGCAAAGGCTGCTCCATGACCCAACTCCAGGCACAGCCTGGAGCTCTGGTATATTAGAGCCCCAATTTTCTGTCTCTCTTCTCTGGGAGAAGGTGGGTTTCATAGAGAAGAGTTCATTTTACATTTACTGCTGTATCCCAGCACTTAACACAGCACTAAATAAATGTTTAAATAAATCAGTCTTTATCTACAGAAATTATGAAGTGCTTTCTCATGCCCCTGAGGGAATTTAGACAGGTGTCATTTCATGGTGGCAAAACTCCTATCATTGCACTGTATCATAAACCCCTTTGTGGATCTATTAATAGTATTTCTTTTCTAATGTTTATATGGCTGAAATTCCCATGGTTTTACAGTGCCCTATATTCAAAAAGCAATTCACCAGTTTAAATTATATTCTTTATGGCCATCTTATTCAAAATTTATTTCAAAATGTTGATAATTCTAGAATCACTTTATTCTATTTTTAAAGTAGTCATATTTGTATTGATAGATTTTTGATCCACTTTATCCCATTTCTCTGCCACCTTCAAGACAATTTTGTAAATATTTAAAAATAAAAAAGTTTGTTCATGATCAAATCAATTCTTTAATTTCTCTTATTAGTGCTCATAACTATAAGGAAATATGTATAATTAAATCCAATTGGCAAGAATTAAGTAGTATATAGAGATTACAAAAAAAAATGTCTATGCTCTTTGGTTTTCTACAAAATTTGAAAGGTATTTCTCATTGTATAATGTTCTAGACTGCTTTGTCTATGTAGAATGAAAAACATTTATACATGTACATTGTGATGATGATCACAAAAGTTAAAGTCAAATCAAATAAGTCTTGAAGCTGTTCCAGTGGATTATCAAATTAATATAAAATTATTCTCTGACTTGAAGAGATAGTTTGGCATGGACATGTACAGTCTGCTATATTTAAAATGGATAACCAACAAGGACCTGCTGAAAAGCACAGGGAACTCTGCCCAATGTCATGTGGCAGCCTGGATGGGAGGGGAGTTTGGGGGAGAATGGATACATGTATATGTATGGCTGAGTCCATCCCTTTGCTGTTCATCTGAAATTATTACAACATTGTTGATCGGCTATACTCCTGTACAAAATGAAGCTTTTTTAAAAAAATTATTCCCTGGCCAAGGATGGACTGAGATGTGTTAAACAATTACTTACCCCACATAGAAATTATACTGTCAGTCTGGAATCTGTATTGGATCTGTGTCCTCTTCCATCATGAGGCACCATGTGTATATTTCTTAATACCTGACATCTTCCAGGTTCTCAGACACATGAGAGCCTGAAAACAATTGTAATTAATTATTAATATGCATATGGAAGGCAGTTTGTTTGCCCTTACATGGTCACGTGCAGGGATCAGCTCTTAATACACATTACTTCCTTACTGCTGCTCAAACAAATTACCACACTTAGTGGCTTAACACAACACAGATTTATTATCTGACCTTCTGGAGGTCAGAAGTCTAAAACCAGTCACAACTAGGCTCCTGTCAATATTTTAGCAGTGCTGTTTCTTTCTGCGGAATTCTGCGGAATTAATTTCTTTTCTGGCCTATAGGAGCCGCCAGCATTCCTTGGCTGATGGTTTCTTTCTGCGGAATTTCTGCGGAATTCATTTCTTTTCTGGCTTATAGGAGCCGCCAGCATTCCTTGGCTGATGGTTTCTTCATCACATCACTCTGAGCATTACTTCCCGCCTCAGATCTCTTTTCTCTGGCACAGACTCTCCTGGTTCTCTCTCATCAGGACCCTTATAATTACATTGGGATCACCCAGATAATCCAGGATAATTTTCCCCCAGCTCCAGATTCTGAATCTAGTCACATCTGCCAAGACGCCTCTGTAAAGGAACATGTAAGGTCACATTTTTTTAAACTCCTGGGATTAGGATGTGGGCATCTTTGGGGGCCCTTATTCAGCCTGCAATGACTCCACCACAACCTCCTGGCCAGCAGGTCCTCCTTTCCCTTACTTACCTCCCCAGCATGAGGGTTACTCTCATAAACTAGATCAAAGTAGCGAAAGGGTGTCCCCAGTTCCAGCCATGATGATACGTGGGCTTCATGCTCTGGTGTACCCACTCTGCCCTGAATGTGTCTGTGATCCAGAACGTAGTCAAAGAGAAAAGCAAAGAAACACATAGCTGGGCCCCAAACGAGATAGGCTTCTCAGCTCACTGAAAGGGACTGAGAAAAGTTTCTTGCCAGCCTCCACCTTGGGTCAGAGCTTTTGGCAAACTTCAGGCCTGGGAGTCTGGAGCAAGTCGGTTGGGTTGGAGCCTGGCTCTGCACTTACTGTTTCTGATGCCTACACAAAATGCGAGAGCCTCAGCAATGCAGAGATAATACAAGATTCCTGCAAGATTCCTGCATGAGGACCCCAAGGATGAGGTGAGGGTGACTAAGACAGACAGGGTAGGCTAAGCCAGGTGAGTGAGGGAGGAAAAACTTACGAATGACTGCTGCCCTTTGAAAACTGAAACCCAAACCGCAATTCCAAAGCATATAAAGACATCTTGAATTTCTAAAACACCCCCAACAAAATCAACGAAGACATTTTCTCACCTCAGATGAAAGGAATTTGATGGGAAAATATTTAGATGTTCAAAGAGATCCATAGAGGAATAACTTCTATCTTAGAAGAGCAGAAAGTTGTGAAACCACAAAAAGGAAGATAGGAAATAAGAAAAAATAGATATAAAAGCAACAAATTAGAAGTTTTGGAGGGGAAAATATCTACACTGAAGTTGCAAAGAAAACTCAGGCAATTTTGGAAGCTGAGTTTCAGCCTCCACAGGGGGAGACTCTACACATAAGAATAGGTAACTTGATCTGTACTTCACACTAAATACAAAAATTAAATATACATGGGTCATATACTTAAATGTAAAAACTATGAAGACTCTAGAAGAGAAAACACAGGAGGAAATCTTAGTGACGTTGGGTTGGCCCAAGATTATATACAGTGGCAAAAACAAAAAAAAAAATATTTACACACTAAAGAGATAATTATACATTTTATATTATCAAAAGTAACTTCTCAAGGCACTCTTAAGTGAATGTAAAGACAAACCACACATTAGGAAAAAATACTTATAAATGATTTATTTAACCAAGTACGTGTATCTGGAATATATAACAGATTTTCAAAACTCATGATTAAGGAAATAGATGACCCCTTCACCAAAACAGATAAAAGATTTGAATAGCTACTTTACCAAAGAAGGTATCAGGATGGCAAATAAGCACATGAAAAGATGGTCAAAATCATTAAGTCATTAAGGAAATGCAAAGTAAAACTTCAGTGAGATACAACTACTTACCTCTTAGGACGGTTGAATTAAAAAGATGGACTATCCCAAGTGCTGGTAAGAATGTGGATTAACTGTAACTCACACACGGTTCTAAGAATGGAAACTGTATTTTAGAAAACTGTTTGACAGTTTCTTCAGTAGTTAAATATACACGTACCCTTCCAGCCAGCCATTTTAGGTGTTTACCAAGAAAAATGAAAGCAGATGTTTATATAAAACTTGGACATGAATTTTCATGGTAATATTAAGGATAATAGCTTTCCAGGTGGCACTAGTGGTGAAGAAGCCACCTGCCAATGTAGATGGAGGAGATCCCTTGTTTAGGAAGATTCCCTAGGGAAGGAAATGGCAAACCACCCCAGCATTCTTGCCTGGGAAATCCCATGGACAGAGGAGCCTGGTAGGCTACAGTCCATGGCGTTGCAAGCGTCAAACGCAGCTTAATGACTAAACAACAACAATAGCCCTTGACTGCAAATGACCCAAAGGCTATCAATAGATGAATACAGAAATGATTAGTGGCATTTCCATACAACGCTATTCAGCAAGGAAGCCCATGTGACAACATGAATCATGAGTGAAAAAAGCCAGACAGAAAATAGTATATACTGCATGAGTATATTCATACAGAATTCCAGAAACAACTCTTTCTAATTAGCTACAGTGGCAGAAAACAAATCAGTGAATGCTTAAGTATGAGTGACAGAGGGGTGGGCAGGATAAATGACAAAGGTGCAGGAAGAGAATTGGGGGTATGATACATACATACATATATATATATATATATATATTCATTACCTTGAAAATGGGGACTCTTTCATGGGTTTACACATATTTGAAAACTAATCTGATTTGTACTTGAACTATGTGCAGTTTCTTCTATATTACCTGTATCTCAGTAAAGCTGTTTTATGACAACGAACTTATAAGTGATCAATGCAAAGAAACAGAGGAAAACAACAGAATGGGAAAAACTAGAGATCTCTTCAAGAAAATTAAAGATACCAAGGGAATATTTCATGAAAATATGGGCTCGATAAAGGACAGAAAAGATATGGACCTAACAGAAGCAGAAGATATTAAGAAGAGGTGGCAAGAATACATAGAAGAACTATATAAAAAAGATCATCATGACTCAGATAAACACGATGGTGTGATCACTCACCTAGAGCCAGACATCCTGGAGTCTGAAGTCAAGTGGGCCTTAGGAAGCATCACTATGAACAAAGCTAGGGGAGGTGATGGAACTCCAGCTGAGCTATTTCAAGTCCTAAAAGATGATGCTGTAAAAGTGCTGCACTCAATATGCCAGCAAATTTGGAAAACTCAGCAGTGGTCACAGGACTGGAAAAGGTCAGTTTTCATTCTAATCCCAAAGAAAGGCAATGCCAAAGAATGTTCAAACTACCACACAACTGCATTCACTTCACACGCTAGCAATGTAATACTCAAAATTCTCCAAGCCAGTCTTCAACAGTATGTGAACTGAGAACTTTCAGATGTTCAAGCTGGATTTAGAAAAGGCAGAGGAACCAGAGATCAAATTGCCAACATCCAATGGATTATAGAAAAAGCAAGAGAATTCCAGAAAAACATCTACTTCTGCTTTATTGACTATACTAAAGCCTTTGACTGTGTGGATCACAACAAACTGAAAAATTCTTACAGAGATGGGAATACCAGGTTTTTCCAGTAATCATGTATGCATGTGAAAGCTGGACCATAAAGAGGGCTGAGCACCAAAGAACAGATGCTTTTGAACTGTGGTGTTGGAGAAGACTCTTGAGAGTCCCATGGACAGCAAGGAGATCAAAGCAGTCAATCCTAAAGGAAATCAGTCCTGAATATTCATTGGAAGGACTGATGCTGAAGCTCCAGTACTTTGGCCCCCTGATACAAAGAACTGACTCATTGGAAAAGACCTTGATGCTGGGAAAGATTGAGGGCAGGAGGAGAAGGGGGTGACAGAGGATGAGATGGTTGGATGGCATCACTCATGACTCGATGGACATGAGTTTGAGCAAGCTCTGGGAGTTGGTGATGGACAGGGAGGCCTGGTGTGCTGCAGTCCATGGGGTTGCAAAGCGTTGGTCACAACTGAGTGACTGAACTGAACTTGTGTATTTATACCATGAAACAGTCTTCAGAAATTAAAAGCAATGAACTGGGGGTGATACATATTTACATGGATGAGTCACAGAAAGAGAAGCAAGGTTTATAATGATTCATAGAGAATAAGAAATATTATATACAGTTTGATGAACTACAAAAAATTGCATACACTACTGAGGCAAACATATTAGCATGTTTGGGAGTCATCAGAAGTGTGTTTTCCTCTAGAGAGAGACATGAATTAGGGAGGGACGTTCAAGGGCTTCAATGTCGTCAATAATATTTTACTGCCTTCTGAAAAATCCTATGCTAATATGATGAAAACACTGACATTTGCTAACGCTGGTGCTATGTATGGCAACATTGGTCATATGACTTGAAAAACTGTACTTTTGAGGTATATCCCTTCTTAAAAATGCATGTTTGCCCAGGGATGTGATCTCAGAAGAAAGATGAAGGCCCAGTTCAGCTCTCCATTGAGTTACTACCTTGGCACATGTCCAAGGACTAGTTCATCCCTAACCTGGGAATTCACAGTGACTAAGTCCCTGGCCAGGGAATTGGGTGTCAGAGAGACATTTTGAAGAAAAGATGAGCATGCATGCCAACTCCCTGCCCAGCATCTCCAAGTATGGGCTTGGGGCCCAGTGAGGGTGTCCAGGGTGGGAAGTCTGAAGAAATGCAATCCAGAGAAGCACTCGGACCAGCACTCAGAAGTGAGGAGCTAAAGCAGAATCATGGAGCCCACAAAGGTTAATCTGACCCACCTCTTGACTTTGCCTCCGAATTTAGTGCCAGTCATAATGCCCTAGACCCAGAGAAAACAAACTCACTGCATATCCTCCAACCACAGTGGGGGTGGGGGGCGCTGGGAGGGGCTGGGGAAGGCTGCCAATCAGATGATGCTGTTACCCATTAGCACAGACTGGTAATTCCTTCCCTCAGACCATTGCACCTTCTTAGAAATAACAGCTCAACAGCCTTTATACTTGTACTGACGAAGAGTCTCAAGCTCTGAGACTCCCCAAGAAAGAGCTGGCTTATTTCTTCAGCAGAAGGGGATAAATTTCACATCCACACATCAACACATGAAAAGCTGACAGCAGACTCCAGGTTAAGCAAACTATTTATGTTCAGACACATATCTGAGAAAGCTGCAGCTAAAAACAAAAGGGGGTCCCTTCTCATCACTACTTTTATGTGCTCTCAGTCTCCCAAATTGCTGGTAATTACCTTGGAGTCCATGTCAGGGCTTTTGTATAGCCTTATAAAAATGCTCAGTACAGTCCTTATTGTCAGTTAAGATACTTCTGTTAATTGAGACTCAATGGTTTGAACCAAACAATTTTGGGGTGAGAACCCTATGTAGATAATAAAAGCACTTAAAATATAAAGAAAAATAAAGGGCCACTTTAAAAAGCATTTGTAAGGTAAAATAAACAGCAAGTAAATTGATATAAATAGGCCTATATCCCCAGTAAAAGGAGATTCCAACAAAGTATTTCCATGATGACTGTGGAAGTGAACTCCACAAATTACAACATTCAGTCACACTTCCCCAAGGAATAAAGAACACTGCCAACTTGGAAAAAAAAATTTAAGTAATATATTTTAAATGGTGTTTTCTAATGAAGGCATTCGTATTTTGCTAAATACTCAGTGTCTGATCCTGAAGTGTGGTACCATGTAGGACGGTGCTTCATTATAATGTGATCCAAATCATGGCCATCCGATTAGAATCATTTAGGTCAGCAAACTTTGTAAAGGGCCAGGTATAATAAATATTTTCAGTTGTGACCTGTAGGCTCTGTCATTACTGCTCACTGCTGGTATAGTGAGAAATGGTAGTGTGAAAGCAGCCATAAATGATTCATAAACACATACATGTGGCCCTGTGCCAATAAAACTTTATTTACACAAACAGGTTTTGTGCTGGATATGGTCCATAGACCATAGTTTGTGAACTAACTTAGGAAAGTGGTTTTCTTTTCTTTTTTCTTTCTTTTTTACTGAAACCCACAGTAAAAAATACATCAAACCCAGCACCGACACACACGGACACATAGAGAAGTAAGTTTTACCAAACCCAACTTACCCTTTCTACAAGGAATGCACTCTGCTACTATCTTTTCTCCTCTCCTCTTTCATTTAGTTTTTTTAAATGCTAATCCCATCCATTCTGGTGATTCATCACCTGCAGATCAAAAAACATTATTGCTTGTTAAAATGCAGATTCCCACAGCCCGCCAATTATAACTCCTCACCTAGGATTTCGAAATGTTGGCCCAGACATTTACAGGTTTTCTTTAAGAGATCCCCAACTGATTCTTGTGCACACCAGGCTTATAAAGCTCCGGTCTGGTCTATCAGATGGAATTCTACACAGAGTAAAATTAAAATTAAACCAAGTTGTCTTCTGTAAAACATTTGTATATTTTCTAAGGCGGCTCTCATTTTGGCTTGAATTCAACTTATGCATGATTTAGGACCTTTTTCCTTTTCTTCTTATGTCACTTTGAATTTCCAGCATCATGACAGAATTTTGTGTTTTTTTGTTTTTTTTTTTTAAGAAGAAAGTGCAGGTCAAGCATTTTTCCATTTGTAATCTGTGTGATCACTACAACGTATACTGAAAGGACATGAAGTTATTCAAAAGGAATACTTGGACCTTATTTGTTTTGTTGCTGTTAGAACTATACTAAATACCTTCAGTTCTACCATGTAACTTGTGATTAAGTATTCCTTCCTCTGACAATTTCTTCTGGATGTGTTCCAACATCTTGAATTGGACTCGATGCCTTTCTGAGCTTTACCTCTGGATATAATGCTGTTAGAAGCTAAATTCTATTTGGTGTACGATAAGTGTCATTTTATTCAACTAACAAACACAGTTAATCGGCAGTGATGGTCACTGTAATTATATATAATGTGGTAAATCTTTTACCGGGCTTAAGATAACATACTCTATGCCCCAGAGTTTTGACACTTCATTTCTCTAACCCTTGACTTTCAAGAATCTCACTCTTGCCTGCAATCTTGTGGCTGCCGCCTCACAGTTCAGCATTCATTTCCTTTGTCTGCTCTGGTACAACAGAGCTGAAATTGGACAGTCCTCAGAGGCCTCGAGTTCTGACATCTCCTTCCTTCCTTTACTTCGATTAGACTTGCACGGGGATGATAATGATGACTTGGAGAAAGGAGGAATTTCTTGGAGTTAGCAGGAATTCTGGAGGGAACCCAAGCCAGCCTTGTCTGCAAGACAGATGAACTGGCCTCCTCCCTACCCTTTCACCCCAGGCTGTTTTCCATTCCAGAATGATCAGAAAGCCGGCCAAGACCTGTCCCAGGCTGTGTAGACTTGAGCTGGGGGGGGCGGGGGCCCGCGCACACAGGGTGCACTGCTGTTCCAATTAGCACTCTCATTTTCCCCTGGCTTCTGGCCAGAGGGCTTCATCTCCCAGCACACTCCAAACACCAGCGCAACCGGTCAAGTGGGTTACCATGGACTTATCGCAGCCTGCCCCGAGGTGATGGTCAGTTATGTTTGAGGGTCGTTTTCAAGCAAGACGGAATCAGAAGTTGGAATGGAGACTGGAACCAAATGAGCATTTTTATCCGGACTGGGAACTGCTTATCAAAATAGTTTTAGTTATCAAGCAAGCACAAAGTGCCTGGAAATGACGTTCCCGGTGAGGGGAAATGGCCCAGCTGTGCTTTTTTTGGCTTTCTCTCATCTGTGGAACAGGAAAAATATTAATCAATGGAAAAAATGCTCCCTTTCTGTTAATTTAACACATGAGTTTGCAATAGTGTGGGAAATAGTACTATCTAATGTGTTTACATCACCATTTTATTACATGGATGGCAAAGAACTTTTGATTTGACTTAAGCCACACGTTTTGCACCTACAGCGATGTTTTATTTTCTCATTGGCTGAAAACATATGATAGAGAAAGTTCCAGGGTTCCCTGTGATCTTACAGTCATTGTGTTAGAATAGCTGAGGGAAGAGGCCCAGTGACCCTCTAACTCACACTGGGCAACACCTTTTTTCCCCATTAACAGGGAAGCAATTCGCAATTCAGGGCTTCCTCCTGAAACAAATTAGTGACACTTCTCCAAGAAGATAAAGAATAGCTCAGACAAGAGTGCCATGACTGGGGTTCACAGCTTTCTCTGCCTCCCTTTTGCACTTTTAGTGAAGGATGACTCGCACACAACCGAACTCGCACACTGCGAGAGTCCAGCACAATGCATTTTCACTAAGCAAGCCCACCCGGGTAACCAACCATCTCTGTGCCTCTTTTGTTCCAGGTGATGAGGCTTCGCAAACTGGCTCAGCAGATTGCAAACTGCAAACAGTGCATCGAGCGGTCGGCATCACTCATCTCCCAAGCAGAACACTCTCTGAAGGAGAATGATCACGCGCGTTTCCTACAGACCGCTAAGAATATCACTGAGAGGTGAGTGCAGGGGCTACTGGGAAATTCTCAGTGCCTGGGCTCCCGTGTCTGGACTGTGATTGGTTGGCCTTGCCCTGCCTTGCTTTTGTTTGCATTTTCAAGGCTGGGTACCAGAGAGAATAGAGGCTTTGAGTTGCTTTGTTCCAGCTCAAAATGCTTCCCTTTGACCTGTCAAAGCCTTTTCAGTATCAGCCGGGAGTTCAAGGCCTTAGAAACAAGAGCCTGCAAGTTAGAAAGAATAAAATCTGCCTTCTTTTACTGGGGAAGAAAGCTTAGGATGGCACAAAACTGCATTTACTGTGACTCTCAGACCTGATCTTATCATATACTTGATAACAAAGAATCAAAATGAACACCAAAACATAAAAGGGAATCTTTTCTTCCATCTCAAGGCTTATCTAGTTTTTAAAACCACCCAGGTGTTGTTCTCTGTGAGTGCTGTTTTTATTTGGTTGAGAAGCTTTGCCTCTCCTCAAAGGTCGAGACCAACTCATGTGGGAGAGAGAAGACCCAACTGTCAACTTCATACCACCTCCTTTGGAAATCTTTATTCTATGGTGGGGGACATAAACATTACGTGATTTGAAAGGACAGCTCAGCAGTGAAACTGACAGGGGTCACTGCACCTTCAGTGCACATACTTGATAGGCATAAAATTGCTCGCCTTCACTGATGCAAACACCTATAGCAATTCTTGGGGAGCCCAAGAAAAGCACCTCATGCCACCTAAATGCATGACATCTCCAGCCAATGCCATTGACATTGACTTTTCATTCAGTGGAATTTTCAGAGTCAACTCACCTTTATCCAAAGCAATAATTGAAGCCTATCCCTGGAAGACCCCAGACAGCTCCTTCTTCCTGATCTTTATCCAGCAGCAGGGCTCTGCAAACTCTGCTTATAAAGGACCAGAGTAAATATGTTCAGCTATGAAGGTTATCTCGTCCCCATGACAACTACTCAACTCAGCCATGATAGGTCTCCAGCAGCCTAGTATAGATGCAAATGAACGGGCAATGGCGTGTTCCAATAAGACTACTGGCAAAAACAGGCAGCAGGTCAGATCTGGCCCTCAGCCAGGGCTTCCCAGGTGGCGCTTAGTGGTAAAGAACCCGCCTACCAATGCAGGAAATGTGGGTTTGATCGCTGGGTTGGGAAGATCCCCTGGAGGAGGGCATGGCAACCCACTCCAGTATTCTTGCCTGGAAAATCCCATGGACAGAGGAGCCTGGTGGGCTACAGTCCGTGTTGCAGAGAGTTGGACACAGCTGAAGTGACTTAGCACACACACTGGACTTTGCCAGCCCTTGGCCTAGGGCAAAAAAATACTTACCATCTTCTGACCTGAATTTCTTCAGGGAAAGAGAAAGAAAACTTCAGTTTATTGAGGGTTTGCTTATATTGCACACTGTGCTGATGCTCAAAATACCACACAGAGGTCAGCAGTGGTATTTCCGCTTCCAGTATCCCTTCAATGGGAGGAGGGTATAGTCTCTTTATGGCTCTAGTCTAGTATCCAGCCGGTTTCTTTGTGTTCTTTCTTCTGTTTGAGATTTCCTCTGCGACTGGTTAGATACTTATCTCTGCCAATGAACGTGGATAACAGCTGGTTATCATCCCTTTTATATCCTTAAAATGATCTCCTCCCTCCTCCAAAGGCAGCCAGCTTCTTTCCTCAGGACTCGTCAGTTCCAAGTGTTTAATTGTCTCCACTGCTCTCATCTGGACTGCCTCCAGGTGCCTGAAATATTCAAGCTAAAGTTAAAAAAACTGCAAACAGCACTAATACTCCAGTGTACCCGGGACACTCAAGTAGACAGCATTTACACTTACATCATGGTTTCCAACTGGGATCCACTAGTTCTTTTCTCCAGCTATAAACTGTGCAATGTCCAGATGAAATGGCTAGTATGAGTTGCATTTCTCAGCACTTCCTAAAAATCTGGGCCAGTCTAACATGGATAAATTCTCAGCTAGCAGGAGAGAGAACATGGCCCCATAACAGTTAAGATAGAATGTTCTGGAAGAAGATCTGCATTTGAAGTCTAACACAACAGGAGCATGGATGCCTACATGGCATCTCCCTTTGACCCAGCAGGTCCTACCTGGACCCATTCAACTCTACCTCTCACAGGCCCATCTCATCAAGCATAGAATTGTGACCCACTGCTCTTTCCACAAATGAATTTTATCATATATAGGGTTTGCCAGAAAGTTCCTGTGGCTTATTCCATAACAGCTTATGGAAACACCCAAATGACCTTATTGACCAATCCAATACACTATTCTCAAGCCTCACTACTACATAATTTTTGGTGTGATTGTATGTGCACTTTGCTAACATGATGTTAAATAAGCAAAACTCTTCACTAAATCCATAAGAAACTTGGCATACTACTTATGAAAAGTTTAAACTTCCATCAAGTTTGAATGCGTACTACCTGTAAAAATTTGCCAGGAGCCCTTGTCGCTCTCAGAGAAGGCAATGGCACCCCACTCCAGTACTCTTGCCTGGAAAATCCCATGGACGGAGGAGCCTCGTAGACTGCAGTCCATGGGGTCGCTAAGAGTCGAACACGACTGAGCGATTTCACTTTCACTTTTCACTTTCCTGCAGTGGAGAAGGAAATGGCAACCCACTCCAGTGTTCTTGCCTGGAGAATCCCAGGGACAGGGGAGCCTGGTGGGCTGCCATCTATGGGGTCGCACAGAGTCGGACACGACTGAAGCGACTTAGCAGCAGTAGCAGCTTGTCGCTCTGTTTCTTCATCCCATCTCTGTCTGTCTCTATTTGTCAATCCTCTTGGTCAATTCTTGAGCCCTTTGCCTTTTCCAGCAACCAGAATGTGGTAAAAAGGCAATGACCTTGACCCTGTAATTTGGAAACCGGTGTTCAAATCCTAGCACTGTCACCTTTTAACTGTGATTCTTTGTCCAAGAGCTATTTTTGACTCAGAAAACTGGGCTCCTAATAGCTACCTCTATCCACAGTTGTGATAACATTGCTGGCCACTCCTATAAACATGTCTTCGGTGTTGTAGATACTCCATAATGTTCCTTGGATTTGTGTTTTCATATTACTTAACATTCTTCTCTAAAACGTGACTTCACAGCTCTGTTCCTGTCTGTCTGCCTTGGGCTTTGGCACCTGTGTACTTGTAAACCATCTTTACTCTTCTAGTCAAGGGTGGAATGGCCACAGGAAACTTAATACTGCAGGCCTTCCTCAAGTTAGAATTGGATGCAACTTTTCTGCATCCTTACATCACTTAAAGTGCACATGTTTGCCTACAAGCTGAATCAGACTGCATAAAGATTTTTCAATTCAGAAGCATGGAAAAAAAAAAAAAAAACCCAAGAGGGGAGAAAGCCTCAAGTTTTACATTGTAAGAGATGCATATGCTTTAGAATCAAGCCCTTGGCTCTATGCTAATTGCTCAGGAGTAATGCCAACTCACTGAAAAAGACCCTGATGCTGGCAAAGATTGAGGGCAGGAGCAGAAGGGGGCGGTAGAGGATGAGATGGTTAGATGGTATCATCAACTCAACAGACATGAGTTTGAGTGAAGGACAGGGAACCCCAGAGTACTGCAGTCCATGGGGTTGCAATGAGTCGGACATGACTGAGCAACTGAACAACAACTGCAGTGACAGCTGGCATTTGGGGCTGCTCCCTGATGCTTACAGTTTCCTCATGTGCTCCCAATGGGCAAGACCCCCAGTCATCTTGTTTTCACCATGAAGGCCCCGGGACATAGCAAGCTGCCTGATCTGAATGAATGCATGAAGACATCTATAAAACAGGGTGATTATTCATTCCTACCTAATACAGTTCCTGTGGTCATGTATGGATGTGAGAGTTGGACTGTGAAGAAGGCTGAGCGCCGAAGAATTGATGCTTTTGAACTGTGGTGTTGGAGAAGACTCTTGAGAGTCCCTTGGACTGCAAGGAGATCCAACCAGTCCATTCTGAAGGAGATCAGCCCTGGGATTTCTTTGGAGGGAATGATGCTGAAGCTGAAACTCCAGTACTTTGGCCAAATGATGTGAAGAGTTGACTCATTGGAAAAGACCCTGATGCTGGGAGGGATTGGGGGTGGGAGGAAAAGGGGACAACAGAGGATGAGATGGCTGGATGGCATCACCGACTCGATGGACGTGAGTCTGGGTGAACTCCGGGAGTTGGTGATGGACAGGGAGGCCTGGCGTGCTGTGATTCATGGGGTCGCAGAGAGTTGGACATGACTGAGCGACTGAACTGAACTGAATACAGTTCCTGTAGGGATTAAATGAAATAATTTAACAAAGATATCAACTGAGATCCTATCTCAAGGTAAATGTGCAACAAATGCTAATTTCTCTCCTTCCCACTCACTAAATGGATCCAAATGGATTGTTATAATGGACTATATACTCAAGCCTCGCTAATATATCATTCTTGGAGCGGTTTTTTGTACACTTTTCTAAAATTATGTTAAATAAGCAAAATTCTTTACTCAATCTAAGCCTAACAAAGTTGGTCTACTACTTAAAAAAAATTGCATTTGAAAGTGAAAGTGAAGTCACTCAGTCATGTCCAACTCTTAGCGACCCCACGGACTGCAGCCCACCAGGCTCCTCTGTCCATGGGATTTTCCAGGCAAGAGTACTGGAGTGGGGTGCCATTGCCTTCTCCATATTGTATATTAGAGCATTGCCTTCTCCATAAATTGTATATTAGAGACCAAAATACTCCTGTTCCACCAGCACCCAGTAAACCAGCAAGGAGCAAAAGCCCAGTAAAGCACTTCACAGGCCAATAGCCATGATTACTCAACAGCTGACAGTATTTTTCACTATGGAATCTCTTCATCAAGGGGTATGTATCTCCCAGAAAAAGGAAAAAGAGAACTGTTGAGTTAGTTTACATTGCAATAAAAGGTCATACAATGACTTTAAAAGCTATCTTGAATAACATAATGACATAACATGAAAAAAATGAAAATACACAAAATAGGTGCCAAAATTAGGTGTGAAATAATAGGCATTTAGCAGCAAATTATCTGTATCAAGGGGCTTCCCTGGTGGCTCAGAGGTAAAAAATATGCCTGCAATGCAGGAGACGCAGGCACTGTGGGTTCGATCCCTGGGTCGGGAAGATCCCCTTGAGAAGGGAATGGCAACCCACTCCATTATTCTTGCCTGGAGAATCCCATGGACAGAGGAGCCAGGCTGACTTCGGTCCCTAGGAGGGACTTAGATTCTTTCAGATGAAGTCTTTGTCCCACACCGCCATAGGCAATTCAAGGATCTAACCAACTTCCCCAGAATACAATGCAGAGAATGCCAGTCATCTACCAGAAAGATGTCATTTCATCATAAGAATCAGAGTGCATCTGATGAGTGATTTTTGAAATGTGTTCTATTGGGTGTTAATTGGTGTGAAAACAAGGCTTCAGAGTCAAATGCATTTGGGAAATCCTGAGTTGACAAAAGCAAGCCACATTTTGTTACTATGAGACCTCACCAGGTTTTCCCATGGTGATGTGCATCATAGCCCACCGACCTGAGAGGGACCCATTTCAATTCCATTGTCAGAGGTCAGGAATGTGGGCAATATTAAGGGAGCAGGGTAGAGAATCTTCCCCTGGCATTGACTGGCGGAAATGTTGTAAGCACTGTAGCTCTAGACATGTATTCCTTCCACAACACTGGCCCCAAGTGGCTGCTAGCAACTGAGTGTCATGGAGATTAGGGGCATCAGAGTCAAAATACAAAGAGGAGGTAGGGACTTCCTTGATGGCCCAGTCGCTAAGACTCTGTGTTCTCAATGCAGGGGGCCCAGGTTCAATCCCTGGTCAGGGAACTAGAACCCACATGTCACAACTTAAAGATCCCACATGCTGCAACTAAGACTCAGTGCAGCCAAATAAATTAATTTAAAAAAATAGGAAGAGGAAGTAATGTGCAACCCACCCCATGAGACATCAAGGTAGGACGCAATACCCTTATTTCCTCCCGTATGGTAAGAGCTTGACACACACATACCTATAAGCATGTGCACACATATTCCCCCCCGCACCACCCCCCCGCCACACACACACAGACATGACTAAAAGCACAGAACTGAGAAAGTAGGATAGTCTGAGGGCCCTGGGGGATTTGGGCAATTTATCTGAAAGGCCAAAAGATGGGCAACAAGGATTTGGGGAATAAACATGGCCTATAATGTTGACTTTGGCAGATCTCCACTCCCCTGTCACTCCAGATAAGAATTTGAAATTATAGCCAAACATAAATATCTTTCCTTCCATCAAAAAATAATAATAATAATGTGTAGGTGTTAAATGCTGCAGTCATCTCCCAAGAGTCTTTTTGTCAGTCTTTGCCCCTGAAGCTTAGGAACTTTCATTCTTTTCGTTTCCACTCTACCAAGTCCCCACCATCAAGATGGCATGTGTTGGGATTCCCTGGTGGCTCAGTGGTAAAGAATCTGCCTGCCAATGAAGGAGACACAAGTTCGATCCCTGGTCTGGGAACAGGCCACAGGGCAACTAAAGCTGTGGTCCACAACTACTCAGTCTGTGCCTAGAGCCTGGGAACTGCAATTACTGAAGCCCACAGGCCCTATAGCCCATGCTCCGCCCTACAGCGCATGCTCCGCCCTACAGCCTATGATCCCCAACAAGAGAAGCCACTGCAGTGAGAAGCCTGTGCACTGCAACAGAGAGTAGCTGCTGCTCGCCACAGCTAGAGAAAAGCCCACATAGCAACAAAGACCCAGCACAGCCAAAAAATAAACAGAATTATTTTTTAAAAAGGATGGCAGGCATTGTCAACAACGTCCCTGACTAAAGCATGGTTTAGTTGATTGTTTCTGGACAACAGAACCAGGAGAAACTTGGCAATGAAATCTATTTTGGATGAACGTGAACAGAAGCTGGTGCCATAGGACAGGGGAAGTACCAGCTCGAGATTATCTGTTCAGAGCGTTTGAGATCCTCTAACTTGGTGCGCACAAGGTCTGTGCCACATGGGAAGAGCAGAGAAGCGCAATAGGAAGTTCAGTGCTTGTTTCATAATAGCTCAGCACACTTCTCCCTGTTGGACATCATAAAACAGAAATAACTGGGGTTTCACTTTGAAATTTTTATTTGAGGAGTTCAAATGGCGCTGTAGCATTTCTTTGACTTTTTCTGCATGGATGCAAATATTTTGGGTTCTTTAGTAAATGACATAAATGGAGGGCTTACTCAATATTCATTGAATAGTTGTTGACTAATCCTAAGATCTGAGTTTGAAGGAGTTTTGTGATAATAGGTCGTAAGGAAAGCATTTCTTAAGTTCAGTTTGACCATGTGTGAAAATTGCCTAGCAACCATTCCTTTTCCATGAGTCTGAATTAGCACTTGTCATAATAATTAGTCCAGTTCTCTTGGGTACAATAATTAGCTAATAAAATCACACAACTCTGCTATTCACTGTTTCTTGGTGAAAAGCTAGAGTGGTGAATTTAGATTCTCCATCTTCGTTCAAACACTTGAAACTTTTCTTTCCAGGGTTTAGGCCTCTTCAAACATTCATCTGTGGACCTCAGTGTCATTCCAGTTATGACACTGTTGATTGTCCTCTCTACTTCCCTCCTCCTGTAGCACTGAATATGTGCCAGTACAATTATAGAAACTTTATTTCTAAGGATTCTGAGCATTTCACAGGACTGACTTTTTTTTAATCAAGGTAAATTTTGCATAACATAAAATTAACCATTTTAAAGTGAACAGTTCATTAGCATTCAGTACATTCACAACATTGTACAATTCCTGCCTCTATGAAGTTCCAAATGATTTTCCTCACCCCAAAAGAAAACCCCACACCCATTATGTAATCACTCCCCACTGTCCCCTTGCCCCCAACCCCTGGCAACCACCTGTTTACTTTCTGTCTCAACAGAGTTGTCTACTATGGACATTTCATGTAACTGCATCATACAAGATGTGGCCTTTTGTCTCTGGCTTCTTTCACTTAGCATAATACTTTTAAGGTTTTTTCCACGTCATAGCATCTATCAGTATTTCATTCCCTTTTATGACTGAATAATATTCCATTGTACAGACATGCCCACAGATGTAATTTTTATAAAGATATATTTCCTTATAAAATCCAAAACTTTAAAAGCCATTAAGAGATGCAAGAAGAGATCTACCTCATAGAGTAACCTGGCTGAAATTTTTCCAGATGAAATGGAAGAGTACAAACCTAGAATTTTCTTACTGGCTGCTGCCAGCTAGCTTTATGGCCTTGTATACATGAGCGTAAGTGCCCTTAATTAGAAAATAAGTAACTAGGTAAAGGTTGTTTCGTTTTGTTTAATGTCCTGAAATACCAGAATCAACAAGATTACGAGTCTAACATAGTTTGATGCGCTCAGAAGTGGTTTACATCATCCCATAATTTTCTTGTTCTTAGAAGGACCACTTGCATTCTTTAACGAGTCAAAATGGTCTGCTCTTGATAACAACTTTTCCAATCAACATGACAGTCCATTGCAGGAGATTGATACATACCAATAGCTTGCTTTATAGAGTATACATGAGAAGTCTAACTAGCAACCCTAATGAAGAAGAGAAACAGTGGATCCATCAGGGAAATGTGTGAGAAAGCACATACATATTTTCTATGGCATCTGCTGGGAATACGGTACAAGAAAATGAGGACAGGGAGAATGAAAACAAGCCAGACCAAAACTCCTTTTTTAATGTTTATTTTAGAGAGAGGCTAGTCATTGATTAAACTAATCCAATATCTGGGAACATTCTTTTTTAATCTTCACTTTGCCTTTTATGCAGCTTGAAATTTGGGAGATCCCTCTTTGAAGTGGAGAAGGGTCGGGTCTGAAAGGAACAAACAGTTTCCCAGACAGATGTGTGAAGAAATGCCTGGGGCCGTGTGCTTCTCGCTTGGGTTAGATGTGCGGGGGGCAGGCAGTTACATACACAGCAATGTGAAATATGAATATTCTTTCGCCTCCACGGGGAATTTTTTTCCGATAGTAAAAAGGAAGGGAGGAAGCCATTCCGCTGTTTTCCCACGTCCTCTGCCTTCTCTTGAAGCTTGTGCTCATTTGCATGTGTTGCTGCTTGTGCCATTCCGAGATTCTTTTTAAGGCTCACATACAAAAATGGTACTGGTTTTTGTGGGGGTTTTTGACATTAAAAAAAAATTATTTTTAATTGAAGTATAGCAGATTTACAATGTTGTATTTATTTCTGCTGTACAGCAAAGTGACTCAGTTATACACATATATATTTTTTAATATTCTCTTCCATTATGGTTTATCACACAGTATTGAATGTTCTACAATTCCCTGTGCTATACAGTAGGACCCTGTCATTTATCCATCCTATATCAATAGCTTACATCAATAACACTATTTTTTAATGATATTTCTTTTCCTTTTTTTTTTCATTCCTGTGCAATGATGGTAAAAGCTGGCTTGACATTTCTAAAAAGTTGTTTTCTTTCAATTACAGAGTCTCCATGGCAACAGCATCATCCCAGGTCCTCATTCCTGAAATCAACCTCAATGACACATTTGACACCTTCGCCTTAGATTTTTCCCGAGAGAAGAAATTGCTAGAATGTCTGGATTACCTTACAGGTATTGTCTTTGGTGTTTTCTTTAATACCGGGTATATTCAGTGATACAAAACTTTGCCACTAGATGAGTTTCCTAAAACCAGAGGTGTGGACTTCTGGTGAGGAATGAGTCTAATATTCCTGTAAAAAATGTTTGCCATTCCTTTTTTTTTTCTAAGCAAAATAATACAGCCCAGGATTCAATTGGGGACAGAAGCAAAAAGACAATCTAGGCCACTAAAAGCACACTTAGCACCATTTTTCTCCGAGTGTGGGTACCACACATGATACCTCTTGTCAGCCAGTACAGGGTTAGCGTGGCTGTTTTCCATTTCGTGTCCAAAAGGCAGATGGCTCTCACAGTACCTTGGTAGAGAAAAACGTGGCAGCTAATTCTGATGGGGTATCTACCCTGCTCCAGCTCTTGGTGTTTAACCTTCACAACATCGAATTGAGGTCAGGTATTATAATCCTCATTTTGCAAACAGTAGAGGTCATGCATCTTGCTGGAGGTCAGACAGCTAGGGAGAGGCAGAACTGGGATTTACCTCAGGTTTGTACACACTCCAAAGACCTCCATTCTTTCTACTAAAAGCCTGGATTTCATCTTGGTGAAGGTCACCATAGCAAATGTCCCCCAGATCACAGTAGGATTCCTGGTGCCATGTTTCAGTTCTGTGGTTTCTGACAGGCTTTTTCTTTGGGGTCAAGCTTAAAAAACAAAATGAGCCATAATACAATAAAACCTCAGGCTACTCCTATTCCTAACCATGCTCCCAAATTTTTCTTTGCTGTCAACCCCTGGGCTTCCCAGGTAGCTCAGTGTAAAGATACCACCTGCCAATGCAGGAGATTCGGGTTTGATCCCTGTGTTGGGATGGTCCCCTGGAGAAGGAAATGGCAACCCGCTCCAGTATTTTTGCCTGGAGAATCCCATGGACAGAGGAGCCTGGTGGGCTACAGTCCATGGGGTCACAAAAGAGTTGGACACGACTGAGCAATTAAACAACAACTAAGGCAGGAACAGACATGATAGAATGTGGACTGAGTAGACAGCTTTATCTGTGTTGTCCAAGGCTGCGATACCTGTGACTTCAGAGAAGCTCTGTGTACAGAGCGAATCCAGGTGGGCACTGAACTTAGAATCTACCACCTTCAAGAGACCACATCCTTAACTGAGCACAACATCAGCATTTCCACTCTCATCATGTATGTGTGTGTGTGTGTGTGTGTGTGAGCGAGAGAACGTGAGTGCGCACACACGCAGCTGGGAAAAGGGAAGTAGGAGAGAGGGAGCATTGGGTAATGTGTATTTTTCTAGTCTGTGGTTAGAAAGCACACTTGTATATTCAAGGGTGCTATACCCAGAAGACCAGTTTTTTCCTTACCTGGACCCAAGGTGTTATTTTTAGCCTTGTGCATTTGCAAGGGAGGCAAGTCACTCCAGAAACATCTTATTGTAGGAAGTTCTTTCAAACCATATAATTTCTAGGAAGAAAGGAAGAAATTGACTCAGAAAGCATGTCCAGTAAGGAATCAAACTGGATTTCAGCTATTCATGGATATAGCTCTGAGATTTATCTAAACTAACACTATTCCATAGAACTTTCTAAGATGGTAAGAACAGTCTCCATCCGCACTGTCCAGTCAAGTACATACTAGCCACATAGGGTTATTGAAAATTTGACATGTTCTGAGTTTTTACTGGACATGAGTTTGGGTAAACTTCAGGAGTTGGTGATGGACAGGGAGGCCTGGCGTGCTAGGGTTCATGGGGTCGCAAAGAGTCAGACACGACTGAGCGACTGAACTGAACTGAGTTTTTACTTGTAGTTTGCTTTAATTAAAATTTAATTGCAATGTCAAGACCACATGGAGCTCATGACTACTGTACCGGACCATTCAGGTCAGCCTTTCTGGCACTGAAATGCTTTATATGATAGCATCCTATTAAATAAAAGTCTCCTTTATTCTTGTATCATGTGGGAACGGGTGTGTTTGCAACAAGAGAAAATCCAGTGAGCAATGACTGAACCCCTCAGAGAGGATTCTTATCACAGAAAACAGGATAGCAGAGGTGTGCCACTAATGGCTGGACAGCAGTTCTGTAATGACCTCAGACACCAGGCTCTCTTTTTCTGCTTTGCTATCCTCATCTTGCCACATGATTCCATTATGATTCCACCTCCAAGCATTATGCCCAAGTTACAGACAAAAAGAAAAGGATAAGAGGGGAAATGATGACCAAAAGCTTTGTCTACCAGGTTTGTCTTTATTTCACTTCAGTTCAGTTCAGTTCAGTTCAGTCGCTCAGTCGTGTCTGACTCTTTGCAACCCCATGAATAGCAGCATGCCAGGCCTCCCTGTCCATCACCATCTCCCAGAGTTCACTCAAACTCGAGTCAGTGATGCCATCCAGCCATCTCATCCTCTGTCATCCCCTTTTCCTCCTACCACCAATCCTTCCCAGTATCAGAGTCTTTTCCAATGAGTCAACTCTTCACATGAGGTGGCCAAAGTACTGGACTTTCAGCTTTAGTATCATTCCTTCCAAAGAAATCCCAGGGCTGATCTCCTTCAGAATGGACTGGTTGGATCTCCTTGCAATCCAAGGGACTCTCAAGAGTCTTCTCCAACACCACAGTTCAAAAGCATCAATTCTTTGGCGCTCAGCTTTCTTCACAGTCCAACTCTCGCATCCATACGTGACCACTGGAAAAACCATAGCCTTGACTAGACGGCCCTTTGTTGGCAAAGTAATGTCTCTGCTTTTCAATATGCTATCTAGGTTGGTCATAACTTTTCTTCCAAGGAGTAAGCATCTTTTAATTTCATGGCTGCAGTCACCATCTGTAGTGATTTTGGAGCCCCCCAAAATAAACTCTGACACTGTTTCCACTGTTTCCCCATCTATTTCCCATGAAGTGATGGGACCAGATGCCATGATCTTCATTTTCTGAAAGTTGAGCTTTAAGACAACTTTTTCACTCTCCTCTTTCACTTTCATCAAGAGGCTTTTTAGTTCCTCTTCACTTTCTGCCATAAGGGTGGTGTCATCTGCATATCTGAGGTTATTGATATTTCTCCCAGCAATCTTGATTCCAGCTTGTGCTTCATCCAGCCCAGCGTTTCTCATGATGTACTCAGCATATAAGTTAAATAAGCAGGGTGACAATATACAACCTTGATGTACTCCTTTCCCTATTTGGAACCAGTCTGTTGTGCCATGTCCAGTTCTAACTGTTGCTTCCTGACCTGCATACAGGTTTCTCAAGAGGCAGATCAGGTGGTCTGGTATTCCCATCTCTTTCAGAATTTTCCACAGTTTATTGTGATCCACACAAAGGCTTTGGCATAGTCAATAAAGCAGAAATAGATGTTTTTCTGAAATTTTCTTGCTTTTTCCATGATTCAGCGGATGTTGGCCATTTGATCTCTGTTTCCTCTGCCTTTTCTAAAAGCAGCTTGAACATCTGGAAGTTCACGGTTCACGTATTGCTGAAGCCTGGCTTGGAGAATTTTGAGCATTACTTTACTAGCGTGTGAGATGAGTGCAATTGTGCGGTAGTTTGAGCATTCTTCAGCATTGCCTTTCTTTGGGATTGGAAGGAAAACGGACCTTTTCCAGTCCTGTGGCCACTGCTGAGTTTTCCAAATTTGCTGGCATGTTGAGTGCAGCACTTTCACAGCATCATCTTCCAGGATTTGAAATAGCTCCACTGGAATTCCATCACCTCCACTAGCTTTGTTCATAGTGATGCTTTCTAAGGCCCCCTTGACTTCACATTCCAGGATGTCTGGCTCTAGGTGAGTGATCACACCATCGTGATTATCTGGGTCGTGAAGATCTTTTTTGTATGGTTGTTCTGTGTATTCTTGCCACCTCTTCTTAATATCTTCTGCTTCTGTTAGGTCCATACCATTTCTGTCCTTTATCAAGCCCATCTTTTCATGAAATGTTCCCTTGGTATCTCTAATTTTCTTGAAGAGGTCTCTAATCTTTCCCATTCTGTTGTTTTCCTCTATTTCTTTGCATTGATCGCTGAGGAAGGCTTTCTTATCTCTTCTTGCTATTTTCTGGAACTCTGCATTCAGATGGTTGTATCTTTCCTTTTCTCCTTTGTTTTTCACTTCTCTTCTTTTCTCAGCTATTTGTAAGGCCTCCCCAGACAGCCATTTTGCTGTTTTGCAATTCTTTTCCATGGGGACGGTCTTGATCCCTGTCTCCTGTACAATGTCACGTACCTCCGTCCATATTTCATCAAGCACTCTATCAGATCTAGTGCCTTAAATCTATTTCTCACTTCCACTGTATAATCATAAGGAATTTTATTTAGGTCATACCTGAATGGTCTAGTGGTTTTCCCTACTTTCTTCAATTTAAGTCTAAATTTGGCAATAAGGAGCTCATGATCTGAGCCACACTCAGCTCCCGGTCTTGTTTTTGTTAACTGTATAGAGCTTCTCCATCTTTGGCTGCAAAGAATATAATCAATCTGATTTCGGTGTTGACCATCTGGTGATGTCCATGTGTAGAGTCTTCTCTTGTGTTGTTGGAAGAGGGTGTTTGTTATGACCAGTGCATTCTCTTGGTAAAATTCTATTACTCTTTGCCCTGCTTCATTCCATATTCCAAGGCCAAATTTGCCTGTTACTCTAGGTTTTTCTTGAGTTCCTACTTTTGCATTCCTGTCCCCTATAATGAAAAAGACATCTTTTTTGGGTGTTAGTTCTAAAAGGTCTTGTAGGTCTTCATAGAACCGTTCAACTTCAGCTTCTTCAGCGTTACTGGTTGGGGCATAGACTTGGATTAGCGTGATATTGAATGGTTTGCCTTGGAAACAAACAGAGATCATTCTGTCGTTTTTGAGACTGCATCCAAGTACTGCATTTCGGACTCTCTTGTTGACCATGATGGCTACTCCATTTCTTCTAAGGGATTCCTGCCCACAGTAGTAGATACAATGGTCTGAGTTACATTCACCCATTCCAGTCCATTTTAGTTCACTGATTCCTAGAATGTTGACGTTCACTCTTGCCATCTCCTGTTTGACCACTTCCAGTTTGCCTTGATTCATGGACCTAACATTCCAGGTTTCTATGCAATATTGCTCTTTACAGCATTGGACCTTGCTTCTATCACCAGTCACATCCACAACTGGGTATTGTTTTTGCTTTGGCTCCATCCCTTCATTCTTTCTGGAGTTATTTTTCCACTGATCTCCTGTAGCATATTGGACACCTACTGACCTGGGGAGCTCCCCTTTCAGTATCCTATCATTTTGCCTTTTCATACTGTTCATGGGGTTCTCAAGGCAAGAATAGTGAAGTGGTTTGCCATTCCCTTCTCCAGTGGACCACATTCTGTCAGACCTCTCCACCATGACCTGCCTGTCTTGTCTTTATTTAGGAAAAGCAAAACCTTGTTCAGCAGACAGAGCAGTCCAGGGCTTCCCTGGTGGTCCAGGGGTTAAGGATTGCCTGCCAGTGCAGAGGACATGGGTTCGATCCCTGCTTCTGTAGAATCCCACATGCCACATGGCAATTAAGTCCGTGTGCCTCAACTACGGAAGCCCATGAGCCCTAGCGCCCATGTTCTGCAACAAGAGAAGCTACTGCTATGAGAAGCCTGTGCTCTGCAAATAGAGAATAGCCCCTGCTCACTGCAACTAGAGAAAGCCCATGTGCAGGAATGAAGACCCAGTAGAGCCAAAATAATACGTAAATCTTTTTTAAAAAAGTAAAAAAGACCCATCCAGGAAATTTCCACTTCTGTCTTTATGGGCCAGATCCATGTTGCAAGGTCATGCCCAAGGGCAAAGACGACTGCAAAATGTTTGGCTGGGCATGGGGCCAGTTCTGCACAAAATCAGTGTCTTATTGATAAGAGTGTGTCCTCCCCCTTTCCGAATAGTTGTTTAATAGCATTTCAGGAAACGTATGCCCATTCTTATCTGTGTGTGAATGCCAAGGTACTGACTGCAGGGGAAATTGTGACCTTAGTTTGCACTGACTTGTAATGTGTACACCATATATCATCCCAATGACTGTTTATGCCAAACGAGAGACCATATGGGGTACCTGTTATTTTGCCTTCTTAGCTGTCAACCTCCAATACAAATTTGGACCATTTCTAGACATAACATCGATCCTGGCCATAACATACAATGCTTGGCTGATATTGCCAAGTCCAAATAGTTTATTAGACATTTGTAAGCAGGAAACGAAGTGTTTGTGAAGTTTTAGCCCACCATTGCTTGTGTCCTATTTATGATAGAAGCAAGAAAATAATAGTTATGGGACCAATTGCGTGAATATTGAAATTGGCAACCCGCTGCTGTTCTCATTTACAGTAAATTGGATATTGACTTTTTAGGACAAAGCCATTGGCTTTATAATCAAAACAGGGTTAGCCTGCCTGACTTTGAAAACAAGACTTTTTTTTTTTGCCCCTGACATGCCTCTAAATGGTATGTCAAGTGAATAAGCCAGAGAGGTGACATTTCCTCTCTGATTACAGCTACAGCCATGTGTCTCCCAGCTACCTGCCTATTTCCAACACTTTTCTTTATATTTAATCATATATAGCAGCGCAGAAAAGAACCAAATCTTTCTACAGTAGTTGACAGAGAAATAATTCCAGGAACTATTTAGATGATGGGAGAATAAATACTTCTCCAGTGATGCATGCAGGGTGATCCCACACTAACAGGGACCACACAGACAGTAACAGGCATGTTTTATGATGCAGCTGGGCCTCCCCCGTGGAAGGTCATCTCATCATCCAAGTCACAGCACATGGCACTGCATCTTGCACGTGGATACTTTGGGAGACAGATATATCAAGTCATATTCCAGAAAGAACGCTTTAAAAGGGCTCTGTAGAGTCCTTTGATCTTAGTGAACAACTTTTTTTTCAAGTTATCTTTTTTAAAAATTGTATTTTGTTGAAGTATAATTGATTGACAATGTTGCATTAGTTTCAGGTGTACTGCAAAGTGACCCAGTTCTACGCACACGTATATCCACTCTTTTTAAAATCCTTTTCCATTATGGTTTATCACGGGATATTGAGTATATTTCCCTGTGCTCTACAGTAGGACCTTGTTGTTTATACACTCTAAAAGGAGAATGGCATTGAGACATGTATATTATCATATGTGAATCAGATCGCCAGTCCAGGTTTGATGCATGAGACAGGGTGCTCGGGGCTGGTGAACTGGGATGACCCAGAGGGATGGGATGGGGAGGGAGGTGGGAGAGGGGTTCAGGATGGGGCACACGTGTACACCCGTGGCGGATTCATGTTAAGTATGGCAAAAACCACTACAATATTGTAAAGTAATTAGCCTCCAAAGAAATTAATTAATAAATTTTTAAAATGTAGGAAAGGCTTAAAAAGATAAATAAAATAGAATTATTAAAAAAAAATAAAAGTAATAGTTTACATCTGCTAATCCCAAACTCCCACTCTGTCCCTCTCCCACCCCTTGGCAACCACAAGTCTGTTCTCTATGTCTGTGAACCTGTTTGTTTCACAGATTGTTTCATTTGTGTCATATTTTAGATTCCACATATAAATGATATCATGGTATCTTTTTGTATGGCACTTACTATGATAATCTCTTAAATCTGTGGCACATGGCATTATTTCATTCTTTTTAATGGCTGTGTAGTATTTCCTACTGCACACCTTAATGCAGTGCCTGCTGCATGTAAGCGCTCCACAGTGTTCGTGGAATTCAATAACCAATGGACTAAGCTGGGTTAACTGACTTTATGCTGCAGACATAAAAGTTAGTTGACTTCAAGAAAAAAAAAAAAGTTAGTTGACTTCATATAATAGTTGTCCTGGATGTATCTTCAGGTGGCAAAGTGAAGACTTCTAAAACAATCAAAATTTAAAATTTTGCCATTTTCATAAACTTTCCCCCCTCCTCAGGTTTCTTTAGGAGTCATCCATCCTAACCAAAGTTTCAAGCAGTAAAGAATTCTCTAAACAGTGTAAGCAAACATGGCTCATCTGTTGGGTGCAGATTATTTCTTCTTTTGCAGTTAGGTTGTGGTGTACAGAAGAATGGAAACACAGGCCTGAATCGATTCTTTAAACCAGGGCTTGGCAAACTTTGACTGTAAAGGGCCAGACAGTAAATATTTTAGGCTCTACAGGACATATGGTCACAACTATTCAACTCTGCTATTGCACAAAGGCAGCCAGAGACAATACGTAAAGGAATGAGCCTGGCCGTGTTCCAATAAAACTTTATTTACAAAAACAGGCAGTGGGCCAGATTTGGCCCATAGCCATAGTTTGCCAGCCCCTGCTCTAAAATATTATTGCCCATGCAAAGCACTCAGTGCCTAGCCTTTTTCTTGCTCACAAACTCATCTCATAAAACCAGTTATTGAAATCAATCCAGTAGAAGTCAACTAAAAAATCATCATTTGGGTAGGATTTAGACTTCTCTGCTGCAGAATGTGTTCAAGACATAAAACAGCAGCCTCGCCCAATGATAAACTTAATCAAATGCCAAGGAATCCTGGTTTTCTTGGGGAAAGAGAATGTACTTCTTAAATATGACTGATTGGTAATCATCTTCTTAATTTGAAATATCACCTATAAACTGAAAAATGAGAGGAAAATAGAACCCCATTAAACAAATTTTCATAAGGCATCAACACATCTATCAAAAGAACATTTTTGAAGAATTATTTGGCTGATTTGTTAAGGGTTAACAAACATCAGCATTTTTCCAGATGAGTGGCTGCATATAAAAGTCTGTGGCATGTTGGAGCTCAGAAGTTGGCTAAGTTTGGCTCCCATGCCAAATCTGGTCTTCACCTATTTTTGTTAATAAAGTTCTACTAGAACCTGGCCATGACTATCAGTGGACAAATGGTCTCTGGCTGCTTTCTTTACAAAGGCAGAATTGAGTAGTTGCAGCAGAGACCAGGGCAGCAGAAGATGAAATGCTTGGATAGCATCACCAGCTCAACAGACATGAATTTGGGCAAACTCCGGGAGACAGTGAGGGACAGGGAGGCCTGGCATGAGTCCATGGGGTCGCAAAGAGTCAGACACAATTTAGCAACTGAACAGCAACAGCAGAGACCATATGACC